>NC_136422.1:148014615-148681731 GCF_052625555.1 Lactuca saligna
TTGCTCGATATAAACGTAGTAAAGATAAAGAAGCTCCCTCCACTCTATGAAATATGTTGGTTGATCAATTATGAGAAATTTATTCCACCGCATATATATATATATATATATATATATATATATATATATATATATATATATATATATATATATATATATATATATATATATATATATAATTCATTCAAATTCATAATATACAAACAATTTATTTTGTTATAATTTTTTTATAAATATAATTACAGTATTATTGTAAGGAAAAAAAGATATATTGCATATTTGTTAAAAGTTAATTGGTTGAAAGGTATGTTTGATAATCTATACAAGTTACAATAATAAAATAAGTAGGAATATATTCTTTTTGAGTAAAAAACGAAAAGAAGTTAGAGATGAAAAACTGTTTACCTTATTTTTACTCCATTTTGATATTTAACAACAATATTTTTGATATTTTTGAAATATTTTGTAAAAAGTATTTGACATATGACATTATTGTTTGTAATGTATCATATATATATATATATATATATATATATATATATATATATATATATATATATATATATATATATATATATATATCCCTTATCCTAATAAATAAGAAGATTTATGCCACGTGGCCTTCTCTAAGCCCCTCCTAATCAAATTTTCTCGCTCTTTCTTTCGATGTGAGTTTCCACAAATGCTCTTCACCTATTGTATACGCCTTACGCCTTGCTCATTTCTTCTATACTCCTCAATTAGGCTACTTTCCTAACTATAGTCCAGAAATCAGCTCCTAAATTATCAGGATTCTCGTGATAATTAGCAAGATTTGGTTTTAATTTGTTTCATGAATTAGCTCTTGCATCTCTTTACGATTCTCCTACTACTGCTGCTATCACTCAAATATTTTTTTGCTCATTTTCAATTTGCTGCTTTATTCTTCAACCCCACATTGTAAATACCTGGTTCATCTATCTCCTTCACCAAAGTGTCTGTGTGTGTGTTATTATCACCATCATCTACCTATGGATATGTTTTCTTTAATTCAAGCATTTTGCTCGTTTCAAATGGGTTTATTATTTTTAGGGTTTTGATTGTCCGAATCTATTGTCTATTCAAATCACTTGTGGGTTTCAATTTTAAATTTTATCAAGTTTCGATTCCAATGTAATAGTAATCATGAATGGATGATATTTGAAGAGTCAAATCCAAAAAAACATAAATCATGAATCGGTGATATTCAGAAGAGCCACAGAGAGAATGGATTTGATATCAGGTTAGATTCACCTCCAAAATTCAGCTCACCATCATCTCCTTATTTATAAAATTGGAAAATTCCTCTTCTTTTCTTTTGTTTATCTTTATTTCCCATTCGAAAGTATGTTCAAATCATTTGATATGTATTTTTGGTTTTTAATCTTGTAATATCTTCTTTTTTTCTTTTGTTTCTCTTTTCGGAGTTTTATCTACTGAGAAATTATTAAGAGGAATGGTGAGAGTTATGTGTGTGTGTGTGTGGTAATCAAGGGAATAAGTGACCAAGGCAAATAAACTCGAATGCTTCCATTTTTCATCTTTCATTGTCGCTGATTCCTGACAATACTCGAGGGCCCTATTTTTCTTTCATTAATCAATTTTTCTTGGTTTGATTTTTCAATTAATTTCAATTACTTTTTCTCTGTTTTGATATTGATGCTAATTTATTTGATGGTGGAAGTTGGAAATTTCAAATTTCCAACTTTGTATTGTGTTGTGGTGATATGTATACCCATAACTGGTGGAAATTAAATGAATCAACTCTAAATTTGATTCCAAGTTTTTTTACTATTTTGCCCCTGATGCTTCAGTGATGTTGCCCTATTTAATATTGGTGATGTCCCAGGATTAAAATCAAGCTGCAAGGAACTGTTCTTCACTCTTAAAAACGCAAATCCAACCTTCAGTTGCAATTGATTCTAATTATTATTCTGTTTTCACATTACCATTTTTAGAACATTACAGATGTGTACAAATCTTATTCTAAAAGGAAACAAAAGTGTGGATGTTGTTTAGATTGATGTTGTCTGGAAAGATATGAACCACATAATCATGGTTAAGTAAGTATTCCTTATAATTAATATTATTTATTTACTTGTGGTAAATAATCTTCTTAATTTCAAAATTTCTTGGATTGGAGTTGTTGTCTAGACTTTTGTGTGATAACTTATAACCCATTTGTGATATTTCTCTAATCTGATTACTTTTTGTCAAATCATAGTCTGATTCAAGAATTGGAGTCCAAGGATTCGCTAAAGCAGGCATTAACAGTAGTCATGTTGAACTTTGATTCAATCAAGGCTTCAGATAATCAAGCTTTCAAGATACAAATTAGATAAACTATTTCTATTTTAATGTTTCATAGATTTAAATCTTTAAAATAAGTAAATAAATATATATTTATGATTGTATGATTATTTATGTGTTTTACAGCTGGAACAAAAAGGGAACTCAATCTGCATAGAAGAATGTTTGTTTTAAATTAAGCAATATAATAAAAAAAATCATTATTTTTTATCTATATACATCTACATATAACATTGGTGAAGGGGATGCTAGAGTTTAAATAGAATAAGGCTTAATTATTTTTTCAGTATGTTATTTTATTGATGAAAGGTTCTCACTTTATGATAAAATTTGTAAATTTTATTGATCTTAAGGAATATAATATGATTGTTGTGATCCAGCTTATTGTCATTACTACGAATTAGTGAATTAACCCATAACTCTGACATGATATGCTTGACTGGTGGAGTTGACCTACAAAGTTATTAAAAATCTAAATGGTCAATCTTGCACAGTAACTTTTGTTTTGATGCTATGAACTTTTAAAATTTATTTTTATTTATCCAAAGATAATCTCAATAAACAAGGGTCTGTAAAGAAATTTACTCATTTGGTTTACACATTAAAAAATATATATTAGTTACTTTGAGAAAAAGTATTAGGTCCGATTCAAATGAGAAGGATGGAAATACTACTACGAAGTACTTAGGGACTTGTTGTAAGTTTAATAGTTTATCTCATTGTCATTGGAGTTTTTATCTTAGAAAATTAAGTTATAAATTATAATATTCTATTTTGTAAACGGTTCTTTGTTTTTATTCAAAATCTGGGTTTGAATAATTAAAGTTGATTAAGATAATATTATAATATACTTTTTAGAGTGTGCATATCTATTTCCATATTTATCCATTTCTATAAATCTCATTTGGAAATCTTTACTTATCATTTCTTCCTTATTTAGCACCTATGTTCTTGCATTTAGCCATCAGTTTGTTTTTGGAAAAACAGATCCACATCATTTGTTTTGATCACTATTTAGATGCAATTTACTTTCACGTCTCTTCTACTTCTTTATTATTATTATTATTATTATTATTATTATTATTATTATTATTATTATTATTATTATATATAGTTATAAACATGTAAAAAAATATGTATTTATACTTCTAAAAATGTATTATAATTCTAAAATGTATTTTTTTTTAATGTTTTAATCCATATAAATAGAAAAAAAAATGTATATAATGTTGGAATCCTAAGTCGATGAGGACTTGGAGGCCAAACAATCTAATTTATGGAAAGTTTAGTTTATGCCAAGTTGGTCATAGGTTTCCTAGTCTAATACAAGTTGGTTTGTTAGGCTATATATATACCTATCTATAATCGAGTTTATGATTATGAGAACAGATTGTAAAAACATTGGTTTTGAGTGATTTTCCAATTAATCAAAGAGTTATTTTGGTTATTTGTTTTGCATTCCTGTTTTCAAAACTTTAATTGGTATCAGAGCGGGGTGAAGACGGTGCCGGTTTGAGAGTCGGTTTCAAGAATACCGTAGCTTTTTGTTGTGGGGCAGACGCAGCGGGAACCAGGTTCGTTTTAAGGGGGTGTAGATTGTTTTTGATTACGAGTTGAGGCATCTCAACAGGAGCCTCAATTTTTCTTGATCGGGTTGGTTCTAAGGTAGAGAGAGACCAACCAGAGGCGCAAAATAAATGGACGAGAAGACGTCAAAGTGGGTGACTTTGATTTGGTTCGTTTTACGGGTGACGGAAGACGATAAATGTGGTCGTGACCTAGTCTTGTTGTTAGGTGGAAAGCTGCTCTCAGAACAAGCTTGATAAAGAGGTTGGGGTGGTGAAAAGAGATAATAGGATATTGATCGGGGTTAAAGAATTCTCTAGAAGGACTTAGAGATTTGGGGGTGATTGTTGGAATCCTAAGTCGATGAGGACTTGGAGGCCAAACAATCTAATTTATGGAAAGTTTAGTTTATGCCAAGTTGATCATAGGTTTCCTAGTCTAATACAAGTTGGTTTGTTAGGCTATATATATACCTATCTATAATCGAGTTTATGATTATGAGAACAGATTGTAAAAACATTGGTTTTGAGTGATTTTACAATTAATCAAAGAGTTATTTTGGTTATTTGTTTTGCATTCTTGTTTTCAAAACTTTATATAAAGAAATAGCATTTATAAAAAAATAATAATAATAAATAAATAAATAAATAAAAACATAGTTACGATGCTTAATTAAGCAATTGTTTATATTGCTTGTTATGGTTTTGATGAAATTGATTTAGTGACACCCCAGGTTGTTTAGTTTTTGTTGGACCGTATTTTTTCAAAATATGACTATAAATTAAGAAATTCAAACACCATAGCTCAAAACTGTCTAATGAAAATGGGTCTTACAATCAACAATATCGTTAATCCCTTTTTTGCACTCGGAGTACATATCTATCTATAATGCCTACAAATAAAATAAGAATGAACTATGTAAACATAAAGCTTTGCATTGCCTTCCTAGACTACACCACTTTTCTAGATTGGTCATTAAAGTTACAGAGGGGGATTGTAAGAATGAGAAAGAAAAAAAAAATCTAACTTCTAAAAATGATAAAATGAGCGATAGTTTTATTTTTTTTTATCTGTGTAAACATGTCTTTCAAATGAACTCACTTTTAAAAATGATAAAATGAGCGATAGTTTTATTTCTTTTTTATCTATGTAAACATGTCTTTCAAATGAACTCACCAATAAAAATAGAATTCACAAGTTACTCTGGGATACCTAGTTGCATTTCCCTAGTAAAGTTGCTCTTAAATGTAATAATCATTAGGTGTGGTTTGTTATTATTTTTCGACAAAATTAGAAATTTGGTCCTTGTGGTTTGCAAAAAATTTTGGATGGGATCCAAAAAGTTTCCAGCTTGCACAGAAGGTTTAAAATCAAGGTTTTCTGGATTTTCAACCTAAAAAAAGACAAAAAGATGGTTATACCCTTATTTATTTACTTTTACATTTTTTTTATATTTTATTAGCATTCCAATAATAATAATAATAATAATAATAATAATAAGAAAATGGGTAAATCTCTCTCTCTCTCTCTCTCTCTCTCTCTCTCTCTCTCTCTCTCTCTCTCTCTCTCTCTCTCTCTCTCTCTCTCTCTCTCTCTCTCTCTCTCTCTCTCAAGAACAAACTAGAACTCAAGAACACTCATATCATATTCTTATTTCTTTCCTTTTTTTTTTCTTTTTTTCAGAACCAATATTAAAAATTTGAAGATTCAAAATTCGACTCATCATCAGGTCCTTTTTCAGACCCAGAAATGCGTCCAATGTGTGTGTTGTTGAAAATTGATTCGTGTTCATCCGCAGAACTCGAGACATGAAAATTGATCTTAAAAACATGTTTATTCTTATTCTTGAAACGAAAAATACGAAGGTGAAGGTTCTGTTCTTGAGTTCAGAAACAAACACATACACACGCAATTGTAAAAATCATTTAACTTGAATATTAATATTAACAAATAATTAAAACGTCTATATAATGTTTATTTGATTTTTAACTTTGAATTCAACACTTTCTATTTTTTTATTAGAAGTTTATTTATATTTTTTTCTTATTTATAAACCATTCTAAAAGAATGTTTTGTAGAAATATAAATTTAATTTTAGAAATATAAATTCTATAAAAAAAACTTATACACATAAAAATGATTTAGAGGAACCATTAAAAAAACTCAATGTTCTAAAAAGCTAGTCATGGCGCGCCACAACTCCAAGGTTTGCACATGCCGCCAAGCTTTGCCGAAACACTGCTTTAACTCATATATGTGTATAAAAATGAATAATAGTTGAAAATACATATAAAAATATTAATTATATTGAAATTCGCCGCCTTAAGTCACGCCTTACAAACGTCGTGACTCGCTAAGGCTCGGAAAAGCTTGAAGCTTAACATTGTCGTCAAGTCACGCCTTACGTTATTTAGAACCTTGAAAAAACTTAAAGCTTTTAATGACATTGTTCAAAAACTAAAAACCTAACTTCCTTCGACTCAAAAAAAAAAAAAAAAAAAAAAAAAAAAAATCTAAATCGCAGAGCATATTAAAGCCCAAAATCTTTCAAGCCACTGGCTGAAACTTGGGCCAAAATCAGCCTACTTAAAATCTCTGGAAAAAACAAACGCAAAATAGCCTGTTGAGGTTTGTCCTTGATGGGGTCCCAGTCCACTTGTAGGCCCTGACCGGCATTACTCGGGTATTTTTTGGGTCCATTAGATTCATGTTGTCGGGCTTTTATGCTTTATATTCTTATCAGCAATCAATGCAAAATTAAATTCATAATTCGCTTTCATAACCAAAAAAAACACGCATATCACATTTACATAATGTATGACATGAAAGTGAAAACATGTAAAACACTATACATATACTCCGTGTGATATACACTTGTTGCATTAATTATGATTCTATTAACTTATGAAGCTTGCTGATGATTTCCATGTTGCCATTATAATATATTAAACTATTAAGCTCGTATGTAATTTACTAAATGTTTAGGAACTAGTTACAATCAAAGTTGTTGAGAACATGATGCCCATAACTTAAGCAGAATTTAACATAGAAAGGTTGGCAAGTAATGGTGCTATTAATTAACCATAAGATGCATAACTTGTTTAATATTATAGATTATCCATTACCCACTAGAGCATGCTTTGTCTCGATATATACTACAAAAATAAAGTATTTATTATTATAATGTATACCTTGGATCCCTATTATACAATCTTTCTTTTTAATCATTGATTAATGCTTTTATATATATTTGTATTATGATGTGTTATGATCTAGTAACATATATATAAAGCATTGTTGATCTATTTTAATTCTAATATCCCGACAAGAGACCAAGGAAGAGGTCCTGCTTCCATGGAGAAATTAGTAAGCAATCAAGCTCTCATATATGTGGCACATCTAACAGTTCCAACTGTGAGTTCTCTACTCTTTCATGGATGTGTATTATTTGAGTAAATTTATCTTATATTCTACTTTTGATCCAATTTAGATCTATGACTTTGATGATGTTTTTTTATTGTTGAATAGTCTCAGGAAATAGTCATCAACGCAAACCTGGGATGTGATTGTTGTCGAGAAAGACTTCACCGAATTATGTTGAGAATCACAGGTGAGGCACTCCACGCTTTTGGATTATGTAGAATTAAGTAACGTTCGCTTTGGAACATGGTAAATTTCATGTTATCGTTATTAGAGGGTATTTTAGTCATTTGAACAAAACCCTAGTAATAACAAGTATTATTATGCCCCAATGGCCAATGGCATAGTAGAGTTGGTTATGGGATGATATACCTGGAAAATTGGTCAAGAGTTTGACTTTTAACAACTACGTGATGATCAGTTTTATTTCCAATATGGATTGAGATTATTGTTGGAACTGAGCTCCTAACAAGTCGTTGTTTATGTGATTTGTATCTTGGGTGATGATCCTATTTAACACTATTTTGGTAT
This sequence comes from Lactuca saligna, assembly GCF_052625555.1. Classification (NCBI taxonomy): domain Eukaryota; kingdom Viridiplantae; phylum Streptophyta; class Magnoliopsida; order Asterales; family Asteraceae; genus Lactuca; species Lactuca saligna. Next base: position 148,022,461 of record NC_136422.1, read on the forward strand.
CCATTTCATGAGTTGCAGGGTTAAGAGAGTATAAGGTGGATGTTAGAAATAGCCAAGTGATCATGAGAGGGAATTTGAATATTTACGAGACTTTGAAGAACAAAACACGGAAAACACATTGGTTAAGACGGAATTTAGTTCGTTGGATTATACAAAATTTCCATTGATGTTGCTAGGTTTGATCATATGAGTTACAGTTTAAAACCATTGTTGCAAAGATTACTTTTATTTTTTAATTAAAACTTGTAGAATTGTATAAAAGGTTCTAAACTGTCTGAAGAGTGAATACTATTTGATAACATGCATACTTTAGTGTGAATGTTACTATTTCGACTAACAATAACAAAACATAACTCTACTATATATATATATATATATATATATATATATATATATATATATATATATATATATATATATATATATATATATATATATATATATATATATATATATATATATATATATATATATATATATATATATATTCGTAGTTCTTATCTCCAATGTGTACCCCGATATATCAAAACTCTGACTTCTACATGTGTCAAAAATAATCCCGACATCTAAGTCTCACTTGCACCTCGAGTAATACAAGAAAACATGAAAGAAAGGGAATCTCAAGACATAATAACACCATGAGTTTTATAACAACTAATGCAAACCTACCTTATAAATCTAAAACTATCTTTAAGATGTGCATCAATGGCTAAAACTATCTTTAAGATGTGCATCAATGGTGTCTATTTTATCTTTGTCTCTCACAACATCGGTAAGAGCCGATAGGTCATAGGTTTTTCTTTGGTAAGGCTAGGGTTGTAATTCTCTTCGTGTATCGCTTCGTTGTGTTGATAGGCGGATCTAAATGGTCCATGGGGTAGCTCTGGATGTCCATAAAATTTTTTTCAGTGGTTAAATTTTTTCAAGTGTAATTTTTTTAAGAATTTTTTTTGGAAATGCCATTTTACATCCCTTACTTTTATCTTGGATCGGCCACTAGTTATGTCTATTTTTTTTCATATTGAGATTTGAAATTGTTTTTCTTTAATGTCCTCTGTTCCGGGAGCTTAAGGCCCTAAATTTAATGAAGCCCAAAAGTATTTTTTTAATGATAAATCTAACATACTTCTAAATTAATTACTGTTTATATCTATCAATGTCCACGATAAGATTTGAACTCTCGGCCTCAAGGAGACAGGATAACACCTGGCACCACTTAGTTTTGGTTAGTGGACACTTGACATAAATACATAATGATTCAAATATGATCTCAAATTTTTTATTCTTGTCTTACTACTTAATTATACTTGGATATGGATATTTTATTTTTCATAATCATGGTTTGGGCTTCTTGTAAGTGCTATTAACATCAAAATCCTGATCCTAAATTATAAATGATCGTTATCATAATAGAATCGACTTTGTAGCAAGATTGTATCTTTAGATCGTAGGACCCATAACGATCCGATTCAACTTTTTTTTTTTTATCCTAATTTGGTGTTTAATGTTTAAAAGTGCAAACTCTAAAGTCTTTGCTAAGGATATATATACTAAAGTGCCAATATTTTCATCAATTTGACAGGAAAATCCTAAGCTTTATTTTTCTGACAGTGAAGTCCAAATTACCGGCAGTTTTTGATATTTTTACCCTTTTTTTTCGGTTAACCGGTAATTACGACTTTTTGTCAAAAAAATAAAGTTTAGGACTTTCTTGTCAAATCGTTAATTAGGACTTTATTATCTAAAAAATAAAGTTTAAAACATTCTTGTCAAATTGTTGAAAATATTGGGACTTTAGTGTATTTTCATAACCCAATAACTTTTAATTGTGACTTTTCTTGCAGCACCACTGTTTTTCTTACCATGATCATCTTTACACTGACACAATCATGATTAGGAGAAACATATACAAAAGAGAGTAAGAAAAGGTGAAAAAAGTTGTAAAACTTTCTTCTTGCTTCGCCACCAAATGTTGAACAAAAAACTGGGGACAGATTATACAAAAACATATGCCTAGTAAAAAATGTGTGAATGTGGAGAAGGGAAAGAAAGATAATTTCGTTTTTTTCGGTTTTTTATTTCTCCATTTTTGGAACTGCAAAAAGCACACAACCCTAGTTCTTTCTTTATTTCTTTCTTGAGTATCTCCATTTTTTTCAATGTCGGTTTATTGAAATAAAAAAAAAACAATTTAACAAAAGCAAACGTTAATGATTTCAATAGGAATCTAGCTGACTAGAAAATATTTCAATAACTCTTATGCTTAAAGAGTATCATACCATCAAAATTCTAACCAAAAAAGGGTCATATACACTAAAGTCTCAATGTTTTCAACGATTTGACAAGAAAACCCTAAACTTTATTTTTAGACAGTAAAGTCCTAATTAACGATTTGACAGGAAAGTCATAAACTTTATTTTTCGATAAAAAGGTCCTAATTATCGGCTAACCGGAAAAAAAATGATAAGAATGTCAAAAAACTATCGGTAATTTGGATTTTACTATAAAAAAAATCAGGGTTTTCTTGTCAAATCGATGAAAATATTGGGACTTTAGTGTATATCACTTCTTGCTATTAGACAATGAATAAGTTTATATAAAGGCATTATATTTCCGTATTTTCTTTTACAAAAAAACCGCATATTTTTGCATTTTTTTGAATATAGCTTTTTTAGCAGATTTATCAGTATTGATATAATTTCAGGAAAAAGAAAGCCTAAGTTCTTTTATACAAGAAAAACTCTAATATTTGACTCAAATTTTTGTTTGGACCAACTTTTCATTTTGGCGGAAAATTTGTACGCATGTGTTGATTGTTATGGTATTCTTATGGAGGAAGATGGAGGCTGGAATGCTTGTGTGCTTACTAATTTGGACACTAAAGGTTGTATGTGTCCTGACATGGATGAAAATGTCCAATAAATGGTTCATGACTTCTAATTAATTTGGAGTTTGGACGTTCTGTTATGTGTATGCTAACTTGAGTGAGATATATCCCCTAATCTAATAAATAAAACCAATTTTGCAATATGACATTCTGTTAGGCCCCTCCAATCGATTTATCCCAATGACATCTAAGTGAATTTCTGATATTGCCCCTTCTTCCACTTGCTCATCTGATGTTTTGATTTCCTGCTTATTTTGAATCTCCGTTATCATAGATAGTATCCAAGAAATCAACAAACAAACATTCATCCATTGCGAAAAATCAGCAATTAATCATCGAAGTTTTTGGATGTTTGAATTGTTGATCAGAAGATCGAAAATTTGATGGCATTCCACCTTCTTTTTTTTAGAAATCATCCGCTTCATTGCAATAAGGGTTTAGGGTTGTCCGCTTCATTCCAAAAAAAGGTTTAAGGTTTTGGATGGTATTCATCACTACCACCAATTTCATTTTTCGCTACCAGCAACATAACTCCTATCGTACCAAAACCTTTTCACCAATTTCAGCCACTCTGTCGTTGCCCTCTCTGCTCTCTTCTAACGCTTGGAAGCTTCAAGGGGTATATGAGAGCTAAAATGGTGAAACACATTTTTCGATCATCATCATTTCAAGTTTAGGTAATATAAAACAATTATAAAAGATATGATCATTCGTTGTAATATAAAAGACTTGATCTTGATTTAACTATTGTATCTATTGTGACTAAAATGCACATGACTACTGAAAGTAATACATTTAAATTTTTTGGAGTAGGTGGAGTGGCTTCATATAAATTTTAAATAAAGTAAAATATATTTTGAAAACATTATACTAATTAAAGGATACTAAATAAATAATCTTTTTGATCCAATAGAAAATGTTGAGTTTTTAGTAATTCAAATATTGATAATCTGGGAATTACCTACGATTAATGATTAATTTTTCCAGATAGCTACAACCAAAGAGAGTCCAGGTTATTCCTTTAGTCTGATGTTTGATGTGTCTATTGTTTTGCGAGTAATAGAACAAACACGCCTAAATTTTTGTTTTCTTTGCAATTTTTTTATTTATATCTATTTTTTATTATCGATATGTTTGTGTATCAATATGTGCATCTGTGTCGAGAAAATATATAATTTGGGTTCGGTTGGAATTGACAACAGAGGCTTTCAATTGGAGCATAGACATTTAATGCAAAGTGTTTACATATTTTAATTCAATTTTGTTTTCAATCTGAGCATATGTATGTAGTATTTGTACCAAGAGTGTATGTAATCATTAGATTTATATGTAATGAATTTTTTCATAAACTACAGATTTTACAATTAAATATTATACTTTGAATAGCAACATTCTTATCTTCTGTTTTTTTAAACATGTTTTAAGTTATGGTCTGGTATTTTTTGTGAACAAACAATACTTTATTTTTATTTGCTTATTGATGGTAGTAAGTTGCAATTTCTTGCATATAACCCTCTTACTTATTTTTATGTTTGTTTGTTGTTTTGAGGAATGTATGTAAGTCCCCAAATTGCTTGTGTATCAATCAGATCCAATTGATGATGCGGAATCCCAATCAATTGGGTGTTGTCAGATCAATATAGAAGAGAAGGAGAAGAAGAATAATAAGAATCTTTATTGTATTGATGATATGAATGAAGTTCTTTACAATAGATTCTCTCTCACACATTCTTCTTCTCTCTAGTTTCTCTTTCCTAAAACACCATGAGTTTCACACACTAAAGCTCCTTTGGCCATACACTCACATGTACTCCTCACCCTATATATGAGACAAGGGCCACCAGCCGCACACCCCGTGTACGGCCGTACACACCTATAAAATTACAGAAAAATACATTTTCTAAAAAGTAAAGTATAAACCAAATTTATAAACCCAACAATATCCCCTTGGTTTATAGCTTTCTTTTCTAAATGACCCAACAAGCTCCCCCTAAAAAGTAGTTGGCTTTTCTTGTCAATCTTCAATGGGAGCTTTGGTTTCAGCTTTAATCTTTGATTTCTTCATAGCTTCAAGATGAACTTGATGAATTTTCAGTTTATGACTTCATCTTGAGTGGTTGGACAATTTTTCAAAAATTGACTCTGAACGCACATTGGGTGAGGAGGCTTGATGTACTGATTCTTGAAAGATAACGCTTTCAGGTTGAGAATCTTTAGAGAGAACAACGGAGAGAAATAATCTTCTAGATCACTTCAGCAGGTTCAATATAGCAACAGACTGGTTGAGGAGGCTTCAATGCAATCCGTCACATAATCTTCAATTGCAACTTCACCTAGCTTCTGGGGTTGAAATATTATATGTTGAAAGAATAATCTTCATTTCTTGCTCATTCGAATGGGAATTCTTCGATGATCACAGATGAAGCCTTGGCTCAGAAAATTTCGATTCAGTCTCCATGAGTCTCATCTACATCTGAGTTCACTTTTCAAGACAAAACAAAACTAAAAGAAAACTTAAAACAGAAATAACACTATTTTTGGATTTTTAACTTTCTGATTTTTGTTTGATTTTTGAATTTTTCTGATTTTTTTTTATTTTTGAATTTTTTTTAATTCTACCCCTAAATTTGTGTATAGAGGAAAACTATGAACAAATTTAACAAAAAAAAAACAAAAATATTTGGGATCAAAGTTCTGAGACAGCCTGAACTTGTTTATCAGTAATTTCTCCTTTATGAATAGATCTGGTCAATTGCTGGTATTGTGGTCCACTTAAACACGAAGGATATCGACATACTTTTCTAAATAAACCATTTAGCTGACGACGGCCACGGGTATTGTTGTCCACTTAAATTAAACAACGAGATCTACAAGCAACCTCTTAAATGGTTTAATTTTAGTTGCAATAGAACGTGTTCTCCACTTCCCGATATACCCTGGTTATCAAGAACTTCGTAAGGACTCCTTACTTTAGGTGAGTAAACAATTATTAAGGAGGAATACAGATTTAGAGATAGATGTATATGTTGTATTCCAGGTCGGATCTCTTTCAATCACGTAGAGGGGACAGCGTATGACTAACAAAGATAGAGGGTTATAGAGATAATAGGGTGCATATGTTGTGTTCCAGGTCAGATCTTTTCAATCACGTAGAGGAAGAAACATATGGCTCATAGATAGAGAAAGTTTCATAGACAAGGAGGTGTGTAGAAATAGAGTTGCATATGTTGCATTCCAAGTCAGATCTCTTCCAATCACGCAGAGGAAGTAACATATGACTGACAGATAGAAAGCAAGAAAAGAATTTCCTACAGACCTACTTTATCAGAACCCCCAATCTCCCTATCAAAACCAAAATTAAGGACATAAATCCGTACATCAAGGAAAATTCAAACCACTGTTCTAGATGCGTATTAATTTAGTGTATCCTGTAGGTTCCCGTGTTTATCTTACTGCTCAATCTACCCGAGCGTCGTATGGTCAGTCCAAACAATCCTATCTAAATCCACACTTTCAAACCCTTCGTGCCTACCGGCACATTGATCACATAGTCTAGACAATTCAGATTTAGTCCTTTACACATGTCTTAGATTGCCTGTTATCACTTTCTTGATATCACTTCCCAATAATACCTACTAACGAAAAACTATTAAGAAAATGAAAAATTGTCTTTAAAACGAATTAGAGTAAGATAAACTCATGAGTATAGAGAAGAGAACTCAAACCGTAAGTCACCAATTCAATTTGCATCCAGAAGATCTAAGAACAGCACGCATAATCTCATAACAGATCTAAAAATTCTTCATGTCAATAAGCACTAACCCTAGGAGTGATCCCTTCCTTTCTTCCTTTCCCGCAAAGGACACATGCTCTCAAACAAAGATCTGAATGTTGTACAGTTGATAGATGTACCCTATCATGTGCCTGGAACAGCTACTACCAACAAATCGAAGTCTGATGATATGCCTCCATAGCTGCTCTAATACAGAGCAAGATCAGTTGGTCTTTGGAACCCAGTTCATTTTGAAACTGGGTCGACCTTTATCATCATTGCATGGTACTCTCTCCCATGACATATCCTGTTTATCACAAACAGAAGATGAAGAAATAATAGAATCGTTAGAAGATTTGGGAGAGTGAACCTTCGGAACCCATCTGTAGTCGGGTTTAACCCATTTCTTTTTCAATCCGATTGGTGCCTCGGTACTTGCTTTTGAATTTGAAGTCGATCGTCGAGATGACTTTGATTTTGGCTTCACGGGAGCATCTCTTGGATTTGGCTTCTTGGCTGGCATTCACTTCTTGCCTTTGGGATTCAGATTCTTGTCCTTGTGGGTTTGATTCTTGGCCTTCTGTGCATTCCAGTCACCATTTTCTGAACGTAACCTTGAGGGGTTCCTTTTGGAGTATCTCCCTCTTGGCGCGTTCTGCCACCCTTGTGTATAGTAGGGAACGTATGCGCGATTAGGACAATTTCTAGCAATGTGTCCAGGTGTTCCACGGTGAAAACAAGTCTTTTTCTTCCCTGTGAAGTTGTTTCTTCCTGCCCCTGGTGGCGTGTCCTTGCCTTGTCTCTTATTGTTCCTATAAGAACAGTTACAACAGGCACTCTGTTTCACTGGAATTGGTGGCTTGTATTTCTCAACAACAGGTTGATCAGAAGCAGCTGAGTTCGAAGCAACAGATTCAGAGTTCAAGGAGATGTTGGTTTGTTCAATGGTGTTCTCCTTGCTATCATCCTCTGCTACTTTACCTGCACATGAAGTAGAAACATTAGTATTTTCAACCTGAATACCTCCTGACACAAATCCAGCTGGTTTGCCATATTGAAGATGTGCCTCCCTGTTAATTTCTTCTGTGTCATAGAGATGGATGTGTAGTTATGATTGAAAGGTGGAGGAACATTATCATACCGTAGACCTTTTTGCTGGTTATTTTTAAATTGCAGACAATGGTCTATCATGTTTGCAAATACTTCACTTGACACATCAAATTTTTTAAAATCAAAATCTGCAGTTTCAAATTTGCTTTTTAATGTGTCAAGCTCAACAGTTAACTCAGCAAGTTGTTTCTTAACATAGTCAAAATTTTCACATTTGTTACTGTAGTCTTCTTGAAGCTTCCTAAAGTCTTTGGTTTTTGCTTCTAATTCAGCCTTTAGGGGTTTCTATCCTTTCCTAAGTTGATATCCTTCGTATTTTAGGTCCTCGACTTCCCTTTTTAACAAATCATTATGTTCACGAAGAAGTTTAATCGTAGCTTCACATGATTGAGAGCATGACACTTCATTGACCAGAATGTTTGCGAAACTCATTGTTTTTTCACACTTCAGAGCGTCAAGTTATTCAGTTATAGGAGCAAGACTGAGATGATTGAGATCTTTTGTCTTCTTAATGACAGCCACGTTCATATCCCACAACTTCATAAGTGTATTCAACAACTTTTTGTTTATCTCAGACTTAGTCAAATAAATCCCAGCTATATTTATCTCAGTAGTTAGTGTAGTAAACCGTTGCAACTAAGCTTCCAGGGTTTCTCCAGGGATATAATTAAACATGTTGAACTTTTGTCTTAACATATCCTGATTACTCTCTTTCATGTCTTCAATTCCCTCGTAGACCTCAAAAACCATTAAAATCACAACTAGAAGCCAAACCAAACTTAAAAGTCAAACTTAAAAAATGCCCTTTGACTATAAACCTTAAAAGTCAAATTTAAAAAGTCAAACTTGAAAAGTTAAACTTAAAAGTTAAACCGAAAGCTAAATTTGAAAATTTAAAAGTTAAACGAGAAAGTCAAAGTTTAAAGTCAAAGGTCAAATCTTAAAAGTCAAAGTTAAAATTTTAAGTAAAAAGTCAAAAAGAAAAGTTTAAAAATAAAAGCTAAAATTTTGGCAGAAAATAGAATTTAAAATTAAAAGAAATTGAATTTTGGGGTTAAAAGTGAAAAAAATGTGAAACTTGGTGCAACAGAAGTGGTTATCAATAAAAATCGGAAGGATTAAACCAACTGGTAGCTTGGCCCAAGTGGTAAGATGCGTTGCTGTGTTCGGAGGAGACCCGGGTTCAATCCCCGGCACCCCCAAAATTGATTTGTATTATTTAGATGCGATGTGATGCAAGGACGCTGCTGTGAGGCTGTTGTTGAACGAGACGAGGTGCGAAGTGAGGATCGGACCGTACACGAGACCGAGCCGCACACTAAGGACCACACACTCCTAGCCGCACACCTTCAATTGGCCGCACACCTGCTTCAGATACGAAAAAAAAAACAACGATTTTTGCACCTTTTTGCTCCAAAAGTTGATCAAAAACTCGTTTTTACGAAAAATGCAAAGAACAAGCCCCCTATTTTCAGAGATCTATCCAAAAACACAAAAATCTTTTCAAAATAAGATCAAATAAGCTCCAGATCTGACAAAATCGATTGATACAATCCAAGCTCTGATACCACTTGTAAGTCCCCAAATTGCTTGTGTATCAATCATATCCAATTGATGGTGCGGAATCCCAATCACTTGGATGATGTCAGATCAATATAGAAGAGAAGGACAAGAATAATAATAAGAATCTTGATTGTATTGATGATATGAATAAAGTTCCTTACAATAGATTCTCTCACACACACTCTTATTCTCTCTCCTAAAACACCTTGAGTTTCACACACTTAAGCTCCTTTAGCCATACACTCGCATGCACTCCTCACCCTATATATATGAGACAAGAGCCACCAGCCGCACACCCCGTGTACGACCATACACACCTATAAAATTACTGGAAAAATACATTTTCTAGAAAAGTAAAGTATAAACCAAATTTATAGACCCAACAATGTATGATCACTAATTCAAGAATGTGTATTGATACTTCCAAGATATTTCATAGACAAACTTTCGTATTTCATTCCAGGAAGATGTTGAAGAGCAGTAAGTCACATGGTTGACACATCATACACTAAATATAGTAATGTCTCTAGCCAAATGCATTAGATTGTAGTATGAAAGAATTTGTAAAATAAGTATTAAAATTTACAGATGGTTGTCACTTATTTTATATTTCAAACACAAACATGCATTTGATTTTAATTAGAAGTCAGATAATTTGTTTGTAGGTGACAAATACAAGCAGTAAAAATGTAATTGCCTAGTACATCCTACTTTTAAGGTAATGTTATTATCGTTGTGCAAATGTTTTTTTTTTCGTATGTATTATACAAATACATCATGAATATTATCTAGTTGTGTAACTCTTAGTTCAGGTATGAATTTATTTCTTTAAATTGTTGATTTTTCTTGTTGAACTCGGCGAGTTGAAGGCTTCAACTCAACGTGTTGAGTGTATTTTGGCCGTGAGAATTAATGGACCAACTCAACGAGTTGGGGTGCCTCAACTCGACGAGTTGACGGATGGGAAGGAAACCCTAATATTTAGGGTGTTGCACCCTATTTAAAGGTCTTAAGTCTTTTAATTGACATCCTTACCAACCTCCTCTGTCCAGAAAACCCTAAAAGAGTGTATCATCGTCCTTGAGAGTGTGTAAGCTTGTGGAGGACTTAAGAGTTGATATTTTACACACTTTTGGAGGATCCTTGAAGTTGAAGGTGCATACCTTGGAAATAAGACCTAGATCCAGAATCTTCCCATCCTTTTCAGTCATTTGGAGGTATAAAGTTTATAGCTTGCTTTGTTATTGTTTTGGATCTATTATTTTTGGGTTTTATTTTGATTTTGGGCTCATTGTTGAGTTGCCCAAGAGGTTGAGTATTCTAGTGGTTGTCATGCTAGATCTAGCCATGTTATGGCCTTATTTGGCTTAAAGTTGCAAACTTTACTAGGCCTTCGGTCCCATTTAAGCATTACGTCCGTTATTAAACCCATTTTGAGTCCTAGGGTTCCTTTTAGCATGCCTGGACGTAAAGATGGAAATTTTACGTGATTTCTCAACCTTAGGGGATCAAATCCGCATATTGGGACTTTGCTTTGAGTGATTAAGGGCTTAATGGGTCAAGCATCACCCCAATGAGCCTAATATTTGGATTTGACTCAACTTGGATGGTTCCAAAGGGTAAAGTTGGAAACTTTACCCTTCTAGAGATCATGGTGAAAGAAATCTGAGAATTGAAGCTCCTAGATTCGATAGAAATAGCTTAAGGCATTAAGCTGTTGAATTCCTAGCTAACTCGGAGAGTTCATTAGGAGAACTTGGGGAGTTGATGCGATTTTTCCTGATTTGTGTAGTTAATGGAGAAACTCGATGAGTTGAAGGACAACTTGGCGAGTAGGGTCAACTTCGACCGTTGACTTTGACCTTTGACTTTTTTGTATGGCCAAGTTTTGGCTTATAAGGGGTCTTAGGGCATTTTGAGTTGTATTTAAGGAATTGTTTCTATTTAGAGGTTGAGTAGAGCTAATATTCGAAGTCAGACCCTAGCCAGTTATCGTTTAGTATTAGAGGTGAGTCTTCTCATCACACTCATGGGTTGAAAGCACCAAGGTTGGCCCATTATTGATTATGAAATGATTCGTATGGAAATATTTAATTATTTGTTATTGGATTTATATGTGGACTTACGTGCAAACCATGGGAGGAGCCCATGTCATTTGGCAAGACTATGGGAGGCGCCCATGGCTTAGGGATACACAACCATAGGGGTAACCCATGACATTCCAATGAAGACCATGGAGGGAGTCCATGGCAAAACTATATGTATATATGTGTGCATGGTATTATGTTATTATATGATTCGTGTGTTTTGGGAAACTCACTAAGCTTGTGCTTACCATTTTACTGAATGTTTCAGGTAATTCTATTGATAAGGGCAAGGGCCCGACTTGATGGCACGACGTGCATTCTCCAGTGTTTTCACATTTAGTTTTCACACTTCGAATTTTAAAATAATATGGCTATGTAATGGGATTTTTGTACTCTTTGTGGTTGATGTTTATGAAATTAAAAGTTAAAATTTTTCTAAAAAATTTGGGTTGTTACAAGTTGGTATCAGAGCCTTGGTTTGAGTGATTTGGGCACTCTTTTGGGTGTATCAGAACTCCAACCGAGGAAATGGTAACAAATTTCTTTTTAAAAACAAACCAAAGTTAAATTTCCTTAAAAGAATTTTGTAAGAAAAATGGGAGAATGCAATGTGTGTAATCTTTCGAGCTCAAGTAAGTGTTCCTAATGTTTTAGCCTTGCTATAGTATATATGGAAATTAATGTTGTATGGATTGTTTGCTAAGTGTATGCTTTCAAGGTTGTACACGTTTAGGATTGCGTAGCCCTAGAATAAGGGAATTTGCCTTATTCATGTTTACTATTTGGTTGTAGTTTAGTGTAGTAGCTTTATTTGATAGTGTATGTGATTTTCTTTGTGTATAACTTTCATGCATAGGGAAACCTGCTAGGATTAATCTGAGTTTTTGGTTTGGTGAGGGTTGAGAATCCTAGAGCAGTCCAGGATCTGAGTTAGTGTTACGTTTATGAGTCATGATTTTTGATTGGATAATTTAGGGACATCAGGTATGGCCTTGGGAAAGGTAAATGTAAGTGTAGAAGGTAGTATTAGGCCTATGCTACTAAAAGCACAGGACTTGTACCCGAATCAATGACAGACCTGATAGTTCTTAGAAGTCTAGTGAGGAGGAATCTATTTCAAATTCCTTATCTTGGTTATTTGTGATATTTTCAGTTGAGGATGGTGATGATCACACGAGGTTTAGGTTTGGAATCAGGATCAAGTTTAGGCTCGGTTGCAAAGCCCGTCGATGAGAGGCTACACAATGTTATCGTACCCGAGATTACTCGTGGTATCCTTGACACTCCCCCGGTGATTTTTGGTACCGTCAAGGAGGGCATCATGGAGGAGCGACTCAGGTCCTTCCGAGCCGAGATTGTTGCAGGCCAAATTAGGGCCCGAGCTCCATTGTTCAGGGTTTTTAAGGCATGTGGAGCGCCTAAGTTCTTCGGGTCAGGGATCCCATCACTAGTTGATGCTGGGTGGCAGACATGGAGAATGCCCAGGGCAGGAGGTCTTGCCCCGAGGCGGCAAAGGTGGGGTTTGCATCTTGTATGTTAAGGGATCGAAAACGAGATTGGTGGGAGGAGGTTTCCCCCGGAGGTGGAATCCATGGGTGTGGCTGAGATGGTTTGCAAGGAGTTTCTGAGGAGGTTTGATCAGGAATTTGCACACCTATCGATGTGCAGCGTTTGGTGAGAGAGTTTCAGGATTTGCAATAGACTACCAAGACTATGGCGAAGATCACCGCCAAGTTTCAAGAGAGGGGACTATTGGTTCCGCAGTATGCTGCGGATGAGGAAATGAAGAAGATGAGGTATCATTCCATATCGAGGGATGACATTTCTGAGTTTATGAGCTTTTCGGGGTGCAAGACCCTAAACGATATGGTGGAGAAGGCCTGCGAATGGGAAATTGATTTAGAGCTCTGCATGAAGCAAAAGTCGGAGCAGGTTCAGTTAGCAGTGGGTTAGGCTAAAAAGCCTAAGACCTCCGATCCTATCAGCAGGGGCCAACATGGTTATGGCTATTATACCAAGTTTGGTAAGCCGCACAGTAGAGTCTACCAAGCAGCGGGCTCAACATGTTATATGTGTGGCCAGCCTGGTCACATGAGCCGGGATTTCCCAGAGAAGGGCTTGATTTGATTCCATTGCAACCAAACCAATCATAAAAGTCTGATTGTCGAAGGTTGTTTAGAGGAGGAGCAGTGACGGCGCCTATGCCTGCCACGATAAGGATTACAGATGGCCGTCCGATCAAGGCGGAAGCTCCTGCGATGAAAAGTCGCACATTTCAGCTAACTACTGAGGAAGTCCGCGCAGCACCTGACATCATAACTGGTATGTGATCTATTTCTGTTTTGTTTATTTTATTATTATGCTTATGTTTTTATGATTTTATATAAGGACCTTTTTGGTCAATGGTTTGTCGGCTCAGATTGTTTTTTATTTGGGGGCTACTTGATCTTTTGTATCTCTTACGCTCAGCAAGAAATTTTGTGATGCTTCGGGGACTTTGGATTCCCCATTCAAGGTGGAGATTATGGATGATTGCACTGTGAGTGTATTTCAGAAGAGTGTTCTGAATATGTTCCAGGAGAGGTTTCCTATCGATTTGGTTCTAATTCCTTTGTGAGGATTGAAGGTGATCGTCGGAATGGATTGGTTGGGACCTAATGGGGCCATGATAGATTGTGAGCATCAGTTAGTGAGGGTTCAAACTGTTTATTCATGGAGAGAGATCCTCACATGGGCCAGCTTCGTGTTCAACTGTGAAGGCTAGGAGACTTCTTCAGTAAGGTTGTATTGGGTTTTTGGCTAACGCTTCGGATACAATGGTGGAAGCCACGCCATATATGAGCAGGGTATATATTGTGTGAGATTTTCCTTATGTGTTTCCAGAGGAGTTACTTGGGGTTCCTTCTGAGAGGCAAGTGGAGTTCCGTATTGATTTAGTGACGGGTGCGTTTCCGACAACTAAGGCTTCGTATCGTCTAGCTCTGCCTTTGATGCAGGAGTTGTCTACGCAGCTTTTGGAGCTGTTGGAACGGGGATTTATTTATCCGAGTAGTTCCCTGTGGGGAGCACTGATTCAGTTTGTGAAAAAGAATGATGGGTCACACAACATGTGTATTGATTATTAGGAGATGAACAAGCTAATGGTGAAGAAACGTTATCCGCTTCCAAGGATTTATGATTTGTTCAATTAGCTCCAGGGTGCATCATGGTTTTCCAAGATTGATATTCGGTCAGAGTATCATTAGATGAGGATCCGAGATGAAGACATACCGAAGACGACATTCAGAGCTTATTATGGTCATTACGAGTTTGTGGTGATGTCATTTGGGCTCACTAATACTCCAATAGCGGTCATGGATCTCATAGACGTGGTTTGCAGATCGATGTTGGATTAGTCTGTGATTATTTTCATTAATGATAGTTTGGTATATTCTAAGACCAAGGAGCAGCACGAGCAACATTTAAGTGAGGTGTTGGAGACCTTGAGGAGGGAGAGGCTTTATGCCAAATTCTCTAAATGCGAGTTTTAGTTGTGTGAGGTGCAATATACGGGTCATATCATCAACCAAGAGGTTAATTTGATATTTCTGAGTTTGTGAGCTTTTCGGGGTGCAAGACCCTGAACGATATGGTGGAGAAGGCCCGCGAATGGGAAATTGATTTAGAGCTCTGCATGAAGCAGAAGTCGGAGCAGGTTCAGGTAGCAGTGGGTCAGGCTAAAAAGTCTAAGGCCTCCAATCCTCCCAGCAGGGGCCAATAGGGTTATGGCTATTATACCAAGTTCGGTAAGCCGCACAATAGAGCCTGTCGAGCAGTGGGCTCAACATGTTATATGTGTGGCCAGCCTGGTCACATGAGTCGTGATTTCCCCAAGAAGGGCTTGATTTGATTCCATTGCAACCAGACCAATCATAAAAGTCTGATTGTCGAAGGTTGGTTAGAGGAGGAGCAGTGGCGGCGCCTACGCCTGCCACGATAAGGATTACAGATGGCCGCCCGATCAAGGCGGAAGCTCCTGCAATGAAAAGTCGCGCATTTCAGCTAACTACTAAGGATGTCCGAACAGCACCTGACGTCATAACTGGTGTGTGATCTATTTCTGTTTTGTTTATTTGATTATTATGCTTATGTTTTTATGATTTTATATAAGGACCTTTTTGGTCAATGGTTTGTCGGCTCAGATTGTTTTTTATTTGGGGGATACTTGATCTTTTGTATCTCTTACGCTCAGCAAGAAATTTTGTGATGCTTCGGGGACTTTGGATTCCCCATTCAAGGTGGATATTATGGATGACCGCACCGTGAGTGCTGCGACGGTATTTCAGAAGAGTGTTCTGAATATGTTCCGGGAGAGGTTTCCTATCGATTTGGTTCTGATTCCTTTGTGAGGATTGAAGGTGATCGTCGGAATGGATTGGTTGGCGCCTAATGGGGCCATGATAGATTGTGAACGTCAGTTAGTGAGGGTTCGAACCCCAATTAGGGGAGAACTGTTTATTCATGGAGAGAGATCCTCACATGGGCCAGCTCCCTGTTCAACTGTGAAGGCTAGGAGACTTCTTCAGTGAGGTTGTACTGGGTTTTTGGCTTACGCTTCGGATACAATGGTGGAAGCCACACCATATATGAGCAGGGTACATAGTGAGTGAGATTTTCCTTATGTGTTTCCATAGGAGTTACCTGTGGTTCCTCCTGAGAGGCAAGTGGAGTTCCGTATTGATTTAGTGACGGGTGCATTTCCGACAACTAAGGCTTCGTATGATCTAACTCTGCCTTTGATGCAGGAGTTGTCTATGCAGCTTTTGGAGCTGTTGGAACGGGGATTTATTTATACGAGTAGTTCCTTATGGGGAGCACTGATTCAGCTTGTGAAAAAGAATGATGGATCACACAACATGTGTATTGATTATAAGGATCTGAACAAGCTAATGGTGAAGAAACGTTATCCGCTTCCAAGGATTGATGATTTGTTCAATTAGCTCCAAGGTGCATCATGGTTTTCCAAGATTGATATTCGGTCAGAGTATCATTAGATGAGGATCCGAGATGAAACCATTAAGATCTTATTTCATTCTTTTATTATTATAATTATTATTTAAAATAATAGGAAAAATCCACGTGGATGGCACATCAGTGCCTTTTGGACAATTTCAGTTGACCAAGGCACATGTGGATGCCAGCTCAGCCAAACAAACCAGATGACCCCTTTATTTTGGGGTATTCCCCTATTTAACACATAATTTGAAAGTTTAAGGAGTCACGATGCAGAAAAAAAAGTTCAGTGACCATTTAAAACAAAAGACATAAGTTTGTTGGGTTACAATGACATTTACCCGATAAATTATTATGGATTTAAGGCTAAAATAAAATATAAATATAAAATATATCTCGGGGTTTTAGGGTTTATTTATTTTAAATGGGATGTTACACACTTCCTCATTTTCCATATCTTCCTGGTTCGCCTCGTCCTCGTCCTCCACTTCGATGATAAACAATTGATTACGTTGGCCTTTATGACCCGTACAAATTTTTCGGTGCACCAAAAACATTCTCCTTTTTCCCGTTTAAGTTCTAACTCCTTACTCGTGAGCCGTCTTAAAACCTTAGGCCCCATTTTCGTGGTAGTCGCGCCTGTGGATCGGGTATTAGGAGTCGGTAAAAGGGGCAACTTGGTTACATTAAAGGGAGGTGTAATTCGACCCGGTTCATTACTGTTTTTCGAGTGGGTTGCTCCCGCTTTAGCTGACATCAGTTTGTTTTCCAAGGCGATGTTGTTTAATATTTGAATTTTGGCCAGCCCGTATGCTTCGTGTAGTATACGAGGCTTAAACATTTTCACAGGTCCCTGAATTTCTTGTTTTGGACGTTTTAAATGTAAGCTAACAACTTGGGTTTCACTCAAAGTTGCCTTGTTTAGTAGAGCGTAAAAAGCGGCGTTGTAATCATGGAGGTCATCATCCTGTGTAAGAGAGGTTATTTCTTCCATCGGATCTTCGAACATCGCATTGGAAAAGCGACTAGAAATAGCCCACACATAATCTTCCCGAGGAAGTTCCGCGACCGTAGCCCTTAGGGTTTGTGTATCGTAGTTTCATGTTATTTGGAGTCTTGTCTGTGGCAAAAAAGTGTTCACACCTATAGATCTATGCTCCAATATCAACCCTTGAGAAACAAGGAACCTTACCGATACGCATGGGACAATTAAGCAGTGTCTTCTTGTTTTAGTGATTGTTCATGTTGCTTCATAGTGATTGTTCATAGGGGTGGACCTTAGTGGAGCCCGGTGGGTCCCGGGCCACTGCCCAATTTCTAACATGTAGTGTAACTTTTTTTTCTATTAGATGTATCGTCATGAAGTACGAGTAATACTCCTACTAAAATATTATGCGTCAGTGATTACTAATATTGCTTCATCAAGGCTGCCAGGGTTGCTTGAATGTCTGCAATGGCCTTGTCATGATCTAGGGATGTTATTCGGGTCGGAACCGAATCAAACTGAATAAGGCAAATTGTATGAACCGAAAACCAAACCAAATAAACATTACGGGTTCGGTTCGGTTCGGGTATTATTCGGATCGGTTCGGTTCCGGCCCGAATAACCCAAATAACATGTGCAAGATGATTAAGGAGTCGAATAACCCGAATATTTTGTATTACTTTTGAAGCTTATGATTTCATAAGTATATAACCCGAATAATATGTATAAAATGATTAAGGAGTCGAATAACCCCAATAACGTGAATATTTTGCATTAATTTTGTTGCTTATGATTTCATAACAAATCTTTTAAAGAAACAAATTAAACACTAAATATTAAACATCCAAAACACCAAAAAATCTATCTATAACTATATAACCTGAATAACCCAAATAACCCAAATCTATCTATAAATATATAACCCGAATAACCCGAATAAATATTGTATTCTTTATGACTTTTGTAGCTTATGATTTCATAACAAACCTTTTAAAGAAACAAATTAAACACTAAAAATTAAACACCCAAAAATCTATCTATAAGTATATAAGTTAAACATTAAACATTCAACACCCAAATTAAAATATGAATCTTAAGTTTTTATCCAATATCCAAAATAACATTTTTCAAACACGAAATAACTATTCGAGAATATTAATTGGTTGTTTTCCCTTTTCATCTCCGTTCTTTATCGCCTCTTCTAAAGCTTTCGCGACTTCATCGTCTTTCAAAATTTCATCAATGTTGTCCACAATTTGCTTTCTTGATTTCCTTACCCAATCTTGAGTGCAAACCAAAGCCTCTACTATATTTGCAGATAAATTTGTTCTATATGGATCCAATATCCGCCCGCTTGTACTAAACGCCACCTCTGACGCCACGGTAGAGATTTGCAATCCCAAAATATCTATCAGCATAAACATAGAAAATGTTAAAATATAATCATATAAAAAAGTATACAAAAAATAAAGTTATACCTTTCACCATACGGGATACAATAGGGTAACGAGATGCATTTTGTTTCCACCAAAGTAGAATATCAAAATCTTTATTATATTTAACTGACTGCTCGTTTAGGTATCGTGTCAACTCCGTTTCCATTGATGCTGATGGGTAATCAGTTTGTACTATTAAATCACCCATGAAGTCATTCTCATCATCAATCACAACTACATCTTCATGACCATGTGTTTGATTTTGAGAAGAGTCGGTATTGTCAAACTTTGATTTGTAGAAATAAAAAAAATTCTCAAATCTTTGTTGAAGACCCCGTATTAAGACCTTAGCCTTCAAAATGGCTTCCGAGTTGAGCATAGGATCTTTTTGTGGATTCTTCAACTTAATCAATTTCTCAAAAGCTTGTTGAAGAAAATCAAACTTGAACCGTGGATCTAATATGACCGCAAAATACAAAAAAATTATTTAAGTTTTCAAGATCGCCCCAATACTTATCGTATTTATCAATCATGTCCTTCCCGATCAAACAAAATTGGGGACTACCCGCCCATTCCTTAATGTGTTTGTATACATCACATATTTCTCCAAAAAACCGATGTGCCATCGGTTTTGTTGACGTCGATACTATGTCGTTTTTCACCTTAAATTTCTCAAGAAATCCAACCATAGCTCTACAAATGTTGAAATCTTCTTTTGAGGGGGTCAAAACGTCTCGAACAAATGTAGGATCTATTACAAAAAAGTAAATGTTAATATTTATTTTTGTAAAAAAAAAAAAACAGCTTTAATACCCCTTATTTAGGAGCCTATAACTCACTGAATATACAACCAAATAACGCGTATAAATAGTGTAAACTGTAGTTAAAATTGTAAACTACAAGCTGGAAAAAAAATCTGGCTAATCGGACAAATAACAAAGACGTTATGACTCTTCAAAGTTGGCTAAAATTTTGGAAAAATGCTAAAACAGAAAAACTCAGATTTAATATCCAATGTTTAGAGGCCTATAACTCACTGAATATACAACCAAATAACGCGTATAAATAGTGTAAACTGTAGTACAAATTGTAAACTACAAGCTGCAAAAAAAATCAGACTAATCGGACAAATAATGAAGACATTATGACTCTTCAAAGTTGGCTAAAATTTTGGAAAAATGCTGAAACAGAAAAACTCATATTTAATATCCAATGTTTAGAGGCCTATAACTCACTGAATATACAACCAAACAACACGTATAAATAGTGTAAACTATAGTACAAATTGTAAACTACAAGATGGGAAAAAAATCAGCCTAATCGGACAAATAACGAACATGTTATGACTCTTCAACGTTGGCTAAAAATGCTGAAATATAAAATTAAAAAAAAAAAAAAAAAAAAAAAAAAAAAAAAAAAAAAAACCAATGGAATGGAATATGAAATTACCTTTGACTTCAAACATGCCAAAAACCTTCTTCCACTCCACCGCAATCTTCAATAACTCATATGTGGAGTTCCATTGAGTTGGGCTATCATTGCACAAAAACTTTTTGGATTCCACATTTAGCTCTTTCATGCATTCTTTGAACCTTTGAATCCGTTGTGTAGAATTCCTAATGTATTTAACGGCCTTTTGCATGCACTTGATACTAGATTAGAGTTGATCAAACCCATCCCTAACAATTAGGTTAAGGATGTGGGTCATACACCTTACGTGTAATTGTTTCCCCCCATCGTACAAGTTCGATAGCTTTTTCATTAGAATTTCGATTGCTTTGTCATTTGCACTAGCATTGTCAACGGTTATGGTCATTACGTTATTGATACCCCACTCTTGAAGACAAGTCAACAACATGCGCCTAATGTCTTCTCCCTTATGACTATCTAGAGATTTAAAGTTGATAATTCTTTTATGCATGACCCAATCTTCATCAATAAAGTGGGCCGTGACCACCATATAGCTCGACCTTTGACATGAGCTTGTCCAACAATCGGTCGTCAAATGCACATTACTTAGGAGATTATTAAAGAACTTAAATAACTTAGCCCTTTTTTCAAGAAAGTAATCGGTAACTCTATTTGAAATTGTGGTTCTACATGTCAAAATTACTTTCTCGTTCAATGCATTTGTATACTCAATAAATGATTCGTTCTCTACAAACTTGAACGGTAATTCTCCAACTACCAATAAGTTTAACAAAACTTTTTTTATTCTTTTCTCATCATGCTTCCAAGTCCCAATACTATTCTCTCCGTTTTTTTTTTTTTTTTTTTTTTTGAAATTTAAAGTGGTTTGGTTTTCTAGTTTTTTTTTTTTTTTTTTTTTTTAATTTTTTGGGTTCATTTTACATCTTTCCGTATGTTTAATCATACTAGACGTACCGTTTGCGTCGGATTCGGTTTTGAGCAAAGTTCCACATTTTTTGCATTTGCTATGTCTAACTTTGTCAATATGAACTACATCATAGTCGTTCCAACAAGCCACCCTTTGGGTATATTTCCTTTTCTTCGGGTTTGTTGCTTGACTTGTTGTTCCTTCAACTTATGTGTTATCAACAAACACATCTTCATCATCAATCTAAAACATAATAACAAAATAGATGCATCATATATCTAAAGCATAATAGCATTTAAATAAATTCATCAATATGGAATGACACAAGTAAAAGAGCATATATGGTTATTTTCATTAAATTCTCTTATGCAAGGTGCTCATTCAAGATCAAAGTCCCCATTGCTTGGACTTATAGAAAAAAAAAAGTTAACTGTTAATATCACATTGAAAGATTAAGTAGTAGATTATCACATCCAATTTTCAATGAGTAACATACATAATAACACTTTGAAAGATTGAGACATTGAATAATAGATTAAGATACAAATACTTACTTGTGTTTCTTGATTTGGAACCCAATTTTCCATGAATTGAATGGAACTTAATCACAGTATAAACTAGAAAACAATATGAGGAGACGAATCACAGAAGTTTGAAGCAAGGAAGTTGATCAAAACCTAATCTCGATCAAAGGCAAAGCTGTCGGCATAAAGAACTTGAAAAAACAATCGGATGAAATTGCCAATTGTCGTCGTCGATCTTGAAAAAACAATCGGATGATCAAGAAGTTGGCGTCGATATCAATTGCGTATGCTGAAATTGCCAATTGTCGATCAAAAAAACAATCGGATGATTAACTGTGGATGTCGATAGAACCGAATATGTAATTGTATTTGGTTTTTTCGGTATGAATTAGGATAGTCGACTAGAACCGAATACGTATAATCGAGTAATCGACTCACGCAACGCAAGGGAAAAAAAGACTCTTCATACTCGGTTCGTTTTTTTTTTTTTTTCTATTAGATGTATCGGCTTGAAGTACGAGTAATCCTTCTAATAAAATATTACAGGTCAGTGATTACTAATATTGCTTCATCAAGGCTGCCAGGGTTGCTTGAATGTCTGCAATGGCCTTGTCTGACATGATCTTTGATAGATTTATCGAGCTCTTGACTGCATGTCATGATTGTATCCGGTATGATCGGCCTTGCTCTGATACACTTGTTATGGTAAAGGTAGCGATAGAGAGAAATATTCTAAGAGATGGGAAAAATAACTTCTGGATATCCCGAAAGCATATGACGCTAGCATTCATAAAATAATCCCAAATTACAAAAAAGTACCTCACAGATAAAAAAAAAGCTATAACATGTCACATGGTAAAATATAAAATACCGACATTGTTTAGGGTTTGGGTTTTTTATACATATTGGCTCTAATTCCAAGTAAATTTTGCAAAATCAGTTCGCTGTGAATTTGGCAAAATATATCGGCTTTTATTAAATCCAAAATCACCGATACATATAAAAAAAAAATAAAAGATAATATAGAAAAAACAGAATCCTGAAAACAAAGAAAATATTTATCACTCCAAAATTATCTAATTCAATCTCTATCTTAACATCTTTTCTTCAAGGTATTCACTCTACTTGGACCTGAAACACATCCTTCCTTTCCTCCGTTTTCACCTTCGGAAGCACAACTTTCAACACACCATTCTTCATCTCCGCCTTGATTTCCTCCAGAATGTACACATCCGTCGGCAGATCAATCCTGGAAGAGTACCTCCGCCGCGCCTCTTCATCATCCTCAGAATCTTTCTCCTCCTCCGCTTTGATAATTAATGTGTTTTGCTCAACGGAGACCTTGACGTTCTCCTTGTCCAGACCTGGCATGTCGAATCGGAGATTCATAGTGTTTTCGTCTTCCTTTGCATACCATCCTCGCCTTCCTCCTAATCCTCGTCCGCGAGAGGCTGAGATGAATGGAGTGTCAATGAATTGGTCCATCATGTTAAAGATCTCGCTCAAGCTTCTCGCTGGAAAAACTGAATCGAAGAACATATTGGAAGTTATTAGAGACAAGAGACTTCATTATAGGAATTCTCACGACTTCAGAAGGTTAATACAGAGAACACAAATCAAATACGTATGAAAACAAATAAATATGAGTGTCAAACGAAAAACAATACTTGAAACATGGAACTCACCTGAGAAAAAATCATTGTCACGGCGGCGAAAACCAGAGGAACCAGACGAGCGATCCTCATCGATACTGCGGTGGAAATCTTCATAAGCGGACACCTGAGAAGCATTAGTGTTAAAGGAGCGTTGGACGGAGGGAATAGCGGAGACGGAGCGAATAGATTTAAAGATCTTGGTATAGTGAGAAGATGCGGCGGTGCTTCGCTTGAGAATTAGGGTAGTAGCCATTCCTGCGGTGGTCTTATGCTAACGTCCGTGGTTACAGCGATAAGGCTGGTATTAGCGGTGTAGCTTGTTGAAAGTTGTTAGATTATGTGGAGATGTTAGGGGAGAAAGAAGGGTTTTTGTAGTCGATAAAGGATTTTCGGAAATCGGAAGGCTATAGACAAGTAACGAAACTTCTAGATAATGATGTTTAATATTTATCCACTGGAATAGGGTATATAATATTTTCTTGATCATCACGTAAAAGATATTTCCTAAATATATATCACATACATTCTATGAATAACGTGGATTTAAAGATTATAACAACCTTTAATCAAAAATACTTAATGTATGTTACTTGACTTAGATTATGTTTGGCGAACTAGTTGATAGCTAAAAAACTAGCTGTTAAATAAAAAGGAAGCTGATAAATTAGCTAGATAATAGCTGAAAAGCTAGTTGTTAAATAAAAAGATAGCTGATAAAAAAATAACGTTTAGTAAAACTAACTGAAAAACTAGCTGAAATATATAAAATTACATAAAAAAAATATGTAAGATTATATGTTTCTATAATTAATTAAGAGATGTATTTGAAAATTTTTAAAAGGAAAAATGACACATATAACCCACAAACTTTTTAGGGTTGACACGTTTAGTCCCTAATTTATTTCTATGTTTTTTAAGGGACTAATGTAACACTCGGTTCCTGGTACGTATTTTAATTAAAGTAAACTCATGGTTTGCTCTAGACTCGGCGAGTTAGAGGGCCAACTCGTCCAGTAGACTCGACTGTGGATCGGTGGGATAAGTGACCTACTCGATGAGTTGGGAGACCAACTCGACGAGTAGGATTGTCGGGATGAAACCCTAATATTTAGTGTTTGCACCCTATTTAAACAACTTATAACGCCCCAACCCAACCTCCATTTTTCCTCCCAACCCAGTGAAAGCCCTAACTCGAATCCTAAGCCTCTGTTGAGTGTTCTTGAGTTTGTTGGTGACTTTGTATGCATTTGAAGTTGGAAGAGAATAAGAAAGCGTGGGAGTTCAAGTGGAAGGTAGCAAATCCAAAGGTTTTGCTTCATTTTTAGTTCATTCAGGGTAAAAAGATTGAACCTTGACCATCTACCTCTTAGATCTTGTTTTGGGGCTATTTTCTACCCTTTTATGAGTTTGTCAAGTTATAATCAGGTTTTGTGAGTGTGCTTGTAGTTACACTTCAGATCTGGAACCATTGAGGGTTCCCATGGCATAAGAGGTGCCAACTTTATGGCCATGGGAGACCCATGCAACATATAAACCCCTTTTTATGGCTTTTTGAGCCAAAACCCCATGCATGGACATCAAGGTTGGAACTTCATGTATAAAATGGACCTTAGGAGGTCAGATCTATGGTTTTGATGCATTAAGACCCATTATAACCGACTGTATAGTTTGGGACAAAGTGGGACTCGGTGAGTCGTTCATGGGACTCGGCAAGTCGGGACGTATTTTCCATCAAATCCTTCTGTTGATGGACCAGATGCTATGACGGAAGGTCCCTAGGTTGTTTAGGCTCTTTAGGGGCCTGGAAATCATCAAACTCAGTGAGTATATGAGCTAACTTGGTGAGTTCGAGGCAATGCCCCAAACACATGAAGACGGACTCGACTAGTTCAGGGGGAAACTCAGTGAGTCATAGACTGAACTCATCCACGCAGATGAAGATGAACTCGGTGAGTTTAAGGATGAACTCGATGATTCGGCTGAAGAAGGTCCGATATGTTGTTAAAGGCGAACTCGTCACGCTCTTGATAGACTTGAAAAGTAGGGACGACGTTGTGGCTTTTTTGGATATGGGGACTCAACGAGTTGGGGAATTAACCAACTCGGCGAGTCGAGTCAACCAGATGTTGACTTTGACCAAAGTTAACTTTGACCAGGGTTTTGACCTTGACCTTGACTTGGACTTGAGTGACCCTTATAAGGGTTATGAGTATGAAATAGTAATGTAGAGAGAATGTTGTGTAGGGATTGAGCAGTCGAGAAGAGTTGATTTCCATACTGAGGACAGTGCAGACACTACACGACATCGAGGTGAGTTACATTCCACTAGAAGTGGGTCTAAAGCACCAAGGTCGGCCCATTAGTAGTTGATTATAGTTGAGATGATTGTCTTCGTGATAATCATCTTTCATGTTGAGTCTATTATTATGTGCTAGGATGTTGTGATATATGTGTAGTATGGATATGAGGGGGATAGTCACCGGTTACCTGTTGAAAGATACCGAAGGGGTGGATAGTATCCATGCATGCCTAACTATATTATCAGGTTACATTATTATGCGATAGAGGTAGGGGTGAAATAGTTCCCGGCTACCGGTTGAAAGATACCGAGGGGGGAGGTTAGTTCCCGATTACCAGTTGAAAGATACCGAAGGAGAGGTTAGCTCTCGCTTACCGGTTGAAAGATATTAAAGGGGAGGTTAGTTCCCGGGCACTGGTTGAAAGATACCAAGAAATAGGCATTGTTATGTGGTATGTGCTATGATGGGGGAACTCACTAGGCTATGTGCTTAAGGTTTTTAGTTTTAGTTTTAGGTACCTCTTCGTCTAAGGGGAATGAGTCATCGGTTTTCAGTTTTACTCTTATATTATTACTATTTGATGAGATGGTTTTAAGAAACGTAACTATGTTTTATGAATTCATATGACCTGTCATGGTGAGCACCATAGTACCTGTCATGGTGATAGGGCGGTCGAGTGGTTTCCTTGGTAAAGAAAGAGGGAGGAATGAAATTCTGAAAGGGAGTGCGAATTCACGAAAGTGAAAGCGGCAGTGTAGAGTTATGATTGGAGTGGTCCGTCGATGGTTTTTGAGTAGCGTGTTGCGGTAGTAGAATAAAAGTTCATTCGACTTGATATGTTTGCTCAGGGCGCGGAGGGAATACCGCAGGCGTAGAGCCAGGGAGAGGGGTTCGGAAGGGATGCAGAGAGAGAGTCTTGGACTCTCAGTGAGATTCTAATCAGGGTTTTGGGTATGTATTAGCGGTTCATCCTGGAAGGATGTTTTAGGATATCATCAGTGTATCGGGTTTTCCAAACCTGAGGGTGCTAGAGCTAGATCAGCATGTGTGTGTGATTGCGAGAGGAGAACTCGGGGGAGTTGCGGAGTTGAGGATATCATCAGTGTATCGGTTCATCCTGGAAGGATGTTTGAGGATAACATCCCGGAATCGCAAGAGTAGAGTTGAAGGGCTAAAAGTGTAAGTTTCAGAGGGTGACTCGGCGAGTCCATGGATAGACTCGACGAGTCAGGTCGCAACTATGGTCGCGTATCAAGTGGCCTACTCGGCGAGTCCAAAGATGGACTCGGCGAGTAGGTGCTGTGTGAAGAAAACCCTAATTTTCGGGGTTGAGCCCTATATAAAGATCATTATGCCCCTCCACAGCCTCCCCTATTCCCACCTTGAGTCCCAAAAACCCTAATTTCGTGGAGAGCCCCATTGTTGAGCAAATTAGAGCTTGGAGAGGTGTTGGTTGAAGAAATCTTGAAGGAGAAGTGGATTGGATCAAAGGGCTTTGCTTGGATTCGAGTTTCATTATTGTTGAGGCATCCTTTGGAGGTAATACTTTCGTTCTTGGGCTGTGTTTTCCTAGTTTCTCATTTTGGGGTTGTGTGGGGAGCTTGGTTGTGTGGCATCTTGATGTTTGGAGGATGGATCTGAGGTTGCTACCTCAAATCTGGAGTGGAGAAGATCTTAAGAGCATTAAAGCCTCGGTTCTTGTGCTGTTAATGGAGCTATCATGTCCCAAACCTTGGTTCTAAGGTGAATAAGGCCTAGATCTCTTTAGATTCACGTAAAGTTTGCCACTTTACGTGATGGATGGATTGTAGGAGGTTGGATCTATGTTTTGGATCAATTGCATGGCCTGAGATGCTTATGTATGGATTCAGACCGATAGTACTCGACGAGTCACATGGGTGGACTCGACGAGTTGCTTGAAGATGGCCTGGAACTCGTCGAGTTGGAAGAACAACTCGGCGAGTAGGTTGAAGATAGCCTTGGACTCGATGAGTCTGTTCTTGGACTCGGCGAGTCTTGTCGAGGAGTCCCAATATTTCTGGTTGAGTCGATGAATCGGTGAGTCAGGGGATGACTCGGTGAGTTGGGTGCGAGTGGACTCAGAGTTGTTGGACTCGACGAGTCTTGGGGTGACTCGGCGAGTTGGGTCGCTAATTGAGGGAAGTTCTGAGCTTAAGGACTCGGCGAGTCATCAGGTTGACTCGGCGAGTAGGGTCGGTCAGGGGTTAACCAGTTGTCTTCCAAGGGTATTTATTGAGTTGTATGTTTTGATGTTCAGTGAAGGAGTTCGTGTCAGAGTTCGGAGCAGCGGGATCTTATCCTTTCAGCCGGCAGTTTCGAGGTGAGTTATCCTCACTATATCAACAGGGTCTAAGGCACCAAGGCCGGCCCTTTATTGGATTGAGATTCGGATATGGTTATTATGTTATTGTTTGATGTGTCTGCATCCTGGTAGCTAGGATGGTACATGCTAGGAGACCTTGTTAAGGTCAGTTTCCTGATATATAGAGTGATGCTATGCTAATGACCGGTTAGGTCGGTAACCTGGTTAGGTTAATGATATGCTATGTGATCTGCTTCCTCGGTTTGTTGACTATGACTGTTATATGATTGTATGTTTTGTGCACATGGTTGTTTGGACTGGAGATGGGTTGAGGCGGGTCCTGCTTTGTGCTGTAGGCCAAGATACCCAGGGCGGACCGGTTATTCCGAAGGCCCAGCGAGCGGTCCGGATAGGTTGTAGGCCCCACGAGGGCGGACCAGACGTGCCGAGGCTCGGAGAGTGGACCAGGCCGACTGAAGGCCCAATGCGGGCGGACCAGTCACATTGTAGACTCAGAGAGTGGACCAGGTGGGTTGAAGGCTCGATGCAGGCGGACCAACCCCACTGTAGACTCGAAGGACATGACTAGACCTGGAGGATGGATCCGATGGACTGAAGGCCCGATACGGCGGACCAATCACACAGTAGACCCGATATGCATGGTTGTTCTATGTTCTGTTATGTTATGTATGTTTATATGTTTTGGACCGGAAGGTCACAGCCTGGAAGGGCGGATACGTGGTTGGTATTTTGGGGGTATCTCACTAAGTTTTCGGGCTTACAGTTGTGGTTTAATGTTTTTCAGGTTCTTCAGGAGACTGTGGCAAGGCGAAGGCGCGATCGTACCGCTCCTCATGATTTTGTAGCAATGTGATTCTGCGAATACTCTAAATGATTTGTATTGAAAACCTTTTTGTAAACAATTTAATGAAAATCGGGTTATTTTGAAAATTTTAAATTGGTTGTATTTTTCGGATGTTACTGTTGGATTAGTGTCTAAGTCCATAACTGTTTTGGTATGTACTTAACTCGATTATGAGCATGGTCCTTTTGGGTTGCCTTCACCATAGCAATATATAGGATGATTTAAGGAGAGAAAGGTTTAAATATGATTTATTATTATATTATGAGAATAATATATTAAAGGAGAAATCATATTGTTTAATTAATATTGGTCAAGAATTAATTAAGAATTAATTTTGTGGTTAAAAGAGATTAATTAAACTTAGGGGACTGAAGTTGTAATTATAAGATAATTATAATTGGGCTATGGATCACCTAATAATATATAGGTTGAACGAATTCTATGGGAAGCCCATTAGAAATCGTCCAAGGGATATGTTTAAGGAGTCCATGGGCTGCTTAGGGCCTAAGCAGTCAGATTAGGGTTTCCTAGTTGTAAACCCCAATAGCCTACATGTATAAAAGGGACCCTTAAGCCCCAAAAACGTGGACAACACTTCCATTAGGGTTTCCAGCCGTTTTTGGTGCCTCCTTTTCTTCTCCTCTTCATCCAAGTTGCATATGGTGTTTGTGACTCCATTAGAGGTACTACACTTGTGGTACTTGCTTTCAAGAGCTAAGGAAATTCAAGGAACTAGTTGTTATTGCTATATAACAACAAAAGGTATGTATTCTAGCTTTATATATGAATTTCGAAAATTATAGTAGCATGCTAGGTTTCCTTTTGTGTTCATAAAGCTGTATAACTAATAGTGAAAACATAGATCCAATACTAGGGTTGCATGCACACATAGGATTGTTTGTATTAAAGACAACAGTGGTATCAGAGCCATTGGTTTTTGTTTTCAATTAGCTTTTATTCAAATTTATGAACTTGACATATTAGGGTTTATGGCTAATGAACCCTAAAGGCTAGGTAATTTTCGCAATTAGGGTTGCAAAACCCTAGATGGCGATTTTTGCTAGGGTTTCCCAAATCCTTTCCTTAGCCTCCAAGATTTTGAAATCTAGGGTTATCCAACCCTTGGATTTCGAAATTACCTCCTTCCCTAAGGTTAGATCCTAAATTTTAGGGATTTGGATAATCCCATATCTTGTAATTATCTTTTAATTGTTAAATATGGTAATTAAAGATCTTGAATTATCCCATCCCTTATTTTCGAGATTTAGAGAGGGATTCAAGGGATTAGGATATCTTAGATGTATAATTGGTAATTATCCTCATGATCTAGATAATCCCTTGTGATTTAATAATTTAAATTAATTGTTTAATTTATGGTAATTATTAAATCAAGAGTTTTAATATTTAAAATTTTAATTTAAATGTCTTAAATTCGAAAATTTTAAGTGAGATTAAAACCTAATTGTTTTGAAGAGTTTCAAAACTTGCCCTCAAGTTTTGGAATTTAAATTGTTGATTAAAAGTTAATTTTGAAAGTCTAAATTCCAAAACCCTGATTTTCAAAAAGTTCAAATTAAACCCTTATGGTTTTATTAAATTAATTAAGTGTATAATTAAAAGAGATTTAATAAATCCATAATGATTTTGGTTAGTTAAAAGTATAATTTAAACCACCTAGTATTTTAAAAGTGTAAAATACACCCTTATACTATATATAACATTAAAAGTTTAATATTATATATGTATAACTAAAAAGTTAGTCTTACCGTTAGTAGGCCTCATTCACGAAACTAGTCTATAAGGGGTGTTTAAGGAAATTGCCTATAAAATGGCGATTGAATGGGTATCCACTCTTACCCACCGCACTCTTGACTAGTGGAGGGTCGTTAGCCGAACGGGTAGGATAGGACAGAAACCTTCCATTATAAGTATAATGAAGTACAAAGTAACTAAATGCTTTTTCAAATTCCCAAATCATAGTTACTTTAGGCAAAATGTGAAATTGTATGCTAACCCATGGAATTACACTTCGTACCCTTGTCAAACGTTAGTGGAGCGTGTGTGGTTAACCGGCACACTAATTTGGGGATGACATTGGTAGCGAAGGGTGACTCGATGTTTGTCATAGATCAATGGAGCGTGTGTGGCTAACCGGCACATTGATTAGGTGATAGTAACATTGGGTGCACCATGTGATTCGTATGGTTATTTACACCTTGTTTGTGATCCTCGGCATCCCAGTCACAAATAGTAGGGCATAATCGAGATTAAACATGCCATTGAAAAGTTCAATGAATCTCAAAAGATCTAGGAGTTTCAATTCATTTAAAACTTAAACTTCTTTTTCGTTTTTCATGGTGGAAATTGGTAAATCGTCATTTACCTACCTTCAGATATTCTGCAACTAGATTACGGCATCCCTCTTCTAGGTTGTAGAGTATTGTGTTGGATCCTAGCTTGATGTTTCATTTAGGTGTTGCATCAAGAATTCTAATCAACTCAACTTGAATTTTCTCCCGTTTTGTAGATGTCTGAATCTTACAATGGTCTTCCCAAATCCTTTGGAACAAGCTTTCCAAATGAAGATGACGTTCCGAGATACGATCAAGGAAATGAGAGTCATGCTTCACTTCCTCCACCTCCTCCAATTATTCTCCCTGACCCACAAGTTCAAAGGCTTGAAAAGTTCAAGCTCACTCAAGCCCTTTTGGCAAGTAAACACGAAGATGGGAAACCTGTGTGTGCGCACGTCTTAGAGATGAAGTCATACATTGATAGGTTAAACATGTTGGGTGTCGAGATTTCAAGTGAGTTGGCTGTTGACTGGGTTCTTCAGTCACTTCCTGAATCATATAGTGAGTTCGTTAGAGAGTACTATATGATGGACCACGACGTGACCCTAATTGATCTCACCTATTTGCTTATAGCTGCTGAATCAGCAATGATTTGGCGTGCTGGTCAAGCAAATTTGTCTAGTGAATCAAACTCCCAAACTTCAATGGACACTGGCAACATTGGAAGTCCAGAAAGAACTAAGTCTGTGATTGTCCGATGTGTTGTGCCAAAGGAGTCTATTTGCTTTTATTGCCAAAAGAAGGGGCATTGGAGATGAAGCTGCCCTAATTACCTGAGAGATCTAAGAGATGGGAGAGTCAAGACGTATGGCTCTACTTCAGGTAAAATCCATTAACTAACTCTTTTAAGTTCCTATTCTAGATTCTTAATACATGATGTGATAAGATTACATTTTGATGTTTTGTAGGATCGAAGAAAAGAGAGGAAGCTTGAGAAAAGAAGTGAGTTGAATCTGATCATGAAGAAATGGATTTCGATCGCATTACTTGAAGAATGGATTCTTGAGCTACAACTTGGAGTTAGAATAGATTGTTAACATAGTTTTTCAATTGAATTGCATTGTAAGGACAAGTTTTTTTCCGCAATAAAATAAATTTTGATTTTGTCTTATTTATTTATCCTTACAATGAAATATATGAAAAATTGATGTTCATGTACTTCTATTATTAGCAAAATGGATTTGATTCTTAATTATGGAAATGTCAAAAGTGTACCAAATAGGGAGACTTTCTCATCGCCCAAGTTTCAATTGGACAGAAACTTGGAATCATGCAATGTGTATTGTATGATGAATGGAAAACTTTCACATTTGGGAAACTTAGACTAATTCTTTGGCAAAGTGTCAGTTGAAGGACTAGGAGATCAAGTACACAAGGTTGTGTGTTGATCAAGTCCACCACAAGAGTGACAAAGATATTCGTCATGATTTACTAAAGCTTAGTAAATATGATTATACTTATAAGATTAAGTATAATTCTGAGTTGATTGAAAAAGTTTCAATGAATAGTAGAACGAATAAAGAAGAATCAAGTAGGCAGAAAGATAAAAGTTTCTCTATTCTAAGAAGAAGGGAGAGTACCTTTTATTGTGTTTTATGATAAGTCTTAATGATTAAGAACCATATCTCAAGTGATCCTCTAAGTGAGTCTTAGTGCATTTGCATGTCTAAGAAGAGGTATCAAGTATTGTAGAAATGGATATATCAATAAGTCAATCATACTTCGTTCCAATATCAAGTCTTAGAGTCAAGATTGTGACATTGAGTGAAAAGTCTTAAGTAGGTTTATAACACTCATCAAATGTGGAATTTGGAAAAGTTTTCTTATTCTTGCACATTTGAAATTGGTAAGTTGTGCTGTCTTGGATAAGACAAAGACCAACTAGGACCAATTGTGTGAAGTGTTTTGTCTTGATAAATGCTTCACTAACTCTTGAATATTTGTTTGTCAAGAAATGTTTCTTGACAAGAGAATCTTATATGTCAAGAAGTCAGTGGGAGTCTTAATGGTCTTAAAAAGTTTCAAGAACAAATCAAGAATAAACCTTATCGATCATCACTAGCACACGACTTGAGGTTTACAACCTATCGTGCTGACATTGTTTTGTTTCTGTGCCATTCCAATTGAGTTAATTGTGTATATGAGTTCTATGAGTTCTCATTTGAATACACACTAAAGCCTTAGTCGATGGAAAGTAAATTGATATGTAAGGACAAGTTACTGAACTACTTGGAAGGCATGGTGGGCACTCGTGTTACCATAGGGCAAGAAATCAAGATTAAGAAAGTTCAGTCCATATGAGTTTGGATTTGTCGCAAACCTTGGTTTTGGCAAATTCACATGGATAGGAACTCATACACCATAAAATCTAAGTGTCATAAGATTCTCTCCTTCATGAAAATGACTGTGAGGAAATGCTTTCACTA
This sequence comes from Lactuca saligna, assembly GCF_052625555.1. NCBI lineage: Eukaryota > Viridiplantae > Streptophyta > Magnoliopsida > Asterales > Asteraceae > Lactuca > Lactuca saligna. The sequence goes on from NC_136422.1 coordinate 148,056,078, forward strand.
AGAGAGATTTTAAGAAGATAGCAATTGTGAAAATTGCATTCTCAAATTCGATTATGGTTACGGCATCCCTTTCCATAGTTCGAATTGTGAGATTTGGCAATTAGTTTCAACATTTGGAACTTAGTAACATAAGTTATGAATTGTTTAAACACACATATGAGCTATCTAAGGCAAAGGTGTATAAGGTTAAGGCTTATCGAAGCATCTGGTAGTAGAAATATGAATTTCAGAAGTTCAATAGGCATTGTTTTCTGGAAGTTCATTTGTTTTCTGAATACATGTCAAAGCTAGTGGGAGCATAAATGTTATGCTTATATGATAATCATCATGATAGTGGGAGCATAAGTGTTATGCTTGTATGATTGTTATGGCGAGTATTGCAAGTTAGCAATATTAATTATAGAAAAACAAAGATTCCATTTGCAAAGTTGCATGGGTTGAAAAGTTGTTTTGCTATAATTAAGGGAGAGAATATTATACTCCGTTTCAAAATCTAAAGCTTAGATTAAGAAATTTTAATATTTTCAGTCAAAGGATACATTGTGTGTTCTTAAAATTCAATTATGATTACGGCATCCCTCTTCATAGTTCGAATTGTGAGAACATGACACATAAAATATTATGGCAAAAGATTGGTAAAGTATCATATCTTTATGTAAGACATTATGCATCGTGTCCCATACGCTTCGGGTATAGGATCGATTGTAAATGCTATAGTATTTTACCATTCTAAAATTTTCCAAATGTCTAGCACATTAAGAGGGAAAAAGGAATAGAATTGGTTTTGACTGAAAGAATTTAACAACTATCAAAGGACGATCCAAAGTTCGCTGAGGATTGATCGCTTGTAAGTAGTTGGAAGTATGGTATTTGATGGACCATATCGACATTATTATGAATAGATAAGATTCTATTAAGAATGAGTTGTCATATGGCAAATGTGGAAATGTTTTCATATTGGGAGTTGGATATTGAGAGTCTGTGCCTAGATTAGAAACTTTTATGCAAGAAGGATGTTCAAAGGAATGTACTTTGAATGTGAGACTTCACATCTATGGAATTGTCTTGTAACAATTTCTAAGAAAGTACTTTGTAATTTCATTAGCTACGTCTTGGTGACTTTTGTGCTATGATTTTGCAAAGGGATTGTTGCATAAAATGTTAGAATCTAGCATATTCTAGTAGTGGCAAGAACCTTGTGTTCTTACACTAATAATTAGGATTAAGGAATTGTGAAATGAGCATCATTGGAAAAGTTTTCAGGTGATCTATTTCACAAAGCATGGACCATAGGAAACACGGTGTGCATGCTTAGAGCATGGGACAATTGTTGTTGTAATTCAAGCAATGAGTTGATTATCCGAAACATTAAATGATAAATAATGAGTAATCAATATGGTGGATAAATAGAAGGGTTTTATTTACTCTCACAAGTTTGGGGCCATATAGGATTAAGTATTGTTGTCATGTTTCAATTTGCATGTTTTGACTTCCAGAATAACTAGGTTATTCAAACATCCACAGTTGGTCATACGTTGGGAGTAGGTATGAATAAAGACTGTCATGAATCTGTCTGTAGATTGTCTGAAGTGTTTAGACATGGCACAAGTTTGCTGCAGAGTTCATAAGTGCTTTGATAAGATTAAAGTATTGGATTAAACCCACGCTCACTTGGATCACTTCACGGTTTTATCACGAGTGATTAGTGAGACGATAATATTGTATATTCTTGAAACCGAGACGTGTGAGTTGTTATTTGTTGGTCAGTTACACATTGATAATAAGTAAACGCACCAGTAACTTGGTGTTATAAAACTTATTGTTGTGTGTGATTTGATCAGTAAATGCAAGCGAGCATTTGAGTCGAAGTTTATCCATTCCTTTTACCCAAAGTGGGATAAAAGCGATATATGTGGGCCTCTCGATGATTTAGTGATGACACCTAAGCGCTTGGCCAAGCCGGGACTAAGTTGATGTGTTCAATTGTAGTCTGTTATCAGTCGTCATGAATCGGAAGTCGAGAAATAGTATAGAGAGAATGATTGAAATTCATGTCTTTTGTCTATACGATATCTTGAGAATGGAGGAATATATAATCCCTTATCTAGAAGGACACGCTATCTGATAAGATCAGAGTTGACAGCGGCTTTTGAAAGCTACGATTGCTGATCAGGTTCTGAAGTCATACGGAAAATAGTTATTAGACTTATCCAAGTGGGAGACTGTTGGATTAGTGTCTAAGTCCATAACTGTTTTGGTATGTACTTAACTCGATTATGAGCATGGTCCTTTTGGGTTACCTTCACCATAGCAATATATAGGATGATTTAAGGAGAGAAAGGTTTAAATATGATTTATTATTATATTATGAGAATAATATATTAAAGGAGAAATCATATTGTTTAATTAATATTGGTCAAGAATTAATTAAGAATTAATTTTGTGGTTAAAAGAGATTAATTAAACTTAGGGGACTGAAGTTGTAATTATAAGATAATTATAATTGGGCTATGGATCACCTAATAATATATAGGTTGAACGAATTCTATGGGAAGCCCATTAGAAATCGTCCAAGGGATATGTTTAAGGAGTCCATGGGCTGCTTAGGGCCTAAGCAGTCAGATTAGGGTTTCCTAGTTGTAAACCCCAATAGCCTACATGTATAAAAGGGACCCTTAAGCCCCAAAAACGTGGACAACACTTCCATTAGGGTTTCCAGCCGTTTTTGGTGCCTCCTTTTCTTCTCCTCTTCATCCAAGTTGCATATGGTGTTTGTGACTCCATTAGAGGTACTACACTTGTGGTACTTGCTTTCAAGAGCTAAGGAAATTCAAGGAACTAGTTGTTATTGCTATATAACAACAAAAGGTATGTATTCTAGCTTTATATATGAATTTCGAAAATTATAGTAGCATGCTAGGTTTCTTTTTGTGTTCATAAAGCTGTATAACTAATAGTGAAAACATAGATCCAATACTAGGGTTGCATGCACACATAGGATTGTTTGTATTAAACCCAACAGTTACAATCTTCATGAGGAAAGCTTTTCCATAAGATTCGGGAATACCATAGTTGTCAGAACTAGACATCTACAAGGGATAAATTCAAGTTAAGTTGATTTAAGTCTTTAATATAACACCCAAATGAAATATTTAAGGCTAGGACCTAACACAATAATTTACAATTCAGAAGAGGGGTGTTGTAATCCAATTGCAAACTATTTGTCGGTAGGTAAATGACGATTTACCAATTTCACCATGAAAATGAAATTTTAAACGAATTAAGTTTTATTCATTGAACTTTTCAATGACATGTTTAATCTCGATTATGCCCTTCAAGTTTATGATTGGGATATCGAGGATCACTAACAAGGTGTGAATAACCATGCAAATTAGCTTGGTACTCTCAAAATCATTTATCGCCTAATCAATGTGCTAGTTAACCATACACACTTCATTGATCTATGATAGTCTACGAGCTACCTATTTCCATCCTTTATTAGTTCTATAATAATGTCGGTTAATAACACACGCTCCACTAACGACCAATAAGGTGCAATGTGCAATTTCATGGGTTAGCACCAAATTCACATTTTTCCTAAGTAACTAAGATTGGGAATTTATAAAACATTTAGTTAGTTTGTGTTTCATTATACTTTTAATGGAAGTTTGTTTCCTATCCTACCCATTCGGCTAATGACCCTCCAATTGTCAAGAGTGCGTTAGGTGAGAGTGGAAACCAATTCAATCGCAATTTTATAGGCAATTCCCTTAAACACCCCTTATAGACCAGCTTCATGAATGAGACCTACTAACGATAAGACTGACCTTTTACTTATACATATATAATATATTAAACTTTTAATTTTATATAGTGTAAGGGTGTAGTTTACGCATTTAAAATACTTGGTGGTTTAATCTATTAATAAATTATACTATTAATTTAATTAAACTTTAACCATGTTATTATGGATTTAAAAATACTCTCTTAATTAATCTTTTAATTAATTATTAATAAAGCCATAATTATTCCTTCTAGTTGTGTCCATTTAAATTTCTAAAAAGTTAAACTTTTAATTCTAAATTTAAATTATGAAACCAAAAAAATGTATTTTAAACTTTTAAAATACTAGGGTTTTAGAACTTAACATTTCATAAATGAGACTTTTCAAATTTCAAAACTTGAGTACAAGTTTTGAAACTCTTCAAAACCTTTTGCATTCCAAACTTGATGGCAAGTTTTCTAACTCCTTAAGAAAAACTTTTGAGTTGCAAAACTTGATGGCAAATTTTGTAACTCTTCAAAAACATTTACATCAAATTTTAAACTAACAAAATAATCATATGTATATATATATATATATATATATATATATATATATATATATATATATATATATATATATATCTTCCAATTTTACCTAATACAACTCATATATCAAGATAAATCCAAATCAAATAATACAAATAATTAGTTTATCATATAAACTAGTAATTATCTTAAAATTTGACAATTTATCTTAATTTGGATGAGGTTAATCACTATCATATCAGAAAAGATAGATTTTATGATACAAAAGGGTTTGTGGTAATGATCCTAATCCAATTCTGGCAAAAAAAAACCCCCGAAAATCTGAACAGACTGTCCAATTCGTCGAGCCTCGTCGAGTTCCATAGTGGACTCATCGAGTTCATGCTTGCAGAAGGTAGATTTCCATTTTCTTCAGCTTTCAACAATTAACCAATGCATCTATATAACAGAAAACACACATGGCTCTGATACCACTGTTAGGTTTTATGTACCATAACACTCATATGGTGCACATATAACCCTAATGTTTTGGATCTAAGTTTTCTCTAGTTATACATGCGATAAACATTTTTCAAAAGCCTGAAGCCTAACTAGCATACAAATTTGATATTTAAAACATAAAAACTAGTTAGATTAATACGTCTTTGTTGTAGCTTGTAGAACTTAACCTTTCAAGAGCTTAGCACCTCAAGTGTGATGCCTCAAATGTTTCACATAATTCCATGAACAAATGGAGGACTTTAAGAGAGAGGTTATGAGCACACAAAATCGGCTAGGGTTTTCCCATGGAATTATTGGCCATTTTGGTGGTGATAGGGGTTACATTTATAGTGTGGAATTCTTAGAGTTTCAACTTGTAAACCCTAATCCACTTCCTCGGGCCTTTAATCCAATAATCCATATGATAAGCCTTATGTACTAACACTTCATGAACTCTTACATAAACTTAGTCCATCACTAATCAATCATGGATCATTGGCCCAAACTATAGGTATCACTGATTTACATAATCAGTCCCCTTAATTTAATTAATCTTTTTTTATCACTAAATTAATTCCAAATTAGTTCTTGACCAATATTAATTAAATAATATGATTTCTCAATTAATATATTATACTTATAATCATAAATAACCTCTTTCTCAAATATTCATCCTGTTAAATTGCTCCGATGAATGCAACCCAAAATGGATCATGCTACTATCGGGTCAAGTACACACCAATTATAGTTATGGGCTTAGACACCTAATCGAACTGGAACAAGGGGGTGAAGCAAGTGAAGGTACAATGGCAGCACCGAAGAGGCTCCGAATGGACATGGGAATCGGAGGATGAGATGCGGGAGCATTACACGAATCTATTTGCATCGGTGGACTTTAAGGACGAAGTCTAGTCCAAGTGGGGGAGAGTTATAACACTCCAAATCAGGTATTACTCTTTTGACTCTTGAAATGGAAAAGATGGCATAAAAGGTCCCTTAGTACACGGGACGTACTCCAGGAGTACGCTTAGCGTACTAAGGATGCATGAACGTGGAGGGTGGTCGCATACATGGGGCGTACGCAATAGACGACCAAAACCCTAATTCTCGGACTTGACACCTATTTAAACACCCTTAAGCCACTTGGACCAAACCAGCCTCAGGGAGTACTCGGATTCAGTAATTCATTTAGAAATATTTTTAGGGAACTTATATATGTCAAAATCATAAGTTAAAATCTTAAGTTGATTGAAATATATAACAAAATTAGATACATGTGAATACACAAAAACTGAAAAACACATAATGGTCTCACTTAGTGAATAATTACTGAAAATTTAAGATATATATGTAGTAATAATCACATTTGTTTGTGTTAAAAAAATAAATCGTTAAGTATATTATACATATTAATATCCGAGTTGGTCGGCTTTTACAATACTGCTCGGTTCAGTAAGGGGCCAATTGGGGAGTACTCGGAATTCCGTAACTCGCCTCGGTAAGTGGCTGAGTAGCGACTACTCGGAGGAGTAATCGGCCAACTCAGCAAGTTTTACAACACTGTTTACACTAGAGATCCCTGGTGAGAGTGTTTTTGAGCTCTGGGAGTGTATTTGTGGCCATTTTTGAGTTCATTCAAGAAGAAGGAATTGCTAAGGAAGCTTGGAGTGGCATTGGGCTTCAAGAATCTACATCTAGTTCACCTTGAAGAGCTTCTGGAGGTATAAAGTCTTGACCTTGCTATCTTATTCATTAAATCTAGTTAGGGTTTCTATATTGTCCTTTCTTGTGTTCATAGATCATCTCTAGAGAGTTGGAGCAACTCCAGAGCTTAGGAAGAGTAGATCTAAGGTCCTTTGACTCATTTATGCCATAAAAATGGTGTATTAATGGGTGTTTTGACCTCATGCATGGATTAAGACTCTTGGAAAGGTCTTAATGGGTTTTTGGGAACATATGGAACATGCAAAGGCATAAAGTTGCCAACTTTATGCCTTAGGACATCTTAATGGACTTATATCTAAAGATTGGACGTTAGAACAGCGAGTATTGAGCATTTAATAGAAGATGTGCGTAATCTGTTTGTACGTTGGGTGTAGATTAGCATACGTAGCGCGTACAGCTTAAGGACCCAGTACGTTGAGCATACAGGAGTGGTATGCAGGGCGTACACACTCAGATGGGCTTGGACTTGTTTTGCGCTTGTAAGCCCTTTTGGGCCTTAATCAATCATTGGGTGTGGTAATGTTTTGAGTTAGTGGGCCAATTTATCTGTTTTGGGCCATGGTTACTATAGTTGGGCTTTATTGGGCCATAAGGCCAATTAGTGATTTTAGACATGGACTTTGGGCTCATTAGCAATGGGAGACTTTTGGACCATTTTGAAAGGACTTGGGGCTTGGGTTATTTAATTGGAATATATTTAACCCTAACTTTGGGTTAACGATAATATTGTTCAGCACAGGTGGTTACGGACTGTTAGGAGAGCAGCTTTCATGTTCAGCAGACATAGGTGAGTTTTCTTACCATACCAATGGGTCTAAGGCACCAAGGCCGGCCCATTTTATGATATGTGGATTGTTGATTGATTATGTGTTATGTTAGTATGACATTTTCATGGAAAACCCCGGGGGGGTTCCCGTGGCAGTAGATTAAGACCATATTGGGGTTTCCCATGGCATTTGGTGTAAGACCTTGGAGGGTTTCCATGGTATCCTAGTATATTTGCATGTTTAGCTTATATGATTTATTTTTGGTAGTGAAGACCATGTGGGGGTTCCCATGGCAGATAGTGAAGACCATATGGGGGTTCCCATGGCAGGTAGTTAAGACGACGTGGGGGTTCCAATGGCACTAGGTATAAGAGCTTGGAGGGTTTCCATGGCATCCGTATATGTTGTATGCATGGCTATGTGGTTTATGTAGCTTTTATAGCTAATATGAATTATATGATTATGTAGATTGTATAGGGCATGCTCTGGGGAACTCACTAAGCATTAGCTTAAAGTTTATTGATTTGTTTCAGGTGCTTCTGAGCCTAAGGGAAATGGCAGGCTTGATGGCGCGGCATGCACTCTTCGGTATTTGATTTGATAGGACACTCTGATATTTGAAATAAAATGTTGATGTTATGGATTTTGAAAACAGTTGTCATTGATATTTCATATTTTATGGGAATGTTTTGATTAATTAAAAATGAAAACATTATTTGGAAATTTGGGTCGTTACATGTCGATTTCTCAGTCATGTTCAAAATCTTGACTTGTTCGTTTTTAGTTAAGGTCTCATTCACAATATGCATAAGATCATCAGCATTCAAATGCTCATTAATATTTAGAATCCCATATGCCTATGAATCATTTGGAACATTATCATAATATGATATCTTGCTTTCATAGTCATATTTAGTTTTGGCTATTCGTTCTCTTTTAAAAGCAAGAAAAGGAAGTAGCTTTCAATGTTGTTCACTACAAATCTTAGCAGAATGATGAAGTTCAGTCATTTTAGCATACAATCTCCTAGCATAATTACAATAAATGTTGTGATGTTTAACAAGCATAATGTTGTCCATACGAATAGAATCCCTATCAATCAACAAATTTGTGATTCTTAAGTCTAAAGACTCTATTACACCCTTCTTTTCTTCTAACTTATTCTTAGCTTCATAGTAAAGGGACTTGGACTTTTCTGGTTCACTACTCATAGAGATTAACATGTAATTTAGATAAGCACATGTATTATCAAATTCAGACAAAATATCATTATAAGAAGATGAAGGGATTTTAAATGAGTTAAGAAGATCATGTACCTTAGCAATCATCAATGATTTTTCCGAGTCAGTGGACATGAAACACTGGCCAGTTATCTCATCACTCATCTCATCCAAAGCAATTTTCTCCTCGTCATCGTCCTCCAATTTTGCATACATGGATCTATGAGTCAGGTTTTGCATCTCATCATCGTCTGATCCAAAAGACCATATCTAATAAGTTCCTTCTTCTTCGTCACCTCCTCTCACCACCAAAGAAACACCCTTAGTTCGATCTCTAATCTCCTCTAACTTCTCAGCATAATACGTTTCATCCTTAACTTTCTCCTTCTTCTTTTCTTTCTTCATCGGCATGCAGTCCTTTGCCAGATGATTCGACCTATTGCAGTAGTTTCAATCGTAATCTGAGTCTCCTGTCAGCTTCAACTCCTTCTACTTCTCATAAGTACTATAAACATCTTTCTTCTCCAATTTCGACTCATCTTTCAGACTTTTTCCAGTCGAAAACACATTCTTTCTCTCAGAATTGTTATTAAACTTTCCATTGAAAGACTTCTTGAAGAATTTATTCAACTTGTTGTTCGAGTAGTATGCGACTGCTTCATCATCTGAGTTGGATAGGAATCCCTCTTCGCTATCCTTGGCTTCTTCTTCGGTTGAGGCGGAATATCGATCGCTTGTTGCTACTACTTCTGAATAGGGTTGCTCACTATTTGGGTAAAACCGAATTGGACAATTGGACAATTGGACAATTTGGATTGTACTATTTGGTTCGGAAATTTAGATTTTTTGACTGGTTTTCAACAAAACCAAATTATTATTTTGGATTTCGGATTCATTTTGGTTTATAAGATAAGAACCAAATAGTCAAACAATAACCCAATAATAATTTATTATTTATTTATTTTTAGAATATCTATAACTATTTATTAATTTTATAATTTTTTTGTATAAATAAGTTCAAAAAGTTTCACCTAATAAAAAACATTAATATGCATGTTATCTTAAAAGTTTCTATCTGTTAAATATTAAACTATAATATACCTTCTAAACAGTTGTTTCTAAATTTTAAATCACAACTAAATAATTTGTTTTTGTTTCTTCTCTAAAAAGATGGATTATATTATAATTATGCATTTTAGAATGTTTTGGTTTCTGAAAACCAAATTATAAAACCGATCTAACCGAACTGAATTTGGATCGAATCGTATCATATTTGAATTTAATTTGGACTATTTTGATCCATATTTTGAAAACCGAAATAAATTTGGATTTTGCTCAATCGGATCGGATCAAACCGATCCATCCAAATGAACACTCCTATTATAATTTGACGGGTTTGAAAGGCATCCTAAATACTCTAGGTGTTTCATTCTTTGTACATGTGTGCATATATAGTGACAATCAATCAACATTTCACATCACAAAAAATCTAGTTTCCATGAGCGCGCTTAAACACATAGAGGTTGGTTGCCATTTTGAGATTTGCAGTGGGTTTGCTATTCCATCTTTATTTTGACGACTCATCAACTCCATGCTCCAACTTGAGGAGGTATCAGTGTATTATGTGTTTCCTTGTATGTATTATTGTCTTACATTAGGTAAGTATATGTTTAGGAAACTATAATATTTTATATGAGTAAACACCCCAGCATACCACTTCAGATCAAAGCATTGTCCTGATAAAACATTTACTCTATAGTTTATACATACGAAAATTTAAAATAGAAGTCATTAAAATAGGTATATTTCTGAACTTTTTTTTTCAAAATACTCGCTCATCAAAGCATTATCCTGATAAAACATTTACTTTATAGTTTATATATACATTATTATTTTTTAATTTAATGTAACAAACTGATCATGTTATTATATTTTAATAAAATAACAAAAATAGTAAATTTGTTACATTGAATAGTTGAATATAAGGTAAATATGAAAAAACACAACACACTATAGACCAATAACCGGAAAAAAACATATTTATTAATTTTGTATCTATGAATACCCTCCGAGTATTGAAATGTTTAATAAATGGGGTTTTCGTATGAGTGTATGTAATAGATTGTGTTTTTTTAATAAGATGTCTATAATAGTGTTTTTTTCAAGTATTAATTAATTTAAAAGAAGGATATGTTTCATGTGAACAGAAGGATTGAAATAATGAGAGGCTTTAAATAGTCACGAACTTAGAAAGTTTTTGATAGTTTTGAAGAACTTAAGCTATTCCATTTCAATTTACAAGTTAAATATTTATATTTTAAAACAAAAACACTTTAATCCAATACTTCAAATAGTTTTTTAGATCATTTAGAAACATTTTACTTTTAGCTTTCGTGTTCAAATCTTGAAATTCTGTTCATATTTATTTTATTTTATTTTGCATATTTCAAAAACATTCCATCTACTTTTTGTCAAACATTTCTATACACATAAAACCAATTTCCTTAGCTTAACAAAAAAAAAATTATAATTGCATCAAATGCACGAGTACTACAAGTATCTAAAGTTATGAAACTACTTTAAAATGTGAAAAATAAAAAATAAACAAAACACTCGTTAAAATCTTCCCTTTCCTACATCAATTATGACCATTTTAAGAAAAAAAGAAAAAAAAAAAAATTCAACTCAATAAACGTCTACCATGAACAATCATTTCTTCATGACATATCCAAGAATCAACCCAATCAAAGCAACAATGATCACAAGGATCAAAGGGATACCACCACTCCCTTGGCTTTTGTTGCTTCCACGCCTCAAAAGTTCCTATAATTTATTTTCATTTTTTTTTTAAATATTAATTATCAAAATTAACGGTTTATAAAAAGGGTAAAAACGTAAAACGACATCTCTCACCATTTCTTGTCGAATTCTTTTACTTTGTTCAATAGCAGCATTCTTCTCCTCGGTCAACTTTGAAAGAAGAGATCTCACCTGAAAAGTCATTAGTTATACAGTTATACTGTGTTTGGCATGTATTGGACTGGGACTGATGTCAAACATTTGATCAGTGCCACATCATCATATTTTGGTAAAATGCTAAAACAAATTCTATATACATTTTAAAAAACTAAAAACAAACTCACCTCGGAAGATTTATCTTGAGATTCAACGTAGCTTCTTGAAACCTACATGAATCACGAAATAAATTTATATAAAAATAAAAAGAAAATAAAATATTTATCACGAATAAATAAATAAAAAGGAACCTCGGGCCCACTGAAATTCCCCTTATCTAATATGGCTGGTGACTTTGGTGAAAAGAGTGGTTCTTCTTTAGCTTGTGCAATGGCTGAAGTTGATGGATTTGGAGGAAGATAAACCACTTTTAATTTGCACTCTTCCAATTTACGCCCTGGTTCTTTAGTAAACTGTTTTATAAAAATCATTATACAGTAAAAATTCTTGATTTTATAAAAAATTATTTTTTGGATCAAAATCAAGCATATTTAGTTCCTTCTTCCCCTTTATCTTAGATCTCAAATGTTAACCATTTACACAAAGAATTAGAAAAAGGTGAAAGGGTAAATTGGGTATATCATATAATATGTTCTTACTTACCATTTCAGGGGTTATGTCCTTAGGAGTTGCTCCAGGGCTTGCAATTACACTCTGAAGGAGAAATTTATCTTTACATTGCATGTCAGGAGGAGCATCTTTCTGAGCTTGCATTGTTACTGTAGCAAAACAGACAAAATAATGAAAGTATAAAAGCTTAGTTTCTTTTGATTGTAAGGAATTTGAAGTTTGAGTCTCATTCTGTAGCTTAGAATCTAACAATATCGGTTCAAAATAATGAGTAAGAGGCCTAAATGAATGATCAATCCCATAAATTGGGTTTAACAGGTAATTTGTAGAATAAATTGATTTCAATTCTGAATTTGGGTATGGCAAATTGAATTATAGAAGCTAATGGAGGCAAAATTTTGGAACGATGGATGGAAATTATCATGGAATTGTTCAGGAACCGCATAGATTAGAAAGAAAAACTGAATTAGGGGAAAATATGCACCTATAACTTCACATGTTGATCGAGGCAAAACAACTCCGGTGTTTGGACGAACACAATACTTCTTCGGATTCGTCGTCTTCACCTGAATAATTAGCATCGATTCAGATCATAGGTACATTACACCAAAAAATCGAGAAATCAGAATCGAAATCCATAATCGGACCAAATCACGAATTAAATTCTGCAATCAGATCATTAACGCGATATGATGGCATTATACGAAACAGAAAAGCAACAAATTTTTTACCTTGAAACCCACATGGTTATCGGTCTTGTTCGTTAACTGAAGCGAGGAAGAGATCTGTTTATTCAATTCGACTATTCCATCGAAGAAAAACAAAAGCGAAAACATTGATCATTAATTAGATTTGAATAAGAAAACGAATAAACAAGTTGGGTGATGCGATCGGATGACTTACATGAGAATTTGAGCTCTACAGGATCAACGCTGAGGAGTTCCCCGGTACTCATTTCTTCAACCGATGCAGAATTCGAATCCCGAAACGAGAAAATTGAAGAAAAGCAAATCTGAGTTGTTGAATTTAATGGGAAAAGGAGAGATGGAAAGGGTAGGAGGAGAGGGTTGTTGTGGAAAAGGCGTTTTTTAATGAAATATGAAAACGGAGAGATCGATGCTGATGGGGGTTTGACTTTTGACAAAAAAAATTCTTCAACAACGTCTATTTGTTTTTTAAAAGAAACATAGCTTTCTTAATTTTATTTCAATGTTAAATATATATACTCAATAGTTTATAAATTTTAGATTAGATATCTGAGTTTCGAATTTAATTATTAATTTCTATACACCCTCCTTAAATATTGGTGTTATATAATATCCAATTCATCAAATACATCAACTTGAAAATTGTATGCTAATACAACCAATAAAGTTAATAGATCAATTAAACAAATTTCAAAATATAATAATTTTAAACATCATTATGACTTTTAAGAATCAAGTATATAAGCTAGAACACACATATTTTCTAGGTTATATCAATCTCACAAAACTATAAAGTACATGATTATTCTATCCAAAATGTGACCACATCTAGTGGCATTTATGTGACACCAATATTGTTGCCATTTTTTCACGAGTCCATAAATACTACATGAAAGGCACATATAATTGAAAATTAATATTTTACAAAACTACATTTAATTTTAAATTTTAAGTGCAATTCCTTTTCTTAATAACCATCATCCAAATTAATTGTTTTAGACTTTGTTTTCTTCACGGATTTCTTTTATGTTCTAAAGACGAAACAAAAATGTTAACCATAAGAAAAAATCATGTTCTTTTTCAGACATATCGTTCTAATCAAACTACTTTAAAAGCAAAATTCAACTAATAATAGACAGAAAATTAAAACTCTGAAAAGTTATCATTATCATATAATAGAAAAAGCATTTGTAACCTGACTATTTGATTCAATTAATATGAATCATATACACTTTAATCGTACATTTTTCCAGCTAAGCTCTTCAATTTTACAGCAATATCTCTGAAACCATGACTCATCTCCACTTACTAACTTCATTTCATTTAACACATTTATTTACCATTTGTTCTAAAATAACACACGTGATAAAGAAAAAAAAAAATCTATCTAGCTATAACAATGAAAATATCTTTTTTTTTTTTTGAACGACTATTATAAATTTATACTTCGATAGATTATTCAGAAACAAATCAATAAGAACAGATTATTATTTCTTGCATTTAACCCTACCTTTAAACACAAATCTCTTGATTGATTTATGAATTGACCTCGATCATAATAAAAATAAACAAAAGAAACATTTAACATTCCTTTCCTCTTTCAGGGTGTGTTTTCCAAGTCATTCACCAAACATAATAATAATAATCCGAAAAAGAAAATTACACAATCAACGTGAAAATTGCCCGAAAAAATCACGTAAAAAAACAGAAGAATATGTCAATTTGTCTAATTTCTATGGTAACTCTTATGCATATGCAAAAATGGCAGAAGGAACCTCATCAACAATATGTAATATTTGTTCATACTTCATATTCTGTGTTCTTCCTGAGGTAATATCAGTTCTTGAAGATCATCAACCTCCACCTGTTTCAAAAAGAAACTACTTACATAAATAAATAAATAAATAAATAAAGAAACACAACAAAAGCTCAATAAAAACCAAATAACTTTAAATAACAAATCTTATATTTTCTGTTTTAGAAAATAAAACACTCTAATATAACTAAAATCATGATTCTCTAATCAAAAAGTGCGTTAAAAACTATTCTAATAAAATGAATTACATTGCAATGAAAATAACAAAATACGACGGATCACATCGGTTCATGAATGGCCGATTCCATTCCGTTAGCGAAACAAACATTTCCGACGGAATGGACGATTCCATTCCATCGTACCAAACACTATAAATCTAAACAACGGAATTACCTCGTATCTGTTACCACCGTAAGTGTACTTCACGTGCAGTTTTTTGGTTTCACCGGGACACGGATCACAAAATCCCATGATTCCTGATTTCTTTACACCTTCATGTAGCTATAATAAAGTAATAGAAGAAAAATTATTAATTAAATATAAATAATGTTAACTAACTAAATAAATAAGTTAAACGAACCTTGAGTTGACCGGAATCATTGACCAGAAAATTTAAAGGTAAAGTGACATCGACAATCTGTGAAGCTAATTCATATTCATCTTTTTTCTCTTCTGAATTATTCATACTTTTTTTAATTGCTTTAGGGTTACCATAAACTGCTTCAATAATTACCAAACCACCCGTTTCCAATTGTTTATTTTTTTTCCTATTCGCCACATTTTCTAACAGCTGTTGAGCTTTCTCTGCTGCTGCTTTTGCTTCTTCAACCTATGCACACAAAAATACCTATAATACCCTCCTGCTCAACACTTACTTTAAGGGTAAATACGTAATTTTTACATACCTGTGTGCGAGTCTGTTCCATATTCTCGAGTGCTTGTTGTTTCTCTCTTCTACGATAATAAGGTTTGAAAACAAGAGACTGCATGCATAAAAATAAAAGATTATGATAAAAAAAAAACTAACAATATGATTAATTGTTAGAATTCATTGTTTTAAGAGTAGTAATAAATAATATTAATAATAATAATAATAATACCTTGAGTGTAAAATAAAGTGATGTTGGAATAAGAAATGCCCCTGAAGCAAATCCAATATTAAAGTGTCTTGAAAGAAAAATCTGCACACAATAAGAAATCAAAAAGAATTTTTTCATAAAGATATAAAATTTGAAGAAAAAAAATAATAATTTTGGAAGAATTGAACTTACAGGAACAACCAGCTTTTGTGGGCCACGATGGAATTCTAGTTTCCAGTATATACCCTTTGAATAAAAGAAAAGATTAAGAAAAACTTATTAGATAAAGAGTTATTATAATAAATAAATAAAAAGTTGTGAAGTATATAATTTTTAGAACAATAGAATTTTTATAAAAAAAAAATGTACCTGAATCCCAATTGTGTACAACATTCTAATGGTGCTAAAATTTGATATTTTTCTTCCACCTCCTATTTCAAGTTCAAGTGCACCACTACAAATAAATATAAAAATTAGTAAACAAATATGTATAAAAAAAATAAAAGGAAAATAAAAAAAATACCTTCCAATTTTTCCAGTAATACGCCCATGAGACTTTGTGGAGAATCTACGGGTGTATCGAGCAACTGCACCAATTGCACTTGTTCCAATCTATAAAATTTAAAACATTAAATAAATATAAAACTTTTATAATTATTAAGAATTGTGAAAACTTAAAAGTAGCATATACTATTGTTTGTTTTATACTTTTATTTAATCAATGATCTTTCTTCAATCTTCATATAGCTTCAATTTTTAGCATAAACTTTACATTCAGGCTACATTTCGAAAGATTCTCTCCTTTTTTTTCTTTAATTCATGTCTCTAGATATCAAATTTAACAAATTATTTCAAATAATAAAACACAAAAACTAATTTTTAAAACAAAAAATTACTCTAATCTCTCCTGCTGCAGCCATTTTTTGGTCTTTCTTTCTCCATCCAACAGCAACTGAAGAGTCTGAGCCTAAACTTAGCTCTATCTGGAAGACACTCAAAAAATAAAAATATAACAATAATGATTACTTTTTAAATAAATAAATAAAAAGAGTTTATTATTCTTAATTTCTTACACTTGCGTTTGATGTTGTGGAGAGTTGACGATTCCAAGAATTTGAAAGATTTATTGAACCATCTCTTAATGACATGGCAAGCCCCATTGTTGCAGTGGCATGTCGTGACACCTGTCTGAATCAAGAAATAATAACCTACTTTCATTTTTTTGTTTATTATAAATTAAAAATTAAAAATATCATCGTAACTTTTCATTTCCAATAATACCACTGAAAGTGAAAATTGCTTTGAATTTGAATGATGTTTGCTATAATAGCATAATAAGAAGTAAAAGCATGATGCTATGCTATAGTAAACCAATGAATTGGAAATAAGTTTTTACTTTTTGTATTTAAAAAGAAAAAGAAAAAGAAAAAGGAAGTTATTATTATTATAATAATTATTATTATTGTTACCGAGATGTCTGTAAGCCTATTAATCCTCTTAAACCAGCAGAAGCCATGAATTCAATGGAGGAAACAGAAGATAATTGATGCCTAAAAACAGCATTTGCAGCTGCATCACCATCATTTCCTTTTACAGCAAGGGTCCCACCAACAGCAATA
Source organism: Lactuca saligna (assembly GCF_052625555.1). Lineage (NCBI taxonomy): Eukaryota > Viridiplantae > Streptophyta > Magnoliopsida > Asterales > Asteraceae > Lactuca > Lactuca saligna. The sequence continues at coordinate 148,073,387 of NC_136422.1, forward strand.
ACATTATTTTTTGATATTTGAGATTGGATTTCACTGTTCATTGACATTCTGCAAATTCACAATATCGAGATTTTGGATTCAATAGATATGGGTATCGATCTTTTCAAGAAATTAAATTTAAAGAATGTTATATAGAAATCATACGCTCTCATTAAACCATGGCCTGATAAAAAACTTGGAACTGATAGCTGTGCTAGAATGACACCAGAAGGTTGAAAATGAGCAGAGGTTTTTTCTTCTTCTCTTCTACGTTTTAGTCTTTCAAGTTCTTCTTTGATTTCTTCAACTTTATTTAACTTTGGACCAAGTTCTAGACCTGATGTTAAACCTTCCATACCATATATATCGTATATTTGTCTTTTGTTTTCATCAGTTAGTATCTCATATGCTTCACATATCCTCTGAAAGTTCACTGTTGCTACTTCCTTTTGCTGAAAAAAAGAAGAAACAGATTCCGTTAAAGATTGAAATTAACATAGGGTAATCAAATCAATACTAACACTATAAACTTCTTATGTGTTTGGAAGTTGTAACTCGATTTCTTAACTTCAAAACTAACCAGATATATATATTTCATTATAATAGCAATAACAAACCAAACATGAAAACCATTATTGAAGAACGAACTTATAACGATTTCCTGAAAGGGTTTATGGAACTTCTAAAGAAAACAAGGCAAATTCGCAAAACCAATACAGCCGATAATTGCTTGCATAAACGAAACGAACCAATCTCAATAGAAATGTAAGATGAATTGCTGAACTTATAAAATCATAATTCAGTAACTTGATACGATAGAAGTTTTTCAGCGAGAAAGTTACCCCTGTAGCTTGGATTTTATCAGGGTGATAGACTTGAGCAAATTGACGATAAGCTTTACGGATTTCTTCATCTGAAGCTTCCGGGGATACATTAAGTAGAGCATAGAGCTCTCTGTTTGAGGCTCCGTCTTCTGCTTGTTTCATAACTTCAATTGAGGACCAAAATCCCTTTTTAGGGTTCTATCAACAGAGGATCGAAATAAATTGTGTCTTTATCGAGTAAAGATTGCTGCAAGCATCAGATGAATAGTGGGTTTTGTTCTGATTTGCTTTTCTTGATTGGAAACTGTTCGAGGTTATGTGTTTCTTGTTTGGGGTTTTTTTGAGGGTTTTCTTTGTTAGCCTTGTGATGCTGTGAGCGCGTGTTCATTATTGTGCAACTGCAGCGTGGGTCCAAAGAAATTCTTTTCCAAATTTTCGGAAACACACCTTAAATTCATTAGAAATGTCATTAAATCCCCAAAATGGATAATTAATTCATTATAGTCCCTAATATGGACATGTTATCTAAATGATGTCCGATTAACAAGGACATGAAAGGAAGACGAGAGATTTAAAATGAGTATGTTCCAAGGGCGGATCCATCTTTGAGCCTGAGGTAGTTCGGAATGTCTCTCAAAAAAAAATTAGTAGTATAGTTGTGGTGATCGAGTATGAAGTATCTTCTTTCTTACTAAAACTTTAGCCGAGTTCACTTATTTTTAAGTCTTTTTCTCTCGGGTTTGGTAGCTAAGAAGGAGGGAGAATCAATTCAAATGGTCCAATGGAAATTTACTAAGGGTAAAGGTTAAGAGGATTTCTTAGATTCAAGTTTCAGCTAACCCAAATGGAGAAAATGTCTATGATACAAGTGCGATGATGCAATAAAGAATAGGCTTCATATTTTATTATTATGTTTATTCTAAATTCTAAATTCGACTTATTTTAACTAAAAATTGTTTCTGAAAATTACCTTTCACCCTTTGACATATATAGTATGTTTATTCAAAGAATAATCATTATTTTATTGTTACTATCAATATTACTTTTGTTGTTGTTTTTTTTTTAATTAAAATAATTATTTATCGAAATCGAAATGGATACAGAAGTTATAGATATCTATCACTCTTTGCTCCATGATGAGAAAATTTTCAACTTGAAGGGATTTGCGGATCTCTTGCGTTTGTTGGTGGGAACTTGAAAATATATCTCTTTTCCTTTGGTTTATAGATCATTAGAACTAATTTTGGTTTTGTTCGTTACAACCATAATCGTTGACTTTGAACTTTATGTCTAATGAAATTATGGTTTTTGTTTTTTTTTTCTTATTTTATATTACAAGATTTTTTTTCTTTTTATACCCTTTAAATTTTGATCCTGGCTTCGCTACTAGTATGTTTAGTTGTGGTATATATATATATATATATATATATATATATATATATATATATATATATATATATATATGTGTGTGTGTGTGGTTGGCCTTTATTAAACAAGATACCATACAAAGAAATCATAAATTTGTTATGAGTGGTGTCGATCACTTAGAACTAGACAAAGAAGATTGTAGTTGTTCAAACATGTTAGAAAAATAGGATGATAATAACCTTGGAAATTCTGAGAATTATGATTTCACTATAAAATCAAAGTATTTGGTGGTACTCCCTAATCTTTGATTGGATAAGACTCATAAGAGAAAAAACAGAGAATGAGATATATGAATTTCGTGAGTACCAGAAAAAATTGACAAAAATTGGTTAAATACCTCCTTTGTCTGAAAACTGTCAAAAATATCATAAAACAGTTTGACAACAGTAAAAAAAATGTCATAAATCAGGGTTTTCTATAATGATTAATACCAAGCCAAAAAAACAGGTCAAATATTCTAAATTTGGATTTCTGATGCATTTTCAATACAGCAAAGCTCGATCCCAGCCAGGGGTTGCCGCCCCTTGGATCCCGCTCCCAGGGGTGCTGCCCCCAAACCCCCGTTTGTTCAGGGTCTTCGCCCCTAAATAACAGTCTACTTTTAATATTGAATAAATTTAAACAAGTGTACACTCCACACCTTCCTTACTTGTTTAATATTTATCAAGATCACTTTTGGTCACAAAGTAATCCCATTACACTTAAATCACATTAGTGAAACAAATCACCAACAAACCTCCCCCATTTAAGTGTAATCTTGATTGATTTAAAACAAAAAACATAACAACAAACTGATGCATAAATGAAATATCGTGACGATTGAATTTCACATTAGTATATTATTCATTCCAAATATTCGAATATCAGGGTGTCACTAAGGATTGAACCATTTCTATTCTAAGTGAATACATGAAGATAATATACACAACAGTTTACATTTTCAAAGTTCTAACTTGACACTATATTTTACTAGCTTGTGTCCCATCCTTCAATAAGAATATCAAAGTCAAGTCCCAACTTCTTGAAGCAGCTAAACTTCATGCTTATATAGGTAGTTCTTTTGTTCTTGCACCTGCAAATGCAACTTTTCAAAAACTATTAAGAAATAAAATTTTAACCTCCTTAACTTGCAGTACTGAACAGATACCTTGGGATGATGATAAAATGTGTTCCAATCTTCAAATATCAATCTTTCCACATTGAATTCAGCATCTAATATTGCATTAGATAGGAATTGGGTATCTCAATATAAAAGATTTAAGTGGATTTTAAACCCATCCCTATAGCCGCCTTATGCACAAGATTTCTTGCTAACCCTTTGGTTAGATGATCGGTCAAATTCAACTGAGTTCTTACAAACTCCACAGATATCACACCAGTCATGATGAGCTCACGAATCATGCTATGTCTAACACCTAAATGTCTAGACTTCCCATTGTACACTTGACTATAAGCCTTAGCCAAGGTTGCAGCACTATCACATCTGATAGAAATGGTATATATCGGTTTGGGCCATAATGGAATTTCATAAATCAAATTCCTTAGCCACTCAGCTTCTTTACCAGCAGTTGATAATGCAATAAACTCAGACTCCATGGTTGAGTTAGTAATACAAGTCTGTTTCTTAGATGCCCAAGAAATGGCACCTCCTCCAAAAAGAAACACCCAACCATTAGTAGAGGAGTGATCCTCTAAGTTGTTAATCCAGCTGGCTTCTGAATAATCTTCCAAAACAAAAGGATATCCACTATAAGTTAAACCATAACTCATAGTCCCTTTCAAATACTTGAATACTCTACTCACAACTTACCAATGATGTGAACTAGGATTACTAGTATATCTACTAAGCCTTCCCACAGCATAAGCTATATCAGGCCTAGTACTAATCATGGCATACATGAGACAACTAATAGCCCTTGAGTATTTAAGTTGAGATAGTGGAGATCCTTTATTAGGTAGAAGCTTAAGATTAGGATCTATAGGAGTGCTAACATGAGAACAATTCTCAAAGTTAAACTTTTCAATATCTTCTCAATATAATGAGATTGAGAAATTGAAATCCCATTGTTTCCTTTTCTGATTCTTATACCAAGAATTACCTCAGCCTCCCCCATATCTTTCATATCAAAACTATATGATAATAATTTATTGTTTTTATCAACTTCTTCTAAATCAGTACAAAAAATCAACATATCATCTACATATAAGCAAATCATGACTCCTTTACCAGAAGTATCAAATTTGCTATATACACACTTTTCGGCTTGGTTTAATGCAAAACCATTAGACAAGACAACATCATCAAACTTTTGATGCCATTGTTTTGGTGCTTGTTTCAAACCATTTAATAATTTCTTCAACTTGCACACTTTGTCTTCATTTCCAGGCATCACAAACCCTTCAGGTTGTTTCATGTATATTTCCTCATCCAAGTCACCATTCAAGAATACAGTTTTCACATCCATATGGTGAATCACAAGATTATGTATAGTTGCAAGAGCTAATAATAATCTAATAGTAGAAATTATGGCAGCAGGAGCATAAGTATCAAAGAAATCAATGTCTTCCTTTTGTCTAAAGCCTTGGATAACTAATCTGGCTTTATACTTATCAATTGTGCCATTCACCTTCATTTTTCTTTTGAGGATCCATTTACATCCTAATGCCTTGCAACCAGGAGGTAAATCAATCAATATCCAAGTATTGTTATGCATGATAGAATTAGTCTCATCATGAATTGCCTCTTTCTAGAAATGAACATCCCTAGAAGTCATAGCTTTACTGAAAGTCTTTGGATCATCTTCAATATTAAAACAATATTGATGTTGAGAAATAGTTTCATTCCTTACTCCTTCAACTAAATATACTTGAAAATCAGATCCAAAAGACTTGGCTTTTCTAGCTCTGGTGCTTTTCCTAGGTTTAGATACAGAACTTGCACCACCAGAAACATCTTCAGCTTGAGTAGTACTCTTGCTGGAAGATTGATGAATCATATCCCTTGGTCTAGTTATAGATGTAAATCTTTCTTCATCAAAGATAGCATCTCTTAACTCTATCATTGTGCTTACAGACATAGAGTCATTAGATTCTAAAACATAGAATCTATATGTGTTGGAATGCTCAGCATATCCAATAAAAATACAATTTATACCTCTCTCACCCAATGTTTTCCTTTTGGGTTCAGTGAGCCTTACAACTGCTCTACAACCCCAAACTTTGAGATAACTCAAATTTGGTACCTTTTTACACCAAAGTTCATAATGAGTATTGTTACTCCTTATATTTGGAGTTCTATTCAAGATGTAACATGCAGTTAATATTGCCTCACCCCAAAACCATTCACTTAAACCAGAATATGACAACATGGAATTAATCATTTCTTTCAAAGTCTTATTCTTCCTATTAGCTACACCATTTTGTTGTGGTGTATATAGAGTTGTGGTTTGATGTATTATTCTAGTTGATTCAAAATAAATTGGATCATAATACTCACCACCTCTATCAGTACGCGATACTTTTATCAATTCATTTTTATGAAGCTCAACTTGTTGTTTATAAATTTTAAATTTATCAAGTGCTTCATCCTTAGAATGTAGAAAATAGATATAACAATATCTAGATGCGTCATCAATAAAAGTAACAACATACTTCTTGTTTCCAAAGGAAGGTGTTGCATGGAAATCACATAAATCACTATGTATAAGATCCAACACCTTGCTTTCCTTAACAACATCTTTGAAAGGTTGTCTAGTGATTTTAGTTAGCATGCATGTTTTACATTTTTTTTATTATTTTGCATATCCAAAGCAAGAATTAAACTCATTTTAGACATGTCTTTTAATCTCTTGTAATGAATGTGTCCTGGTCTAGCATGTGATAATTCAGATTTATGAAAATTATTGCTAGTACTACTAGAAGCCATGCAAACAGAATTATCACTAGAAGGATAATTAATATTAAGCCTAATCATTCCATTACATATATAGCCAAATCCCATAAAAGAACCATGTCTTGACAAGATATACTTGTCACTTTCTAACACTTGTTTGCACCACAATTATTTAATACAATTTCAGACACAAGATTTTTACGAATCCCTAGAACATATAAAACATTGTTCAAACATAAATATTTCACAAAAGTAAAAGTAAGTAAAACATATCATATGCCTTTGATTGGTTCAGTTGCAACATTTCCCATCTTCACAACAGATCCATCTATAATTGGTTGAAAGTCCTTTAACCAATATAGATCTTTGCAAACATGACTTGTTGCTCCCGAATTAACCCACCATGCAACTTTATCATCCTGCACATAAAATGCTTCCGAAATCACAGAAATATAATTCTGAATATATTTAGAATTCTGCATGAAAACAGAAATCTGACCTTGTTGCTTTTGTGGATTCTTGGATCCACTTGGTCCAACACCATCCTTATTCACTTTGCGAAGACAACAATCTTTCTTGAAGTGACCCGGTTTGTTACAATTCCAACAAACCTGTAACGACCCAATTTTCACGTCCAAAAATTTTGTTTTTAAAACATTACTTTAGAAAATGTTAATAGATAAAAACATTGTTTGACCAAACTACATCACAACATAAACCAGGTTCAAAAGTCAAGTCATACAACCAATCGAAACATCAGAGTATAAATCCCAAGGAAATCTAATGAATGCGGAACTCAATGTGTGTGCATGATGTGCCGCTACCGAGCCAGCTCCTTCCCCTTCGATGAAGAGGTACCTGAAACCAAAACTGTAAACTGTAAGCACAAAGCTTAGTGAGTTCCCCCATTGTACCACAAACCATACAATCACATAACATAGATAAATTGTCAGGCATATCTGGGTGCCCGACCTACCCCTTCGGTCCTCTTGATCGGATACTGCCTAGCATATATGGCTGCTGGCCTCCCCTTCGGTCCTCTCGACCGGGTACCGGGGACTATTTCACCCCCTACTACTACCACATAGCACATATCACATAGTCTATCTAGCATGGTTGGGCATGACTGCCCCTTCGACCCTATCGATCGGTAACCTGGGGACTATCTCCTTTACTATCAATAGCACATAGCATCATATCATACAAACACATAACATAACACAGGTAGTAGCAACCCTAGATGAATATCACATAGACAATCATCTAATCATACATCTCCTACTGGTGGGTCGGCATTGTGGCCTTAGACCCACCGCTACTGGAAGGTAACTCACCTCGGAGTAGCTGCTGATCTTCGGGGGAATAGTCTGACTGATGCTGCTGCTGTTCCGGAAATCCTCCAACTGTATTCCCACCAAACACTTAGTCAAAAACTGCTAACTGACCTTTGGGTAAAATGACCATTTTACCCCTAATCATGCCCTAAGTCAAAGTCAAAGTCAACTTCCAGTTGACCCGACTCGCCGAGTTGGCTCGCCAACTCGCTGAGTCCATGTCCAAATGATTGACCTGAATTCTGTTTCTACTCGTCGAGTTAGGCGTCTACTCGACGAGTTCTCCTTCCAAACTGATGTTCAAGTCCTTCATCCCACTCGTCGAGTTGTATGAACAACTCGCCGAGTTCATCTTCATCCGATGAACAAGTTATACTGTGACTCGCCGAGTTGTATGAACAACTCGCCGAGTCTGATCTTGATCTAAGGAGATTGCCTTGAACTCGTCGAGTCTGGGCATCGACTTGCCGAGTTCCACTATGGGTGAGTTTTGGCTTCCAACTCACCAAGTCCCTCCTGGACTCACCACACGACTCGACATAACAAAAGGGGACAAACCCGGAGACTCGCGACTGGACTCGCCGAGTCAGATGAGCGACTCGCCGAGTCCGCTCCATGCAAGAGCTAAAACTGCGATTTTGCTCGAATCCAATCCATGTCATTCGTAGATCTGGGCTCCTAGAGCATGAATAACACGTAAAGTTTCCAACTTTACGTGTAGATACCCATCTATGGGGTTTTTAGGGTTCAAAATGCACCAAAAGAGTAGATCTAATGCTTATATGCAATATGGGCTCATAAAGGTAGTGGATCTGAGCTCCTGGAGTTCAACTATGCTTGGATCTAGGGACCAATCAACTGATTTCGAAGTATTATGCACATACAAGATTGGAAATGAGCCATGATGGACTTTAATGGGGCCATAAGCATGGAGACAAAGGGGAAAACGAGCCATACCTTAGATATTACTCTGAAATTGCTCCCAAGTGCTTGACCTCCTCTTCTTCTTCTTGATCTCCTTCCCTACACACTCCAATCTCCAAGAGGACACACCAAATGGCTTCAAATCCACAAAACAAAGCTTGGAACGAGGTATATGTCTCTTAGGGTGAATGGGGGCTGGCTTGGGGGCGGAAAGGGGGATTAAATAGGGTGCAAACCCCTGAAACTTAGGGTTTCATCCAATAGTGGTGACTCGCCGAGTCTAGGATATGAACTCGCCGAGTCGCCAACTTAAACGTGTCCCGGGTCCCGTCCCTACTCGGCGAGTCGGACCTATGACTCGCCGAGTCCAAGGCTTAAAAAAGAAAAATACTTAATCAAGATTTACATACGAAGAACTAGGTGCTACAAAACCAACTTAGCCTTCTTGTTGAAGACTTGTCATCATTTTCTTTAAACTTTCTCCTTCCACCATGTTCACAGAAGAGGAACTAACTTGGTTTTTGCCTTTAGGATTGTTATAAACTTCTTGAGTCCTGGTGGACTCGTCAATCCTTAAATGGCTTCCAAGTTGAGTCAAAGTCAATTCTTCTTTGTTATGATTCAGATTGTGTTTAAAATCCTTCTAGGAAGGGGGCGGTTTGCAATATTCATAGCCACAGAAATGGCTTCATCCATTTTCAGATTATGTTGAGCAACCTGTCCCAGGATCCTTAACATTTCATGGAATTGTTCCATAACAGGCATGGAGTCAACCATCTTGTAACCCATAAAGTTAGTGACAAGAAACTTCTTGCTAGAAGCATCTTCAACCATGTACTTGGATTCAAGAGAATCCCACATTTCTTTTGCATATTCAAAATTTTGATAGATATCAAAAAGAGAGTCAGACATGCCATTGAGAATATGACCACAACATATGTAATCATCATTTTCCTACTTTGATCTCCTTCTTGTTGCCTCCAAAGATTCATCTTCAACAGATTCTGGTAAAACTGGAATGGGTATACTCAGAACATACACCAATTTCAGAGTGGTAAGGAGAAAATGCATCTTCTTATGCCATCTACGAAAATCTTGCCCTTCACACTTGTTTAATTAGTCAAACTTGCTTGTCATATCCTTCACAGAATCGCCACTTGCCATGATCTCAGAATACTTTGATTTTTGTTAGAAAAATGGAATAATAATAGCCTTGGAAATTCTGAGAATTGTGATTTCACTATCAAATCAAAGTATTGGGGGTACTCCATAATCTTTGATTGGATAAGACTTATAAGAGAAAAGAACACAGAATGAGATATATGAATTTCGTGAGTACCAGAAAAAACTGACCAAAATTGGTTAAATACCTCCTTTATCTAAAAATTGTCAAAACTGTCATAAAACAGGTTGACAACAGTAAAAAAAACTATCATAAATCTGGGTTTTCTATAATGATTAATACTGTGACATCCCCAAAATCTCGGCCAGAAAAGACCGATTTTCAATTATGCTTTTAAAATAATTTCAGAGTAAATTCTTTTGATTTGAAAGAGTTGCGAAATTTGTTCCCAAAAACAAAATGTGATAAAATAATATTTACCAAAGCATTTCATAAAAGAAATGTATTTTCATTATATAATCAAAACTCGGGATGTCATGTTCCGATACAGACCATAAAGCATAAACGATAACATTACAAGTCATTCAACAAATATATACATATACAAACTTGTAAACAAAACAGCTTGATAGTTCATCCATCTTATGCCCTTGCGCCACTTCCTGTAATACAAATAAAACTGAGTGGGTCAGGCTTGGGAGCCTGGTGAGCATATAGGGTTTTCAACCCACAATAAATAATTATATTTAATTCCACCAATCAACAATAACCCAATTACCCATTCCCGTTATTCTCACTTTACGTCCCTAAAACAACTAACACAAGGGACCTAGTCTTAAAATATTTCATCGGGGCGACAACACATGCATTCGGGGGTTTCCCGGCAATATATGTCAAATAAGGCAACCATGAGGGGGATGGAGTACAGCGAATGAACACCCAAGTTCATTAACACCTATAGGTGGCGAACCTGCTAACGTTCCACAGGACTGTCTAGAAAAGTCTGTGATCGTCATCTAAACTCCGCTAGATGACTGAATCAAAAACAACATCGAGGCCTCTCATCTGTTTATCACACGTCAACTATCTACCCATGTTCTACCCGACATATTAGTAGATAAAAATATATATTTTAATACATAGTTTAAAACATGTATAGCATTCTCATTCAATACATATTCCAAAACAACAGATGAGACACATACACATAACACGTATTTCATAGAGAATAAATCGTATCTATGAGATAGAAGAAAGTGAATATACATTCACACATATAACACAAAATATACACATAACATGTATTTCGTATAAAATACTTCATAATTATGCGTTAGAAGAAAGTAACCACACACTCACTTGATCAGAAGATGATCAGACAACATTACGGCTTATAGAAGTAGTATTCTTCGGTAGATCTGGAAGATCTTCACAAAAACCGGACTCCTCGCGGGAAGAGCTTTGGATCGGGAATCGCACTTCTCGGGATCTTCGGGGCTTCGGGGCTTCGGGGCTCGGGAATGATACCGGGACTTCGGGATAATTCTTGCACGAAAAACGATGCAAAAACGCAAGAAAAAGAAAAGAAATGAGCAAAGGAATAAGGCAGCCTCGACCTCCTTTTATAGGGGGTTGGAAGCCCGAATTACGCTGGGCATAATTCTAAATTACGTTGGGCGTAATGGGGATAAGAACGCTGACTCCCCCCCTTCCGGATAATATCGAATTTATATTTAAATTAAATATCGAAAATATTTAATAAACTTCAAAAATTCAATCTTCCTCATACGAACTCCGTTTTTGACGTTCTTTATATCCCCGCGTAGGTGAGACTACGCTCTACAACTTTCTTTTAGACTCCGTCAGCTAATCTTGACTTTATTTTTATTATTTATTTTTAGTAGACCGGGACAGGAAAACTCCGTTATAAATTCATAACTTCTTCATCCGACATCCGTTTTCGCCTATATTTTTATCGTTTTACTACTATTAACGAGACCTTCGATTCTCATTTAGATTGTTTCGGCTAAAAACCGCTCAATCTCAAATCGAGTATTCGGGCTGCATACTGCTAAGTCAAAACTTCGAAAAATCATAACTTCCTCATACGAAGTCAGATTTTGGCTTTCTTTTTATGCACGCTCTTGGTTTAACGAACTCTATGACTTTCGTTTAGATCATTAAGGCTAAGTATTTCTCTAACGTAAATTTCACTTTTTACGTCATTCAGCGTTTGTCGGTTCTGTCACGAAACTTCGACAGGTCATAACTTCTTCGTTATAACTCGGATTTCGGCATTCTTTATATCTTCAGAATCCTTGTTTCGACCACTACATCTTTATGCAAAGATGTTGGGATTATCCCACACTTCAAATTTGACACTTATTTTATTCTTAATTCATTAAATTATAATAATTAAGAAAATAAACACATAATTCACATAATACTCAAATATTTCATCATTAATACTTCAAAAAGAGTTACAAGGGTTAACCTAGACTGTTACATCAATGATAATACCTAGCCTGGAAATGCGGGCGTTACAAATACCAAGCCAAAAAACGGGTCAAATATTCTAAATTTGGATTTATGATGCATTTTCAATACAACAAAGATCAATCCCAGCCAAGGGCTCTGCCCATTGGACACCGCCAAGGGCTGCCGCCCCTTGGTCCCCGCTCCCAAGGGCTCTGCCCCCGGACCCTCATTCGTTCAGGGGCTTCGCGCCTAAATGACAGTCTACTTTTAATCTTAAATAAATTTAAACAATTGTGCACTCCACACCTTCCTTACTTGTTTAATGTTTATCAAGATCACTTTTGATCACACAAAGTAATCCCATTACACTTAAATCACATTAGTGAAACAAATCACCAACAAAACATGTCCATATAAAACAATTTGCAGTTGCGATTAAAGTGAAAATATTCATTGTAGGAAAAAAAAGTTAGAAAGATAATGTAGGACTAGACTTAAAGGAATTGGCTTTTTCCAAGAATATGACATCATATAGTTGGTGTTTTGGATTGAGTTTGAGAAAGTTTATTGACTTATATTAGTTTTTTAAGTCAACAAGTCTAAAAAAGATATTTAGAAATCTAATAAGCACATTTGAAATAGCATTTTACGACCATCAAAAACTCATTTTTCATAAGTCATGTTTTCCTGACTTTTTAAAACAACTTATGACTTATAAAAATTAAAAGACAATAATACATCCATTGAACCTTAATCTTTTTATCTTTGTAACATCCCGTTTAAAATAGAATGATTAAATAATAAACTCGAAACCCTGAGAAATAATAATTATTATTATTTTATATTATTATTGTCCAAAATCAAATAATAATTAGTGGGATGTTGGTTTGGGGAAGCCAAATGACAAGATTTGAATCTTCAAGGGTTAAAGTGTAATGTCGGGATTTATTTTGAAAATGATTTCAGAAGTCGGGATGTGTTTGGTATCATTCGGACTTAGTTTGTAAGGATTTTTAAAAGTCAGGGACTAAAGGAGTAAATTCCGGACTCAAGTTGAAAAGACTCTTATGGGGAGGGACCAAACGTACTAATATACATATGTTTGATGGTGGACACAGGTTGAACCCGTCACCCTCATTCAACCTACATATATATATATATATATATATATATATATATATATATATATATATATATATATATATATATATATATATATATATATATATATATTCATAATACGCCCCATACAAACCCTAACCCTAATTATCACCATCGAATACCACTCTCCCTTCTTCACCTTTAGTAGCCGCCACCACCAAAAGGGCCCTCCTCAGCCACCGTTACCGTTTTTTGCCTCGTCGACGGACATCCACCATGCATCCTCTTTCTTCTCTAATATTGTTATGGCTACTATTTAAGTCGTCGTAATGGGCCACCAGTTGTCGCTGTCCAGCCGCTGACGAGAGCCATGAGTGGGCATCATCTTCTTCTTCTTTTTTGTCGTTGCTGCTCCCAAAAATCGGTCGAACTGCATCTTTCCTCTCCGTCTTCTTCTGCTGTTGTACAATCGCCAATGTCACCATTTCGAGTGGCTGTTGCAACTGGTTCCTTCCCAACTACTTTGTGTCACTAGGAGAGTGGCTGACATCGAAGTGTATTCAGTGGCAAGCTCCCGAAAATTTGGTGTTCTGTGGATGTGTGTTGTTGATGGAGACTCAAGAAAACTCGCCACCACCATGAGGTGGTGGCTGTCATTGCAAACTGTCGATGTTGTCGACTCGAGATGTCTGATGGGGTGTGTTTTACGTGTCCATCTCGTGTATGTGTGTGTTGTAGGCGGTGTTGATGGCTGGAAAACGGAGAAGATAACCACCATGGCCGCCATCCATGGTGGCTGCCACCATGTGCCACCGCCGGCCACTATAAGGTGGTTGTATGTGTGTATGTTAGTTGAGATTTTGCATTGTAAAATTGTAATCGAGTAGGAATAATAAAAAGAAAACTCAAAACCACCACCGTAGGTTGGTGGCTGCCGCCACCAGCCGCTGTGTTGGGTGGCGGTGTGCTGGTTTGTGTTCGGATTCATTTGGGATGCTTGAAAATTTTCTAGTCAAAAATCCTAACCACCACCACGAGGTGGTGGCCACCTTCGTAATCCGCCATCGACCACCACTACCAGAGGTGGTAGTGGGTGGTGCCCTACTAATGAAACCCTAGTAAACCTAATGAAACCCTAATGGTCCTAATGAATCCCTAATTGACCTAAAAGCCCAATCATGTTACTAATGGGCTAGTGTTGGGTTGGAAACCCTAATTATGGTTTGGAAAACCCTAATATCATGAAACCCTAATTTTGGGGATTTATCGGATCCGCACTTGAATTAATTACAAAACTAAAAATGTTAATTAATAATCATTTGCAAATTAACCTAAGACAATATTGGACTTAATGGATTAAGTCATTAATGGGTTAAGTAGGAACACTTAACCATAATCGACATTTAATGTGAAAACCCTAATTTCACTTGGGCCATGAATTGGGCCTTCCTATTGGGTTTTGGTGATTGGACTATTGATGAGCTATCCAAGAACAAGTAAATAGACCAAAATAATTGGATGGACTTTAGGGTAAGGCCCGTGTGAAGGACTTGGGCCTAATTTGGAAAATTTGGCTATAAATGGGCCATAACTGGGCCTTGATGATTATCTGATATTGGGCCATAGGAATACCAAGAGTTTGGACTATAATAAATGGATGGCCTTAAGGAAAGACCATGTAGAGTTATAGGCCTATTTTGGAAATTTGGGCCATATGTTGGGCTTTGGCCCATTACTTGACTTTTAGGCCTTGGAGTGTTAGTTGGGCCTTAGGCTTGAATCAAGCTAGGTTGGGGGTAAAGTAGCATTTTACCCCAGTCATGGACTTATGGTTATGTATTGAAACACAATTATTAATTGGGTGTTATTTTGATGATTAACAGTTCGGGAATCTATCAACCAACAGCTGGAGTTTATCCGCGGGACTTCAGCAGTGTGAGGTGAGTTATCCTCACTATACTAAGGGGTCGAAGGCACCAATGTCGGCCCATTGGATATGATATCCTAGCAGTTGGTATTATGTTGAGTAGGAGTTAGTTATGCATGCTAGTTGTTATGCCAGTTTGGTAGACCAATAGGATTACCTGTGTTATTACCTGGTTATATGTATGTGCATTAGTTATATGTCGACATGTTATGTGGGATGGGTTGAGGTTGTACTGCTCCGTGCGATAGCCAACAAACCCTAGAGTATTCCAGATATGAGTTGAGGGCCAGACAGGGCATGCCAGACTCATAGTGAGGACTTAGGAGCATTCCAGATACCAATTGAGGGTCGGGTAGGGCATGCCAGACTCGTACTATGGGCTCAGGAGCATTCCAGATACGAGTCTATACGAGCTGAGGGTCGGGTAGGGCATACCAGACTCGTACTGTGGGCTCAGTTTCAATCCAGATGTGAGTTGTGGGCCCAGAAGGCAAGCCACACTCACACTGTGGGCCCATGGATAATCCAGTCTGTAAAGTTGTGGACCCAGTACATGCTGTTAGTGTTGTAAAACTCTCTGAGTTGGCCGATTACTCCTCCGATTACTCGCTACTCGACCCCTTACCGAGGCGAGTTATAGAATCCTGAGTACCCCCCGATCGCCCCCTTACTGAACTGAGCAATGTTGTAAAACTCGATCAACTCGGTGATTAATATGTATAATATACTTAACAATTTATTATTTAACACGTACACATGTGATTATTACTATATATATACATACATACATACATACATACATACATACATACATACATATATATATATATATATAGTAATTATTCATGAAGTGACACCATTATGTGTTTTTCAGTATTTGTGTTGTAACATCCCGGAAATTTATGAGTATAGTTGAAGGACTATAAGGGTAAATAAGAAGGTCGACTCGGCGAGTCGATGGATAGACTCGGCGAGTCGAGTCGCATTTTGGGTCACATGTTTAGTGACCAACTCGGCGAGTCGCATAGGTGGACTCAGCGAGTTAGTGCTGTATGGAGAAACCCTAATCTCGGGGGTTGAGCCCTACATAAAAAACATGATACCCTATCCCCAGCCTCTTTGCCTTCCCTTTGAGTTCCAGAAGCCCTAGATTCGTGTGAGCTTTCCTTGTGACGAATTAGAGCCTTTGAGGAGGGAATCTTAGAGGGAAATCGAAGAGCAAGAAGATTGGAGTAAGGGACTTTGCAGAGATTTAGCTTATTATTCAGTTGGAGCTTTCATTTGAGGTAATCATCTGTTGTTTGAGCTTTTGTGCATCTAGATCTATCAATTGTGGGGTTTTTGGGGGCATAAATGAGGTCTATCTTGAGTTTGGGTAAGATCTGAGGTTGATACCTCATATCTACGTTGTTAACGATCCTGAAAGCCATAAAGTCTATGCCCAAGAGTTGTTGGTGAAGTTCTTTTGTCCCAAACCTTAGCCCAAGAGTGTATCATGCTTAGATCTCTTTGGATTCACGTAAAGTTTGCCACTTTAAGTGATGGATGGGTTGTAGGGGAGTGGATATATGGTTTGGAGCCCCTGCATGGCTTGGAAAGCCACTATATGGATTAAGAACTAGTTGTACTCGGCGAGTCACATGGGTGTACTCGGCGAGTTGGATGAAGATAGGCAGGAACTCGACGAGTTGGAAGAACAACTCGGCGAGTTTGTTGAAGATTGCCTTGGACTCAGCGAGTTTGGTCGTAAGGTCCTAACCTTTTTGGTTGAGCGGTGAATCGGTGAGTCGAGGGACGACTCGATGAGTTGAGCAGGAAGTGACTTAGAGTTCGTGGGACTCGGCGAGTCTTGGGGCGACTCGGCTAGTTTGGTCGCGATATGGGAGTTTTCAGAGTCTAGGGACTCGACGAGTCGACGGGCTGACTTGGCGAGTAGAGTCAGTCAGGAAGTTTGACTTTGACTGAGGACTTTGACTTTGACCAAGAGTTGACCATTTGACTTCCAAAGATATTTTGGTAATAATTGGTATTTATTAAGTTCAGTCTTTTGGTATTGATCAATGGTGGAATTCATGTCAGAGGTTGGAGCAACGTGATCATATCTCTTCAGCCAGCAGTTGCGAGGTGAGTTATCCTCACTATATCAACAGGGTCTAAGGCACCAATGACGGCCCTTTATCGGATGGAATCTGGGTATTGTTGTTATGTTATTGCTTTGCTATGTTTTCATCCTGGTAGTTAGGATGATATAAGTTAGAAACCTGGTTAAGGTCGATATCCGGGTATATAGGATGGTATATGTTAGAGACCTGCTTAAGGTCGGTATCCTGGTATATAGGATGATGCTATGCTAGTAACCGGTTGTCACACCCCCAAACCAGAACGACGGAAACGTTCGGGGACGGAGGACATCATATTCAGTATCATAACAGTTCATAGAAAGGAAAGTACACACCACCATATATATATTAAAGTTTCTAAGATGTTTACATAATTGTATTCATTACACGTTCAAAAGTTAAATACATAAACATCATTCAAAAGAAGTAATTAACGCCAGTGCGTTAATCCCAAAAGTTGATTCCCAAACCTGCTTAGCGGTTCCCTGAGAATACAAGTTAATTCAAAGAAAAAGTGTCAACAATTAAGTTGGTGAGTTCATAAGTAGTTTAGAAAAAAAAAATGGATGCCATTCCAAAATGGGTGTATGTTTTCCAGAAAACTCAGTGTTTCAAGTGTGAAGAGTTATGACTTGTTGTGTTGAAAATGAATGTATTAGATCCAGAAAATCCCATATTTTCCCTAATGGTTGAGATATGATTTGTTGTGTCTTCCAAGAAAAACCCTTATTTTCTTATAAAAGTATGGAATGCATATGAATGTTCGTGTCATAAGTTGTAAATAATTGCACCAGGAAAATCCCTTATCTTCCTATTAGTTGTTTGGTTTGTATACAAGAAAAACCCTTATTTTCCTAACATGACTGGCAGTCTCTAAGACCGAAAATCGCAAGAAAACGACGTTCTTAAAAGTTGTGTCATAGTTTTATATAATAAAGTTATACGAAGATCGCGTTTGTTAGATGAAGAACAATTTTAATAGCCACTCGTTCATAAAAGCATAATAGCACAATAATTGTATATCCGATGAGTTTTATAACCATACTAAACATAATATGCCTGTAGCGACGTTCTTCAGGCGTCGTAGCATTATGACAAACTGTCACCCCAAAGGACGGACTGTAGCTAACAGTCAGGGCGCGAGATCATGACTTTCCGTATAGATCTATACACATTTGACACGTTCTCCGAACAGGAGACTCTGGTTATAGACAGGACTTGCAGCATTACTTTCTAATAAAGAAAAGTAACGTTTGAAGATATACACGTCTCATGGATTCTCAACTAAGTCTGTATTAAAGTGATAGTTTTGTATGCAAAGTTTATCCCTTTTCACAATGTTTGACAAAGCAAAATCATAAGTTTTTAGAATGTATAAAACGACTTAACAATGAAAGGTACTTTGAAATCATTATATACTTTGCATAAGTCTAATGCACACAAAGTATGACAAGAGTTTTCCATAATAGTAATGAGTTCCAAGTGATTTGTTCAGTAAAACAAGCGTAGTGAAACTTTATAAAATACACGATAATAACCGTATGTTTACTTGTATTCTCCCCTAAAAGAGTATAAAAGCATTTTAAAATGTATTTAAAGTGTGTTTGAAAGGGGTATGAACTCACTTGAAAGTTTGAAGATAGCAAGATGGAAAACCGGGCAGAGTTTCGTCTCGGGAAATGGATTTTCCTCGGGATTCTTGGGATTCCTCGGGAGTAAAATCGACCTTCGGGACTTGCACCAAATGACCAGGGCTTCGGGGTAGTGCGAGCACGAAAAACGAGGTAAAACGCAAGAAAAAGGAGAGTGAATGAGCAATTTTTCCGGAATCCCTCGCACCCCTTTTATAGGGGGCTGAGAGGCATGCGTACGCGGGGCGTACTCCCGTACGTGGCGCGTACGGGACGTCACTGCTGACCGCATCCTCGGCTGCAACGCTTCGGACGGGACGGGGAGGGGGTAGCTCGCATAGGGGCAACGTGGACGATCCGAGGCCGTGGCCTCGAGTACGCGGGGCGTACTAGGGTACGCGGCGCGTACTACGGCCCTAGGCTGACTCCCCTTCGGATAATACCGAATTTTTAATAAAAATTATATATAAATTATTTATCAAACTTCAAAAATTCATATCTCCTTCATACGAACTCCGTTTTCGACGTTCCTTATATCCCCGCGAAGGTGAGACTACGATCTACAACTTTCATTTAGATTCCGTTGGCAAATTCCGAAATTATTTTTATTATTTATTTATTAAAATGACGTGATTAAGGAATTTCTTTAAAAATTCATAACTTTTTCATTCGATGTCCGATTTGAGCGTTCTTTTGATGCATGTTTGTAGTTTAACGATATCTATGACTTTCATTTAGACACATAAGGTCAGAAAGTGTTTTATTGAAACTTTTGCGTTTTTACGTAACTTCGTATTGCTAGTTTTTATCGGAAAAACTTAGAATGGTCATAACTTCTTCGTTATAACTCGGATTTTTGTGTTATTTATATGTTTGGAAACCTTAAGACGATACCTACCACATAGTGTACTCCAAATAGAGTTTTTGAATACTTCATTTTTCGATGATATTCTAATTCCTTTCTCGAAGAGGTTACAGGACTCGATTTTTACTGACTTGAAATGACGGGCTGTTACATCATCCCCCCGTTAGAGGGAACTTCGTCCCAAAATTTTAATACAAAAGAAGAGTCTTAGGGGCTGAGGAAGAGATGTGGATACTTCTGTTGCATTTGATCTTCTCGTTCCCACGTGAACTCAGGTCCCCTCTTAGCATTCCATCGGACCTTTACTATTGGAATGCGACTCTATTTAGTTCGTTTAACTTCCCTATCCATGATCTCGACGGGTTCTTCCACAAAGTTAAGATTTTCATTTAGTTCGATCTCATTGAGTGGAATTACCAGTGTTTCGTCGGACAAACACTTCTTCAGGTTTGATACGTGGAATACTGGATGTACTTTGCTAAGCTCGATTGGAAGTCGGAGTTTGTAGGCCACTGGACCAACTCTTGAAATGATTTCGAAGGGTCCAATGTACCTAGGATTTAGCTTCCCACGTTTTCCAAATCGTATCATGCCTTTCCAGGGTGAGACCTTCAGTAGTACACGATCGTCAATCTGAAATTCCAAGGGTTTACGTCTTTTGTCGGCATAGCTCTTTTGCCTATCCCTCGAGGATTTCAGTCGTTCTCGTATTTGCACGATCTTTTCAGTAGTTTCTCTGATGATCTCTGGACCAGTGAGGGTGCTATCAGGGACTAGACCTTTTGCTAATTGTGTATCGCCCACTCCGTCCAGCACAGAGGTGATCTGCACTTACAGCAGTAAAGGGCTTCAAATGGAGCAGTATTGATACTAGTATGATAACTATTGTTATAAGAGAACTCAACCAAAGGTAAGTGAACATCCCATGCTTTACCAAAGTCGATTACACATGCTCGTAACATGTCTTCCAAGGTTTGGATCGTCCTTTCACTCTGTCTGTCAATTTGGGGGTGATAGGCTGTACTCATGTCCAATCTTGTTCCCATGGATTTTTGCAATGATTGCCAAAATCTAGACGTGAATCTGCTGTCTTTGTCCGAGATGATAGACATTGGCACTCCATGGAGTCGTACGATCTCTCAGATATAGATTCTCGATAGCTTTTCCATTTTATCAGTTTCCTTGATCGGTAGGAAATGAGCGGACTTGGTTAATCTATCGACGATTACCCAAATAGTATCTTGGCCACCCTGAGTTTTGGGCAGTTTCGTTATGAAGTCCATGGAAATCTGCTCCCATTTCCACTCAGGAATTTCAGGTTGTTGGAGTAGTCCTGAGGGTTTTTGGTGTTCTATTTTGATCTTGGCGCAAGTCAAACACTTGCTCACATATGTAGCGATCTCTGCTTTCATGTTTGGCCACCAGTAGAGTTGTTTGAGATCTTGATACATCTTGTCTGACCCGAGGTGTACGGAGTATGGAGTCTTATGTGCCTCGCTCATAACTACCTCTCTAAGTCCACCAAACTTGGGTGTCCATATTCGGTTCATGAGGTAGTGTGCTCCGTCACTCTTGATTTCTAAATTCTTGTCCATTCCCCTATGGGTCTCACCTGTCACGTTTTCGGGTTTCAAGGCCTCTATTTGAGCTTCCTTGACTTGTGTTGACAGGTGCAAATGGATCGACATGGCTAATGACTTCACTCTTCGGCCAGAGTACTCCTTACGACTAAGGGCATCTACCACGACGTTTGCCTTTCCTGGATGATAGCGAATCTCACATTCGTAGTCATTGAGCAATTCGACCCAACGTCGCTGTCTCATGTTCAACTCCTTCTGGTCGAAGATGTGTTGTAGGCTCTTGTGGTCTGTAAAGATAGTGCATTTGGTACCATATAGGTAGTGTCTCCAGATTTTAAGAGCGAAGACCACCGCCCCAAGTTCTAAATCATGAGTGGTGTAGTTGACCTCATGCGTTTTCAGTTGTCGTGAGGCATATGCAATAACCTTTCCCCTCTGCATTAGTACACAGCCCAACCCTTGCTTCGAAGCGTCGCAATACACCATAAAATCTTCGGTCCCTTCTGGGATAGAAAGGATGGGCGCACTGCAAAGGGCCTGTTTCAAAGTCAGAAATGCAACATCTTGCTTTTCTCCCCAATTGTAGGTCACACCTTTCTGGGTTAAGGCGGTAAGAGGCTTTGCGATGCTGGAGAAATTCTGAATGAACCTTCGGTAATAACCAACAAGACCTAGAAATTGGCGAATTTCTGTTGGTGTAGTTGGTGCAGAACATTTTTTGATAGCCTTGATTTTTGATGGATCCACGTGGATTCCTTCCTTGCTGACCACGTGACCGAGGAAGTCCACCTTTCTAATCCAAAACTCACATTTTGAGAATTTTGCATACAGTCTCTCAGTCCGTAACGTCTCTAAAACTTGCCTCAGATGTTGACCATGCCCTTCTTTATTCTTTGAATAAATGAGTATGTCGTCTATGAATACTATCACGAATTTATCCAAGAATGGACGACATACCCGATTCATTAGATCCATGAATACGGCTGGGGCATTGGTTAGTCCGAACGGCATCACTACGAACTCGTAATGTCCGTATCGTGTTCGGAAGGCCGTCTTGGGAATATCACTCTCCAGGACTCGCAGCTGGTGATATCCTGACCTCAGATCGATCTTGGAGAAGTAGTTGGCTCCATGGAGTTGGTCGAATAAGTCATCGATTCGGGGTAGGGGTATCGGTTCTTGATGGTAAGTTTGTTGAGTTCTCGGTAGTCGATGCACATTCTGAATGATCCATCCTTCTTTTTCACGAACAGTACGGGTGCTCCCCATGGCGAGAAGCTCGGCCTGATGAATCCTTTTCCAAGTAGTTCATTCAGTTGGCTGGATAGCTCTTGCATCTTTGCCGGGGCTAATCGATAGGGTGCTTTGGCTACTGGGGTAGCTCCGGGAACCAGATCGATTCTGAACTCAACTTGTCTCGCGGGAGGTATTCCCGGAAGGTCCTCGGGAAAAACATCGGGAAAATCGTATACGTTGGGCACATTCTTGATGTCCTGGACTTCGCGTTTCACATCTACAACATGTGCCAAGAACGCGTGACACTCCTTGCGTAGGCATTTCCGAGCTTGGATACTTGAGATGATACGAAGAGTGGTACTGGGTTTGTCGCCCAAGACAATGAAAGTTTCGCCGGTTAGCAGATTAAGGCGAACGGCCTTATCGTAACATAGAATGTCCGCATGATGAGAACTCAGCCAATCCATGCCAATGATGACATCGAAACTCTTAATCGAGACTGGCATGAGGTTGATTGAAAAGGGATTATCGTTTAAAGTTAGGGTGCAGTTTAAGTATATCTCCTTAGTGCCTTCGGTTTTCCCGTTGGCCATTTCTACTATGAATGGTTCACTTAATGATTGTGGTATTGATTTTAGCAGGCCTTTAAAGTCGTGATTCACAAAACTCCTTTCCGCTCCACTATCAAACAAAATGCATGCATACGAGTTATCGAGAAGAAACGTACCCGTAACAACAGTAGGGTCCGCAATGGCTTCATCTTGTCCCATTGCGAAAACTCGGCCCCTTCCGCCGGTATTCCGGTTGTTTGCCTTTGGGCAGTCCCTGCGGTAGTGCCCCGTGTCTCCGCACTCAAAGCAGGCGCGGCTTACCCCGATATTAGTAGTGGGGACGGATGGTTGGGTTGGCTCTTTGCAATAGCGGGATGTATGTCCCTTCTTATTACACTTGGTGCATTGAAGATCTTGGCAAGGACCGTGGTGGTGGAAGCTGCATCGGTTGCACTTAGGAAGTTTCCCATTATATGAGCTTGTAGGGGCAGGGTTGGCAGGTACAGTCATAGTGTGGGTCGCTATTACTTGTTGTTTCTTGGGGTTTTCCTGGAGGGTTTGTCCCCTCCTTTTGTTCCAAGGCCTACTCTGGCCCTGAGCCTCCCTAGATGGATTTGCGGTTGTTGAAATGATACCGTGTTTTACTCCATGGTCGATGAGTCGCTGAGCCAGGCGTTTAGCGCTGTTGTAGGTAACAGGGCTGGAAGCTAGGACATGCCCTTGAATCTGGGGTGACAACCCCCAAATGTACCTTTCAACCTTCTTTGATTCTGGGTTGACCATGGTAGGGCACAGTGCAGCGAGGTCGTTGAACCTAGTTGTGTAGGCGACTAGGTCAGACCCAATCATTTTCAGATTCTAGAGCTCCTGCTCAAGCTTTTGCACTTCGCCCCTTGGGCAGTATTCTTCCAGTAGTAGAACCTCTAGATCGTCCCAACTCATGGCGTTGGGACAGTGAGCGTCACCGAATTCACATGGCTTTTCCACCAAGTGAGGGCTCGATCTACGAAAGTGCAAGCAACGAACTTGACTTTGCTTGTTTCCAGGCATGAGCAGATCTCGAAGACCGTTTCGGTCTTCTCGAACCATTGCATTAGTGCAATGACTCCCCCAGTTCCATTAAAAGTTTTTGGCTTAGCATTAGAGAACTCCTTGTAAGTACATTCTCTTACTTGGCCATGACCAGTGCCATGATTTGGATGATTCGTGCTGCTTCCCGCCCCTCCATTTCCATGGGAGTTTATTTGCGAGAGGGCTGCAGTTACTGGTGCTGTGATAGCAGCCTGGACCATGGCTGGATCATAAGTTGGTGGTGGAGGTGGTGGTGGTGCCGTGCCCGGCCTGGGCCTTAGGTTTGGACGAGGAGGCATCGCCCTGCCAAAAGAAAATGGAAAATTTATAAGTTTTGGCAGTTCAGAGTTGAATGATATTGAGTTAACTTCTAATAGTTCTAAGAAGTTGGGTTTGACCGACACAATGTTTTGAGCTTGAAAGTAAAGTTTGATTAGATGTACCAATGAATTGAACAAATTGCGCATGATTAACAACAAGAAAAAGGGATATACCCTTATATATATTAAACATATAGTTGTGTTACAGCGGGGTCTAGACAAAAGTTCTTGACCTTTCTAAAGGCCTCTGATTACAGAACAATTTAAAGAAGATAATACTTTTATCCGAAGTCCTAATTTATAACAAAATTTGAGAGTCGGGCAAGTACTACTTGTGGCGCGCTTTGTGTTTGGAGCTCGACTCCGTGTCAGACTGCTTCGACTCCATGAGGCGTCTATGAAATGCAGCTTGTTGTTCTCTCAATTCTGCGAAGGCCGCATTTGCTTGTGCTTGAAATGCTTCAGCGTGAATCTGGATGTCGTTCTGCAACATCTCTAGGCGGTTTATATCGGCCGTGTGAATTTGTACTTCCACATTGACCTCTCGGATTCGGTTGGCTTGCACTCCGGATTGATAGCACTAGTTGTCGAGTTTTCCAACCATGATCGGAAGTGCTCGGTCGGCTGATCCCCCGCCTCTCACATCATAGAAGTCTCGGCACATGCCGTAGGGAGGGTGTAAGCTTTGTTGTTGGCTCCAATGATGGAGGTGACTTCCCCACACAGGAGTGGGTCCTTGGAAGTTCCTCACGTGGACGGGAGGTTGTGGGATTGGTGGATTTATAATTTCTGGCTCCGAATCCGTGCCAGAGTCATCCCCTCCCTCCAACTCTATAGGCTCTTCGTCTTCTTCAGGATCTTCTTCGATCCATCCTCCATTACCTTGGTTGGGGTAGTAGGGGTCATTGGGGTGATGGAATCTCGCCATTTAAACTGTACGAGAATAGAGTTAAAAATTTACTATAAGCTAGAGCACATGAAACTTACCCTTAAGTTTAATGGTTGACGGCACTCGAATACTCCCTTAGTATTCTTTAACGATATGCTTTTGGTAAGTTTTAAATTTGTTGTCCATTGCAGACACTCCTTGGCATACGTTAGTCGGCTCTTGGACAAATATAGTTGATCAGGCTATATTCTTCCCAGTTCCGATTACATGTCCCAAGGCGTACCTGTACTGCACAACTTATTTATAATACTTCTAAAGTTATTTACTATGAAATTGTTATTAGTATAAAATGAGTGCATGCTTACCTTAAAACTAAATAAATTTAATTTCAAAAGTATGACTTTTCTCAGAGTGCTTTTGCCCAGTTGAGTTTATAGTTGTATACCAAAAAGAAATGGTTTTGATATACTTAATTCCCTATAAACAAAGCTCTGATACCAATCTGTCACACCCCCAAACCAGAACGGCGGAAACGTTCGGGGGCGGAGGACGTCATATTCAGTATCATAACAGTTCATAGAAAGGAAAGTACACACCACCATATATATATTAAAGTTTCTAAGATGTTTACATAATTGTATTCATTACACGTTCAAAAGTTAAATACATAAACATCATTCAAAAGAAGTAATTAACGCCAGTGCGTTAATCCCAAAAGTTGATTCCCAAACCTGCTTAGCGGTTCCCTGAGAATACAAGTTAATTCAAAGAAAAAGTGTCAACAATTAAGTTGGTGAGTTCATAAGTAGTTTAGAAAAAAATTGGATATGTTTTCCAGAAAACTCAGTGTTTCAAGTGTGAAGAGTTATGACTTGTTGTGTTGAAAATGAATGTATTAGATCCAGAAAATCCCATATTTTCCCTAATGGTTGAGATATGATTTGTTGTGTCTTCCAAGAAAAACCCTTATTTTCTTATAAAAGAAGGGAATGCATATGAATGTTCGTGTCATAAGTTGTAAATAATTGCACCAGGAAAATCCTTTATCTTCCTATTAGTTGTTTGGTTTGTATACAAGAAAAACCCTTATTTTCCTAACATGACTGGCAGTCTCTAAGACCGAAAATTGCAAGAAAACGAAGTTCTTAAAATTTGTGTCATAGTTTTATATAATAAAGCTATACGAAGATCGCGTTTGTTAGATGAAGAACAGTTTTAATAGCCACTCGTTCATAAAAGCATAATAGCACAATAATTGTATATCCGATGAGTTTTATAACCATACTAAACATAATATGTCTGTAGCGACGTTCTTCAGGCATCGTAGTTGTTGGATTAATGTCTAAGTCCATAACTATAATTGGTAAGACTTGACCCGACCCGGCATGGTCCATTTGGGTTGCATGGCATCATGCACTTGGATAGACTATAATGAGAGAAATAAGACACTTATGGTTATTAATATATTATAAGTTCTAGTATATTAATAATAAGAATAATAAGATTATTTAATTAGTATTGATCAAGAATTAATCTAGGATTAATTAAGTGATCAAAAGAAGACTAATTAAATATATGGGTTGATTGTGTAAATCATCCATACTTGTATAGTGGGCTAATGCTCCATGGATTATCTAGTTGGGCCAAAAACCATATGATGCTCCATGGATGCTCCATGGTGTATTTGAACCCATGGATCCAAGGAAATGGAAAGTCATGACAATTAGAGTTTACCCTAATTGTATAACTATATAAGCATCTTATTCTTGAGGAAAATCGGCCACTAGTGAGAGTAAGAAAGGGCTAGCCGATTTTCATGAAGTGTAGAATTCTCTCAAGTTATTCCAAGTGTATTTGGTGTTGTGTGAACCATTTGAGGTGTCACACTTGGGGCACTAGGCACTCAAGCTTCATGAAGACATTCTACATCAAAGAGGTATGTATTCTATCTTGTTATATTGATAGTTTTGTATGCTAGATTAGGATAATACCTTGGATGTTCATATTTGCATGTATAATAGAGAAAACATAGATCCAAGGTATTTAGGGTTGCATGTACACTTAGGAGTGTTAGAATGCTCATAACCCAACAATAGCGTTATGACAAACTGTCACCTCAAAAGACGGACTGTAGCTAACAGTCAGGGCGCGGGATCATGACTTCCCGTATAGATCTATACACATTTGACACGTTCTCCGAATGGGAGACTCTGGTTATAGACATGACTTGCAGCATTACTTTCTAATAAAGAAAAGTAACGTTTGAAGATATACACGTCTCATGGATTCTCAACTAAGTCTGTATTAAAGTGATAGTTTTGTATGCAAAGTTTATCCTTTTTCACAATGTTTGACAAAGCAAAGTCATAAGTTTTTAGAATGTATAAAACGACTTAACAATGAAAGGTACTTTGAAATCATTATATACTTTGCATAAGTCTAATTCACACAATGTATGACAAGAGTTTTCCATAATAGTAATGAGTTCCAAGTGATTTGTTCAGTAAAACAAGCGTAGTGAAACTTTATAAAATACACGATAATAACCGTATGTTTACTTGTATTCCCCCCTTAAAAGAGTATAAAAGCATTTTAAAATGTATTTAAAGTGTGTTTGAAAGGGGTATGAACTCACTTGAAAGTTTGAAGATAGCAAGATGGAAAACCGGGCAGAGTTTCGTCTCAGGAAATGGATTTTCCTCGGGATTCTCGGGATTCCTCGGGAGTAAAATCGACCTTCGGGACTTGTACCAAATGACCAGGGCTTCGGGGTAGTGCGAGCACGGAAAAAGAGGTAAAACGCAATAAAAAGGAGAGTTAATAATTCCCAATCTTAGTTACTTAGGAAAATGTGAATAAGGTGCTAATCCATGAAATTACACTTTACACTTTGTCTAAGTCGTTAGTGGAGCGTGTGTGGTTAACCGGCACACTAACTTGGACTTAACAAGGTAGGTAAATGGTGACTTAATGTTTATCATAGTATCGATGGAGCGTGTGTGGTTAACCGGCACATCGATTAAGGGGTAAACACTTAAGGGTACCAAGTAATTTGCATGGTTACTTCACACCTTGTTTTGTGATCCTAGACATCCCAGTCACAAAACCTGAAGGGCACACTCAAGATTGAAACATGCCATTGAACAATTCAATGAATCTCAAAAGATCTAGGAGTTTCAAAACCAATTAAAACCTAATAATACATTTCGTTTATCTTGGTGGAAATTGGTGAATCGTCATTCACCTACCTTCAAATATTTTATAGCTTGGATTACGGCATACCTCTTCTAAGTTATAAAATAGTTTGTTGGGTCCTAGCCTTAATATTTCATATTGGGTGTCATATTAAGGACTTTAAAATCAACTATCTTGAATATCTCCCAAAAGATGTCTAGTTTAGACATTTATGATCTTCCCAAATCTCTTGAAACAAGCTTTCCTAAATGAAGATGATGTCCCTTGGAAATCATACTTCTTTCACCTCCTCCAATTATTCTCCCTACCCCACAAGTTCTTGAAAAGTTTAAGGCCACTCGAGCCCTATTGGCAAGTAAAGGTCTTGGTGTGGTCACATCTTGGAGATGTAGTTACATATTGACAAGCCAGGAGAGTTGGGTGTCAAAGTCTTGAGAAAGTTGGTGGTTCAACTACTTTCTAAGTCACATAGTGAATTCTTTTGGAACACCTATGAAACAGACTATGACAAGACCCTTAAAGATCTTATCTATTTGTTAAGATCAACTTCCTTAAAACTTAATGGACATTGACAATGATGACATTGGATATCTAGTAAAGCATTCTCTTCCCAATGGAAAGGGATCGACCATAGTCAACTCGGTTGAACAAATGGTAAAGAGAAAAGCTAAGTCTGTGATAGTCCCGTGTACCATTATCAAAGGGTCCATATGTTTATATTGCCAAAGGAAGGGGCATTGGTTGCGAAGCTGCCAAGTTTACCTAAGGATGTTAAAGTCAATAAGTTTGACTCTACTTCAGGTAAAGTCCACTATCTAACTCTGTTAAGTTTCTATTCTGAGATTCTTGATACATGATGTGACTGGGTCACATGGTAATGTTTTAAGAATCAAAGAAAAGTGAAGAAACTCAAAGAAAGAATATGCTGAATCTGATCGCGTAGATGGATTTCTATCGCGTAGTTTGAAGATCGGATTCTTGAGCTACTTCTTAGGAGTTATGAGATATTGCTTAGGAATAGATAACAACAAGTTTTCATATGGATTGTAAGGATAAGTTTTTCCGCATAGTTTTAAAATAAAAGAAAATTTTTTATTTTAGTTATTTTAAAATATCCTTACAATGGCATTTGAGGAAAAATTGTTGCTTATATGATTCCATTAATAGCAAGAGTGGAAGTATGAAATTGATTCTTTCATTTGTGGTAATGTCTAAATTTATCAAATAAAGGAAAGATTCTCATCACCCAAGTCTCAATTGGACCGGAACTTGGAATCATGAAAGGTGTATAGCATGATGAATGAGAACTTTCAAGTATTGGAAAATTAAGACTAATTACTTATTCACATGGATGTGTGAGTCAAGTAATGGACTAAGGCATCGAGTACATAGTCATGTGCACTGATTAAGTCCACCACAAAAGATTGATAAGACTATTCGTCATAATTTACTAAAGCTCAGTAAATATGATTATACTTACAAGCTTAAGTGTAACTCTGAGACATTGGAAAGAGGTTCCAACGTATGGAAGAGCGAATAAGAAGAATCAAATTAGGCAGAAGGATAAAAGTTTCTCAAATCTGAAAAGATGGGAGAGTACTTTAGTATCAGCTTTGTGATCATCTTAATGATTAAGAAACCATATCAAAATTAGTTCTCTAAGGAAGTCTTAGTGCATTCTTATGACTAAGAAGAAGGGATCTTGAATTGTTGAAATGGTTAAATCAAGAAGATGAGTCATACTTCGTTCTAATACAAGTCTTAGAGTCATACTCCAAGATTGTAATTTGAGTGATATGTCTTTAAGAAAGTTTAAAAACACTTATCAAATGTAAGAGTAAAAGTTTTCTACTCTTGTACATTTGAAATTGGTAAGTTGTGATGTTTTGGATAAAACAAAGACCAACTTAGGCCAATTGTGTGAAGTGTTTGTCTTGGTTAGAATCCACACTATCTCTTGAATGTTTGACAAGGGAGTCTTATAGGTCAAGAGGACAGTGGGAGTCTTAAAGGTCTTGAAAGTCTCAAGAACTAATCAAGAATAGAACCTGAAGTTCTTCACTAGCACACGACTTGAGGTTTATCACCTATCGTGTTGACATATTCTGTGCCCTTTCAGTTAAAGTTGGCCTTGCATATGAGTTCTTAGAGTTCTCATTTTGTTGCACAACAACTTGGAAGCAATGGCAGGCCCTTAAGCCGCCAGGTGGCAAGAAGTTAAGATTGAGTTCAGTCCATATGAGTTTGGATTTGTCATTATCCTTGTCTTGTGACTATGGTTTTGACAATTCACATGGATAAGAACACATACACCATTAAATCTAAGTGTCATAAGGTTTCTCTCCGATTCATGAAAATATTGGTGAGGAAACACTTTCACTAAGTAGATTTTAGCTGGATAGCAATTGTGATATTTGCATTCTCAAAGTCGTTAGTGGAGCGTGTGTGGTTTACCGGCACACTAACCTGGACTTGTGAGAAGTCGCAAAAAGGTCTAACCATTATGATTACGACATCCCTCTTCATAATTGTTTAGACATACAAGTGTGATATTTAAGGGAAGGTGTATGATTTTGATAAAGTTCTATCAAAACAATCCAGTATCAGAAATCTGAACTTTGGTAAGAAAGTCAATAGAGTATTGATTTCTAGAAGTCCAGCTGATTTCTGAGTACATGTCAAAGCTAGTGGGAGCATAAGTGTTATGCTAATAATCATCATGTTAGTGGGAGCATGATAATTATGATAAAGATTGCAAGTTAGCAATGTTAATTATAGAAAACAAAAGGTTTCAATTGGGAAAAGGTTGTTTTGCTATAATTAAGGGAGAGGAAATTATACTTCATCTCAAATCTATAAGCTTAGATCGTGAGGTTTTAATCATTTAGTCAAGGAAATATATATGAATTTCATGTTGGAATAGCTCAACATAAGGAAATTCTGTATATGAGTCCATTATTTGCGTTCTAAAATTCGATTATGATTACGACATCCCTCTTCATAATCTGAATTATGAGAACTTGGCAAATAGAAATGGAAATGTTATAGCAAAAGACTGGTTTAGTCTTTATGTGAGACATCATGAATCGTGTCCCATATGCTTCGGATATAGGATCGATTACATGTGCTATATTCATCCTTTCCAAAAGTTTCCAAATGCCTGGGGCATTAAGAAGGGAAAAGGTTTAGAACTGGATATGACTAAAAGGATTAAACAATTGTCGAGGACAATCTAAGGTTTACCAAAGATTGGTTGCTCAAGGACAGTTGGAAGTATAGTGATAATTCTGGAAGGACCATATTGACATAATCTGTAAGGAGGCAACTCTTGTTCAGAAGTGATAGTCGAAATGGAATCTGGAAATGTTTCAAAGTTAGAATTTTCAATCTGTGTAAGATTAAGGAAACTTAATGAAAGAAGGATGGTTCCAAGGAGTTGATCTCCTTTGGAATGCTCTGTAATGATTGTTGTCAAGTCTTTCTGACTTTGTGCATAACCATTACAAGAGGATCAATGCATATAAGTTTAGAATCTAACAGATTTCAGTAAATGACATGAATTTGGAATTCTTGCATTTGCAGTAAGGATTTGGGAGTGTGAAAAGAGAATCATTGAAGTTATGTTCAATTGATCTAGTTCACAAAGTAAAGATCATAGACAATCATAGTATGCATACTTGGTGTGTGGCATGACTAGTGTTTAGAAAACATAGTGTACATGCTTGGAGCATGGGACAACTATTGTTTTAAATTCAAGAATAAAGTTGATAGCTGAAATAGTATACAATAAATAATGTGTAATCATATGGTGATAAATAAAAGGTGTTTTATTTATGTTCATAGGTTTTGATACCATATTAGATTCAATTATTATTGTGTTTCACTTTGCATGTTTTGACTTCCCGAATAAACTAGGTTATTCTTCCGGAATGACTAAGTTATTCAAACCATCCACAGTCGGTCATATGTTGGAAGTAGATATGAATTAAGACTGTCATGGGTTGGCTTGTAGAGGTCTAAGGTGTTGGACAAAGGGCTACAACACTCATGAGTTCTCATAAGTTCTGAGTATTGGATTCAACCCGCGCTCATTGGAATCACTTCATGGATTTTATCACGAGTCATCATGAGACGATAATATCTTATATTCTTCAAACCTAGAGATATGAGTTGTTACTATGAGTTGGTTGTACATTGATTGCACGAAACCGCATTTGGTAACTCGGTGCTATAAAATGTGTCTTTGTGTATGATTCAACAAGTAGTAGAACAAGCCATATGAGTCGAAGTTTATCCATTCCTTTTACCTTCGGGATAAAAGCGATATCTGTGGGCCCCTCGATGATTTGATGATGACAAATGGAAGTGCTCGGCCGGGCCAGGACTGATTTGATTTGTTCAATTAGTCAGTCGTCATAAATCAGAAATCGGGAAACAACAAATGGAAAGAGAGAATGATTATAATCCATGTCTCAGTCCATATGATATCTAGAATGGAGGAATATATGATCCCTTATCTAATGGACAAGTCATTGACAAAGGTCAGCGTTTATCGACAAGGTCAGAGTTCGACAGAAGCTTTTGAGAGCTACGATTGCCAGTTGGTTCCTGAAGTCATACGCAATAATAGTTTTAGACTTATCCAAGTGGGAGACTGTTGGATTAATGTCTAAGTCCATAACTATAATTGGTAAGACTTGACCGACCCGGCATGGTCCATTTGGGTTGCATGGCATCATGCACTTGGATAGACTATAATGAGAGAAATAAGACACTTATGGTTATTAATATATTATAAGTTCTAGTATATTAATAATAAGAATAATAAGATTATTTAATTAGTATTGATCAAGAATTAATCTAGGATTAATTAAGTGATCAAAAGAAGACTAATTAAATATATGGGTTGATTGTGTAAATCATCCATACTTGTATAGTGGGCTAATGCTCCATGGATTATCTAGTTGGGCCAAAAACCATATGATGCTCCATGGATGCTCCATGGTGTATTTGAACCCATGGATCCAAGGAAATGGAAAGTCATGACAATTAGAGTTTACCCTAATTGTATAACTATATAAGCATCTTATTCTTGAGGAAAATCGGCCACTAGTGAGAGTAAGAAAGGGCTAGCCGATTTTCATGAAGTGTAGAATTCTCTCAAGTTATTCCAAGTGTATTTGGTGTTGTGTGAACCATTTGAGGTGTCACACTTGGGGCACTAGGCACTCAAGCTTCATGAAGACATTCTACATCAAAGAGGTATGTATTCTATCTTGTTATATTGATAGTTTTGTATGCTAGATTAGGATAATACCTTGGATGTTCATATTTGCATGTATAATAGAGAAAACATAGATCCAAGGTATTTAGGGTTGCATGTACACTTAGGAGTGTTAGAATGCTCATAACCCAACAATAGCGTTATGACAAACTATCACCTCAAAAGACGGACTGTAGCTAACAGTCAGGGCGCGGGATCATGACTTCCCGTATAGATCTATACACATTTGACACGTTCTCCGAACGGGAGACTCTGGTTATAGACAGGACTTGCAGCATTACTTTCTAATAAAGAAAAGTAACGTTTGAAGATATACACGTCTCATGGATTCTCAACTAAGTCTGTATTAAAGTGATAGTTTTGTATGCAAAGGTTATCCTTTTTCACAATGTTTGACAAAGCAAAATCATAAGTTTTTAGAATGTATAAAACGACTTAACAATGAAAGGTACTTTGAAATCATTATATACTTTGCATAAGTCTAATGCACACAATGTATGACAAGAGTTTTCCATAATTGTAATGAGTTCCAAGTGATTTGTTCAGTAAAACAAGCGTAGTGAAACTTTATAAAATACACGATAATAACCGTATGTTTACTTGTATTCCCCCCCTAAAAGAGTATAAAAGCATTTTAAAATGTATTTAAAGTGTGTTTGAAAGGGGTATGAACTCACTTGAAAGTTTGAAGATAGCAAGATGGAAACCGGGCAGAGTTTCGTCTCGGGAAATGGATTTTCCTCGGGATTCCTCGGGAGTAAAATCGACCTTCGGGACTTGCACCAAATGACCAGGGCTTCGGGGTAGTGCGAGCACGGAAAACGAGGTAAAACGCAATAAAAAGGAGAGTGAATGAGCAATTTTTCTGGAATCCCTCGCACCCCTTTTATAGGGGGCTGAGAGGCATGCGTACGCGGCGTGTACGGGACGTCACTGCTGACCGCATCCTCGGCTGCAACGCTTCAGACGGGACGGGGAGGGGGTAGCTCGCATAGGGGCGACGTGGACGATCCGAGGCCGTGGCCTCGAGTACGCGGGGCGTACTAGGCTACGCGGCGCGTACAACGGCCCTAGGCTGACTCCCCTTCGGATAATACCGAATTTTTAATAAAACTTATATATATTATTTATCAAACTTCAAAAATTCATATCTCCTTCATACGAACTCCGTTTTCGACGTTCCTTATATCCCCGCGAAGGTGAGACTACGATCTACAACTTTCATTTAGATTCCGCTGGAAAATTCCGAAATTATTTTTATTATTTGTTTATTAAAATGACGTGATTAAGGAATTTCTTTAAAAATTCATAACTTTTTCATACGATGTCCGATTTGAGCGTTCTTTTTATGCATGTTTGTAGTTTAATGATATCTATGACTTTCATTTAGACACATAAGGTCAGAAAGTGTTTTATTGAAACTTTTGCGTTTTTACGTAACTTCGTATTGCCGGTTTTTGTCGGAAAAACTTAGAATGGTCATAACTTCTTCGTTATAACTCGGATTTTTGTGTTATTTATATGTTTGGAAACCTTAAGACGATACCTACCATATAGCGTACTCCAAATAGAGTTTTTGAATACTTCATTTTTCGATGATATTCTAATTCCTTTCTCGAAGAGGTTACAGGACTCGATTTTTACTGACTTGAAATGACGGGCTGTTACACTGGTTAGGATGATGTTATATTATGTGATCTGCTAGATCAGTTTGATTGGATGTGGATTGTTATATAATTATATGTTTATGTGTACATGGTTGTCGGATTGGGATTGGGTTGAGGCGGGTCCTGCTTTGTGCTGTAGGCCAACATACCCAGGGCGGACCGGATATTCTGAAGGCCCAACGAGCGGTCCGGATAGGCTGTAAGCCCCACGAGGGAGGACCAGACGTGCCGAGGCTCGGAGAGTGGACCAGGCCGACTGAAGACCCGGTACGGGCGGACCAGTCATACTGTAGACTCAGAGAGTGGACCAGGTGGATTGAAGGCCCTGTGCAGGAGGACCAATCACACTGTAGACTTGATGTATATGGCTAGACTCGGAGGGTGGACCAGGTGGACTGAAGGCTCGGTACGGCGGACCAGTCACACAGTAGACCCGAAGTGCATGGCTGTTCTGTGTTCTGTTATGTTATGATATGTTATGTGTATGGTATCTGTGGTTGGTATTTTGGGGGTATCTCACTAAGCTTT
Source organism: Lactuca saligna (assembly GCF_052625555.1). Lineage (NCBI taxonomy): Eukaryota > Viridiplantae > Streptophyta > Magnoliopsida > Asterales > Asteraceae > Lactuca > Lactuca saligna. Next base: position 148,109,334 of record NC_136422.1, read on the forward strand.
CGGGCTTACAGTTGTGGTTTAAATGTTTCAGGTACTTCAAGAGACCATAGCAAGGCAAAGGCGTGATTGTACCGCTCCTCATGTTCTTGTTTTATCATATGGTTCTGGGAATACTCTGATAATAAATGTATTGAAAACCTTTTTGTAATAACTTAATGAAATTGGGTTGTTTTTTAAAAGTTTAAATTGGCTTGAATTTTATGGATGTTACATGTGTATTCACATGTATCTAATTTTGTTATATATTTCAATCAACTTAAGATTTTAATTTACGGTTTTGACGTATATAAGTTTCTTAAAAGTATTTCTACAAGAATTACCGAATCCGAGTACTCCCGGGTACTCCTAAGTACTCGTTACTCGGTAGTCGACCGAACAGGTACCGAGTAATGAGTTCTACAACCTTGCATGATGTTATCTGTATATGTGTTATTTGCTGTATATCGATATTTTAGGAGAGCTCGCTAAGCTTTAGGCTTACAGTTTCAGTTTTGGTTTCACGTATCTCAGATGATCGCGGGAAGGCAAATGCGTGATCGTACAACTCCTCACATTTTATGACTATATTTCTGGAAGACTCTGATATTAAACTATTTTGAAAACATTTTGTAATAACTAATGACTTTTGAACGTTTGAAAAGGTTTTAAATTGACTTGATTTTTATGGATGTTACAATCTTATAACTTAATATTTTTACATAAAATATTATATGTGAAAACAATAAATAGTTCTAAATATGCAAGCATGTCTCCTTTAATCATTTTACATGTATAGTAATCAAAACATTTTTTAAAAAATAAGTTTATCAACTTATATCTTTTTCACCACATGAGCCCATCAAAACAATTTTCAATTCTTTTTAGGTAAATTCATAAACTAATAACCACTTTTATCAAAAAGTATTAATTAAGCAATGCTAAATACCCCTTGGAATCAATGTAATAAGGGAGTAGTTTAGAACCAATGTAATAAGGGAGTAATTTAGACACCATTAGATCATTTTACGTATAAGTTCAAGGGCTGCAATCAAGAAGAACTTGATATATGACAAAAAAAAAAATACATTTGACAAACTATCTTTTACTTTTAAATATTAAAATATATAATTAACAATTTATATATGTTGAGGTAGTATTAATTGTATGTCGGATTATGTTGTCATGGAAAACATGCATCTTATGTTAGTGAGAACTAGATTAATAGGATATCGCCAAGGCTTTGTTACACGTAAGTCCAATATCACATTGACCAAGTTTTTGTTTCTTTACTTTGAGTATGCTTTCATTCATCCTTTGTAGAAATTATGGAATCTTTATTCCATCTAACATAATTTCATAACTTCATTCATTGAGAGTTTACCCAACTCTCAAAGACAATTTTTGCATATTATATATATATATATATATATATATATATATATATATATATATATATATATATATATATATATATATATATATATAAGAAATCTTAGAAATAATAGAATCAATATGATAATAATATTTTTTTAAGACGTTCAAATCTTTAAGCTTAAAATACAACTAATTATTAATATAATAATATTATAATATATATCTTACAAATGATAATGCTAGGGATACAAGTATTAAAAACACATTTAAATTACTATTTCCTTATTTTTAGGGATTGAATTAGTATTTTCATCAATTTTGATCCAACTTGTACTCCTAAAATATCTCTTCTCTGGTATCTAGTGCATTCGAAATCTGAAACACTTCTTTTCCACAAATCGTTTGAAATTTAAAAGCTCATTCAAATTGGAGTTTCCTAATTTTTTGCATAAAATATAGTTGACTGGAGACTAATTCAAATCTTCATCTCCTTTGCCTCCATGGAATCCACCACCACAATATTTTTTGGTTTTGGCATTGCACTTTTAATTTTTGTGAAACCGATCGATAATAGTGCAAGTGTTCTTAGAAATATAACATGTCTCCGAATGGAACTAATTGTTTGAAAGAAACTATTCGCCGCCGCCGCTTTGCGCGGGTAAACGGCTAGTTTATATATATATATATATATATATATATATATATATATATATATATATATATATATATATATATATATATATATATATATATATATATATATATTAAAAGGTCACCCAACTCTTTATCTTGATAAGTTAATATGTAATCTTTTTTAGTGTAGAAAAGTTATGTTTATTCAGTTTTCTTTTCTCTTGATCCTTGAAACCACTTTTTTTGTCCTTTGTTTTTAATTTCTTATATAAGGTATATAACATGCATGGAAATGAGTTGTAGTTACGATTTCTTTTTGTATGTAAATAGAATGTACATCAAGTAATTTCTATTAAATATTCCTATTTATTTATATGTAATTTTATTATTTTCTTTTTCAGTACATGGCCAACAACGATTTTCACATTAACCTTATGACAATTCTATAGGCGGTGGGAAATTGGAGCCACTTTATGATGTTCCAAAATACACCTCTGAAAATAACTTGATTATTAGGTTGGCATAATGAATCTTTATAACTGATTATAGCATTGTACTTATTTTTTATTCACTAACAAATAGTTTAACAATCTTTTTTCTCTTTTTTTACAAAGTTTTGTTGACTGGTATGTTAGGGTTTCTTGAAATGTTTAAAAATTGAAAGCATATAAACCATTTGGAATCACCAAATTGAAAGAACCCACGAAACTGTCAAGCTAGAAATGTAGAATGTTTGAGTTTCTAGATTTAGAAGTGGTCTTTTATACCATAAGTTTAAATATTGATATTTTAGTAGAGTTGCACATGCTATTATGAAACAATTTATTTGGAAATATTCTTTTTTAGGGTATAAAATTATAGATTTTTTTAGAGTACTCTATTTTTTGTGTATTCGTACGCATGTTATATTAAAAATATCTTTTGTTGGATCTTTTTTGTGGACCAAATTCAAGAAATTGCATCTTATTTTTATTTATTCGGATAGATTTATTTAATTATAATCCTATAATGTGAAGAAATAAAAGTATGATGCCTATTATAAACAAACAAGGGTAGTATGTCGGATTCCTTGCATTTAACCCTTGTATCTTTTTGGCAATTTAATCATGTTTATAGGTTAAAACGTTCTCTAATTCTATGTTTCTTTACTAGCTAAATACATCATATTAGCATTTTTTTTTTCTTCATCTTATAGGATCATGGTATTAAAAAATGGGTCCAAGTTTGCACTTCACCACTTTTGTAGTGTAATGGGTGTTAGTTTTTGTAAGCAACATATTTTAGTGTTTAAATTTATCTAATAAAAATGTTAGTTTTTGCTAATAGTTAATTAATGATTATGTTTTTGTTATTTTCTAAAGTATATTATTTCAATTTGTTAACCGTTAACTACACATGTTTTAAACTTTTATATATATATATATATATATATATATATATATATATATATATATATATATATATATATATATAGAGAGAGAGAGAGAGAGAGAGAGAGAGAGAGAGAAATAGAGAGTTAGGTTCAAATGTTTTTGACAACTATTGTGTGACTGAATGCACCAATAGGAATTGAGGAATAATTAAATAATTAAAAAATTGAATAAGGGTAATTATGTAATTTTAGAATGATAATTAAAATAAAATCCCTTAATTATAGGGAATTACCATAAAAATCTCTTTGACCAACTACTTAACCCTAGCCTTAAATCTAACTCATCATCGTTTCTAATCCACGTCTTCTGCTTCTTCTTCTACAATCAATCATCAAGATTCAAAACTCATTACCAGGTAATTATCCTTCTCCAATCAATTATTAAGATTTTCTTTCTTTTCATAAACTCATTTTTTTCTTTAATCGATCAATCATCATCGGTGATGATGGTGGTGGAGGCAACTTGTCACAAGAATTGATGGAAAACGCGTGTAGCCTCTTCTTTGTCTCCTCCGCTACTTATAAAATGGTTCGATTATGTCTCACGGTTGGCTTCTTCTACTGCTCCGCTTCTTCACAAGACTAAACCATTGTAACTGAAGATGAAAAGGGCGTCGCCACCAAATAATTTCAATCCCAGGTACTTTTAATTTTTTTTAGACTAGTAATTCAAATTGACATCTGATACTGGTGCACATAATCTCAAAAGTACTTAACTTTTGATTGTGAATTATGTTTTCCAGATTTCAAAACCCAATTTTGATTGCCAAAATTGGTAAGACTATCACTAATTTTTTTGAAGAAACTGAAGAAGCACACCACGTGTTTGATAAAATGTCTCAATGAAAAAATAGTTAAAAATCATTAATGTTTTTACTTCACTTTGTTCCTTATTCTTTTCAGAACTATATAACTCAGTTTAGATTGGGTTGGATGCCATTTTCATAACAATAGGTTGATGCTAGTTCCTTATTCTGTCAGAATTTGTAGTTTAATACATTGAACATATCGAGAAGAAACACATGGAACCCGAAAAATGTTAGTTCCTTATTCTATCAGAATAGGTTGATGCTAGTTCCTTATTTTGTTTGTTGGATATATTCTTGATAATACAAATTCTTAAATAATATTCTTGCAGGATAGTTTATTTTGTAAGAATATTATTTGTTGTATTCTGATAGAATTGTAGTTAATTATTAGTATGTTTAATGTGCAGGTTTTACAAGTGTATCACTACAAATTACTTGGCAATGAATTTCTGGTAGAAAAGGCTTCAAGAATGGCTTGAAGACCTGATGGGAAAGGGTTGAAGAATGAATTAAAGAATGATCACACTCATTTTTTAAGAATGTTGTTATTTTTTAAGAATTATACTTGTTTATTTTTTCAGAATGTTTGTTATTATTCAATGAATCACAATCATACAATGTAATTTTTTGATATATTATTAGTTCAAGAATCGATTTTGTGTATTCTTTCAGAATGTATTTACTAGTTTATGTTTGGCATTCTGCCATTCTGACAGAATAAAATCGAAAAATATATTCACTAGTTTATGGTTGACACTTTATCATTCTGATAGAATAAAATCAGATTTTTAAATTTGAATTAATTTAAAATATTCAGATTTTTAAAAAATAAAGGAATTAATCATCCCTAAAAATCCGAAAATTTCCTTTTTTTAATATAGGTTAATTGACTAAAATGCCCTTATGCTGAAATTTGTGTGATTATATGGTACATGCTATCCTATTCTACTATCATAGACCCTCAAATCATGACATTTGATTATATTCCATCCGATGGTCCAGATCTGTGCATTCTGGCACACAATAGTTAGTAAAAACAAAATAACCTATATATATATATATATATATATATATATATATATATATATATATAATTGTTAACCATTAACTACACATGTGTTAAACTTATATATATATATATATATATATATATATATATATATATATATATATATATATATATATATATATATATATATATATATGGGAAAAGTGAATATACCCTTAAGGGTTTATAAGCTTAGGTACCCAAACTCACCATACTACATCATTTTGTATCATATATAGACATTGTAATTGTCCAATGTTCTTATAATTCAACTTCTAAATTGAATTACTTCAAAGATTTTTATAAATTTCATATTTATCTTCCTCTTACATAATTGCAGCGGGGGATTAGTCGGTGCGCGAAAGCTGGCCCGGAAACCCTCGTTAGGGAAGATCCCTTTCCAAAAAAAAATGTTTTTTCCATATATATATATATATATATATATATATATATATATATATATATATATATATATAAGTTAAAACATGTGTAGTACACAGTTAACAAATTAAAATAATATAAAAAATAACAAAAACATTATATTTTTAGGCTATCATTAAGGAACCTTAGGAGCTATTTATTTTTAGTCTATCATTAAGTGTATTTTTGTATCTTCTAATATATTGATTTTTTTTTAAAATTTTCAAAAAAAAAAAAAAAAAAGAGTATTTTGATCAACTTTACTTCTTTGAAACATAAATATGATCAAATGCATTACATTCAATAGACTTTAAAAAACTTTTTTCCTCTTGCTTCTTCCTTCCTCTGATGACACCCACCGCTCCCACCTATCGTTGGTAAACGACGTTGCTACGAGGACTTTCCACCACCACCATGGTGCCACAATCATCTCCCATGTCGATAGCATCACTATTACCGTCTCCTCCAACGACTTTTGTTACTATCATCTTCGAACTTTAATGAACCACCAAATCTACATCAAATCTCATTAGGTATACATCAAATATTATCGAATACAAATCATGAAATCACTACCATGAATCAGAATTCGATCCAGAATCGACACCACGAAACACCACTAAAAATATTATTGATGCCTCTTGGGAACTAACACCGACCACCTCTGCCCCAACGTCGCCCATTTTCCCACTCTATTTGTAATATCCTGACTCCCAGGTATAAAATTTAAAGCTTTTAAACTCACATTATAAAACCTACTCGACGAGTTGGATGCTCCAACTCGTCGTGCAGAGATTGATCAAGCCGCGTGGATTTTAGAATCTACTCGACGAGTTGGAGGACCCAACTCGATGAGTAGAGGTTGTGCATGGAAACCCTAATTTTTAGGGTTTGCACCATATTTAAAGGACCTTAAGTCCTTTCCCCCAGCCACCCTTGCCACCTTCATATCAAGAGAGCAAGCCCTAAGCGAACTAAACCCTATTTGAGTGTGTGTGTGAGGCTAAAGTGTGTGTTTGGTGCATTTCTTGAAAAAGGCTTGAAGATTCAGAGGCTTGGAACGAGAGGAAGCTTGAAGATCCAACATCTACATCATGTTAGCATCTATTTGGAGGTAAAAAGTCTTTACCTTGGGTTTCCATTCGTTAGATCTTTTCTTATTCAAATTTATGGGAATTTTGGTGCAAAATGGGGTCATTTTCGGGTTTTAGCTTGTCATAAGGACATGGCTTCAGATCTGGACTCCTCTAGGCCCTCTTTGGCATAAAGCCTCAAGCTTTATGAACCTTTGGCCCTTCTCCATGCCCTAAACTTCTTCTTAGACTAAGTTTTGGTATTTTAAGCCTTTTGAGACCTTGCATGCATGTAAATTTAGCAACTTTACGTGGTAACTTCACTCTAGAAAGCCAGATCTGGAGTTTGGAGCTATGAAGTCGACTAGAATGAGCTGAATGCGAAATAAATGAAGGAAACTGACGAGTTGCATAGTTAACTCGACGAGTTGGATGAGGGTTTCCCGCTTTCTGGATTCTACATGAACTTAACGAGTTGGTTAGGGTTTTCCCGACACTCTAGATGCTGCATGGACTCGTCGAGTTACTTAGTACTCGGGGAGTTGACTGGAGTTTTTGCGGCTTTATGAGTTTTGAAGGAACTCGACGAGTATTTAAGTTGCACTCGACGAGTTGGGTCAACATGGACTGTTGACCTTGGCCGATTGACTTTGACTCTGACCAAAGGTTGACCAGTTTGACTTCTAAGGGTATTTTGGTAATTTAGGAATTTATAGAATTGCATTAATTGTGGTTGTATGTATTGGTGTTTGGGTCGTGTTTCAGGAGTTGATATTTCAGTTTCCATCCACATTGTGGGGTGAGTTGTCCTCACTATACTAACAGGGCCGAAGGCACCAATGTTGATCCTTATTGGATTATTATACTGGTTATTGCACGATGATATACTCAGTGACCTGTTAGGTCGGTATACTGGTAGATAGGATGATGATATGTTAGTGACTTGCTAGGTCGGTATCCTGGTATATAGGATGATGTTATAATTAGTGATATGTAAGATCAGTCTAACTGTTTGTACATGCTAGCTAACTTATGATATATATATATATATATATATATATATATATATATATATATATATATACATATAAATGTTGATTGTGTATGTGGGGTTGGGTTGATGCAGACTTGCTTTGTGCTGAAGCCAACAAATCCAGGGCGGACCGGATAGTCTACATACCCATTAGGGCATATCAGTTAGGTTGAAGGCCCAGAGAATGGTCCAGACAGGCTGAAGGCCTGTTTGGGCGGACCAGACATGTTGAAGGTTCTGAGAGTAGGCCAGATAGACTGCAGGCCCGATGAGGGCAATCCGGTCTACTGTAGACTCTATATGCATGTTGTTTATTTTCTATGATATGGTTATGATTTGTACGACGTTGGCATTTTGGGGGAACTCACTAAGCTTCGTGCTTACAGTTTTGGATTTTGTTTCAGGTACTTCGGATGATCATGAGAAGGCGAAGGCTTGATCGTGTACCTCCTCACATTTTATTTTTGATTTTTGGGATACTGTGATATGATACTATTTTGAAAACATTTCGTAAATAATAATGGTTTGAATGCTTGAAAAAGTTTTAAATTTTCATGAATTTTTATGGATGTTACAAGTTGGTATCAGAGCCTTGGTTTGAGTAAATTGGAGGAACACTCATGTGAATCCAATCTCAAACTAAGGAAAAGATTTTTAAAATGATTTGCAAATGTTTTTCAAAATACTAAAGGAAGATGCAGAGTGTACGATCCGCCGGAGCCAGTAAGTAGACCCCAAAATACCATCCGAATATTTGATATTGTTGTTGGATTAGGTGTCTAATCCCATAATTATTATTTGTACTTGACCTGAGAGTAGCATGGTCCATTTGGGTTGCATGGCATCGAAACAATTTTGATAGACTTTTGTGAGAAGAGAATATTTATGATTTATTAATATATTATAAGTTCTAATATATTAATATGAAATCATATTATTTAATTAGTATTGATCAAGAATTAGTTTGGAATTAATTTTGTGATAAAAAGAGACTAATTAAATAAATGGGGATTGATTTGGTAAATCATTCATTCTTATAAAGTGGGCTTATGATCCATAGTTCTTCATGTTGGGCTAAACCTATGTGGTGACCTATGGATACTCCATGGAGGTTAAAACCCATGGTTCATGAGGAATGTGGAAAGTCATGAGTTACATGGTATAACCCTAATGTGCACACTATATAAAGAAGCCTCATTATAGCAAAATCGGACAGATGATACACAAGTGAGGGCTAGCCGATTTTGGTGCAAGATAACCTTCTCTCAAGTTATTCCAATTGTTGGTGGTGTTGTCTGATTCCATTTGAGGTGCAACACTTGGGGCACTAAATTCTTAAAGGTCCAAGGTTTCCAACTACAAGAAAAGGTATGTTATCTAACTTGTTTTATTACCCAAGTATCAATGTTTTGTATGCTAGTTAGGTTAATTTCTTGGAAAGTTCAAGTTTGCTTGTATAATAGAGAAACCATAGATCCAAGGTATTTAGGGTTGCATGTACACCTTAGGAGTGTGTAATACCCATAAAAATCATGCTAATTTTAAACTTTTAAAAAAACATTTTAAATCTATTAACCATTACAAAACTTGTTTTCAAAATGTATCATATTAGTGTATCCCAGAAACAAAGTCATAAAAAGTGAGGAGCTGTACGATTACGCCTTTGCCTTGCCATGATCCCCTGATGCACCTGAAACAATAAACTGAAACTGTAAGCCCGAAAGCTTAGTGAGTTCCCCCAAAATACCCATACCTACAACAACACACATATAATAATAAACATCATACTATGGGTCCAATCAACCATCAGGTTGGAATACCCCAGACCCTCAACCAACAGGTTGGAATGCCAACACATTATGGGTCCAATCAACCATCAGGTTGGAATACCCCATGCCCTCAAGCAACAGGTTGGAATGCCAACACACTATGGGTCCAATCAACCATTAGGTTGGAATACCTAACCAACAGGTTGGAATGCCAACACACTATGGGTCCAATCAACCATTAGGTCGAAATACCTTAGGTCTGTAACGACCAAAAATTTCAACAAAATTTAACTTTTCAAAAACAACCCATTTTAATAATGTTATTACAAAAAGGTTTTCAATACATTTATTATCATAGTATTACCAGAACCATATCATAAAACACAACTCGAGGAGCGGTACGATCACGCCTTTGCCTTGCCACGGTCTCCTGAAGAACCTGAAAAACATTAAACCACAACTATAAGCCTGAAAGCTTAGTGAGATACCCCCAAAATACCAACCACACATACCATACACATAACATGCTATATCATATCGAATCACATAACAGCCATGCATATCGAGTCTGCGGTGTGGTTGGTCCGCCCGCACCGGACCTTCAATCCACCTAGTCCACTCTCTGAGTCTATAGTATGACTGGTCCGCCCGCACCGGGCCTTCAGTCGGCCTGGTCCACTCTCCGAGCCTCGGCACGTCTGGTCCGCCCTCGTGGGGCCTACAGCCTATCCGGACCGCTCGCTGGGCCTTCAGAATAACCGGTCCGCCCTGGGTATGTTGGCCTACAGCACAAAGCAGGTCCCGCCTCAACCCAACTCCAGTCAAACAACCATGTGCACATAAAAATACAATCATATAACAATTCATATTCAATCAAACTGATCTAGCAGATCACGTAACACAACATACTCTAAGCAGGATACCGACCTAACCGGTCACTAGCATAACATCATCCTATATACCAGGATACCGACCTTAACCAGGTCTCTAACAAATACCATCCTAACTACCAGGATGCAAACATAGTAAAACAATAACATAACAACAATACCCGGATTACAATCCGATAAAGGGCCGGCCTTGGTGCCTTAGACCCTGTTGATATAGTGAGGATAACTCACCTCGCAACTGCTGACTGGAAAGATAAGACCGAGATGCTCCGACCACTGACACGATCTCCACCACTGGCTAACACCAAAACTAAACTCAAAACAAAAGCCAACAATTACCAAAATGCCCCTGGAAGTTAACTGGTCAACCCTTGGTCAAATTCAAAGTCAAAGTCAACCTCCTGACTGACTCTACTCGCCGAGTCAACCCAATGACTCATCGAGTCCCCATGCTTAGAACTTCCCCAATCCGCGACTCAACTCGCCGAGTCACCCCGAGAATCACCGAGTCTCGTAACTCTGAGTCCCCTTGCACTCAACTCACCGAGTCCTCCCTTGACTCGCCAATTCATGACTCAACCAGAAGAATATTAGGACCTCACGACCAGACTCGCCGAGTCCAAGAACAGACTCGCCGAGTCCGAGGCTATCTTCAACCTACTCACCGAGTTGTTCTTCCAACTCACCGAGTTCCAGTCCATCTTCAAGCAACTCGCCGAGTACACCTTTGTGACTCGCTGAGTACCGTTAGATCTTAACCCATGCAGAAGCTTTCCAGGCCATACAGAGGATCCAAAACACAGATCTACCCTTCTACAACCCATCTATCACGTAAAGTGGCAAACTTTACGTGATTCCAAAGAGATATAGGCATTTTACACTCTAGGCTAGGGTTTGGGACAAGATGGCTTCACCAATCACTCATTAACAGGGACTTTAATGCACTCTAGACCTTCTCCATTCCAGATCTAAGGTAGCAACCTCAGATCTAACCTTCAAACTCCATATACCACAAGCCAAACTTTCCATATAACCCAAAATGATGAATATAAAAGAATAGCAGCCCAAAGAACGAGATATTACCTCAAACTGAAGCCCCCAACAGCAAGGAATCCGAATCTAAGCAAAGCCCCTTGCTCCAAGCCTCCTAACTCTCCAAGATCTTCTTCCAACTTCCTTCTCCAAGGCTTAAATGCACTCAAAACATTCACAAACACGTATCTAGGGTTTCTAGACTTCAAGGGAAGGTAAGGAGGCTGGGGAGAGGGTATAATGTCCTTTATATAGGGCTCATCCCCCGAATTTGGGGTTTTCTTCACACAACGCCTACTCGCCGAGTCCAGCCTTGGACTCGCCGAGTTGGCCACTTAACACGCGACCTGAGTCGCGACCCTACTCGCCGAGTCCTCCCATGGACTCGCCGAGTTGCCCTTATACATTTTCACTTTTAGCCATTCAACTCTACTCTTGATATTCTAGGATGTTACAAGGTCCTCAACCAACAGGTTTTTTTACCACCCTTGCTCATTGATAATTACTCTTTTCCCTTTTTACCCTTCATTTTCCCATTTTACCCTTCCTTTTGTATGTGTAATGCAAATTTGATATATTGTTTGTATTTGTGTTTATATAGACAATACTGTCTTTCTTTTGATCTTGCCATACAATAAACTAAGGGATACTATTGTGGATTTTCTGCTCCACAATTTTTGAAAAGATAATACTTTAGATTCATGTAGGTTTATGTAAGTGGCTAGGTGTGGTAATGCACCATTTAAGTTACTATGCACATTTAAAAAAAATCATGAGATGATCTTAAGGGTTGTCATCCCATTTGAGTTATTACACACTACAATTTGTTTTCGAATTGCACATACTTGCTTCTCCACATTGCATCTAGATTTTTTTAAGGTAACTGATGCTTGAAATTTCTATTAGAGATTTCAATTCGCACCGGATCGACGTCAAATAGAGCAAGAATCAAGAGGAAAAAATCAGAAAGACCGTCATTTCCCTTTCTGGTGGTCAGCGTTGCCGCCATCGACGACTACCCCTCGCTTTCTCTTCTGTTCCTATCGAGCTAATATACTAGATCAGTGATTGAATAGAATCCAGAAGTAAAATAGGAAGTTTGATATGAAAATAACTCACCTGCACATCTTGAGCATTGAGATCTGAATCGGGAATGAGGAACCTCAATCGGGATGAATCGAGATTAGTACCAGATCCAATAACTCGATTTGACGTAGAACATGGAGACTCATCGTTGGCGTTATGGTCAAGCATAAGCGTAGGAGGGTTCCTATACTTAGCTTTTTAGAGAGGTAACAAATCGCATATAAGAAGCATACACTTGAGAAGATTCACAGAAAAGTTTTTAGTTTTATGAAGGGGATAAATTTAGGGTTAGAAAAAACTCAATTAGACATAAACCTGGAGAAATTAGGTTAAAAGTCAATACCATGATTATAAGGATTATTTTTGGAAGTTATTAATCATATTACTAAATTACCCTTATTTATTTATTTAATTATTTAATCTTTTGTTTAATTTTGATTGGCCAACATTTATGCATATAATAACACAATAATTAGTTTAAATACCTGAACCTAGCTCTCTCTCTCTCTCTCTCTCTCTCTCTCTCTCTCTATATATATATATATATATATATATATATATATATATATATATATATATATATATATAATAGTTGTCACACCCATATGTTATAATAAAACAAAAAATTAAATATGAAGGTTTAAAAAAAAATATATTTAAATTTGAAATTTTAGATTTGAAAATTAAAATTTAAAAAGAAACATCTTAAATACAATATATGAATAGTAATATTATAATTTATTGACTATTTTTAATTAAGATAATTATTAATTGATATATAAATATAACCTGTTAAATAAGAAATGATAAAAAAAAATGAGAAAATGATAAATAGAAAAAATATTTATTCAAAAATATCAGAAAATTACATGTGTACAAGTTATTGAGAGTGACATTTGGTAAAACAATCTTTTTATATATATATATATATATATATATATATATATATATATATATATATATATATATATATATATATATAAAAGAGAGAGAGAGACAAGAGAATTTCTTTCATCTATCAAAGAGAAAATGCATCTTTTTTTTTCTAGCAAAATTAAAACTATTATTGTTATCTAAGTGTTATCAATTTATACTACACCCCTTGTTTTGAAAACCGGACCGAGCGCGTCGGTTCGATCGGTTCAACCGGGAATCGATCCCGGATCTGGTTCTTAAAGTCCAAAAAACTAGTATTCATGTGAATTGGTAAAAACCGGCAAAAACCGGTCAGTTGAACCTGCCAAAATGAGAATTTTGAAAATTTCTATTTTTTTATTTTTTGTAATTTTATATAATTAAAGTTAATAATAATGTAATTATGACATCAACTGGTTTTTTCAGTCCGACCGGTTGGACCAGTTGAACCATCGAACCATCAAACCATCAAACCAGTTACACAACCGGTTCAGTCTCCGGGTTTTCAAAACCTTGACTACACCACTTCAAGCTACCTTGATATGGCTCTTCTTCTTGAAAGTTATGTTGAATTTGAGACCAATCCAAGACATTGTTAGGAGCATGGTTCATGATTCAAGACCTTCCATCTTTCAGTTGGGCAGAATCATCACTTTACAAGGTGATAATGAAGGAGAAAGAAGAGGGGGTCGTTTTCGCAGACTGGTTTATGACAGGTTGGTTGATGCTGGGAGGTCAATGGCTTTTGTAAACGATGAAACGTACATAGCTTGCATACTGTTTCAATGGTGGCTCTCTGAAATAGAATCTGAAGGATGCTTCATCATGAAGCCACATCTACTCTTACCCTTAAATGTAATAACCACTGTTTGTATCTAACAATTATTGAATACCAATGATTTATTATCTTTTCAAGGCATTAATCTCGGATGATGTGGCAAACTATATGGTAGAGAATAGTCGTCGTATCTCTACGAATTTTTATGAAAATTGAGGTATATTTTTCAGTTCTCTAAACTCGTTTCAATTCTGTACATTGAAGAAAATCATGAACTTACTGTAATTTTTTTACTAATTAAATGCATATACTTTAGTTTAAAATACTTAAAATATCATATTGTTAAATAACGACATGTTTCAGTATTTTTATCTAATATAATATACTCTTGCTGATTATATATTGTGATACTTACTAATATATAATTAACTAATACATAATAAAAGCGGCAAAATGGATGAACTTGTAATATATATTTTCTTCAATGTTATCGTGAAGTAATAATTAATTACAAAATATGATTTTTGTTCACCATACAAAATGACAAACTAGATGTACATATACATAACAAAAACCTCAGTGGATTCTCTTACAAAAGGTTAACAATTCTTTTCATTTTTTTATTTTATTTTAATGGCATATTCTATTTTACTGCCATTATTAACTTGGTATATTAAATGAATAATATATAAACTACCACTAAGATTATTTTATAGCATATGTAAAGTGTCATTAAAAACATTAGTTATTGGCACAAAAAGTAAATGTCACTATAAGTATGTTCCACTAAATATATATATATATATATATATATATATATATATATATATATATATATATATATATATATATATATATATATATATATATATATATATATATATATATATATATATATATATATATATATATATATATACACTCAGACAAGCTTTTTTTCTAAGAACTCAAGTTTCTTTCATTTATCAAGAGAAAATGCATCTTCTTGTTCTAGCAAAAGTAAAACTATTAGGGTTATCTAAGTTGCATCGATTTACTACTACACCACTTCTAGCCACCTTGATATGGCCCTTCTTCTTGAAAGTTATGTTGAGTTTGAGACCAATCCAAGACATTGTCCGGACCATGGTTCATGATTCAAGACTTTTCATCTTTCAGCTGAACAGAATCATCACTTTACAAGATGATAATGAAGGAGAAAGAAGATGGGGTCGATTTCGTCGACTGGTTTATGACAGGTTGGTTGATGTTGGGAGGTCAGTGGCTTTTGTAAACGATGAACATAGCTTGCATACTCTTTCAATGGTGGCTCTCTGAAAGAGAATCCAAAGGGTACTTCATTATGAAGCCACATCTACTATTACATGATAAAACCACTGTTTGTATTTCACAATATTGATTATCAATGATTTATTAGCTTTTAGAGACATTAATCTTGGTTGATGTGGGCAAACAATCTGGTGTAGAATAGTCGTGGTTTCTCTATGAATTGAAGAATATTGTTTTCTTAATGTAAAAAATTTATATGTTTTATCAAAATTGAGATGTTTTTTTTAGTTCTCCAGACTCATTATAATTCTTTACATGGAAGAAATCATAAAGTTATTGTAATTATATTACTAAAAAGCATAAACTTTACTTTAAACAAATATTTTAAATATGATATCTGTTAACTAAAGATAGAATTGAGGCTCCCTAATAAATAAAAAACTTTTTGTTACATGTTATTTTCTCCTTCATTTGGACACATGATATTTTCTAAAATTTTTGAATTTTTTCTATTTTTCACTTATCATTTTATTGTATTTTTCATTTTATTAAATTAAAATTCCATATTTAATATGTAATGTAATATATATGTAAGGTATTAAATCTCAAACTCCCTTATTTGATTTCGATTTTGATTAAATATATCATTCCCCTTTTTTAATTGAAATTGAATTGCATTTTAGGTTAGTATTTGAATTGCATTTCAGGTTAAGGTTAGAAATCAAATTGCATGAAATGAAACCACATATGTTTCATTTTAGGTATTGATATCACCTCTGTTTTAGAATCAAAATGGAGTCATGCCATTTACGAGAGGCGATAGAATTGATAGAACTGAAGTATCTAAAATTGAGATTCAAAGAATCTTACTACCTTTCCAATGAGATTTCTCCATTACACGATGGACAATATATCGTTCAGTTTCAAACCCTTCTAAACAACGGCGATTTAAATATGTTCCGAAAGATTGTCAAAGAAGAGCAAATCGGGTCGACTCATCCTGAAATTCTAGTGAATGAATTTTATAAAGGAGATATCGTGGATGCAAACCATATGGATGGGTGATGGGCGGGCGGGCACAATGTTGTAGAAAGTAGGGCCAAAACACTTTGTGTATTTTTAGTATCCACCGGAAGAAATTTTATTCACGTTAGAAATGTTGTGGGTTCGCCAAGAATGGGACAATGATATATAGGTTTGTACTTTGATATAGTCTTCGTTGTTGTTGTTATCATGGAGATAAATTGTTGTGCTTGGTAATGTTTCTAAACCTTTGTTGTATTTTTGTGTGTTATTATCCTTATTTTGACCTTTATATTATTGTGACAATATGGTTGTGATGGTGGTAGCAAGATTATGGAAGCAGCATGATGGTGGTGGAAACAAGATTAAGGTAATTGTGGTGATAACATAATGGTGGTGGCAACAATAGGGTTATCATGGTTGCGATGGTGGTGACAATAGTTTTCATATGGTTCTAATTGTGTGGTTGTTGGTATTTGAATAAGTAAATGATATTTTAGTCATTTTTCTTAGGGAAACCGAGTAATCTAAACCTTATAAATGTGTGTTTAATAAAAATAAACATTATATATATATATATATATATATATATATATATATATATATATATATTGAAAATGATTACTTTCTAAAAAATATCATATTATGAGGTATGTACGGTTATTCCGGAGTTGGGTCGTTCACTGAATTATGCAATACGATATTCCAAAGTATTTGTTTTCATTCCGGAGTTGGTGGCGGTTGGTAGGATTTGGTCTGAAATCTGACATCATGTATGTTCTAAACTGAAAAGTATATTTCAGATTGTAGTCCGGCTATATAGAATTTTTTTCGAGTGTCAGTTTCTTGTAGAGGGCAATGACAATGTATCAAAGGATCTATGTCTTATATTGCTCCAAACTACACATGCTTTGGTGTAGATATAAGCAATGATATCAACTTCGTTGGGTTAATTATATTGTTTGCTTCCAAGTCCAGGTTACACACTAATCAAATACGTCTATCTTTTTAGTGTTTTGGATCAAATATAGTTATGTAGATTCTTGATGATAGTGTTGTCAGATATTTTCTTAGTTTTGTTAGTACTATGCCTCTTAACACAGTACAATTGGTTGTTGTTAATAATGTTATGAAAATTAGTATCCTCGATTTCTAGGGAAAATTGTTCCGGTGGAAATGGGTCTTTCGGTGATGGAAGTAACCAAATTTGTAATTTATTACTTATAAAAACCAAGGTTCTAAAAAGCTCGCCATGGCTCTGCCATGATGCGCCACGACTCCAAGGCTTGCACCTGCCGCCAAGTTTTGTCAAAACGCCACATTAACTCATATATGTGTATAAAAATGAATAATAGTTGAAAATACATATAAAAATATTAATTATATAGAAAATTGTCGCCTTAAGTCACGCTTTACAAACGTCGTGACTCTCTAAGGCTCGGAAAAACTTGAGGTTTGACATTGCCGCCAAGCCACGCCTTACGTTATTTAGAACCTTGATAAAAACCAACCATGTTCCTTCTTTTAATGGCCCTGTAGATTAGGTTGACTATAGGTATAAATGTAAGGATGTTGTTGATCCTTCTCCTACAGTTGATGTTGATAAATCTGCAAATTATGAGCAAAAACTAATGTTGTTGGTTAATGATGGTAATATAATTCCACATGGAGAGTCAGTTGAATATTTTAAGAGTTACACTGAATTTGATGGGGATGATACTGAAGGTGAAGAAGATGAAAGCCCTTACAACCCCAAAAACCACAAGAGGAAAAGTTTCATTATTATTTTTCCAATTCTAAAGAAACACAAACCACCCGTTAGGTTATGCCTGAACCATTACTATTGCCTGAATTAGGTAAAAAAATGTAAGGTGACATAGCCCACAATTATACTTCCTTTGTGAAGTTATTCCAACTCTTCAAAAGCAAAAAAGAACTTCAGCTTAATTTAGGATTTAAAAGCGTTACCGAAGGCTTCCAATATAAAGTGAGAAAATATACAAAAGACAGGTTTGAAGCCGTTTGCTTTGTGGAAAATTGTGATTGGCGGATACAAGCAACAAAACATAATACCACTTATATATTTCAAGTGGTTAAACTATTGGAAAGACACACTTGCTCAAACACACAGCTACGTCCTTATCACCGACAAACCAACAAAAAGGTAATGGGTCACTTCCTGAAGGGCATATTATGTGACAACCCAATATTTCGAATCAATGTGATGACCTAAAAAGTTAAGAATTATAATCTCTTTTGATATAAGGAAAATAGCGTCAAAAATAAAATGTTCAAAAGTCTCTATTGGGATAAATAAAGTGATAGAGATCGTAACTAAATTTCCAAAAATATAAAGAACACTAAAATCCGAGTTATAACGAGGAAGTTATGACTGATCGAAGATACGCGACAATACCAGTAAAACACTATTAAGCATAAAACGATAAATTTCAATAAAATACTTTTCAACCTTAGGTGTCTAAATGAAAGTTGTAGATATCCCAAAACCGTAAACATGCATAAAAAGAACGCTCAAATCTGACTTCATATGAGGAAATTATGATTTTTCGAAGTTACGGACATAGCAGTAGACAACTAAAAACTCGAAATCGAGATCGAGCGACTTTTTTCCAACATCACCTAAACGAGAATCGAAGATCTCATCGATGGTATTACAACGGTAAAAAGTCTGACGAAGACGGACACCGGATGAAGAAGTTATGGATTTTTAACGGACTTTTCCTGTCCCGGTCTGTTAAAAATAGAATATTAAAAATAAAATCAAAATTTGCAGACGAAGTCTAAATAAGAGTTATAGAGCATAATCTCACCTACGTGTGGATATAAAGAACGTCAAAAACAGAGCTTGTATGCGAAAGATATGAATTTCTGAAGTTCGAGGCACGAGTTTCGACGCTGAGTCAGACTTGTCTGAGTTCACGACGTGAACACTAAAGTTCACGACGTGAACTATCTGATTGGCCATTTCAGAGCCAGTTGACATATGACGCATGCCATGACGATTCGGGACAAACTCACGACGTGAATTGGTAAAGCTCACGATGTGAACTTTGATTTTTAGCCTATATCTAGAAATTGAAGCCTTCCGAGTTTGGCTGCTCATTTCTATCCTCTCTCCCACTTCTACTCTTTGTTAAGCATCCTGAGACCACCCCGAAGCCCCGATAAAAACCCTAGCACACGACGCAAGTCCCGAAGTCCCGAAATTTCTGAGAAATTAACTTCTTTTCAGTCGAAGTATTGTCCGGGTTGAGTCTCGTCTTCTTCAACTCAGCTTCTTCAGTCTATCAAGTGAGTTATGTAAGTCCCTAATCTGCTTGTGTATCAATCAGATACATTTGATGGTGCGGAACCCCAATCAAACGGATGATTCCAGATCAAATAGAAGAGAAGGAGAAGAAGAAGATGATGAATCTTGAATGATATGATTAGAATTAAGTTCCTTACAATAGATTCACACACACAAAATGCTCTCTTCTTCTCTCTAGTTTCTCTCTTCTCACGTTCATCACTCTACTCCTCAACCCTAACACCTATATATATACTAGGGAATATGGGCTTGGTGAACATGGGCCGTAAATGGGTTTACGGTCGTAAACACTGACTGTAAACACCCCACCTGGTCGTAAACTAGACTGTAAACTTATAAAATATTACATAAAAATACAATTGCCCAGAAAAGCAAAGTATAAACCATATTTTGACCCAACAATTTCATACCCTTATAACTACATTTTCAAATGCTTTGTAAATGCTTTTATACACTTTTAGGGGGCGGGGGGGGGGGGGGGGGGGGGGGATACAAGTAAACACACGGTTATCCTCGTGTGAAAAAAATCAACCTTTTTTCTATACTTTTTGTAATATAATCAATCATATGTGATTTATAACTATCATACGAAAACGTTTTCATGCAACATATCACGATAACACTTTGCCCATTTTGAAATGAAACATGTTGTTATATAAATATCAAACACTTTATTTATATTTTGAATATAAATGTTTAATGATGTTATTACAAATGTTATACTTTACATACAAAGTCGACACTACACTAGGGTTTACCATACAAACGGAATACACTTTTGGAAAAACTATAATAGGTATAGTTTACATGGAAATCATGAGATTTTACATACTATAGGTACTATATCAACGAAATACTTTCATATACAAGAACAAATGGACTTTTCATACGTAAATCTATTTGATACTACGTTTTGTGAGACATTCCACTTCACGTACTTTCAAGCATGTCATTAAAGTCTTGTATTATATACCATAATCTCTTGTAGGGAGAGTGTGATACTTGTGTATAGATCTATACGGTATTGACAATCCCGCACCTAAACTGTTAACTACAATAAGACCAGCAGGTCTGGGGTGACAAACGTCATAACATTCCAACACCTGAAGAACGTTGTGACAGGCAGTCTGGGTTAATAACATGGTTATAAAACTCACATGGAGTATTAAGAACACGTTGATTTACGGGGTTATCAAATGCCTTAAAGATTTTATACATACATAAATCTACTATTCTAAGCATGAAAAACATTATTGCATTACGGTTTTGGAACTTTTAAACTACCTTACACTTATGGAAAAATATTTGATTTCTAGAAGTAAACATTCAAAACAGTCGGGTCTTGGTAGAAGGCTACTTTTATACTAGTAGAAAATATGGGATTTTCTAGGAGCTTTCAAACATCTACAAACAATTTCATTCAAATTTATATAAGCATTGACATTAAATAGCTATGAACTCACCAACTTAAATGCTGATCTACACTTTCAAAATAACTTGTAATCTCAGGTCACCGTAGATAGGTACGACGACCAGGCTTTCAGAAGACAGAGCAGTCAAGATTTGTCTTTTATTTTGATTATTTGTTATGGTGTTTTATTCTATGAAAGAACATACATGTATTAAAATTCTACTATTAATGCAATGGATGATGTTGTTGCTTGTTTACTACTTTACACGGTTGTGATACTTTACATGACGTCCTCCGCCCTAGAACATTTCCGCCGTTTTTGGTTTTGGGGTGTGACATATTAGCTGATAGTACAAATAATATGTTGCATGGGAAACAGATACAACAAACTTTAAATGACCGTCTTAGTGTACATATTTCATATTGGCAATCATGGAGTGCTAAAATGTATGCTCTAAATCCATTGAGAGGGACCCTAAAGAAAGTTTTCAAATACTACCTTTATATTGTTAAAACTTGGATAAGAAGAATCCAGGGATGGTTACACATATAAAGACGAGTTATGACAACAAATTGTGAATACTTTTTCATGGCTATCGGTTGCGCGATAATATTTCTTGTATAACGAGTTCTTTATATTTATTGTTGTTACATGTGTGTTCACTTTAATGAGTAATATATTAATATTAATTATTTTTTAGGTTCAAGTGTTTCAAACATGTTTGCATCCTATTGTTATCATTGACAGAGCACACCTTAAAGGGAAATACATAGGCACGATGTTCTTAGCAGTAGGCATAGATCATGATAATCAAATCCTTTGTATTGTATTTGGTGTTGGGAAAACTAAAAACGGGGAGTCGTGGATATGGTTTTTATCAAGAATCAAATAATGTATTGGGGACATGCCCTATTTGGATATCATATCATATAGAGCCAATTCAATTGAGATGACCATTCAAGCTGTGTTCCTAAATGCATATCATGGACTCTGTTGTCACCATTTGTTGACGAATATGAGAAAAAAGATCAACAAACAAGAGAGAATTGGAATTTTGTTTTAGGAGGCCACAAAAGCTTACCGAGAGTCTGATTTCATAGAAATCTTGGCTAGGCTACGTCGTATCCTAAACGAAGACTGTCGTACATGGATAGATAAAATTGATTACCACAAATAGGCAAGGTCATGTGTCGCTATGGTTCGATATATTATAATGACATAAAATAGCATGGAGTACATCAATGTGTTATCAAAAGACACACGCAAATTACCAATAACAATGTTGAATGACTTCTTTTGAGCAACTATAAAAAATGACGGTGTCAACGACGTAATGCTGGAGGTAAGTATTTGAATTATAATACTTCCATCCTAATTATACTATAATTTATTGTGCATGACACAATATATGTAAGTTTTTTATAGCTCAAAGCAAAAAAAATATTGTTGAGTATGTTGATAAGTTTATTGATAGGATGATCAACAAATCCTTTGGTTTTTTGGTATACCAAATTGATCAAAGAAGATATGAAATGACCGGCCAAATGAAAAATAGTATAGTCAACTTGGAATAAAAAATTTGCTCATGTGGAAAATTACAATTATCTGGCATATCTTGTTCTCGTGCTATAATGGTATTCAAGGAACTGAGATACCAACACTGCAATACATAAGTGTCATCGTATTTCATAATGGAAACATATTGATCAACATATATAGAGGTTGTGTTTAGTGTGCCAATTCCAACTGAATATGAAGAACTAGATGAAGTCATTGTTGTATTACCATCATCTATAGACAAACGACAAGTCGGATGGCCACAAAACCATAACCATATCCCATCCCAAGGTGAATGTCTGATTCAGGAAAAAATGCAACCATTGCCAAAGGATCGGTCACACAAGCAGAAACTATGATGCTTAGTTTCGCACAGATTCAACAAAAACTGAATCTTCAAATAGGACCAAGTCAAGTGCCAAAAGTAACGTTAAGTCTAAGAATAAATCTAACATTAAAATTAGTCAAAATGTAGTCAATAATATGATATTTTTTATCTAAAAAACTCGTAGTCATGTTTTTACGAAATTAGAATATTTAGGGATGTCAAAAACCCCCGTGGGACCCCGATCCCGTACGGGACTAAATTTAAAAAAAAAAAAGGGGGAGCGGGAGCGGGGGCAGAATTAAACCCCGCTTATTTTCGGGACCGGGGTCGGGAGTTGGTATTTCCGTCTCGTACTCCCGCGGGGGTCCCCGTTGTACATTTATGTAAAAAAATATATATATTTAATATAAAATACATATACAAAATAGATTTTCTAATTTTAGGTGTAGATTAGGTTTTACTTTTCCGTTTCCAATTAATAGATATTAAAGAGGTAGTGAATTGATCATATATTTTTGGATATGTAAATATTTTATATTTGTAATATTGGATTTGTCATATTTTATATTTTTAAGATTGTTGGAATTGTCATTTTGTAATGTTAATTCGTAATGTTGGATTTTTAATTTTTTACTTTCTAAAAGATTATGTTTTAAACTTTTTAAGTTATTAAAAATAAGCTTTTTAGGCTAAACCAAAGTAGTTGTTTAGCAAAAAAACGAATTTTAAGCCTATAAAACGGGAGAACCGGGGGGGGGGTGATGGAGGTAACCGGTGGCTATGTAAACGGGGGAGTCGGGGCGGGACAAGGAACGGGGGCAACAACTGATTTCGGGGGCGGGAGCGGGGGCAGCTATTTCCGCTCCCGTTTGGTCCCATTGACATCCCTAAGAATATTCAACAAAATTTTGTTCGGAAGGATAAACTTGTTTTTGCTACATCGTGATAAGAAATTATTGAAAACATGCATAAGAAAAAACCATAACTCAAATATCAGGGTAATCTACAACACCTATCCACAGGGTACTCTCAGTCCACCACTAAAGCAACACATCATGTTGAGTAGGTTGCAACAATTCGTTATGTGTGTATGTGTGTGTGTGTGTGGGGGGGGGGGGGTACATAAAACAAAATATAAACATTAATTTTATGTTATTTTCTCATAGAAACTTATAGATTATAAGGTGAACTAAGATACATACATTTCTAACATCAAGAGTACGTTCACAATCAACACCATGTAAACGTCTCATCCTAGGGTATGCAACTGTCAGAGGGATAACAACCTATATAGGAGAACCACCTATACTATTATTAGGAAAACTATTATGAAACATACTGAAAATACCTTAAATGCATAGACAAATCCTAACATAGTATATGTATGTCTACTGCCGACTCTCGGTTCGTTGGGGTTTAAATGCCCCATAATTTTATCAAAGACAATACACAACTGTTTGTAAGTGAAATCCCATATCACTCTACCCCATAGGTACCTGTGTCAACAATTTCACTTAATAAGTAAATATATCATTTGATATAATGTATGTAACTAACTGTATACCTGTTAAACTCGTCTAAATTAGAGACGATTGCAAGAAGTTCATTAGTAACTGACTGTCGAGGGTATTTTCCCAAAAATCGTTGATCTAGCATATACATCAGAGAGACTCACCATTTCTGCATCACCTAATTAATGAATTCATTGAATACATGCATAAGGTCAGCCATTCTCACCAAACGTGAAAGCGACACAAATGAAAATGCATGTTTTTCCGAACTGTGCAAAATCAGAACTCGAGGGAAATACTTTCTGAACCACAAGCCGATAATCAAGCAAAATGCTTTCCTGTTGAAGCAAACCAGATAGTCGTGTACCAGAAATAGAAGCTCATGTAAGTCAGGTGGAGTTAAAGTAGTATACTCCTTGCACATAAGATAGTGACAGAGTAAATTGTGACATTTTACACCCATCGTTATGTTCACATAACCACCAAAACATAACCGCACAAACTGCTCGGTTTTGTAAACGAGCCACGATTTCCTCCCGATTCCAGTTATAGTCACAATCGCTTCGTAGGTTCTGTCATGCTACATAATTCAAAAGGATCATTAATTAAGCATTTTTGTATGTATGTTCCGGAGGACATTTCGGATCACAATTTCATATCCCATTTCCGAATATGAATTCCGGATGAAAACATTATGGATTAGGATCTCGGATAAAAACATTATAGATCCATATTCTAGAACTGTTATTCGTATTCCGGTCTTGTTATACGATTTCCGTATAAAAAATGATACTCTTAAATATAATTGCATAATTATATAGGTTTTAACATACAATCTAAAAGTAAAGACATATAATTATAAACTTACATATAAAAAGTTAGATTCTTTACCGCTAGAAGAAGACATTTGCAGTTGGATTGATACTCCGGAATTACTGAGTTCGAAATGGTATCCAAAATGTTTGTTCGAGCACAAATGATGTCGAAATAAATTCTGAAACGATATTTATAAGGCGACCATAAAACTATAACCGTTACCATTTACTAAATACGGGTCTAGAATGACCCATTCCAGACCTTGTGGTCATTTTTCTGAAGAAAAAAAAATAGTTATCGTTTTTAAACTACCATTATAAAGTGGTTAGATTACTCAATTTCCTTTTTCTTGGTGTTTGAGTACGTAAATGTCATGTTCTATTTTTCAAGATTTATAATAGTTGGTGTTGTGGTGATTGTGATGGGTGGATGTTATGGTTATCGCTGTGGTTTTGATGATGCCGATTTTAATCGGTAGTTTTAACTAGTAGATAATACATCAATAAAAAGAAGATAAACACAAGGTCAAATTAGTCTCGTAAATGTTCAATCTGTTTAATACCACAATTAAAAGTAAAAGTCTTTGATTCGGTCTTATAGACTTTGATATGTCTGTTATGGGTTTTGATAGCTCAATTAAATAAAAATGTATAAAAGATGACATTTTATTGTTTGCAATAATTAGAACTCAAAACACACACACACACACATTGTAGTAAAATTTATGATAAAATGACAGAAACATGGGAAGTAGAAAAATTAATGATTTTAACGCCTGTCACCGGCAACGGAATCGGTATTGAAAAGGTATTTGACACGCGATAGAACGGAGTCATGGGCGGGATCATACGGGTGGTCTTTGGAAGGAATCTCCAAAATTGCGGGAATTGGGTTGTTGTAGCTATCCACTACAAACCTTATCATATTTGCAACCTGTGTAACAACACAAATAACAATGTATTTTCGTTTATTTGTTTATTATAACATCATACTTTCATTTATTCCTATTATAGAAAAATTATAATGCTGTAATAGAAAGAAATGAAACTTTGTGGCTTTTTTTGGGTTAATATCATAAAAGACCTTATATATTTAGTTCTTTTTCGGATTAAACCTCAAGTTTACTTTTTTTTTTACCTGAAAAGACCTTGCTGTTTTTTATTTTTTCGGAGAAATCCCAAAAAAGTTTGTTTTTCCGGAAAAAAAAACCCTCAATATTGTATTTTTTCCGAAAAAACCCCCACATTTTACAAGTTTTTTCGGAGGGTTAATATCATAAAGGACCTTATATTTGTGTTTTTTTTTTCTGGATTAAACCTCAACTTTATTTTTTGCATGAAAAAGATTTTGTATTTTTTTCATTTTTTCCAAAAAAAAAACCCTCAACTTTGTCTTTTTTCCGACAAAACCCTCCAAATAAACCCTCAAATTTTTTAGTTTTTCTCGAAAAAAAACCCTCACATTTTACATTTTTTTTTGGAAAAAAATGACTAAAGGGCCTGATCGGAAAAAATGAAATAATACAAGGTTTTTTTCAGTCAAAAAATAAATTTGAGGTTTAATCCGGAAAAAACACAAATATAAGGTCTATTATGAGATTAACCCTTTTTCGGAAGAAAACTACTAAAAAGGCCAAATTGTAAAAAATGGAAAAATGCAAGGTCTTTTTCAAGAAAAAAAAATAAAGTTGAGGTTTAATCCGGAAAACACACAAAATATAAGGTCTTTTATGACATTTACCTTTTTTTCCATTTAGCCATTCTTTAAGAAAGTTGGAGAAAGGAGGCTTTCAACATTAAGTCCTAACTCTTTACAAATTTGCCCTCATTAACTATTTCCTTCAATTTTATCAAGTTTATATACTATCATTATCCAAACAACACATAGTGGGAAAAAGAAAAAAACAAGGCCCTAAAATCCTCTTTTCTTCTGTAAACTACCAAAATGCAATAATGATTACTTACATATTGACTGATTAAGACAATTGCTACATCATCTCGTGTGGTGAATTCCTTAAAAGCATCCTCAATTTGTTTGACAGTTGTCTCTGAAACAAAACAAAAAACAACATTTATGCATATTATGACTTATGTTTACACTGCATACAAAAATGACATCTGGAAACTTGATGAAAAATACTTGAATCCACAATCATGTAATTTGTCTTCCTCCTTATGTCAACATTGCCTACTCCAGCAAGTAAAAATCCAGTTATGGTGTCCTACATCAGATATAAACTATTATTATAAGAATATAGAAAAGCATCAAGCTTTAAATGAAGAAGAATAAAAAGATATCACTTCAGTGACAGTTTTAGTAAAATGATTAGAGAAGTAGTAAGTAACAATACAGATTTTATAGAAGCAAACATGAACACACACATCAATTAGAAAACAGTTATTACCTCATCAGCAATCATAGCAATAAGTGCTGAGTTGTTAGTAGGGATTTGAGCTCGGCTTGCCATTTGAGAAAAAAGATAAAACTACAGAAAAAAATGTATGTTAACTCAGCAGATGATAACCAAATAGTTGGTAATTTACAATCATTCTTTTATCATACATTCTTTTTTCTTTAAGTATAATGTATTTATTAATCCAACAATATTGACATTATGCATAACTTGAATTAAAATATAAATTGGACAAGATATCATGTCTTTCTTAAACAAATATGCCACCCCGAAATCATTGACTATCAAAGAAATTAGGGCCAAATCTAACAGTAGAATGTTTATGACAATTAAGGCCTCATTTGGAAGCCAGTAACAGTAATACAAGCTAGAAAAGAGGGAACAGGTGGTGTTTTTTAATTATAATTTTGAATAGAAAAGGCAAAAAACAATTATGATTTACTTAGGGTCATAATGATTAGATATAATCAATGATCATGTTATGATCTGATTTTGATTCTGCAATTCATGATAATCACTTTGAAACCTCACATTCAACGACGAATTCTACTCTAAAAGATCAGTGTAATACGATGCTTATAGATGTAAAATCTAGGAAATACGGATCAACATTCAAATTTTAGGGTTCCTATGCTGAACTTGATCCCGTAGCCTAAATCTGAAGTACGCAAGCAAAATAAGCATGTTTTAGGTCGAAATGAAACGAAATCCAGATTGAACTCAATTGATAGCACTGTTGGTATATGCATAAAGATACAGATAACTCATTGGATCATACATGGATACAGAGGTCTTATTCGAAGCAGCTGAGAGAGAGAGAGAGAGAGAGAGAGAGAGAGATGATACCTATTGGCGATCGAGAAACAGAGAAGCAGGACACGATGATTTCGAACGATCGTAGCGATGAGATTCTATCTGTAACTTATATCGTGAGATATGAGAAGAAAGACTATATTTATTGTAAATTCGTTTTATTTTTCATCGACCGAAGCTCATTACGATATATTGATAAACTTAAAAAGTTAATTATATAAAGGCGAATTCGTAACCTTCTAAAATTCAAACCAAGTTTTCAACAATTTTTTTATAAGAAAAATCTACAGAAAATTCATTAATTTTAGGTTATATAATCAATTTACTTTTTTTTATTTTTTATCTTTAGCTTTTTTTTCATAAAATAAACCTTAAAAACCAATACTTATATCTATTTTAACCGGTAAACAGTCGTCAACAAAATATAAAGATATTTTTTGCAAAATAAATCCAAAAATATAAAAAAAATTATTTGTCAGAAAAATACCATAAGATAATACAATATATTAGACAAAAACAAGATAGTAAGATAATATTAAAAAAATAAAAAATAATATATTTAAAAAATCCTTATATTTATAGATTTATTCGTAAAAAATCATTATATTGTGTTTGTGACCGGTTTATTAGCTAAAAGAGTCGAAATAAATATAATTGCTGGTTTTTAAAACTTAATTGACTTAAGAAAGATAAAAGCTAAATCGATTATTAAGACTAAACATAACGATTTTTATTATATTTTCCTATTTCTTTTTTCTACAATTTTTTTTCAAAGAATACTCATTGTTTTTCAATCTAATATCCAACTTTAAACCCCAGAAATATATATTTCTTATTTATTCCTATCTTAAAAGATAATAAACCACATCAACTTAATTTTTTGCACTATTTATCCACATAGAAAGAAATTCAAGATCCAAAGACTCACACTTAATTGAAATTTTATTCAACATCTAAACAACTTAACAAAATTTGTATTATTATACCTTAATATAATTTTAATGATTATGCCTTATATGGACATCCCTATCGTTCTTCTAATTTTTTCCATAATATGTCTTTATTTATACGAAGATATGATGAACAACTCAAGGTTGTTAATAGCGATCGCTACACTCGCTATAGTGAATAGCATAGCGTAGCTGTGATGGGTCGCTACGATGCCTATAGCGAGACAATAGCGTGTGTAGCGATGTCCGACAATTTTTTTTTTGTTTAAATCGGTAAGAAACGTAGCAATTAGGCTTGGAATAGGTTTAGACGGGCAATCGTACAGTCAATTTCATGTTTTCCCATCTAATCGACTAAGATTGTATGATCGACACCAAAATCACCAAAATCGATTTTGGCGGGTTATTTCTCACTACTGCGACAGTAGCAACAATAACACACCTCACCAAAATCGATTTGTGGTATTGAAACATAGTTTTAGACTTTAGAGTCTAAAAATAACCATTCTTTTGTGGTATTAGAACTTAGACTTTAGAGTCTAAAAATAACCATTCTTTTGTGGTATTAGAACTTAATTTTAGACTTTAGAGTCTAAAACTAACCAATCTTTTGTGGTAAACATCTTTTGGAACTTAATGTTAGCTTAATAGAACTAATACTTGTTAGTTCTATGTTATTTTTTATTGTTGCATAAGTGCAAGCAAATATAGTGTTTAATTTTATAAGAAATCACACATGAAATAGCTGTCGCTATTTCATCGCTATCGCTATGTAGCGTATATGTGGGTTGTCGTTATTTCCTGGCTATCGCTATCGATAACCTTGGAACAACCTACAAATTACAATCAATCTATTATGCTTGCTTTATCCTTCTCAAACTTCAACCTCATTTTCCTCTTTGTTTATTTATTTAATGATATTGTATCGATCACAAAGGTTCAAGAAGAATATGACCCTTTCACTACCGTTTTTATAATACGAATAAGAAGGAGGGGCATTCATGTCTTTTACACAAACAAGATATCACTGTCCCACCTCACTTTTTGGGGAGGGGTAAAAATGACAATTTTGTCACATTATTATCAGTATGAATCTCATTCCAATATATATCAAACACAGTATACGACTTTATACTGGTTGTCATGTTCTGTCATGTCATGTCAAGTCATGTTCTACCGCTTAAGCCAACAAATGGGGTTCCTTTCTTGGCCTCAAAAGAAAAATACAAAGTCATGAACAAAGGCCCATATAAGAAAAGGTCAAATTTAAAAGTCAAAACAACTTTATTTTCTTCACAATCTCATAAAAGAACAATATAGCGAAATTAAAGAAAAGATTATCACATTATACAGCAGTTCTGTTGAGAATCAGCCATATCAGGTGACCTGCATCATGCCAAGAAATCATAAAATCAGATGAACATTAAATAAATCAGTAAATCACAAGTCAAAATTCATACATTCAAAATTCAAAATGAACATTATGCATATGTATAAAAAGAAAGAAATGAAGACTGAAGAGAAGAACTCACAGTTGACCAAGAGCTGAGATATCAAAATCAGGAGCGAGTTCTTTGACTATATCATTTGGGGGTTGACCACATTCTTGCATCTTTTGCATGAGTTCAATAATCTTGTTGAAATTATTAGGCTCAGTGTCATAAACAATATTTAACTCTTTTATAAGCTCATGTTGATGAAAATATCGATCATATTCTTCTTTGCTTAATTTGGATTTATTGTCTTGTAGCCATTTTGGGTATCTTTCTCCAATTTCTTTCATGGGTTCATGAAGAACTTCTTTAGACAAAAGTTGCTGCATCATTGTTTCTACTAAAGACTCCATGTCCTTCACAACAAGAAAACAATATTTAGTGACTAATAATTAAATATAATATTAAGCATATAATCAAACTATTGAAGATCATAAAAAGTACCTGGCCTTTAGCAAGTTCTTCAAACTGTTTGACCAAATCCTCCATCATTTTATCATCTCCCAAACCATCAATGGGACCCGATTTCAAACCCGCAATAGATTCCAAACCCTTAACAGTTTCCCTAGTTTGTTCTCTCAACTTATCAAGAGTCTCAGAAGCATGCGACACTTTTGGTGACACTTTTTGCTTTCCTTTGTTCTTACTTCTTAAATCAGGTAAACCCATCCCTAATCCTTGAACCCCACGTGGCATTAGAGATGCCTCTCCTTTGTTCCCTTCATCATCCTTCCTTTTAACACCCAAAGAAAAACAAAGTGTTATAGCTCAAACCACATGGAAAAGCTTCAATTGGTTCAGAACCAATAAAAACTACGTAGTTTTGAGGTAAGTGCAATGCACAATTTGTCCAAAATCTTTCTTATTGCCACAAATGAACAAGTATGATGATTCGAAATGTGAACCATTCGTAATATATGTTTTGAAATAGTAAATCTTGTGAACCAAATCAATGTTATGAGTGTTTCATAAGTCATAACTACTGCTATGTCACAAACCATAATCTTATACTGAAAATTGGTTGAAAATTGAATGATAAGCAACAACTTAACTAGAAATAGAGATTGTTATGATTTTGTTATCCCATATCTGTATTGAATATGTAAGGTACTTAGGTTTTACCAGAAAAGGCCAACCTAAGCAATTGAAGTTCTATTCGATTTATCAAATTCACTTCTAATCTCGATGATTTTAATCAAGACTCAAGAGTTAGGAATTGTTACGAACCTCTGAGAAGAAGAAGACGCAAGATTTAGGGTCTGGAAATCATCCAAAGCGCCTAATTACATATGAACAAATAGAATCATTTCAGCGTCAGTTATAAACCTCGATTACTTGAGCGATTTCAAATTGGTCAAACAAAAACCACATAACACAAACGAAATTGGGGGAGAGAAGAGTGAACTTACTATCTAGAAGTTGGTCTAAATCATCTGAATGCTCAGCCATGATTATTTTGCCTTGAGTTTCTCTCTAGATAACACTTCTCCTGTCTCTAAAAAGGTGTAGATTGAGAGAATTTTGGGAGAAAGGGCGAAATCTTTATTGGGAGAAAGTGTGACGTCGCCCGACGGGGGTAAAAGACAGGAGTCGGAGATGTGGTGGTTCTGAGCAACCCCGGCTGTGCAAAGGATGAAAATCAATGGCTCAGATTAACTTCTTTTTATATCTAAATTTTATTTTCAAGTTATTCGTATAGGATATATTTTTAATAAATTGTTTTTTATGTGTTTCAATATAAAAATTAGCAAAGTTGGTTTCAACAATTAGCATAAAAAATTAAAAATGCTTGATTTTTTTAATATATTGCTCAACTTGCGATTAATAAAACTATAATTTTTTGTGATTGATTAGATTAGAAATACATGTTATTGTGAATTATCTAAGGTTATTCGGTGTGGGCAACATGTTATCATATCTAAAGTGTTCATCTCATCAGCTTACTCATATTTTTGATGTTATAACATCTAAGGTGGAAATGAGCAACACCAAGTAACATGTAATAACACATATCATTCTCTTTTTTTTTTTTTTTATGTTTGTAATTCCCATTTTCTATTTTGTTTTATTTTTTTAATTTATGTCATAATAAATTTTAAAAAAACATATAAATTAAATAACACATAATTAAAATGAATACTAATTAAAAACTACATTACAACGAAAAAAACATAAAACGACATCACAAGGAAAAAAAACTTTGACCGAAAGAAAAACATTGAAAAAAAAAACATTACTATGAATAAAAAAACACTAATCGTTGTCTAAATATTTCTGCTCAATCTTCGTCTTCATTTTTCGGAGTGTCTCCAACCGTTTCGATGACAAATTATCATCACTAGTTTGAAGAATTATCAAATCTTTCGCAATACAATCGTCCTCTGCGTCACGACGCAGGAACTCAAAATGATCCCGTTGCAACTCATGTTTTTTTACGTGCGGTTTCGTTGTGCTCGTCAAAATTTTGTTTCATTTCGGCTTGCTCTCGTCATCTACTTTTGGCTTCATCTGCGTGCCGTTGAGCACACCTCGCTTTGTCGCAGCCTATCAGTCGTCGAGGCGGGGAGATCTCTTCAAGGTCGTTCAAGTCATCCGGTATCTCATCCGTGTCCGCATTGAGGTCGATGTTCGTGTGTGTGTCCGAAACATCGATCGAACCCGAGCCACGCGACCTCTTCTATTGTTGTTCCGTAAACGTGTCCATTTTATTCCACTTTGGGTCTTCCTTCACAATCTTCCAATTTTTTTCATACAAAAAAACATGATATTGCTCCATCGTTGCTCTATAAACATCAAAATCGTTCGCACCACTTTGCTTGTGCGAGGAAAGTTTGTTGTAGACGGAATTGAACTTGATACATTTATTGCTTATTTGAGTCCATTTGCTACTCAACATGTCGTGATTGCGGTGCTTTTCATCTTTATTCAAAAGGTTGTTGGTGATTTTAGTGTCATCATGTCATTTTAAGTAACTAGAACCAACATGTGAGCTAAGGGGGCTTCATGATTTGTACTCTAATATATGTATTAGATTGTGTGGAGTGCACACATGCATAAGATCGAGTCAGAAGCCGGTTCGACGACTAGTCGGGGGTCCGGGGTTTCCAAAGGAGCAGTGCCCCTTTGCCAGGGTGTAGGGGCAGCGCCCCTAGCGAGGTCCAAGGGGCAGAGCCCCTGGCTGGAAAAACCTCACCGAATTTTACATATGGGAACACAATGGAAAATTCAATTTCTTGAGGGTGATTATGGTAAAACTAACGAAACTCGTTAGTTTTTGGTAACCCTAAATCCTCATTAAATCCAGATTGACATTACTTGTTTCCAAAGAAACTAATGACGGCCCAACCCTAATGAAACCCTAATCGTGTTTAATATATAAAAAAACTATTCCTCTCCAGAAGAGGGTTACGATCTTAAGCTCTCGTTTTCATCATACTTTCACAGAATCCTCTAGCATATTGACTTACGTTTTTTGTGCCTAGAAAGGTAAGTGTCCACTTGGATTATCCTAGGCTGAATTTCTTGTAACCCATGCATAAGGTAGAAATATCGGTTCAGAAAGTGATATCATGATCCAATTTGGTATCCAGATCTCCACCACAAACCCTAAACTTCCCAACAAAGGCTACAAATTTCCCGATCACAGCTTCCCCAAAAGCAACTCTTCGTATGTCATTTCGTTGCGTTGGATATTTTGATGTCCCGCACCAAACCATCGCCAATGCGTACTCCTCCTTCGCGCTCCGCCATGTTGGAGATTCGTCTTCCGATTGCTCCATCGCAGCCGCCTTCCCTTTGTGATCTCCCTTTTTGGGCCGTTTTTTTTTGTCGCTCCCCCCCCCCCCCCCCCCCCCGCTTGCGTCTCGGGTACAGTTTGTTAGGTGGGTTGTGGTTGTGTGGTATTTTGTTGCATTGTAGCAAATGGGTTGAAAAGGTTTTGTGGAAGGGATGAGGCGGGATTGAAAAAGTCGCCTTGGGTGTTGAGGATGTTCGCATACATTTCATATTGTGCAAAACTGAGAGGTGGATGTGTATTTATGTTTGGAGGAGTGTTGGGGTTTTGATACATAGTATTCAAAAGATAATTTTTTTGAAGATTTGAAATATGGTTTGATATGAAATAAAGAAATAAGATGGATGTATACGTTGGAGAGGTGTATTTGCGTCGGAAAATGGCCGTTTTCAAGCATTACCACAATAATGCGTTGTAACATAACGCGTAAAAACGCCACGCGGGCGCGGTGTTTCAGGCGTTATAACACCATGTTTGGGAGGCCACGTCAGAATAACGACACTTGTCGTTGCCCGTTCCTAGCCGTCTAATGATTTTTTTTATAAGAGGAGCTATAGATTAATAATCATTACGGAGAAATATTTACAATCTGATTAGTTTTGGTTGGTGACCTATTATTGGAGTACATATGTAGGTTTTTCACCAAATTTATCTTTTTAATAACCAAAGTTTTTGTCTAATATATATTAGTGTCATGTAATATGAAATGTGACGATAATATGAATCCGTGGCATTTTAAAACATTTTATTCAACTTTGAGTTGATTCATAATACTAGTGGATCCATTAGTTTGAATTATAACAAAGGAAAATTTTATATTAAATTACGGAATAATTTTAGGAAACCCTTTAACTATGGATTTATTGATTTTTGGCTTCCTTCAACTTGTAGCATACAAGTTGTCATGTAAGTATTTCTTAGCAGTAATTTGTTGGAAAAAAATTGTATTAACCGATTGTTAAACAACCTTTCCATGTATGAAGCTTGGATGATTGTACTATTGCATCATAATGTTAATTTGTTCAGGTATTAATTGATCGAGTGATTAGAGTTTTAGAAATAATACTATAATTTTAACGCGCCTAATTATAGAGTATAATGCACATGTCTTAAAGTCTTTAAAGTATGAGTATTGGTGGTTTTCGTTTAATCGTATTTTGGTTTAGTTTACCAGCTATTATGGAGTGCTTAAAGCAATCTGGCAATAGTGATCTGCCACTAAATTCTAATGTTAGGATCGATGATAGTATCCATGATTCCAAGCAATGTTTTAAAATCCGGGTTTTTTTGTTGATTTGGTGTAATGAGCGATTCACGGATCAACCGATTGAACCACCGAGTCAACCCGGTTTATAGTCTTTTTTTATTTTCATATATATATATATATATATATATATATATATATATATATATATATATATATATATATATATATATATATATATTTTCTGAGCATAATGCATAGACATATAAAACAAATAATTTGATGTCCATAAAGTTTAAACATTGAAAAATATATCAAAACATGGTATACATCAATCTAAACACAATAAACAACCACATAGAGTACAAAAAACAAAACAAAAACATAGTCATGACGTTCGCTATTTGTATTCAAACCCTATTAAAACGGGTTAATCCGGTTTTAACCGGTTCGATATAAATGTCGACCGCGGTTTAGGGCAAACCTGATCGGTTCGATCCGGTCCATATTTTTACAAAAAACCGTTCTCAATTGATCCGCATTCTACACTGGATCACGGTCCAACCGGTTGAACCGGCCGGATCGACCCGGGTTTTAAAACATTGATTCCAAGGTCAAATATGATAAATAACAATCATATTTTAATAGCTAAAAGTGTCTCACATGTCCTAAATTCCGATGACCTCTCTTTTACAAACAAGCAGTGGCTGATGCAAAATGTTTTAGTAGAGGTGATATTAAAAAAAATTCCGAATAAATCTAAATTAATAGTGGAAGTCATATTTTAATCTGATGCACTTAATAGAAAAAGTAAAATAAATAAATAAAACATAATTTTTTTTACACTACGTGCTAGAATCGTAGAACCTCTGGGTTCCACTAAGGTCCTCCACTGCAAACAAGAGACAATCAAACAACAAAAAGTCAATTGACTCTAATAGAGGCACGTCTTTTTAACCAATAATAAAAATATACTCATTTTTTAACCATTAACAGTATCTTTTTAACTAATTAATAGAAATATACTTATCATGTATGTTTGATGCTATAAAAAATATTAGAATGAAATCATTAATTTGTTTTTTTAATCGGTCTATCCGACCAATAAATACGTGAGATCAAATGTCTTTACCTAATTAAAGAAATATACTTTTATTAGGATATACCACTATTGTAAAAATCCCGACTAGGTCCCGATTAATCTTTGATTAATCCCTGGGCGCTATTCGACCGATTAGAGGGCACCAAGCGATTAATCCTTACATACACAATGAGTGAAACATTATAAAACGAAGAAGTTTTAACATTTTGAAGAAGTTTTATTTCAATGGAAACTATTTGAGGCATGATTAGTATTGTATTAATCATATTAACCTATTTTGTTATCATATTATTGGTATTTACGAACTTTGATATGACATTAGTCATATTTAATTTTTTTAAATTCAACAAATTAGCAATTAATGGTCCCCGATTAATCCCTCGATAAATCTCCGCCTAACCGATTAATCCCTTGATCCCAATCCACCGACTTGCTAACGTCAAGCGTTTTTTACAACTTTGGGATATACCAATATATATAATCGTTTTTCACTTGATATATAAAATGTCTTAATAAACTAAGTGAGGATATTGATATTTTATGCTTTCATATACCATTTTTCATTTTTACTATCATCCAAAATATTTATGGAATCAGAGGGTACGTTTAGATTTTCATAATGACAATAAGGTTGCAAAGGGATCACATGATTCTCATGAAGTTTCGTCTATAGAGAAAATAATGTTCTAAAGGTCGTCTTGGTTCATTGTTCGATGAAGTATTTTCCTTCTGATCGAATATTTTGTCAACTAATTTGACAGACATATAATATTAGATTTTTCATGTTTATTTGGTATTAGGATCTTTCGTGTTAGATTTCTTATGTTCTTTATTGGGTT
Source organism: Lactuca saligna (assembly GCF_052625555.1). NCBI lineage: Eukaryota > Viridiplantae > Streptophyta > Magnoliopsida > Asterales > Asteraceae > Lactuca > Lactuca saligna. The sequence continues at coordinate 148,147,459 of NC_136422.1, forward strand.
TTATGACCTATAAATGTATGTATTAGGAATTAAGCGATCAATTCTATAAACATCTAACTTGTCAATTATTTGCTGGAGTCTATAAATATTTATTAGTATTATTACAAACTCTAAACAAATTTATTATTTATATTGTTTTTGGCTGTTGAAATAGAAAGTAGAATGATATATAAAAAAAAGTTGGAAGCAAGATATTGTTTTCGAAATCGGATAGTCACTAAATTATGATCTGAGTTCATACAAAACAATTATTTATTTATTTACCCAAATCGAATAAAAGAAAATTCAATAGTCATTTTCCCTTTTACCAACTATAACTTAATTTTTTAATGTTTTTACCATATACTATGAAATGTTAGCCGATTGTTTAGAAGGTCACACTGCCACAAGCAGCATCGATAGAGAGCTCACCCAGAGCCCCGCAACAAATGGCTACGGCGGCGTTGTCGCCGGCGACGGTTTCTCTCCGCCTTAAACCTCTCTCCTCCACCGTTCGCTTCTTGTCCTTGTACCACCACCACCAAACAAAACCTACGAAACTGAAATACCAAATTATCTTCACTCCCCTTCATCACCCGCCACAACCCCAAGCCCAGTTCAACTACTTAAACAACTCCACAGCTCACCGTCGATGCTTTTCAACCGTCGTATCCGCCACTGTGTCACCCGGGGAGGTCGTAGAGAAGTCCAAAACCGAATCTATCGAGGAACGAGTTGGGGAGTTTCGTAAACGGCTGAGAATTGTTGATATAAAAGGAGGGGAAAGCGAGGGTGTAGATAAATTAGGTCAAACGCTAACAGTCAAGGGCTGGGTTAGAACACTTCGTATTCAGAGCAGTGTTACATTCATTGAGGTAATTGATATCATATATCTGTTCATAACGGCTTATGAATTGATGATTTATTCATCTATTTTGAGTAAAACACTAGCGTATCTCCCATCTCAAATTCCTTTGTACCCAGAATTTGTTTAATTGTAATTTGTATGCAATAAGTGATATTAGAAGAGTTCATTCTAGCATTTTACTACATGGATATATTATCAATCCAAACCTATTACTTTTAGAATGCAAACTTGATGTGTATTTTTGTTGCAAATTCAAACACTTATCTTGTCCTGTTTGTCCTACATGTTATAAAGATCATATCCATAATGGGGTTTTGCATTCATTACAGGTGAATGATGGTTCATGTCTATCAAACATGCAATGTGTGATCGACTCAGATGCTGAAGGTTATGATCAGGTAAACCCTAGTTACACTTCGTTTCTTTTGAAATACATATACATATACATATCAAGTTTTGTTTTGCTGATGTCATCAAAAAGTATAAATATTTTATTGTTCTTAACAGGTGGAGAGTGGTTTCATAGCAACTGGTGCAGCAGTTTGTGTACAAGGAGTTGTAGTACCTAGCCAAGGAAAGAAGCAAAAAATAGAGTTGAAGATTCACAAACTTGTTACAGTATAATTTTCACCTTTCAATGCATTTAAATTAAAACTTATTTAATCACATATTGGTACAACTTATGATTAACATTTGGAAGCCAACATTAAGGAACATATCAATAAATCTATTCTACATCACTTGTAAAATGTTTATCATCTAATTTATTTGTATACATTTGTAGGTTGGAAAGAGTGATCCATCATTTCCTATTCAAAAGAAAAAAGTCACAAGAGAATTTTTAAGAAGCAAGGCGCATCTTCGCCCTAGGACAAATACTTTTGGTGCAGTATGTTTTTATATAGACACACACACACACACACACTTACATATAGACAGATACATGTATTTACATTTTGCTAATTTGATATTTCATTTGAATTTAGGTATCTAGGGTTAGGAATGCTTTGGCTTATGCTACACATAAATTCTTTCAAGAAAATGGATTTGTTTGGGTTGCAAGTCCTATTATTACAGCTGCAGATTGTGAAGGTGCTGGTGAACAATTTTGTGTAACCACATTGGTATGTAGGCTTCTTTTAATTTATTATAAAATTCAATATATCTCCATTTTGTTTTTTTTACAATTTTGTCCTTGATCTTTTATGTTGTGTTACCAGATACCAAGCTCGAAAGAAGCTATTGATTCTCCAGCCAGTTCAATCCCAAAAACAGAAAATGGCTTGATCGATTGGTCACAAGTGAGTAAATGACCATTTTGCCCTTCTGTTTTGATAAGAATGAGTTATTGCCTCTAACTATCTACAATGCTATTATTTAATTGCTCTCTATGGGCTTTATATAAATTACATTATATTATTTTTGGATTTTTGATTTTATATGTTCCAATAATTGCATTTTGATTTCACAGGATTTTTTTGGAAAGCCTGCGTTCTTGACAGTTTCTGGTCAACTCAATGCTGAAACATATGCAACTGCTCTTTCTGATGTATATTTTTTTTTTCCTTCGTTTGTTATTTAAACTTAAAAGAATCATTCTAAACATGATATTATTTTATTAGTGTTTAAAAATATTTATACCATATTTCAGGTGTATACATTCGGTCCTACTTTTCGGGCAGAAAATTCCAACACTTCTAGACACTTGGCAGAATTTTGGGTCTTCTCTCATTATAGAACTAAATAACTAAACAACAAGCTTTTGTGTTTTTTTTTTTTAAATTTTAAATTTTTAGTTTTTATTTCTATGAAGATGATTGAGCCTGAGCTTGCATTTGCGGACCTGAATGATGACATGGCATGTGCCACTGCCTATCTCCAGTATGTCGTATGTTACTTTATCCACCCTTTATAGATACTAAATTACCTTGTTACCCCTCCTGAAAAAAATGTTCCACTTTATATTTTTATAGTTCATGTCTTAAATATTGGTATGAACTTTTTGACAATTTAGGTGAAACATGTTCTTGAAAATTGCAAAGAAGATATGGATTTCTTCAACAACTGGATTGAGAAAGGAATCATCGATCGTCTAAGTGTATGATTTTTTTTTTTTTTTTTCGTTTGTTTAGTTCATAATCATCATTCATCCCTCTACAAAATTACTGTATTGCCCCTGTGTAATTCTTGATTTTGTTCCACCAGGATGTGGTTGAGAAGAGCTTTGTGAGATTGACTTACACAGATGCAGTTGAATTGCTTCTAAAATCAAAGAAGAAATTTGAGTTTCAGGTATTTTCATTTTCTTATTAAGGATGCTATAAATATTAATAAACAAATGAATGAAAGTATGTTGCTATTTTGTTTAATAGGTGAAATGGGGCTGTGATTTGCAAAGTGAGCATGAACGTTACATAACCGAAGAGGCTTTCAATGGATGCCCTGTTATTATCACTGATTACCCAAAGGCATCATCTTTTTTTTCCCTTATTTACCCTTTTGCAAAAATAATAATAATAAAATAACAACTTTTTTTTTTTTTAAATTATCAGGATATTAAGGCGTTCTACATGCGCCAAAATGATGATGGCAAGACTGTTGCAGCCATGGATCTACTTGTCCCACGGGTAATAATATTTTCATTCATCTTATTTTATTTTATTTTATTTTTTTGGAGAAGTTTTTAATTACTAATATTTAAAATACAAATATTATTGTTTGATATGATAATAATTTTTTTTTTGTTGGTAGGTTGGTGAGCTTATTGGTGGAAGTCAAAGGGAAGAACGCCTTGATTATTTGGAAAATCGTTTGGATGAAATGAATCTGAATAAGGAGAGTTTTTGGTGGTATCTTGATCTTCGGCGTTATGGCACAGGTTAGTTGCATAAATTGCTAAAAATAATTGTGTCTATTTGTTGTTTTTTATTATTATTATTATTTAGTGGTTTTGTTGTATTTCAGTTCCACATGCGGGTTTTGGTTTGGGTTTCGAGAGGCTTGTGCAATTTGCAACTGGAATCGATAACATTCGAGATACAATACCTTTCCCTCGAGCACCTGGCTCAGCTGAATTTTAATATTTAATTAATTTTTTTTTTTACAATCAATACTTGTACCTTATGCTTTATCATATGTACATGCATGATTACATAATCATGTTCTTACGATTGATTTTATTTTGATTAATAAGATGATGAGAAAACTAATTACTATAAAATACGTTTCTAGTGTTTAAATTCTATCACATTATTTGAAGATTCAATACAAAATCTTTGGACCCACCCGTAAACTATACATTTATAATAATAAGCATTAAGCAACAAGAATCTATCTCTATACAATTGGTTATCAAAAAAGAATGAATTCAATTTTGTTCTAAAGTTGAACCTCATGAAGATCCTCACTCATAAACCCATCACCATTATTCCCCCGATTCCTTTGATTACAAAACCGTTGATCCATACTTCCTCCCCATGAAACCGTTCTTCGTGAACACGTGTTACTAGGAAACACAGGCATCCCCATTCCCATTCCCCCTTTTCCCAAATCATCCATGCTTCCAAATCTTTGCATTGATTGATAAGTTGGTGTTTGGAATGGAGGCGAATCGTTAATTTCATCAACATTTGTGGTTTTTTGTTGCGTGTTATTCCCATGAAATGAGTTGGATTGTTTGGATGAAGGTACTGGAACGAAGAACTTAGGGTTTGATTTCGTGACGGGTTTTAAAGAAGTAGTGGGTGGTGATTGGAACGACTTTGTTGGGTTTCCACCACCTTGGTTGAATGTGTCCACGTATCTACATAAACAAAATCAAAAAATTCAAATATTAGTACTTTTTAAGTGAAATGATGACGTGGCAGTGTTGAGTGTTGACTCACCTTGCACGTACACCCATTCTTCCACGTGCAGAAAATTGACCGGAGGAGGCGGGGATTGGCGGGATGCCGGAGCTGTGTCCCACAGTGGTGGTTCCGGTGGAAAATTCCGAGCCGCCATTGCTGAGAGACCCTTCATTCTTGGCGGCGGTTTTGGGTGTTCCGTTTTGGAATGCCGCCATGGTTGGTGGTGGTGCAAGTGCCGCTTCTTCTGCTGGCGGATCAACACCTTCCTCCACCCATCTTTTTAGTTTGTCATCGTAATAAAACTTGTTTGTCTCACCTAATTTCGCCTGAAATATATATAAAAAAAAAAAAAAATTTAACGCAGAATCATAAATAAAAAAAAAAAATTAATAATATATAAATATAATAATAATAATAATAATAATAATAATACCTGTTTGTCTTGACGAGGTTTTAGAACTAAACTGAATGTCTTTTGGAAAAGTTGTGACCCAAATCCAAATCGACCAAATCTTGAAGTAAATGATGAATTAGTTTGTGAATCCGTAGGGTTTTCTTTTGATGAATCAACCTGATCCTACATAAATGAATTAATTTGTTTATTATAAATATTTGTAAAATTAATTTGAATAAATAAATAATTAATAATGACAACCTGGCGGGGAGAGCGACCAAAGTCAGGCTCAGAAACGCTTCTATTATGCATGATTCTTCTGTTGTTTCCTTCTTCAGATTCCATGGATGCAGATGGAACTAACGATGACATGGCCATGGTGGACTGACTGGCAGACACCCGCGGTTGATGATTATGATTATGATTATGATGATGTGGATGTGGAGGATGGTGCTCATTTTGTGCAGTGGGGCCCGATGTTGATGGGACAGGTGGCGGGAGTCCTCCCACTACACGGTGTGCTGTGCTGTCAAAAAGGTTGAGCAGTTTTCCAACTAATTTACCCGGAGCCAAGTTTGTAGAGAACCCACCCTGGTAAAAATCAAAATAATTAACCATGAAGTTACGTGACAAGGGTAAAATAGTCATTTTACCTGTTGGTGGGTTTTTATGCGATCTTCCAAGGATGAAACCATATGTCTCCATGTTTCTGCTTCTGGGGCTCGCCCAGTTTTTAAAGATTTTGATATCACTTGACAATACCTGAATTACAAAATATATATATTTTTTAAGGAAAACGAATAAGGAAACAATATTGTAATTTTTTTTTTTTTTTGTATGCGTACTTTAATGAGTCAGATACTCTTCCCACTTCAGCCAACATATTGGCATATATAAGCTTATATGGTTGAAATGGTAGCAAGGTAAACTGAGAGTTCCCCAAAAGCTTTGAATATTCATACACCTCTGTCCTCTGTCCACATTCACAATATTTGTTATTTCTCTAATAAAAAAAGTAAATATAATAATAATAATGACAAGTGGGGCCCACCTGAATGGCTTCTGGACAGGCATATGTTCTTGGATGCTTCCAGTGATCTGCACCAATGAGACACAGTCTAGCACTGTCTGAATACGGCTCAAAGTTTGCTTCAGCAACCAAGTAGCAAATGTGTGCAGCAATAATCTGAATCATTTGTTATATATATAATCACAAACTCATAACCAAACACGAATATTGTTTTTTTTTTTTTTTAATTACTTAAAATGGAACTTACATTACTTGTTTCCTTCCATAAACAATCTCCAAGATGAATAAGCACCAATTCATCATCTTTGGTCCTGTTAGCAGTAATCATAGCCAAATTCTCTTCCCAATCATCAATCATAGCATTAGCTCCAAGTTGAGCCTACACAAAACAACAAACTCAGTTGGATACTTTTTGTCTTTTTCTTTTTGAATTTCAAATAATGATATTATTATTGTTATTATTACCTGTGAAATATTTACAGCAGCAACAGTGGCACTATCTGTTGGAGAGTCAGTTGAAAATACATCTGCAGGTTGACCAGCAATAAGTAGACATAATGTCCTTAAAGGTGACCCTGCTACTAGCTGATGAACACCCATCTTCCTAACACAATCCACATAAAACTGCAATACACAAAATTTTAAATAAAATAACATCTTTTTGCTTCCCTTCACTGTGTGTGTGTGAGAGAGAGAAAGAAAGAAAGAAAGAAAGAAAGAGAGAGAGAGAGAGAGAGAGAGAGAGAGAGAGAGAGAGAGAGAGAGAAACCTGATCACCAAGTTGTGCTGCAAGAACTAAGGCAATCCCCCATAACTGACCCTCTTGTGCACGTTGAAGAGCCTCTATCTTTCTACCATAAACTAGAAGAGTTTGGACTTCAGCAGCAGTTGCCTAAGAAAATAAAGACAAATCAATAAAAAAAATGTTTTTTTTATGTCAAGAAATGAAATAAGGTGAATACCCGAATTTGTCCTTCTGGTGGCAACTGTTGCAAGCAGTTAGCGAAAGCACCATAATCGCCATATTGAGAAGTGTCTTTCTTTGCAGATGCAAATAGTCTAGCAACCGCTACATCTGGGGCGTCGTTTTCCTGTTAAATTACGAAAATGCCCTTGTTTGTTATTTGGATTTGGACTTTGGGCAAACTGAAATTTAATAAAAAGATGAAAGTTTTACCTTTGATGTAGTATCGGTGCCAAAAGGAGACCGTAATTTCCCGTAATGTTGTGAAGCTATTTTGAGTAAAGAAAGTAGAAGCTTTAAAACTTGATCTTTTTTATAATCCATGTCAGCAGTAGGAGGGTGTGACTGTGTGATTCTCTCATCAATCCATCTATTCAGCTCTTTACCACCAACATTTCCACCAGCAAGTGGGCCAGGAAATGACTGGCGGCAAAGAGTGTGAAAGTAACCACATACGCGGGTCCCACCGGTTGCCATGTCACCACCTCCGGTCACAATTTCAGCCATGTTAAGAACAGAAATTGGCCCACCACTTGTATCCTTCATCACAATCAACTTCCCACCAAAACCAAAAGTAACCAATGCATGAGGAGGTTGACCTGCAGATGACCTATTAGAGCCATAAGATCCATGATGTGAGTAGGTCAATTGGTTTTGACTTCCATACCCCTTGCCAGCATTCATCATCTCATTTTGCTCCATTGTTGTTGATTGTTTGAAGTTCCCATAATCATAACACTGTTGTTGTTGTTGTTGCTGTTGTTGTTGATTGACATTGTTATTATCTACAGGAAAATTAGAGCTATACTGATTTTGTACATGTTGGTATCCAGTTGAACCTTGTTGTTCATTTCCATAATAACTATTACTTGATGAAAATTGATCACCTTGGTTTCCAGTGTTGGAGGTTGCTTGAGAATTATATGAATCCAAAGATCGCCATTCTTGAAGATTCATGTCATAATACCAACCTGGATATTGAGGATCAAAATACATATGTGAAGGGTACCCGTTGTTTCCTTGTGATTGACTCTCATTAGTTTGACTAGTTTGTGAAACTGGACTCCAACTTGTTACACTTTCATTCATCCCTTTATCTGCTACCAAAGATTGGGAAGCTTGGTAATCAGAAGCAGAACTGAAAGTATCAACCGCTTGTGTGTTTGTTGTTGGATCATAACTTTGATCAACTTGATACCATTGTCCAGAATTGGTATCGTACTTCCATCCTGGATAAAGATTCTCCCAATATTGACTGGTGTTAAGGTCTTGATTATCTGTAGTTTGTCCCCCGGATGTTGTATACAACTGACCTTCTTGATATTGATGTGAATAATCATTACTTGAATTCACTTCATTGTTAATCAGGTTGCCTGCTTTTGACTGGTGAATGGAATTATCTCCAAATTCTGTGAAGAAGTCAGAGTATGATCCAAATGAATTACTAGTGTTGTGTAGAGGATCAGTAGTGAAAGCACTCCACTGCACCTCTGTTGAATCAAATCGTTCCTCCATTCGAAATGCATTATTTGGTTCTTCATTTCCAGAATTAAATGCAAAGGAGGAAGATGACACTAATGACTGACCAGGATCCACTCGATTGCTGGCTAATTCATCTATGAGACCTGAACTAATCGTGGGAGAAGCTTTATCATCTTCTGTAACTACTTTCTCTGATTCTTTGAGTGCATTTCTGCCATTATTGATGCTTGAATTAGCTTTAGCCTTATTAGAATCATTCACGGCTGAAGATGATGGAGTGGCCTTAAATTGATCATCAACATCATCGACCAATTTATCAAAGAAATCTTCATCAGTGTCCTCCATCTGTAATGGAGGATTAGAAACAAGCCCTAGATAGCTTCTCGCGATCTCAAAATCAAATCATCCATTGCAGCAAAATCCGAGCTGATAACATTATATATACACATAAACGCCTCTAATCAATCTACGAAATTCCTGAATTATTATACATCAGATAGAGAAATGCGAGAGATAGGTCTAGGGTTTTACGGATCCCTAACCAATGGATCACACAAACACATATTGGCAGCAAAAAATTACCTTTGAACACTCTTAATCCATCAATATGAAGCGCATCGAATTTCAAAAATGATCATGAAGCAATTAATCTAGGGATCAAGACGCTAATCCGAAGGAAATCACAATACATTGAGAAATCTACATGTATAGAGAAGAAACAAGAGACATACCCAGAATTTCGCACCAGAGAAAAAACAACCGATTAATTGCTTATTTATGTAGCGAAGTTTAGTCATTTTCCCGGTTTACACAATTATTATTTTTCTTTTTTGAAAATAGAAAAGCTTCATAATTTTTTCATAATTTTTTCTTATGCTATTTTGAAATTCGTACTAAATTCAAAAAATCTTATAGATAATTCATGCAGTTTCAAAACATTTAACAAACGTGGCGTCATCTTTTGACCGTTAATAGAAAGATATTTTTATCACTTCACAAAACATAAACTATTTATGAAGTTTTTTGTTATTTAAAACAAAATAAAAAAATTATAATTATTTAATGTATAAAGAGTTTCACCTCCGACCTCTCATACACATACCTACAATTTTTTATTTTATCCCAATCCCCCGTTAACAAGATTATATCTTCCTTTGGATTTCACAAGAACACAATTCTTTATTTCAACTTTCCTGATAATTGATTTACTATGAATAAGAACAAAGATGAAACCCATATATACACAGTAGGGGATGCATACACACACATGAGTTTAACTGATGAACAATGGTCAGACCAACAATTCCATTTCAACTGATGAACGATGGTGGCGGTGATATAACTTGTTTTCAAGGTCCGATTTCAAGGTTCCAAGTTCTGATTTCAGAGAAACTTGTAAACCTAGATGATAAATATACAAATGATGAACACCCATACCTTTTGAACATGGATTTCCTTGGTTTTCAAGGTCCAATTTCAAGGTTTTCATGTCCGGTTTTTTGAGGAAGAAGATGGTTCTTAATTGTTGGAGGTTCGTGTTTTCTATTTTCATGTGTTCCCCACATCTGTTGTGTGCTACAATGTACCAATAAGAATTTAGTAAAAATTTAATTATTATTTAATCAAATATAGATATCCATAATTGTATGTATATTAAATGATATCTATAATTATAATTCTTTTTTTATGGAAACTAATTAAATTAAGTATTAATGTCATCAATAATATTCTTTCAGAATAAATTCACATCTAGGTTTTTATGTATGGGTTCTTGTTTTGTTTCATGACTCACTCACTCAAAATACAACAAAGTTGCCTGAAACATGAAGAACGATAGTGTATTTGTAACACCCATAAAAATCATGCCAAAATTAATTTTTTTAAAACATTCAAAACCAATAATTATTATAAAACTTGTTTTCAAAATAGTTTAGTGTCAGAGTATCCCATAATCAAATCATGAAAACATAAAGAGGTGTATGATCACGTCTTCACCTTCCTGCGATCATCAGAAGTACATGAAACAAAATCAACAACTGTAAGCCCGAAGCTTAGTAAGTTTTCCCAAAATACCAATGTCATACAATCATAATCATATCATATAAACAAACAACATGCATAATGAGCCATCAGCCTGACTGGACCGCCTCGCAGGGCATCAATCTATTTGGACAACTCTCCGAGCCTTTGGCACGTCTGGACCGCCTCTCAGGGCCTTCAGCCTATTCGGACCGCTCGTCGGGCCTTCAGCCTGACTAGTATGCCCTCCCAGGTCTGCAGTCTATCCGGTCCGCCCATGGTATGTTGGCCTTCAGCACAAAGAAGGTCCGCCTCAACCCAACCCCCAAATCAAATAATCATGTGCACATATATATCAAACGCTAGCATATATAACATTCAAACCGATCTAACATATCACTAATCATAGCAACATCTTATAACCAGGATACATACCTAATCGGTCACTAACATAGTATTATCATATATTCCTAGATACTGACCTACCAAATCACTAAGCATATCACCATCATAACTACCAGGATGTAAATCAATAAGCATATCATGCAATAAACCTGGATACAAATCCGAAAAGGGCCGGCATTAGTGCCTTCGACCCTGTTAGTATAGTGAAGACAACTCACCTCACAAGTCACTCGGGATGATAATGTTAACTTCTCCAAATACAGCTCAAACTCAAATACCTACATCCACCAATGATGCACTTCCATAAATTCCCAAATTACTAAAAACCCCCATAAGTCAAACTGGTCAACCCTTGGTCAAAGTCAAAGTCAACATTCAAGGTCAACAGTCCATGTTGACCCAACTCGTCGAGTGTAACCCACTGACTCATCGAGTTCTTCCAGAACTCGAGAAATCATGAAAACCCTAGTTGACTCGTCGAGTTTCCAAGCAACTCGTCGAGTCCATGCGATGTCCAAATATCGGGAAAAACCCTAACTAACTCGTCAAGTCTTCTCACTGACTTGCCGAGTCCATGCAAAACGAATACAGGCAATCTTCATCCGACTCGTCGAGTTGTCCTTGAAACTCTTTGAGTCCCTTCAATCCATTTCTCATCTAGACGTTTTTAAGCTACCCCAAAGCTCCATATTGCAAATCTAACCTCCTAGGGCATGGTTTCCACGTAACGTTGAAAACTTTACGTACATGTAAGGTCCTACATGACAAAACCAAGCTAAGGGAAAGGTTTAAGCCAAAGAGAAGGGCCAAGGCTTACTAAATTTGCCAACTTTATGACTATAAGGACTTAGAGGAGTTTAGATCTGAAGTTACATGTTCAGATCATGCCCAATGTCCCGAAATGATCCACACATATGCTAAAAATGGACCTAAACCTATGCATGAAGAGGTTTAGCTAGAGAGAAGTCAAGGTAACGACTTGTTACCTTCAAGATGATGTCAAGTTGAAGTAGAAACAGATCCACAAGCTCCTCCTTACTTAAAGCTCCTTAAACTTCAAGTTCTCTTTACAAGATCCACCTTCCAAACTTCTTAACACACAAAAACGGAGAGTAGGTGAGATTAGGGTTTTCTGAGCTCAAGGGGGACGGTAAAGGAGGCTAAGGGAGGCTAATGACCTATTAAATAGAGTGCAAAACCTTAAGAATTAGGGTTTAATTTTCCAGCTCCTACTCATCGAGTTGGGGTCCTCCAACTCGTCGAGTAGACCTCATAAATCACGCGGCCTAATCCGCTTCTACACGACGAGTTGGGGGCATCCAACTCGTCGAGTAGGTCTAAGAATATGATTATAAGCTTTAAATTTTAATATCTAGGAGTCGGGGTGTTACAGTTCTCCCCCACTTGATCTAGACTTCGTCCTCGAAGTCTGCTGCGGTAAACAACTCGAGGCAATGCTCCCGCATCTCTGCCTCCGACTTTCACGTCCACTCAGATCCCCTTCGGTGCTGCCACCGTACCTTCACCAAAGGTACTTCCTTGTTCTGTGGAACCTTTACCTTCCTCTCAAGAATGGCCACTGGCCTCTCCACATAATTCAGGCGTTCATCGACCTGAATACCATCTAACGACACTACCGCCTCCTTATCCGGTATGCACTTTCGCAACTGCAAAATGTGAAAAGTGATGTGATTCTGACTGAGCTCCTCTGGGAGGTCCAGTCTATACACCACCTTGCTAACCCTGGAAATGATCCTGAATGGCCCAATGTATCGAGGACCCAATTTCCCCTATTCCTGAAGCGAATCACACCCTTTCAGGGTGAGACCTTCAGGAGTACCATGTCACCCACCTGGAACTCCAACTCAGACCGTGTCACAACTAGGAATTTGAAGCCTTATAAGCATTGAACAAAGATAACAAATGTAAACCAACGATGGGAAAGCATGTAAGATGCTTATTCATTAACAACAAAATCTCAATCAAACACATCATACATGCACTGCAAATAGCCAACAAACAATTGGAAACCCTAAAAAAAATCATTGTTTGAGTCCATTTTTGGACTAGGATTTCCTTATTGGGCCCAATGGACCAATAATCTTCCAATTGGACTATCTTGGTGTAGCACCTGGTTTCCGGTATGTGAATTTTACTTGAGCATTTTCCTATTTTTGCCTTGGACTCGGCGAGTCATAAGGTCCGACTCGCCGAGTAGGGACGAGACTCAGGACGCGTTTAAATTGGCGACTCAACGAGTCCATATCCCGGACTCGGCGAGTCACCGCTGCTGGATGAAACCCTAAATTTCAAGGGTTTGCACCCTATTTAAACCCTCATTCCGCCCCAACCTCGTCCCCATTCACCCCCAGAACTCCCAACATCGCTTTTCCCTTATTTCCTTGAGAGATTGAAGTGTTTTTGGAGTGTTCTTGAAGATTTTGAGGAGAAAGAAGAGTAGATCAAGAAGAGGAGAAGGAGACCAGGCATCTTTGTGTCATCCCAACGTTTTCCTTGAGATATAGCTCGTTTCCCCTCTGTTTTCAAGCTTGTAATCTCTTTTAGCTTCATAGGAGTCCTTCTTGGGCTCTTCCCCAAGCTTGTTTGTGCTTTGTGGGTTGTAATAAGTTGTTAGCCTTTAGATCTAGGCATGATTTAGTCCCTGGAACTTGGATCTAATGCCTTTATGGGGTCATATTGCATGAAAGCCCTAGATCTACCTCTTTTGGTGCACTTTGAGCCTTAAAATCCATATTGGTGAATATCTACACGTAAAGTTGGAAACTTTACGTGTGATTTGTGTCCTAGAAGCCCAGATCTGTGAATGGCATGGACTGGAATTGAGCAAATCGGCGTATTTGATGGATGCATGGCTGCGACTCGGCGAGTCGTATATGTGACTCGACGAGTCTGGTCGCGAGTCACTGGACTGGTCCCTTCATGGTGTGTCGAGTTGAGCCGTGAGTCACAGGGGGTGACTCGGTGAGTTGGGAGCTGAACTCACCCATGTTAGGACTCGGCGAGTCAATGCCCTGATTCGGCGAGTCCAAGGCAATCTTCATAGATCAAGAACAGACTCGGCGAGTCTTAGCATATGTGTTCTTCGGATGAAGATGAACTCGACGAGTTGTTCATACAACTCGGCGAGTAGGATGAAGGAGTTGAATGACAGATTAGAAGATGAGCTCGTCGAGTCATAGCCCAACTCGACGAGTAGAATCAGGGACCCAGGACAATAGTCTGGACAGGGACTCGGCGAGTAGAGATCCACTCGGCGAGTTGGGTCAACTAAAAGTTGACTTCGAATTGACTTAGGGCTAGACCAGGGGTAAAATGGTCTTTTTACCCAAAGGACAGTTAGCAGTATATGATTAAGTATATTGTGGGAATTATAGCCGGGGAGTTTCCGGAGCAGCAGCAGCAGTAGTAGGTGATCAATTCCCACACAGACCAGCAGCTATTTCGAGGTGAGTTTCCTTTCAGTAGTAACGGGTCTAAGGCACCAAGGTCGGCCCGTATAGATGAGACGTTAGTATTATAGTGTGGGCCGAGCCCGTACCTATTAGTTGAGTTGATTATGATATATGCCAGTATGATAGAATTGTTTACACTTGTTGTCTGTGCGATACTTGTATGATATGAGTTGGCGGTTGAGTGTGGGCGAGGCCCGTATCTCTCCGAGAATGGAGTGTGGGCTAGGCCCGTATCTCCCAGATAGCGAAGTGTGGGCGGGGCCCGTATCTTCACGAGTGTGGGCGGGGCCCGTATCTCTCAGAAAGTGAGGTGTGGGCGGGGCCCGTATCTTCACGAGTGTGGGCGGGGCCCGTATCTCCTAATTACATGTTATTTGTTAAATGCTTGTATGGTATGGGATATTATGGGGGAGCTCACTAAGCTTTGTGCTTACGGTTTCAGTTTTGGTTTCAGGTACCTCCTCAGCTAGGGGAAAGGAGCCGGCGCGGTAGCAGCATGTCACACACACCCTCTTTGGTTTCCGCACTTACGAGCTTTTCTGGGATTGATACTCTGATATTCTGATTAGTTGTATGTTTTGGTGTTCGGGCATGGTTCAGTTTATATTATGGATGATCGAATGATGTTTTAGTTATTAATATTTTCTAAAGTAACGTTTTTAAACAAAAAAAATTTGTTGTGAAAATTGGGTCGTTACACTTGGGCTTAGAACTCTTGAATGGGCTCTAATTGGATGTACTTTCATTTATTTTAACATTTTGGGCCATATTGGGCCTAGAATGAAATAAAATACCTTAATGGACCTCATTGGGCCATAACTAACCTAATTAGCCTTAATGGGCCATAAAAATGATTTCTTTATTTATTTTGGGCCAATAGTTATCTAAATTATCTATGATTTGGACTTAGGCATTTAATGTCCCAATTCTTTCCTTTTCCCTCTCCAAATCTCGGCCCAAGCCCAAATGAAAGGAGGAGTTGACTTCTCATGGCCACCTCATTTTTCCATAATGGTCTTCCATGCAACTTATCCCATTTCTCCATGCACACATCACCTCAAGACCTCTCTCTTCTCCTCTCTCTTTCTCTCAGCTGAAACAACACCAACACACACAATTCACTCAAAAATCTCTCAAAGAAACTCTCTCCATTCCTCTCCAAAATTTTCAAGATCTAGGGAGCTTTCAAGGAAATTATCCCACAAATTCTTCATCTAAGGTAAGATCATGCTTGGATCTATGATCTAGATTCTTTGTTTTATCAAAAATCTCTTCCTAACCCATGCAAAATCATGATCACTCTCTTAGAAACCCTCTAAGTTCGAAACCAACAAAGGAGGGCTTGCTAGGGTCGAAAGTAACATCAAACTCCTCCCAACATTCTTCAAAACCAAAATCACAACTCAAGGTGAGTTTCATACCCCTTTCTTTTCGGTTTTTATGACTTTTATGGGGGAGAATACAAGATAATGTGTAGATCTATGTGTAAATGTATGCTATGTGTGATTTGATGCATGTATGTGTGTGTTATCATGTGTTTTAGGATGAATATGTCATCAAAAAGTGTGTAAAAACCGAGATCTAAGACATGAGAAAGGAAATAAACATAACTTAAGCTATTATACACTAATCAAGTCAAGAAAAATAGTTTATAAGGTTAGGATGAACATACTTGAACATGAGACCCATTTTTGGGCCTAAATTGTCAAAAATGCAAACTTGAGGTAAAAATCAACAAGTCACGGTTTCTGGAAGGTTAAAAGGGGCCAAAACAGTTTCCATAAATATTTTCCTGATTTTTAGAAATTTCTAAGGACTTAAAATGTAAATTTTTAACCTAATGGGATAATTTTGGGCTTTTAGGCCCAATAAGCCTCAAAATGCAAAAATTTTACAAGTTGAAGGGTTGGAAATGAAATTTTTTGTAAAACAGGGAGTAATTAGCATAATAGAATGTTTATAAGGTTCAAAAATGCTTTTCATTATCAAAAAGGACTAAAAATGCAAACTTTTTAGATTTTGTGCCAAAATTGTAAAAGTTGTGAAAAATGGATCCTTAACCGAGAATCACTATTCTAGAGGGGCTGAAGCTGTCAACTAAATAAAATTTGGGTTAAAATCATGTTTTCATCAAATAAATTATACAAAAGTGTCAGGAAAAGTGTTTTAAGGACTAAAAATGAAATTCTTTTATATAAAAGGACCAAAAGTGTTATTTTTATAAAAGGAATAATAATGAAAAGGTTCAAACTTTACTTACAAACAAATCAAATAAAGATACAAGATCCGCGACTACCGACGAAATGGAAAACAAATACACTCTCAATAACACATATCGTTACAAAACGAATTGATTCGGTCTCGAATCAATAACAACACAAAATCGTTAAACCAAAGTAATTCGTTAATCATGCGATAATTACAATGAGTCAATATACAAACTTTGGGCTTGAAAGTTTCAAATCATGCTTGTTGGGCCTTGCTAGCCCATCAACATGATCTTTGGGCCTAAAGAGAATATGCTTACGTGATATTGGGCCTTCTATGACCCAATTCCACGTAAAAGGACTTTCAATAGCTCTAATGTGTTATGGGGCCCTAATGGCCCATTAGTACTGCTAGTGAGGTCGAGAAGTCAAATACGAGTTGGGCCAAGTGTCTTTCGCATTCCCGATAGCCTTGAATAACTCCTGGAAATAAAGGGGGCTTCGTACCCTCCTTTTTCCTCAGTTGTTAGGCTTATGAGAAATCAAGTAAACAGATTCATGGTGTTAATCAGGAGAAATCAGGGTGGTTGGATTAAGTGAGTAGTACGGACGACGCCTTAAGGATCGTTCGTAATCTGTAGTTATAAACTAGTCATTTCTTTAAATGCATGATTGTAACGACTCACAAACCCTAATTAATCCAATGTCACCTGGGTAATCAAAACATTCGTCGTATCGATATAACAATAAACAAGTCATGTAATTTACGTATTGGGGAAAACATCGGGTTTTCCCGGGAAGTTCAACATTGTCACTTGTGTGACGTATACAAAGTTCAACCATTAAACATGCTTTGAAAATCAACAAGCATATTTACGGATCTTCACACTTTTTATAAACAAACATTTTTTTTTAGAAAATATCGGATTTTCTGGGTTTTTCAAACTTCACCAAATCATTTTACCATAACATTACTTATGAACTCACCAACATTTCATATGTTGACGTTTTCCAAAATAACTTGTATTCTCAGGTAACAGGTAAGCCGAAGAATAAGTATCAAGAAATGTCATGGTGTTTTGCTTAAATTATATGTCAGACAGTTTATGTTATGGATTTGTAATGTCTAAAACAATGTACTGAATGTAAACAATATCATTTGTAATATTCCAATGCATGGTGATGAATTATGATATGATCCATGTATATTCATTGTGATGGTATTCAATTTGAGTCACAAGAGCCCTCAGACGTTTCCGCCATCCGGTTCGGGGTGTGACAGACCGGCATCTGTCAACGTAACTCTTCTTCCGAGTCTAAGCGGTTTGCAACCGTTTTTTGATATGTTGAATCCTCTCGGTAGTCTGTAGAACTACATCTGTCCGTCCTATCACCCTGTGACCGATCTCACCCCAACAGACTAGGGTGAGACATCTTCGTCCATACAACAACTCATATGAGGGAGCACCAATACTGGAATGAAAGTTGTTGTCGTAGGAGAACTTTGCAAGGGGTAGGTAGGGGTCCCAGCTCCCACCGAAGATAATAACATAAGCTCTCAGCGTATCCTCGAGAGTCTGTATGGTCCGTTCATTGTGGTCGTCTGTCTGCGGATGATAGGCTGTATTGAAGTGCATCCACGTGCCCAGTTCCTTGTGGAACTTCTGCTAGAAACGGGAAGTGAACCAAACATCACGGTCTGAGACAATAGAGACTGGCACCCCATAGCGAGCAACGATCTTGCGGATATACA
This sequence comes from Lactuca saligna, assembly GCF_052625555.1. Taxonomy (NCBI): domain Eukaryota; kingdom Viridiplantae; phylum Streptophyta; class Magnoliopsida; order Asterales; family Asteraceae; genus Lactuca; species Lactuca saligna. The sequence goes on from NC_136422.1 coordinate 148,165,881, forward strand.
AGTCGGCCAGCTTCTCGACCGATGAATCTTCCGTATCGCTAAGAAGTGGGTGCTCTTGGTCAATCGGTCCACAATGCCCATATAGCATCATATCCCTTCTCCGTTCTCGACAGCTTGGTGATAAATTCCATCGTGATCCGCACCCATTTCCACATGGGAATCTCCAGAGGCTGCAACTGACTGTGCGGTCTCTGATGCTCGACCTTGACCATCCGACATGTCAATCACCTCTCCACATACCATGCAATCTCCCTCTTCATGCATGGTCACCAGTAACTCAATCGCAAATCACGATACATCTTGGTGGCCCCCGGGTGAATAGAGAAACGAGACTTATGAGCCTCCTCCAGAACAATCAGTTTGACCCCATCAGACATCGGAACCCAGATCCGACCGCAACAGGTCAATAAACCCCGACTATTGTGCATGAATTGGGTGTTCTCACCCCTAATCCTCTCAAGCTTCCAATTCTACCATCGCATAGCCTCAATCCGAGCTTCGGTAATCAAGCTCACAAGTGGAGAATCCACTGATATCCTCATACATGTCATTGGAGTAGAAGATCCGGCTAACTTAAGGCTCAGAGCGTCTGCAACCATGTTCACTTTACCATGATGATAAAGGATCTCGTAGTCATAATCCTTGACCATGTCAAGCCACGTGCGTTGCCTCATATTCAAGTTCGGGTGATCCATGATGTGCCTCAGACTCTTGTGGTCCATGTATATGGTATAACGGACCCTATAGAGGTAATGTCTCCAAATCTTGAGAGTGAATACCACCGTTCCCAACTCCAGATCATAAGTATGGTATCTCGTCTCGTGCGGCTTCAATTATCGCGATGCGTAGGCTATCACCCGTCCTCTCTGCACGAGGACCGCTCCCAGTCGTGTGATGGATGCATTACAGAATACTACAAAATCCTCAACTCCCTCCGGGAGAGTCAAGACTGGAGCCTCGCAATGTCGTTGTCTGAGGGTCTCAAACGCCCTCTACTGTTGGGGGCCCCACCGGAAATCCACCCCCTTCCTCATCAGACGAGTGAGGGGTACTGCAATCTTAGAGAAATCTTGTATAGATATGTGGTAGTATGAGGGAGATTTCGAAACCTCCCACTGCATATCCGCCTCGATTTTGGTCGGATCGACCAAAATCCCCTCCTGGTTAACGAGATGTCCAAGGAACTGAACCTCTCGTAACCAAAACTCGTACTTCGAGAACTTGGCATACAATTGTTCTCACCTCAAGACTCCAAATAGCTCCCGAAGATGCTCCTCATGCTGCTCTCGGGTCTTGGAGTACACCAAGATATCATTTATGAATACGATAACCGAGCGATCAAGCATCGGTTTGCAGACACGATTCATCAGGTCCAAAAACACAGTCGACGCGTTGGTGAGCCCAAACGGCATTACCGTGAACTCATAATATCCATAACGAGTTCAGATCGCAATCTTCTCCATGTCCTCCTCCCTAACCCTGACCTGATGGTACTCGGACCTCAGGTCTATCTTGGAGATCCAAGATGCTCCCTGCAACTGATCGAAAATATCATCTATCCTCGGGAGTGGATAACGGTTCTTCATCGTCAACTTGTTCAACTCCCGATAGTCAATGTACATCCAGTGTGAACCATTCTTCTTCCTAACGAAGAGGATTGGCGCTCCCCACAGAGAACTACTTAGACGAATGAACTTCTTGCCCAACAGTTCCTACAGCTGTGATGATAACTCCTGCATCTCTAGTGGTGCCAACCGGTATAACGCCTTTGCGATAAAGGCCGCACCTGGCACTAGGTCGATCCTAAACTCGACCGCTTTTTCGGAGGTACTCCCGCTAACTCCTCCGGGAACACGTCAGCAAACTCCCTGACAACTGGAACCTCTGAAACTGAAGTCTGATCCCTGAACCACGTATCCACCACATACGCTAAATAACCTGCACACCCATGTTAAATGTACTGTCGATCCCTGGCAGCTGAACAAAACCCTGATCCCAATCTGGTGCCCTCGCCGAAGATAATGAGCTCTCCTCGACTTGGGGTTTAAACTACCACCCGCTGAACCTCGCACTCGACTATGGCACCAAAGCGACTAAGGCAGTCCATACCCACATTTATACGCACATCTCCCATGGGAATTAGAGTCAAGTCTATCAGCAAAGATACCCCAAAGATCTCCAACACACAACCTTGATAGATGGAAGAAGCATAAATCCTGTGTTCGTTGATGATATAGACTTGCAACAGACATTCTGGCTTCTCTACTAGCAAACCGAACCCCCTACTGAATGACTGAGAGACAAACGATCGAATTTCCCTCAAGTCAAATAATACCAAAGCAGGTAAGGAGTTCACTAAAAACGTACCTAATCACAGGTACAATCATACAAGCATAAAAAGATATAATAAGTAAAGTAAGGTATAGAAACATACCAACAACCACTTCAGGTGCTGCCTCGGCCTCCTCTGTTGTAAGCTGGAAGGCGTGTCTCTGAGCCCTCGGGGTGCTGCCTTACCCTGACTCCCGGTAGTGATCCTCAGTGTAGCTGGGGCTGGAGCCTGTGCCGGCCTGGAAGCGAGCTGTATACAGTTGGTCTTCACGTGACCAACCTGATCCTTCCTGTACTTGCCACAAATGCAGCCCTACTGTCCTCTCGTCCTGGAATCAACGATCTTATACCACTTTGGCGCCAGCTGTGACTGCGTCGGGGCCTGCCTCTGCTCTATCAGATGTAACTCAATCTCAATCCCCCGCTGCCTAGCGGCTTCCTGTAACCCTAACAAAGTATCACATCGCTAGGTAGAAACAAACTGACGGATGTCAGTCTTGAGCATGTTCAGATAACGTGTCATTTGAGCCTGCTCAGAAGCAAACTCCGGACATAACATTTCCCTCTCAGTGAACATACAGGTGATCTCCGTCACCGTCTCCATACCCTATCTCAAAACCAGAAACTACTGAGCTAACCGCTCTCGCTCGACCTATGGAATGTAGCGAGCGTGGAACATATCCCTGAACTGCTACCAACTTAACTCTCTGATCATCACTATAAGACCCAATCATCAACTTGAACTAGTCCTTTTCCCGTAACCTCAGCAGGTTCAGGGCACATCTGACCTTTTGGTCAGCAGGACATAAGTACGTGAAGAAACATCCCTCCACGTCGGGCAGCCACCTTATGGCTACAATCGGGTCCTGTATCCCATCAAAAGTCATGGGATTCGTGTTATCGAAGTCCTGGTACTAAAAAGCCCGATTGGCTCCTCCCCCTGCCGCCGTTACAACTGTTGTAGTTGCTGCGACAACCGTCTCAGTAATGGCTGCATAGCGCTTGTCAAAATACTCAACCATGGCGGTTTTAATAGACCCAAACTTCTCCAACAACTGTGCCCAGAACAGAGTAACAACCTCATCATGTAGGATCTCTCGAATCCTAGCGTCCAGCTCATTCGAACTCATCTGACCAACAACCTCGAGCCTACTGGTCCCTCCTGATCACCATGTCCTGATCCTGATTCGGATCCAGTCACAAAGCGTCTCGTAACCACCATACCAAAAATACACCAAAAATATATCAGATAATCCGGATAAATAACAGGGAAGCAACTCCCAACTAACCCTAAGGGTTGTGTAACACCCTGACTCCCTGGTATGAATTTTACAGTCTTATATTTCCATTTTGAAAGGTTGACTTGACGATTTGGATGCTCTGACTCATCGAGTAGGAACGGATTTGGCCCCGTGTTTTAAGTGACCAAATCGACGAGTCAGAGGACACGACTCGACGAGTTAGAGCTGGAAGATGAAACCCTGATTTCCGGGGGTTTTTCACCCCATTTAAAGGATCATTTGCCCCCTTAGCCTCCCTAACAACCCCCTTATTGAGTCCAGAAACCCTAAATCTTTAATTACTCTTCATTTTGTGTGATATTAAGCCTTTAAGGTGGATTGTGGTGAGAAAAGCTTGAAGTACTAGAGCTTGGAACAAGAAGAGATCGTGGATCCAAGTCCTACTTCATCTTAGCAGCGTTTTGGAGGTAACAAGGTGTTACCATGACCTTCTTCTAACTAGATCTATTCATATTAGAGATTAGGGCCATTTTAGCAATATTGATGATTCATTTTGGGTATTAGGTATGATATGAAGTTGCAACTTCAAATCTAGGCTCATCTTGGCTCTTATGGTCATAAAGCCTCAACCTTTAGCAAGATAATGCCTTTCTCCATCCCTTAAACCCCTTATCTACCTTGGTTTTGATGAATGGAGCCTTTAGCAAGATAATGCAAATTTACATGACAAACGTGCCCTAGGAGGCTAGATCTATTGTGTGGAGCATTAGAGTAACTTAGAATCAACTGGACATTGGATGGATTGCATGAATTCGACGAGTCGGATAATCCAACTCGGCGAGCTGGGGAGGGTTTTTCCCGTTACTAGTTCTGCATGAACTCGGCGAGTCAGCATGTCGACTCGATGAGTCAGTTAGGGTTTCCTGACAACTGGACATGCATGGACTTGACGAGTTGTCTGGAAACTCGATGAGTCAACTAGGAGTTTCACGACTTCTCGAGTTCTGGAAGGACTCGACGATTCAGTGATCTGCACTCGACGAGTTGGGTCAACATGGACTGTTGACCTTGACTTTGACCAAGGGTTGACTAGTTTGACTTCTGGGGGTATTTTGGTAAATTGGAAATTTATGGAAATTGTCTTATAGTAAATATAGGTGGTGGAGTTCGTGGCTGTGATTCGAGAGTTTGAGCTTATCACTTTAGTTCGTCAGTTGTGAGGTGAGTTCTCCTCACTATATCGACAGGGTATAAGGCACCAAGGCCGACCCTTTGGATTATTATCCTAGTTATAGTATGTTGTTATGATCTGTGCTTGTTTGTTGATTGATTATGTGTTATGAGTATGTCGACATATGTATGTGTATGTTTGAGATGAGGCGGTCCTGCTTTGTGCTGAAGACCAACATACCCAGGGCGGTCTAGATAAACTAAAGGCCCTGCAAAGGGGTTTAATCAGGCCGAAGGCCTGACGAGCGATCCAGATAGGCTGTAGGCCCTACGAGGCGGTCCAGACATGCCTAAGGCTCGAAGAGCGGTCCAGATAGGATGAAGGCCTGCGAGGCGGTCCAGACAGGCTGAAGGCTCATTATACATACTATTTGATAGGATTAGTGATCTGTTAGTTCTGCATCCTATTAGATAAGATGGTACTATGCTTATTGATCTGTTAGGTCTGCATCCTGGTAGTTAGGATGATGTTATGATTAGTGATCTGTTAGATCGGTTTGACTGTTATATATGCTAGCGTATGATATTTATGTGCACATGTTAGTTTAATTGGGGATTGGGTTGAGGCGGTCCTACTTTTTGCTGAAGGCCAGCACACTCAGGGCGGTCCGGATAAACCAAAGGCCCTACAAGGGGGTTCAGTCAGGATGAAGGCACGACGATCGGTCCAGATAGGCTGTAGGCCTTGCGAGGCAGTCCAGGCGTGCCGAAAGCTCGGAGAGCGGTCCAAATAGGTTGAAGGCATGCAAGGCAGTCCAGTCAGGCTGAAGGCTCATTATACATGTTGTTTGATTATATGTTATTGATATGTTTTATGACGTTGGTATTTTGGGGGTAACTCAGTAAGCCTTCGAGCTTACGTTTATCGATTATTGTTTTAGGTACCTCTGATGATTGCGGGAAGGAGAAGGCGTGTTCGTACAGCTCCTCACATTTCGTGACTATGTTTCTGGGAAACTCTGATATATATCTGTTTTGAAAACAAATTTGTAAAAACTATTGGTTTCTAAATGTTTTTAAAAGTTTAAATTTGGCATCATTCTTATGGATGTTACAGGTTGTGACTTCCTTGCTACGCGTATGGGTCCTGTGCTCAGTAGTACGGACCCATACTACTTTCCACACCTAGCCATATTTGTCTCAAGTATCATCAGAACGCCCTAACAATATACATAAATATGGAGGGCGCTCAATCCTCACTCATAGAGGAATTCTAAATATCTCATAATGGCCTACCACACAACCCACCCATGAAACTTTCACCAACCCCGCAACACTTGTGTATGCTAGCCATACATAACGCTGGACCCTATAGAATTTCGAATACTTGATCATACCCTAAGCCCTTCATCAAACAAGAGCTGGAAATAATACCAAACCAAACATTCTCAGGCTATAAGATCTTAATTATGTACTCCGTGATGCATAAACTAAGCAACTACAATAATGATGTCAATTTATATAAGGATAAACCCTAGGCTATCTGACATTATATAATCATGCAATTCTATCATGCAATTCCTGAAGATCCCTAGCCTAGTACTAGCATGCTGTTCTAATATATCACAAAATCAAATAATCTGTAAGGTATTTTGGGGTCTATTTACTGGCTCCGACTAATCATACACTTGCATCCTCCTTTAGTATTTTGAAAACCATTTGAAAAATCATTTTAAATTCTTGTCCTTAGTTTGACATTGGAGACATGCGGGTGTTTCCTCCAATTCACTCCAACCAAGTCTCTGATACCAACTTGTAACACCTATAAAAATCTTTCCAAATTTAAACTTTTTTAAAACATTCAAAACCAATAATTATTACAAAACTTGTTTTCAAAATAGTTTAGTGTCAGAGTATCCTATAGTCAAATCATGAAAACATAAAGAGGTGTACGATCATGTTGGATTTGGTGTCTAAGCCCATAACTATAATTGGTATGTACTTGACCCGATAGTAGCATGGTCCATTTCGGGTTGCCTTCACCATAACAATTTGATAGATGGATATTTGAGTAAGAGGTTATTTATGATTTATTAATATATTATAAGTATAATATATTAATTGAGAAATCATATTATTTAATTCGTATGTATCAAGAATTAATTAAGAAATAATTTAGTGATCAAAAGAGACTAATTAAATTGACACATATGAGTTGGGGTAATGATCCATGGTTTGGTTTGTGATTGGGCTTATAGGTTAATCCATGAAGTGTTTATCCAAATCAAATGGATGGATCATGGGCTAATGTGTATAGATTAGGGTTACATATAACCCTTGATATTCTACACACACACACACACACACACACACACACATATATATATATATATATATATATATATATATATATATAGTGCTAAGCCCTAAAATTGACCACTACTTACATTCCAAGAGAGAAATCGGTTTTAGAGTCTCCTTAGCCTCTCCCATATCCATCAAATTGTTACTTGGTGTTTGTGATATGTTTGAGGCACAACACTTGGGGTGCTAAGTTCTCACAATGCTAAAGTCTTACTAGCAACATCAACAACATCAAGAGGTAACTTTACAACTTGTTTTATGATTCATATGCTAAATTTTTGTATGCTAGTTTAGGGTTGCATGTACACCATATGAATGTTAGAGTATATAAAACCCAACAGTGGTATCAGAGACTATGATGTTTTCTACTGTATTGATGCAACTATGTAATTTTCAAAGCTGAAAAAATTGCAAAACTGGATTCTGCCAGGCCTACTCGACGAGTCCATATATGAACTCGACGAGTAGGTGCCTTATGATGATGAACTCGTTGAGTTCATAAGTACACTCGACGAGTTGATCTGTCTGTGAGCAGACTTTTCGAATTTTTAGCCTGTTTTGGATTAGGAACATTACCACAAACTGTTTTGGTTCATAAAATTCGATCTTAATGATATGGAAATGTTAATCCCCATCCAATAACATGATGTTTATCAAATTCTAAGATAAAAACTTGTTTTTGTGTAATACTAGTTATTTGTATGATTTGAAGTTATCATGTCATATGAATCAAATTAGGTCAAATTGGTAAATAATCATCATATGATAATTGGATTAGTTAAGTTTATCTAGAAGTGTTTTTTGAAGAGTTCCATAACTTGTCCTCAAGTTATTGTTGGATTAGTGTCTAAGTCCATAGTTAATTTTATCTAAAAGTGTTTTTTTGGCTAGACCGAAGGATGAAGAAGAACGAAGCAACAAGCTGCTGTCGATTCTCGGTGGCTGAAGTCGTAAGGATGTGAGCACCTCCGATGTTCGAATGGTCCGGAGAACAGGAAAGAGGCAACGAGAGCTACCGTCGACCTCAGTAGGTGCGGAGAGAGTGTGAAAGGGAGGTGTGTAGGTTTTGTGTAGCTGCAGATTCGATCATTAGCAGGTAAATGGATGGGGACTGCTCCGACAGCCTCCCCTATTCTTCTTCTTCTTCTTCTTCTTCTTCTTCTTCTTTTTTTAAATTATTGTTCTTGACAAAAATTGATGAATGGAATGCATGTTTGGGGTTATTTTGACAGGAATCGATAGGGGAAATGGGTGTTTTAGTTCATTGTTTGAAAAGGGAAGAGGCGACATTGAATGAGTGGTTCTTGGCAGGAAGCGATATAAAGAAGGGAGAAGGGAGCAATGAATCATCAAACAAGTAAAGAAGTTTTTTTCTCTTCTTTTGTTTGTTTTGATAGAAATCAAAGAACTTAGGTGGGTGTTTTTGGGTTTCTTAATCGACTGCAGGGAAGGAAGAGAGCTCGTCTCTTGATTTCTTGGTAAAGAGAGAATGGAGAAGGAATGGAAGAAGGCAGAGATGATTGAGTGTTGTTTTTCATTTGCTTGAAAAATCAATAGATGGAATGGCAGTAACAAACAAGTCCATGATGTTGGTACTATGAATTAGAATGCCTTGCTTGTTGTTCAGTGAAACTTGTAGCTATTCTGTTTTTTTTTTTTTTTTTAAATGAATGCTTTTATTTTTATTTTTTGCAATTACCCTCAACCCTATACTCACTGATATAAAGGGGTTTTAAACTTGGTAAGAATAATTTTAAGGGGTTTAAACTTGGTTTGAATCCGAATTGGATTGAAAGATTTGTTTAGTGGGCAGTAGGCAAGTTGGCTTTCTATTAGAATGGAATTAAGAATTCAAATTCTGTTGGAATGAAATCATGAATTCTACTTATGCTGGAATGGAGTATGGATATTTTTCTCACTGATTTATGTATGTTCTATAATTCTTGTTTATTGGTTTTGGTGTACTTCACAAGTCCACATATTTTTCCAAAGAAATTTAGTTTTTATTTTTCATTTGCTAATACATTATTGTAATCTAAACTACAATTTTGTTTTGTTTTCACAGAAGTTGATGCTTGAAGAACGGACCACAAAATTGAAAGTGATTATAAGCAATATTATTCTTTTGGAATGTATTAGTGTCGTTGTTAGATTTTGATATTTTTTTTCCCGTTTTGAAAGATTTTTTTAGTTTTATTCTTTAACAATAAATGTAATTCTTAACAATTGTTACTCGTGTTCTATAAGAAATAATGTATTTTTTGTTTTTCTTTGTCAATTGATTGTTCAAGAATTTGTTATTCTACAAGAAGTTTTTTAAAGTCATGATCAAGAAATAGGTTCAAGAATATTTTTATTATTTATGGTTCAAGAATATTTTTATTTTTGAATATACTCATAAACATATTCTGTCAGAATGTCCGAAATAAAAGAATTATAATTCGAAAAGTCGGATTTTTAAAATTAATAGAATCTAGGATCCCTAAAAAAAATGCAATTTTCCTTTATTAAATTTGTATTAAATGACTAAATTACCCTTGTAATTAATTAAGATGATATTTTTCAATTATATTTAATTCAATAATATATATTAATTACTTTGAATAAAATAACCTAAGCCTATATATATATATATATATATATATATATATATATATATATATATATATATATATATATATATATATATATATATATGCTTAGGTTATTTTGTTTTTACTAACTATTGTGTGTCAGAATGCACAGATTTGGACCACCGAATGAATAGAATCAACAATTATGATATGAGGGTCTATGATATTATAATATGGTAGCATGTATCATATAATCACACAAATTTCAGCAACATGGTATTTTGGTCAATTAACCTATTTTAAAAAATGAAAATTTCGGATTTTAACTGATCATTAATTCCTTTATTTTTTTAAAATCTGAACTTTTTAAATTAATTCTAATTAAATTTTAATATTTCTTTTAATAATAACCGATTTTATTCTATCTGAATGACAAAACGTCAACAATAAACTAGTAAATATATTTGCGGTTTTATTCTTGCAGAATATTGTTTCATTCAAGATACTTTTTATATTAAACATGCTTAAAGAATTATACAACATATTATCAAGAATAACGTTTTGTAAAGAATATAAATTACATTTATTCTTAAAGATTAAAACTAAAAATGGTTAAAAAAAAAAAAAAACATCAAAATCTAACAAAAACACTAATACATTCCAAAAGAATATTATTGTTAAGAAACACTTTATACATTTTAGTATAATACATTTTGCAATAATACACTCTAGTTCTCCATGTTTTTTCTCCTTTTCCACATCAATGACATTCTCTTCAAAACCTCAATCCAAAAAAAAAATCAGATATTAAAAAATTTGGAGCATTCTAAAAGAATAACAACTATAAATTCTGATAGAATGTAGTAGACATTAAACAATTGTAATTTATTCTAACAACATACATTACTAGTTATTCTGCTAGAATATACTATTGTCATTCTAATAACATGCATTAGTCGTAAGAATGCATTACTAGTTAAACAAATATATTTGTTGTTAATAAAACATTCTTAAAGACTTTTTGACAGAATGCATTTATATAAATAAATTCTGACAAAATACACACAAGTTTTAAGTTATAGAGTAAATTACACGATTCGTCCCTACCGTAAGTGTCAAATTGCACATTGAGTCCCTATTTTCAAAAATTAACTCGGAAAGTCCCTCATTTGTTTAAAATTTTCACGTTTCATCCCTAATTTCGTTAGCTAGACATAAAAAGACGATTTTGCCCTTATCTTTATCTTTTTGATTTATATTTATTTGTTAGTTATATTTAATTAATTAAATATTTATTTGTTTATTTAAAGTAATGGACCCCACCACATATACCCTCTTTATCTCTTTATCTCTTCATTAGAGCACGAATCAATTAGAAGTCTGTGTTCTCCTCTTTGTCGCCGGTGACTGTGAATCTCATTTTTCCGACTTAATGAGAAAAAGGAGATTGATGAGAATGAGGAAGGAGCACCATGAATCTCATTTTTCTTGCTTAGGTGTTGCAATACATACAGTGGAGGAGGATATGCATCTAGTGATCTCCACTCTCCAGCCAGCCATTGACCTTCATCTCCGACTACCTACTATCACCTCCAAGCACCTACCAGCGCTCACATCTACTAAACATCAAAGAAGATGAAGGTTTCCGACCAGTTTTAGCTTCCACAACCCTTTGCCTCTAGCAACCACCACCATTTGCCTCCAACACCCACCTGTAAAGAGCCCCAAACCAAACCAAAATAAAAAAAAGAAACTTGAAATTGGTTCCAAAAAATAAAATCGAAACTGGTTCCAGAAACTAAAATCAAAATCAAAATCCTACGTATGGTGGTTGTCTTCTTCTCCGGAAATCACTTCCATAAAAAACAAAGGAGCTTTCAAAGAAATCAACGAGAACAGGAGACTCAATGCAAAAAAAGCTCCACCCGAACCCATCTTGTTCCACTCTTCCTTCGTCTTCTTCGACCACTCTACGAGTTGCAGGTATGGTGGTGGCATCGTTTTAGCGACGTTGTTGGAGGCGTTCAGATCTGATACATGGAGGTGAAGATTTGAAGAGATGATGAAGACCTCAGATCTGATACAGGGTTGTGGATGCAAGTGATAAAAGAAAGGGGGAGGAGAAAGATAAAGGGAAAGGGAATATATCAGTTTCGTGATGGTTGTTTCCAGCAGGAGAAGCGATGTGCAGGTGGAGTGAACCGATGGCGGTGGTGGCTCCAACAACCCATTTCTCTCTAGCTTCGGGGACCCATGTGAAGGAGGTGAACCAACTGGGATTGAATGGTGTGGGTAGGATTAGGGTAGATGGTAAGTGTTTGGGGGTGGTGGGCCCATTTTTTGTTTTCTAGATTTTTTATTTTTCTTTTAAATAGTTAATAACAAACAAGTAATAAAATATATCAAAAAAGAAATAAAAAGGGTAATATAGACATTTTATGTCCATCAGGGATGGTCCGAGTTAAAAAAATACATTACAGGGACGGTCCGAGTTAATTTTTGAAAATAGGGACGCAACGTGCAATTTAACACTTGGACAAGGGACGAATCGTGTAAATTACTCTAACTTATATTCTAATAGAATTTACAACATCTTTTTTTTATAGAATAAAAACACCATATTAAGTTATTAACATAACTACACATATTAACATCAATTCTAAAAAAATTCATTTCTATTTGTTGCTTAAACTTCAATTCCTTAAAAAGTCTAACAAAATATTATCTACTTTACTTCTAACATAATATTTCAACACAAGTATAAACATGTTACCTTAACATATTCTGACAGAATCTTCCCAATAAATCCAACATATCAAACTTGCCTCTTTTACACAAAAACTCTCTTCTTGATATTATATCAAACACTTGGAAGACATGTTTTATTATCAAACTATATCACACTATTAATTTAATTTGGCAACTATAGCTTGGTTTTTAGGTGCTAGAGAGGGAATGTCTTCAAGAAGTAGTGGCTTTCTATAACCTAAGGAACTTAAAGGGTTAACCCAAGAAAATACCAATTTGCTTAAAAAAACTAGGCTCTTTTAGTTGAGGGACAAGTTCTTTGCCATGTCTCAGAGCACAAAAGAAAAGAGAGAAGCTTGTTATCCATTCTATAACCTCCAACACTAAGATGTTGTGTTTCTCTACTAAATTCTCAATTTTTGTGGTGGATATAAACAGAAATAGTAACATCAATCAAACAAAGACTAAAGTTTTAATGAATTTTGATCTTTCTACAAGCAATGAAACTGTCAAAGTTAACAATATAAGTACCCTATCAATGTTCATCACCTAATCTAAACAATTAAAGCTCCTAGTTTTAGCAATCACTTCTAATAAACAATGGCCAAGATATGCATCGCCGGTTAGAAAACAACAGATAGCGACTGATACAGAAATCCTGTTGCTTCTCCTGTATCGATTCTCTCCTACTCCACATTTCTCCAGATAAACAACTAAAGAAATTGAACAGAACAATATGACAAAAAGCAAGTTCAACAAATCTAATATGATTCGTTGACGTCCTGGTGATTCCAAACCCAACGAGTTCATATAACTTCAAAACTAATCAAAAATTATTTTTTGGAGGAAAATTTGATTTAGGGTTTCCTGTGAATAACAAAAATAGGAATGGAGTAACAAGAAGATTAAAAACTCAAAATCGGATATGAAAAAATCTCACAGACGGGGTGTGTTGGCGGATGACAGCGCATGAGGTGGGTTTCACTGGCTAAAAGGGGAGGGAAGCACCGGCCATATGACGATTGTGCTGATTTTATGGGTGCTCGGACAATGGTGAGAACAATTGGTCGATCGATGATAGGTTTATGGGGAGGATTCCCGATGAATTTTGGTGGATGTTGCAATGAATTTTGGTGGAGGTTGCGATGGGAATGAATTGAGGAATGAAATAAATTAAGGTAACGATTAATGAGTTGAAAACGAGATTGGCGAGGAGAGGAAGTGGGCATCAATGATGGTGATGGTGTTGATGCCGATGATGAACGTGTTCTACCACACACGATTAGGTCAAATATGTTTACTTTATTTCCTTAATTGCAAGATTTCAATTAAATGATTTCCTTAATTAAAAGTACAAAAGGTCCAAAACACCCTTAAATGAATTATTTAATTATTTGTTATTTCTTGAATTCTTATTGGTGCATTTAAGCACACAATAGTTGTTAGAAACATTTGAAACACCTATTGAATATATATATATATATATATATATATATATATATATATATATATATATATATATATATATATATATATATATATATATATATATATATATATATATATATATATATATATATATATATAGGTGATACAAATGATTAAATAACCTACAAATCACATTTGAACACCTTTGAAAATGGCGATAACAACAAAAAAACCAAGACAAATTCTAGCTTCAGAAACCTTATAAAGCTCGTGTCAACATCTTCACATTCTAATTCCTCAAACTTGTCACAACGACGACCACTGCATCACCGTCAGCAAGTACATCTCCTTATCCTCATCACCCCTTATGAACGGCTTTTGTCGGACTCCGCCGTCATTCTCATCCTTCAACTAAAAAAATATTATTGTTAGGACCAAAGAACAACTTATTAAAAAAAAAAAAAAAAAAAAAAAAAAAAAAAAAAAAAACTTAAAGGAAAAAATTTCCGCATTTAACAACTTTTTTTAGTGCTGATGAAATTTTCTAACTAAAAAATAAGTTTAACAGAAAAAAAGAAAAAAATGTTTTCGTGATTAAATTAGAAGATACTTTTAAAATTGGGTGGTTTTAATGAAAAAAGGCGCATCATCATCGTTGTAACATACTAAACTAGTTTAATAAAATTAAATAACTTTAATAGAGAAGGAAATTAAATTATTAGTTTAACCCTAGATAAAAAAAAATATTACATTTATTTAAAGCTAGTCACTCCATATACGTTAAACTGAAACCGTTACAAGTGGTTTTTCAAAAGAATATTAACAATCTATATATATATATATATATATATATATATATATATATATATATATATATATATATATATATATATATATATATATATATATATATATATATATATATATATATATATATATATATATATATAAAAGATTAGGTTAATGTGAGACGACCTAATTTTGTGAGAGCATAAGACGTATTTTATTTAATTTTTTTATTTTTTTTTAATTTTTTTTAGTTAATTCAAGTTCCGAAAATAATATTTAAAAAAAAGAATTTTTGGATTTTTCCATTTATTTTGCATTTTAAAATTATTTTTTAAAATATGTCAGTGTAATATTCTATTTTTTAAAATTATTTTTCATAATCAATATTTGCAATCGAAATCTAGACAAAACATTTAATCTCTCTTGAGGCATGATAGATTGCAAACAAGATTTTAAGGGTTTTAGTTTCGTAAAGTTTCATTCAACTAATATAGAATGTATCGGGAACAATCAATAATATTATGAATAGTAGATAATAAACTACATAAGTGTTTTTAATTTCTAAGAAATTTAGTATTGTGTTAGTTGTATTACGTTTAATTGACATTTTTTTTAACAATTCTAGTTGTTGATTAAATCATCACCATCAATGTCTGAGATATGATAATTTTGTAATTTTTTAAAGATTTTTGCAACTTGCTTTTAGTTTGTTATGATTCAACGACTTCAACTTCTTTAGTTTGTTATGATTCAACGACTTCAACTTTTATGGGTCTATATTGTAGTTGTATGCTCATGTTATTTACTTTAACTAATATATAAATGGTATAACCATATTAATGATAAATTCAAATATGCCAAATTATGGTTATGGTTTCTTAGGTTTTGAACTTTTGATTTTTTTGATTTGTTTTCTTTAGTTTTTTGTACGTGGGTTTTATAAAAAAATAAAACTTTGTTAGATATAATTATTATTAAAAGAAATTATATTTTTCTTGGATGTAAAGACTTTAAAACTCCTTAAACATTTGATAACCCCCAAACAGATTTAAAATTTGTAATAAGATTTTGATTTTTTGTTAGTTTTTTAGTAATTAAGATAATTTCAAAGGTTACATTGTGTATTATCACTTTTCATGGCTATTTTTTTTAAATAATAATCCATACAATTTCTTTTTTTTATGAAAAAAAAAAAAAAACTGTGGATTTGGCCATGAAATCGGAGTCCCTTACAAATGAAGTCCCCATACGCCTTCACCATCCACACACCTCCAAAACCGCCACTAGGTCGGTAAAGCATCACTAACACTAATTCGTTTATGTTTTCTTTTAAAATTAAGATGAATAATGGTTGTCGTTTCAAAAGGTCAAACATCTGATTTCACGTTGTAAAATTTTAAATTTTAGGATAAGTACACAAATTCACGTCTCTTAAAATCTTAGACGTAAGAACTTACTTTCATTTGAAAACCTAGACATTGTTTCCAAATGTTGGTGTATATAATCATTTATAGTAATTTTAATATGATAAGAAAAAGATGTTCATTCAAAAATACACATTTCCTTAAACGATATGATCAAGTTTCTTACCATATAGAATCCAAATATATATGTCATCATAATATTATCGGGTTGTAAAACTACAAAATAATTGTCATAAAATATACTTGTTTACTCAATAGAGGACCATGTCACTTCTAGATGCTCTTGAAAAGATGTAAACTTCAAAAAATAGCCTGTTATCTTTTGTTTTTATGTTTTTATTTATCTTCCTTACTTTCATTTGAAAACCTAGACATTGTTTCCAAATGTTGGTGTATATAATCATTTATAGTAATTTTAATATGATAAGAAAAAGATGTTCATTCAAAAATACACATTTCCTTAAACGATATGATCAAGTTTCTTACCATATAGAATCCAAATATATATGTCATCATAATATTATCGGGTTGTAAAACTACAAAATAATTGTCATAAAATATACTTGTTTACTCAATAGAGGACCATGTCACTTCTAGATGCTCTTGAAAAGATGTAAACTTCAAAAAATAGCCTGTTATCTTTTGTTTTTATGTTTTTATTTATCTTCCTTAGGTAAATACACATGTCAAGATCAAGAGAAGATACTAAAAAGGAGAATTAATAGATTAATTCCAACCTATAAGTAAAAATATGAATACAAATGAGGGAAAAAAACATGCAACCCTATGCTATATATATATATATATATATATATATATATATATATATATATATATATATATATATATATATATATATATATATATATATATATATATTATGCTAATATCAAAATAGTTTTATTAAAGAGAAATTAATTAATACGGCAAACAAAACATTTTATTTTATGGCTGAAAATAAAAGTTTCCATTTGGAAAAACTTATGGAATACTTTGAAGGCTTTCCATATTGAAGAGTAGAAGCCATCACTCTTCTTACTTCTAATCAAAGCTCTCTATCTCTCTACCTCTATATATTAACTCCATAGCCAATACACATAAAATCAAATAATCAACCCATAAATTAATCACAGTCAAAAACCTTGAGAAATGGCCACCAACACCATAAAAACTAAGACACTTTCCGGCGTCGGAAACCTCATAAAGCTCCTACCAACCGGCACGGTCTTCACCTTCCAATTCCTCAACCCTGTCCTAACCAACGGTGGCCACTGCACCACCGTCAACAAGTACCTCTCCTCCACCCTCATCGCCCTCTGCGGTCTCTCCTGCATATTCTCTTCCTTCACCGACAGCTACGAAGATGATGATGGAACCATCCACTACGGAGTCGCTACCGCTAAGGGATTCTGGCCGACTCCGTCCTCATCCTCAGGCGTTGATGTTTCGAAGTACAAGCTTCGAATCGGAGACTTTGTGCATGCACTTTTCACGGTGGTTGTTTTTGCGGTGGTGGCGTTGTTGGATGATAACACGGTGGAGTGTTTGTACCCTGCGTTTGAGACGAACGAGAAAATGTTGATGATGGTGGTGCCGCCGGTGATCGGAGCTGTTTCGGGGACGTTGTTCATGGTGTTTCCTAATACACGTCATGGGATAGGGTACCCATCCGCAAGACAATCGAACAAGTGACAAATGCAAACTACGTGTGACAAATTATGAAATTAAAACTGAAGGAAAAAAAGGTGATGACGTAAGCTCTAGTTTTCTTCTTGAAATTCATGCTCAAAGAAATATGCATGTTGTTGTTTTATAATATGTTTATCCTGTTTTGATTTTAAGCTTGCTATTAATCATTTTTAATTGCAAAGATTGATTTAATATTAAAAAAAAAAAAATAAAAAAAAATCATTGCACTTACTAACCTATGCACACACGTGCACGTGCACGATAACACGATTTCACCCCATTTTTTTCGTGATGAGTAGTTATAACTTCTACAAGCCAGATACAAGCCGGCTGTTCTTTATTCATATTATATTATCATATATGTTAAATCGAAGAGTATGTTTATATCCAATTCCAACACAAAATTCATCAAATCATGAATTCCATCGTCAAAGTCAGATTTTAGAGGGCATACTAACATCTAGAATTATCGTTAATTAATTTATATATTGACTTTCAAACTAAAAAATTTCACTAGTATGAACTTATAAAATTAACTTTTGAAATCTTATTTTATTCACGCATATTATTTCAATCATTTTAATTTTATTTTATTTAAAAAACTCAATTTACTTTAAAAAAAAAAAAAAACAAAAAAAAAAACAAAACAAAACAAAATTTCTAGTCATAAATATGGGTGTTACATGTAAGCATCTGATCATATCATTACTTTTTTAAGCTCTCCGTTACTACCAACTAGTTCTTCATAACACATACCATCCTTCATAACCATTATTTTTAATCATTATAAAAGGATATCATACCCTTCATCAATCTATTATTAAAAAAATCTCCATCACCCTTTAAGAACATAAATCAAGATTTAACCCCTTTCATGTTATACACATTTCTTTTATATACAAGCTCAAAAATAATAAAGTTACCCACCTTAAGATATTGCTGTTGGATCAATTCCAATTCTTGATGTTTCAATGTTTCTTCTAACTCCCAAATCTACCTTTTTTCACCTAATTAAGGGCAACTTGCAGGTGCAAATGGGGCTTTCACCGAAGAAGATGAAGGGATGAATCTTACCAAACTATGACTTAAAGATGATCCACAAAGTAACCATATAGACTAAAACATAACTTTTAGTTAAGTAGAGGGACGTAAAGCTTAATTCACTCTTATATAGAAAAACAACTCACATTTAGAGAAAACTTTACAAAATAGTCCATAGACTATCTATCAACGTGCAATGTTAGTCCCTTAACAAGTTTTGTTACCCTATCAGCATAAATTTAACTAATAAGTTATAAAAATCAAGTTTCCCTACACTAATCCGTGTCAACTTAGCAATAGTATATTTTTATCTTTCATAAAATGAACATCTTTTTTCCAAAACAAATACAACAAAAATACTGGTGTCATTGAAGTAGAGGCGTCTCCACATCACAATACTCCCTTCCAATTTCGTTCTCTTCTTTTTGTAAAAATCCCTCTTTTCCTTTAGCCCATAGAACAAAGTACAACCCAGTAAACATCACAAACATACCTGTAAGGCTGTGTAAACAAGATAAAAACTTGATGAACAATCTAAACAAACGATCAATCATGTCTAGTGTTAATTAGATCACTAAAGCACATGGTACAACTGTTTAATGCATGAGTATAGTACGAATGTATGATACCTTCCAATGGCAATGGAGTGACCTAAGAAACGAGAAATGACAACAGTGATTACAGTGCCAATTGGATTAAACATGGAAACCAAAACAGGACCTCTCTTCCTCATTGCGTATCCATTGAAGCTTACACAAAATCCAGATACTGTTCCAACCTGCTTGTTTCCAATATAATCGACCATGATTATATATATACACTCGTTTATTTTTTTAATTAAAAAAGTACAAGTCATAGATATTTCAATATTCGTATTTCATACCAATAAAGCATACCACATAAGTTGTTTTAAACACCACACTTGCCATTCTTTTCCAATTTCCTGATCTTGAATAAACTCAACCATCACAGTTAGCATCACACCGATTAAAGATGTTATTGCACACAACGATATAGGCGTTGGCATATCCCTTAAAGCTATAGCCTACCAAAAAAAAAACATTTTTAGCGACACAATTTCTGTCGCGACTTATTTATCAGTTTTTATTACACCTGCAAGATGACATTGCTTGATAGAACTATAACCGCAGCAATGAGATACAAGCAGCCGACAATATGGTCCCTATCGAAAATATAGAAGTGGTCGGTTGGTGGAGACAAGGCGTCGTGTGGGAAGATGTCTTTCGCGACGGTTTTTCGTTTAGTACTTTGCATAATAGTCATTGTAATGGCCCCCACCACACATAGGAAAGTACCCACAATTTTGACCCTACTGTACGTGCATGTGAGGTTGACTTTTTCTAACCTGCATGCGTGTAATATTAAATAAAAAAATTAAATTTGTAAAAAGATAAATTGCACCATTCGTCAAATAAAATGTAAAACGTGGAGTTGGACATGGTATTCAAAGTTAGGGTTAAATGTAAGAGATCACAATTGTATTTTTATTTAATTTCTATTAAAGTATTGCATTTTTTTTTCTTATTAGAATATTGTGTTTTTAAAAAATATATTCAAAGATAATACTACCAAAATTAAATATACATTTTTATTTCTTGCATTGAATGGTTTTGGCTATGATACATGCATGTAAAACATTGCATCTCCAAATAACAAAAATAACAATTTTGTTGTTTCTTGCAATGGGTAACCAACAGCAGACACTAAATAGATGTTTTTGCACGTCTTGTGTTTATTTTTCAAATTTATGTTGATGAACTTCGAGATAACTTCTACAAGTGCATAATACTGTTGTTCAATAGCTTTTACTTATCATTAACCATTGTAATTTATAGTAAATGTGTTTCAGATCCACCATAAATTCAAAGTAAGTCAATACCTAAATGCCCAAGCAATGAGAAAAACGAGACCTGGTGCAAGATTTGGCATTGCTGTAGCCATGGATGCTGAAGTCAAGTTTATCCCCTTCAACATTAACGACTGAAACAACGTCACCCTAATAAGAACAACGAAAATACAATCAAAAGAAAAAATAATTAGGAGAATATAATTAAACCCAGAAATCCAACGTTCTCTCACCCTGAAAACGATATCAAAACCAACTGAACAGATAATTTGGCGCTCAATCTCTTCGGCCATGCTTTCCTGCAACATAGACATTAGAAAAATCTTTCACCTTTTGATATAAACTCAATCGAAAATCTTGAAGGGCATGTAAATGGGTGGTTTCTAAAAGCTTTGGGTACCTTTCGAAGAAAAATGCAAGAGGGGAGAGGATAAGAAAGGTGATGAAATTGAGGGAGATGATGTAAGGAGACTGAGGAAGGCCTTCAGACATGAGATATTTCTGCAAAATTGAGTTTCCGGCGTATATAAACTGGACTCCGATCAATCCACCGATTATTGTGGCGTCTTCGATGAATTCTGGTCTGCTCATTGTAAATGGTTCAGGTTTTAGAATGTTGGTGTGGATGTTTTTAGGCGATGAGATTGAAAAGGATTCATGGATTCTTCTGGTTTGATTAAGAGGCGAAACCCCTAATTTCTATCTTCTTGAATTCTTGTTGATCGATGAGATTGAAGTTATCGCGAGAAGAATTCGATAATGAATGAAATCAAAGAGACCTTTTTTATGTATTGATTTCGAATAAAAATAAGAAACCTTTCAAAAAACAGGATTTGTAATGAAATTTGAAGCCCTTGTCTTGAATTCTTCTTTTGCAATGAATGATGTAGGCATATGTGTTGTAGGAGAGGGGGTGTGGGACCCAAATAGGGGTGTTAATTATCGACATGGATCTTATATCAAACGGGTTTGGATTGAGATTTATGACCGGTTAATCCATCAAATAAAGGGTAGTGTTCGGGTTAATAATTGGGTTCACGGGTCAACTTATCACCCCGTATAATTTTTTAAATGTATTATCGTTTTAAAGCAAGCTCCTCGAAAGTGGTTCTAAATTATAATGATAATTTAAGTTATGCAACTACATCTATTAACCTATGCGTATTGTGTGCCCTAAATCAACTAGTCATTGCTATTATCAAAATAATATATATGTTCATGGGTTAACCCTCCAACCCGCTAACCCATATAATAAAAGACATTAGAGAGGTTATATCCGGGTTGATGTTTTCAATTCGCCAACCGGTGACACGAATAATTATACGGGTCGTATACAGGTTGACCCATCAACTCGAGTTTGACACCCCTAGACCCAAATCTAATTTAATAATCGTATAAACTTTAAATAAAACAAACATAAAAAATAGACAGTTGAAGATATAGTAATTTCTATTTGAAAGATAGTTGTGTTGGGTATTGAGCTTTTAAGAGCTTGTGAGGTTTTGACCAAAAAAAAAAAAAAAAAAACACTTTGAAGAAATTTTTTGTATGTGGTAGGTAGCAGAAGGTGTTAATTTTTATTTTATATAAAAAAATAATAATAATAATAATAATAAAATAAAATATTTCAAATAGTGTTTAAAAAAAACCGCATGTTGCTTTTTAACGGTAAACACCGATTCTTCTTATATTACTCATAAACTAATTTTCTCTAAGCCATGTCTTGAATCCATAACATGATATACCACAATATATCACTCGGATACAAGCCTTTGGTAAAAAAAACTCCTACCTATTATAAAAGATTTATTACATTGCCCTTAATAAAATGAATCTTGCATTAATAGCTCTTATATAAATGT
Organism: Lactuca saligna; assembly: GCF_052625555.1. Taxonomy (NCBI): domain Eukaryota; kingdom Viridiplantae; phylum Streptophyta; class Magnoliopsida; order Asterales; family Asteraceae; genus Lactuca; species Lactuca saligna. The sequence goes on from NC_136422.1 coordinate 148,188,408, forward strand.
CATTTTATGTAATTATATTCATTTCAAAAGCTTCTAATTATTTTTTAGCGAATACATATATACAAATAAAAATTACAGCTTTCATCCACGATCCACCAATTAACAATTACAGTATTCAGCTATCAATTAACAACTACCAATAAGTTTTGATAAACATATCCATAGACCAAAATCATTCTTAATCAACAAAAGAAGGAAAATTTTGCAAAAGATTCATTTAGTGGCCAAAAACTGAAATAAGTACTAAACTGGAGGACCAAAGATGTAATTTAGATTTAAAAAAGGGTAAATTACACCGTTGGTCCCTCGTGCACATGCCAGAATGCATGTGTAGTCCCTATTTCCAAAATTTAACTCGTGCAGTCCCTCGTTGTTATTTATCTTGCATGGTTAGTCCCTATTCACGTTAACTGTTAACTCTTTCCGTTTAAGCTACCCACGTGCCTTGCACGCAGGGGCATTTTCGTCTTTTTAGGGTTTGTGTCCATATTTAATGCCGTTACACCTTAAATCTTATAAAGAACACTGCAACCCTCTTTTCCTCTGTATCCTCTCGTTCGTCTCTTCCCCTCGTTCGTCTCTTCCCCTCGTTCGATCGATTTCTTCCAAATACATAACAATGATCGATATTAAATGCAATTGTGGAGCCACTGCAGTGATTCGCACATCTTATAGCAAAAGAAACCCTGGGAAACTCTATTATGCTTGTACAGTAAAGGTAAGGTTAATGATTTCAATTTCATTCTTCGTCTTCTCTAATTTTGCCCTAATTCTTCATCTACTTTAATTGGTTCAGGGACCATTATGCAAGTTCATAGGATGGGTGAATGATTATGATCAGGACTGTGATTGTATGGCGTTTAGGATGAAACTTGAAGAACAAAATCGCAAATTGAAGCTTTACCTAGTTATTAGCTGGGTTTTTTTTTGTTTCAGTCCTTATATATAAAGTGTAGGTTAAGTAATGAAGTTGTTAGTATTTTGGTATGTGTATATTGTAATGGAGACTCTTTGTAATGTTATTTGTATTAACAAAAAAATTTCAATTTTAGTTACAATATATTGTGTAATCATAATGTGGTGTTATCAGTTGGTGTTCAAATTTAATGAAAATGTGGTATTTGCAACATATGCAATATACCATTCAATACTAGCATCCAATATAACAATTAAAAGGGACAAAAACTCTAAAATATCCAAGATAACCATTGACCATTAACATAAAGGGACATCCAAAATAACAACATAGTCTTATGGCATACAAATAGTTATCCTACACAGCAACAAAGTATCAAAATACAACACATAACAACAAAGTAATATGGCAATAAATGCCTAACAAAAACATAGTTATCCTTCATGATCATGATACCAAACTACAAATTCTCAAAGCATGGGGCTTTTTCCTTTGTTCCCAACTCCATTTTGTACACCACCACTGCTACCTATTGCACCTTCTCCTGTTGTATTCCCTGCTGCACCTTCTCCTGTTCCATTCCCAGTCTGTGATTGTCCCTTGCAGGTCCTTCCATTATGGCCCACATTTCCACATTTTGTGCATGTTACAGATTTCCATTTTGTGGACACTCCATCATCTTCTGTTGCAGATCTTCTTCTCTTTTTTTTTGGTCTGCCAATAGGGACACAATACTTTGGTGGTATCAACTTGGTAGGACATGTGCTTTTTTCCCACAATAACCTCCCATTAATAGGTTCAACTTTGAAGACATACATTTCTTTCCATGTCTTGAGCCAATAAGTTGGGTGTACCCATGTCTCAGGTATTCCAACATTTTCATTGTTGAGCCTCATATCCCATATAGCTGCTATACTATGTTTGCAGGGTATGCCTGTCAGTTCCCACCTATTACATGAACAAGTTTGTTGGTCCATATTAACCACATACTGATTAGTACCTTCACTTGTAACCTGGTACTTCCCATTGCCACAGAACACTGCCCTACACTGTGCTGCCCTTTCTTTAATTTTTTCAAGGGTCTTAGTGGCTGTAGGAGTTAATGGGCCATTAGCTTTATCAATTTCTTTTTGAACCATGACAATTTTCCTCATGATATACTCCCTAATAAACTCCAAGCAACTGATAATTGGCTTATCACGACCCTTCACTATCTTGCTATTCAAACTCTCACACATATTATTCAACACAGCATCACAATGTGCCCTCCCTAATAAAACACAACTGTATTAGATTATATTTAAAAATTATACACTTATAAACATAATATTATATACCTGAGAAGTGGGATCTGGACCAGTGCTTAGGTGGAATAGAATTAAGCCAGTCATATGCTTCACTGTTAGGTTTCTTTAGTTCTTCCATGGCACTGTTGAATTGTGGTATGGTGGTACATGTTGCACATTTCCAAAGACAATCCTTGAATTCCTTGCCCCTCCATTTACGTTTCATGTTCTCATGAAGATGCCTTAGGCAATATCTATGCTCTGCTGCTGGGAAAAGTTTCTCAAGTGCAGGCAATAACCCCTAAATCATCAAAAGAGTGAAGTTGCTTATTGAATTGTAAAACATGCATGTGAAAATGAATGGAGAAATTTATTTACCTTCTGTCTATCTGATATGAAAATGAAGTTGGAGTTTGCATACAAACCAAGATCATCTCCTAAGTTAGTTAAAAACCAGGTCCATGAATTAAAGTTCTCTGCTTCAACAACTGCATATGCCAAAGGGTATGTGCAATTGTTCCCATCTAAACCCTAAATTATCATGTCAAACACAGTAATAAGCAAACAATTAACTATGGTCAAACATTAATCAAATACTAAAATATGATTATGCACATACCACTACTGTCAGGATCATACCATGGTATGGACCCTTCATGAATGCACCATCAAGCCCTAGTAAATCTCTTTTCCCTGCTGCAAATCCACTTTTCAGTGGACCAAGACAAATGTATACTCGTTCAAATACCCTGGTCTCAGATGCATAACATGGTTCACTTTGCACTTGAAGTTTGACTGTGGTGTTTGGATTTCTACTCTGCACCTCTTGTAAGTAGTCTCTTAGACATGAGTACTGAGCAGCAAAATCTCCCCTAATTGATTCCAGGGCTTTTGTTTTCGCCCTATGAACTTTCATGTCTGACAATCCAAGTTGGTATTTCTTCTCAAGCATCTCACGTAATGCTCTAAGTGGTATTTCTGGGTTTGCCTCCACTGTGTCAACAATCTGTTCAGAGAGAAACTTGTAGTTACATGCCCTAATTTTCTTTGTTTGAAGGCACGTATGTTGCTTTTCATAGGTCTTAACAGTCCAGTTAATGTCTTTTTTCCACTTACTCACTAGTAGGACCCATGGGCATTTATGAATAGAACCATCTTTCACTTTCTTTTTCTTTTGACTTGGTCCCACTTTGTCATTACTTTTGCTGGTCCCACCTGTTTCTAATATCCCAAGGTTTGGTATTGTCCCTTTGCAAACCACTCTAATCCTATTTTTGTCATTCTTGACGAAGTCTAACTCCCTTCTACTCTGTATGGAATGAAGATAAATTTGTTGTTTAACTTCCTTGGCTGTGCTAAAAGTCTGGTGGATGTAAAATGGATCTTTGACAGCAGCTGCTTCATTCTTATGTGCTCTTCGTAAATCTCTTATCTTCTTCCTTTTTTTACTAGCTTCACCCTCATCTGATGAAGATGCAGATACAAATTCTTCAGTGTTTATAACCTCTAATTCTTCATCACCTTCTACTGCTTCATCTCGATCATCAGGAAAACTTCCAACCCACTCCACCTCTATGTCAATTTTAAGGTGAAAGTTCTTCATATCAACCTCTGGATCATCTAACAAATTATCTTCATCAACTATGTAATCGCTATCTTGACTGTATTCACTATCTTCAGTGTCATCACTATCATGACTGTCTTTACTAGCTTGACTGTCTTCACCTGCTTTTTCACTATTTGGTTCATCTTGTTCCATAGGAGTCCCACCAAAAGGTTCAGACCATTCAAATGTATCATCCCAACCATCAACATTAGGACATGTGCTTCCTATCATTGGTTCAGTCAAAGGGCTTTCAATTCTTGGTATATAGGCAGGGGTTGACTCAACTGTTTCACTCAATGTAACAAGGGGTTGTTCCAAGGTTGTTTCAAGTAATGTACTAGGGGGTTCGTCCATAGTTTCTACATTCTCAAAAACAGGGGCTTCTTCACTAGGACAATCCCCTGAATTTGACCAGGTCAATAACAAGCTTTTACGACAAAGGGACTCAGGAATTTCGTGTATCTTTATCTTTGCAGGGTTTGGGGACATTTGATACGTATGGAGCTTGGTTTCCCAAAACTCTGTATACACTTCTATCACCTTGTGTTCATACACGTATGACCTAAAGTGGTTTATATCTTCATCACAACCCAAAGCATACAACCCAAAATCTAAATCCCAGGTTGGTCGTTTGAAATGATAATAAATACTTTTACCTGGTTCCACACAACCAAGCAATTCCATTATCTCGTCCATATCATGCACCGAGAACAAGTCACTATCAATGCCATCAATATATTTCATCTTCCCCTTTATGTATTTACAGCCTGGAAACTTCGTAAAAACTCCACCATAGTTCAATCGTATCGAGAACATACATGGATTGTCAGCTGCGAACCCAAAAAAAAATTACGTTTTAGGAACGTATAATGGATGATCAACTGAAAATGTAGAAAATTTTACCGTATGAGCTTTGGAGATTGTATTCCTCCCATTCTTGCCTAATCCTCCAGTTCACCATCGTAGAAAACTAGGGTTTTCTCGTGCAATGCTAAGGGTCGACGGAGGATGAAATCAGAAATGATCGGTTATCGAAGTCGCGCCATACTGGTTCATGTATACAAACCTGAAAAGACGAAAATGCCCCTGCGTGCAAGGCACGTGGGTAGCTTAAACGGAAGAAGTTAACAGTTAACGTGCATAGGGACTAACCATGCAAGATAAATAACAACGAGGGACTGCACGAGTTAAATTTTGGAAATAGGAACTACACATGCATTCTGGCATGTGCACGAGGGACGTGTAATTTACCCTTTAAAAAAATGCTCCCTATTATGATGAAATTAAATAATATAAGTTGAAGTATATCGTTGTTCACTTGTTCAATATAGACAATGATACAACACAATCCGTGAAGGTGCCTTTGTTCAGATACTTATGAAGGTTTTTGCTAATATTACAAAAACTAATATACCAAATTATAAACATACCCAACACCACTTTCTACAAAATCATTTCATCACAAGCAACCAATTCTCCCAAATAGACAGTTCTGACCTCCATGAAAATGACATCAACAATAAGATGCCTAACAATGGCGACAAACCAAATGGGTACGATTTGGTGTACAAGATTCGAGAATGTACGAATTTGGGTCTGTACAACAGTGGCCAACAGCTTCACTCCCACGTTTTGAGATACGGGTTCAACTCCGATGTATTCGTTTCATCAGCCCTCATCAATTTCTACGTTAAACTGGATCTAGTGGAAGATGCACATAAACTGTTTGATGAAATTCCTGAACCAGGTTTAGTTGCTTGGAACTCATTGATCACTGGATATGTTCGTTCTGGGAAGTCCCGTATTGGTTTACATCTGTTTCTTCAGCTACAAAAGTCGACAATTTCTTCAGATTCATACTCGTTTACTGCTATTCTACCCGCTTGTGGACAGCTACATTTAGTACAATTAGGCAAATCGATTCACTCTAAAGTTATCAAATTTGGCATCCAACAAAACGCTTTCATAGCAAATTGTTTGATCGATATGTATGGAAAATGCAATCATGTAGAAGATGCAATCAATATTTTCGATGAAACATGTTTCAAAGATACATTTTCTTGGAACTCGGTAATCGCTTCGTGTGCTAGAAACCAAAGAATCGAACAAGCATTTCACTTTTTGCATCAAATGCCAAACCCCGACACAATATCATACAACGAAATCATCAATGGAATCGCACAATTCGGAAACATACAACACGCGATCGAGATTCTATCAACGATTCCAAACCCTAATTCCTCTTCATGGAATTCAATTCTAACAAGTTATGTAAACCGAAATCGTCCAAGAAACGCGATTGAATTCTTCTCCAACATGCATTCGAACAACATAAAAATGGATGAATTCACATTTTCAAGCATTTTAAGTGGTGTAGCGCGTCTTGGTACTCTCACATGGGGGATTTTGATCCATTGTTGTGTTGTGAAACACGGTTTAGATGAATCGGTAGTTATCGGGAGCAGTTTGATCGATATGTACGCGAAATGTGGGTTTGTAAACACCGCGGAGTTTTTGTTTGAATTGTTACCCGATAAAAACTTGGTGACATGGAACACGATGATATCAGGATACGCGCATAACGAGAAATCCACCAAAGTGTTTGAATTTTTTGAGAGACTGAAAGATGTGAAAGATTTAAAACCAGACGGGATCACGTTTTTGAATGTGTTATTGGCTTGTTGGCATGATAAGGCATCGTTGAAAGTTGCAAATCGATACTTTGAATCGATGATTTATGATTATAAGATTGATCCAACGGTTGAGCATTGTAGTTGTTTGATTAAGGTTATGGGTTGTGAAGGGGAGATTTGGAGAGCTGAGGGGGTGATAAAGCGGTTAGGGTTTGAGTCGAGCGGGGAGGTGTGGAGGGCGCTGTTGGCGGCTTGTGGTGGTTGTGGGGATTTGGAGGTGGCGGAGATGGCGGCTAGGAAGGTGATTGATCTTGGAGGCGATATGGAGTTTGTTTATGTTATGATGTCGAATATTTATGCCCAATTTGGGAAGTGGGAAGATGCGAGAGTAGTGAGGAAGGTGATGAGAGACAATAATGTGATAAAAGAGGCTGGTTTTAGTTGGATTGACATTTAAGTTTTAATTTAAATAATGTATTTCCATTGATTTTTTTATTACTTCATTTTATACTACCAAATCATAACATATACACGTAGCTACTATTAGTAAAAAAATAAAGTAGAGAAACAAAGTCAAAACACATGCAACATAATTGAAAGTAGAACTAAAGAAGAATATGAAAAGACAGTGAATAACTTCACAAAATCATAACTCAAACTGAATTTGTTTGTGCTATTTTGTAATGTTTGAAGCATCTTTTTATGAATTACAAAACAATGAGGATGAATTACAGAACCTGTCTTCTTGTTTTCTCAATCCAAATGTCTGCTAACATGTCACCTTGGAACAGATAAACCCAGCTCTAATCCAAACAAATAAAACCCATATCAGATAATACTCTTTCTTCTACTTTAATTCAGTAAAAAAACATCATGCAAAAAAAACTTTCTATCTAAATGGTTTTTTTTTTTTACTTCCTAATAAAAAGTTTATATATAAATGATCCAAGTAGTAAAGTTGCATCTTATTATCATCATGAAGCAAAGCCCACCTCTAGAAACAGCATAATCTATCACGTTCCATCAAATTCATCTGAGGAAAACGAGAATAATCTCATGTTACTTAAATTGTTTGTAGATTTAATTTAAATTAGTTCCAGAATTGGAAATCAGTCACACTCTGTATAGTGTATAGTTTACAAGCCAAATAAAACAAGCAATGAAAAATAGAGTAATGGTTTTGGGAAACATTAAATGCATCATATACTAAAGAAAATCCGAGTAAAATTCCTTGGTATTATCATCATGATGCGGGCCCACCTCTACACACAGCAAATTCAATCACGATCCATCAAATGCATCTGGGAAAATGAAAATTCTTGTTACTTTTATACTCTAGTTTCAGCTATATGCAACAAGTTAGACTCACAGCTTTCACTAATCATTCACAAATCTTCATATTTCAGCAATTTTCTATATTGTTATATTTGATAAAATTAGGTCTGATTTTATAAGCCTAAAAGTTTTAAGATGACAGAGGACTCATACTTGATATGATGACAGATCTTGTATATCTTTATGCAATGAGAAACTCATGTGCCTGCATTAACCAAACTTCCAGTCAGATCTAAACTAGGTGTGGTCTTTGAAGATTTTAATTACTTGTTTTTACTTTTTATATGATATGCAAGTGTTTATGTTCCTAATTGAATATCTAAACAAGATCCTTATTTACAATAACAAAACAGTTTAAAGACATGTTGGCATGAAAATGAAAGAATTCACCTCTACAAGAAAACAGTAGAAGAATTAAACAAGATATGAATGAACACATAAGGCTTGTATTTGTATATCACATGGGAGAAGTTGTGACTCACAGTCAAATAACAAAAAACATATTAGAGGCCAGGAGAGGTACGGCAGAGTGTACCCTGTGAAAGAGATCTGCAACTCCTTGAAGTTGTGCTCAGGCAGGATGTCAATCTTGCTGCAGCGACTGCATTATGTAGGGGTAACAGAGATTGAACACCTCCGAGTTCTGATGGACACCTATCAGATACAGTATTGAAAATTCGTTAATATGTTATGAAACTTCTCAAGGTTTCTTAGCTGTATACAGTAAATTCAACAATAAAATGGTGCGATTCCTGATTAAAAGACAAAAGGAACACATACTACCGAAAATTCAACTTCCTGTTTTTGAATCGTACTTGTATCAGTTGTAAATCGTAAATTGACATCAGATGGATCTTTGTTTTAGAAAGAAAACACGTACCTTGACACTGAGAAGCGAGGAACCGGTGAGGTGGTAGACCTGGTTGGAAGAGGAAATTTTGGAGACGAAGGGGCAGATTTGGGCATGGAAGCCGTCTTGAAAGCGGATTTGAGATTTGCAATTGAAGATTTGTTCATGAATCTGCTGCATCTTGAAGCCATTGGCAATACCGCGGGATCGGAGATCTGATGGAAAATGTAAAAAATATCCAATCCAAATCAATCCAATTTTGATGGTCTGATAGGGTTTAGGGTTTTAGGGCAAGCGACAGTTAAACAATCGGGTCGTGTCCCATGTGGTTGAGTTACATGTTACCCGGATAAAATTTCACCCGGGCTGCTACCCGATTCTTTCACCTAAAAGAAAATGAACATTTTTTTTTTTTTTTTTTATAAAGGGTATTTAAAAAAGAGTCTTACGACATATTCCTTTTATCAATTTGACTATTGAAATTTATTAATCTTGATTAAATTATTTTATTACTTTTAGATACTTACATTCACATATTTGTTGGGTTCTACAACCACCTATTATCGACGTACCAAAGTGTTCCAAAGCCCTTGGTTTTTAAGGGTTTCTCCATATTTAGAGATTTTAATTTATGGATTAGGGCATACTTTTCAGCCTCCAATCCTTGGACACGAAACTGTAGCCTCCATGCATTAGGGGTGTCAATTTATGATACGACACGACAAAAATACACGACACGAAACGAAATCAAAATTCGAATTCGTTTTCGTGTCGTGTTCGTGTCAAGTTTAAAAAACACGATGTCGTGTCGTGTCGTGTCCGTGTTTACAAATCCACACGAAATTGACACGATTGAGCATGTATTTATCGTGTTTTCGTGTTTGGCGTTTTTATCGTGTTATATATGATTAAATATGAATTAAATAAAATAATAGTTATGTAATATTATCTTTGTCATGTCGTGTCGTGTTGTCGTTTTTTAATTGGTTCGTTTTCGTGTTAGTGAAAAAAAAACACGACATCGTGTCGTGTCGTGTTCGTGTTACAAAAAACATTATCGTGTCGTGTCGTGTCAGACAAAAACACGACACGACGGTCCGATTTGACAGGCCTACCATGCATGATTGAGAGCTTGTTTGCTTGATTTTGGGCTTGTTCTTTAGACTTTGGTGAAGCTTGAGGAATGAGGGAATTCATTTTGGTGCAAGGAAGCATGAAGCAAGTTTGGATCCAATATCTTCTTCATATTTCTTAACTATTTTAGGCATAAAGTTCATACCTTAGACATTTCTTCTTCTAGTTTCAAGTTTGAGATCATTTTTGAATGATTTTGGTCCCTTCCATGGATGTTATTGGAGTTTGAGAAAGTTCAGAGCTTATTATGGCCCCCTAATGGTCTATAAGCTTCTGATGATTGAGAAATAATGCATGCTTGGAGTCACCTTGTGTCTATGCACAAAATTTTTGTCCTATTAAGTACTTAATAGTGTCACACCCCCAAACCAAGGATGGCGGAAACGTCCGGGGCAGGGGCGGACGCAGGAATTAGTAGTAGGGGTTGCACAAAAAAAAAATTCTGGTCAAACATAATATAGAACGTTAACAAAAATCCGGTCAAACATAATATAAACCATCTAATACAAATTTTTTTTCTGATTAAACATTATATAACAACTATCTATTATAATTTAAATTTGTCCTCTTCGTGCAGACATCTTTTGAAACCGCTCCATTACTTTTTCATCCTCAACTTTCGTAAGTGCTTCCGTCTCGACATTACAAAGCAATGCGTCGTTCAAAAATTCATCGCCAATTTTGTTACGCAAGTCTGTCTTCAAGAGCTTCAACTTTGAAAAACATCTTTCTACACTTGCGGTCGCTACGGGTAATATTAAAGCCAACTTTAAAAGCTTATAAACCAAAGGATAAGACCGATGCTTCCCTGTACTAACCATCAAACGAGAAAGGTCGGAAATTCCTTTCAAACTAGTGAAACGCTCATCTTTGATGCAAGAGTGATAAAATATCTCAAGTTGCCCTTCGAGGTCTATCATATCTGAATCATCAAAATCATACTTGTATAACTTACCCAACTTCAATAACTTTGATTTGTCAAATTGTGCAAATGAATCACAAGGGCTCAAAGCACCCATGTATTCTAGTAATTGGGTGCTTGTTTCACTAAATCGATCCCGATATTCTATAAGTTGCATATCTACCACTGTGTTGAAGATTTCAACCTCAAAATGAAACTTATTAGTCTTTGTAGTCCTACGGTTTCTCGCACCAATATACAACTCTTCCATATCTAAAGTTTCAATTTCGTGTGTTTGACAAAAAGAGGATACTTTTGGCAAAATGCTAGCAAACCCTATGTTTCTAAAAGACTGCAATGCCTCCATTGTCCCTCTAACCATCGAAGCCGCTTCCAAAATGTATAGATCTTTTCTTTGAAGTTGCTTTGACAATGTACCCGTGAGGTGTAAAATATCATACATCATATGTAAGTAAAACACGAACTCATATGATTTAAAATATGTTAAGATTCCAGATGCTTGTTGATGGTTTGCCAATGACCCTCCCTCATCTTTCACAAAATCTAAAACTACAAGAACATTTGCAAACAACTTCATCAAACTTGTGAGTGTGTTGAAATGTGAACCCCATCTTGTTTCTCCCGCTCGAACAAGTGTAGTCTCTTGATTTAACCCTCTTCCTGTTTCAAGATCACCACTACACAAGCCTTTTTGCACCCTTTCTCTTGCTTGCTCTCGTAGTAAGTCTTTTCTTTTACACGAGGCACAAACAACATTAACCACCAACGAAATTTGCTCAAAAAAGTCACTAACACCATCATGCTTCTTTGCTACAGCCAGAACTACTAGTTGAAGTTGGTGTGCAAAGCAATGTACATAAAAAGCCGTGTCATTCTCTTGTAATATCAAAGCTTTCAAACCATTGAATTCCCCTCGCATATTGCTAGCCCCATCGTAACCTTGTCCTCTTATCTATTAAAATTTAAAACAATTAATATATATATATATATATATATATATATATATATATATATATATATAATTAAATTGAAAAAAAAAAAAGTAAAGAATAAATTACCTAACTAAAACTCAACTTATTACTTGTAAGTACTTCATTTATGGCGTTTTTGAGGGTTAAAGAAGATGTATCCTTCACGTGCACTATTCCTATGAATCTTTCTTTCACAAAGCCAAGACTATCGACATAACGCAAAACAATAGCCATTTGTTCCTTTTTTGAAACATCACTAGATTCATCAACTAGTAAAGCAAAAACATCTTGACCAATCTCTTCACGAATACTCAAAAGTACTTCTTGTGCAAAACATTGCACAAGTTCTTTTTGAATTTTAGGGGAAATTAGTTGATTGTTTTTAGGAGCATTTTCAAAAGTATTGTTGAAAATCTCTTCACTAGTCTCTCGAATGGCTTTTAACACTTCAATGTAAAGCCCTCTATTTTCCGAGTTAACCGACTCGTCATGACCACGAAACGGTAAACCGGTTTTTAATAAAAGTCTAACAACAATAATAGAAACACGTAATCGAGCTTTATATTTATTGTCCTCCGCTTCGGTTTGCCTCCTCAAGACTACATTAATTGTTTGTTTTTCCCTCATTAAAAACTCACACTTTTCTCTTGCTTTGTTGTGAAAACTATCAACACCACCCACATGAGTCCGAAATGCATCTTTTTTATTCCAAGTATCAAAACCTTGGGAAACAAATGCATCTCTCCCTCCTTTTTGTCCCATGAGGTCCCCACACAAATAACAATATAAACAATATGCACAATTCGTTTTCACACTATATTCCAACCAATCAAAGTCATTAAACCATGAAGGAACGAATCTTCTAAATCTATCACCTATTTTTTTTTTTAGGAAAATTATGTGCCCTTACTTGACACGGTCCTTGAAGAAAATATGCTCTTCTTACATCATCTCTTATATTTGAATTGTAACTTGTAATCAATGGCCTATCCGCCGGGTCCTTTGGAAGATCTTTCAAGTCAACGTTATCATTAGGTTGGTTAGAACATGGTGTTTGTGGAGTTGGATTAGAAACCGAAGGGATTGAATGATTGGTGATTGGTGTTTGTGGAGTTGCATTAGGATTAGAAACGGAAGGAATTGATTGATTGGTGATTGGTATTTGGGAACATTCTTCACCGCTTTCATTAGGATTAAGTCTTTGTCTTTTGGTAAAAAAAACCACGTAGTTTAACCTACAAAAATATAACAATTACACCTAATCAAACAATAAAACAAGTTGCTTTCACCTAATCAAACAAAAATTCAATAAAAACTTAACAATTACACCTAATCAAACAATGACTTCAATAAAACAAGTTGCTTTCACCTAATCAAACAAAAATTCAATAAAAACTTAACAATTACAACTAATCAAACAATGACTTCAATAAAACAAGTTGTTTTCACCTAATCAAACAAAAATTCAATAAAAACATAACAATTACACCTAATCAAACAATGACTTCAATAAGACAAGTTGCTTTCACCTAATCAAACAATCAATTCAATAAAAAACATATGAATTTCACCTAATCAAACAATCAATTCAATAAAAAAAACATAGCAATATATGAATATAACCTAATCAAACAATATAACTTCAACAAAACAAATCAATTTCACCCAAGTCAATCAATAACTTTAAAAAACATATCAATTTCAAATATCTAAATGAATTGGTAAATGGTAATTGGTAAAACTTACTTGCTTCATTGTAGAAATTGAAAGAAGACAGTTAGACTTAGACAGAAGTTGATTGATACTATTGTTGACAACTGCTTCAAGAAATCGATCAAGATTCAAGGCAAACAACAAAATCGATTTTGGGCTGTGATTCACGATCAAGAAGACAGAATTAGGCTGTGACTCGATAGAATATAGAAGTCATCCAGATTCCAGGGGCGATTGACATTGATTAGGCAATCGATTGGAGCCAAGAAGTTGAGTCGACGTCTGGAGATCGACTGGAGGCAACGATCGGTTTTTTTTTTTTTTTTTTTTGCTTGTACCGATCATCAATTAGAAACTCAAATAATTAGGATGGGCTATCTTTTTTACAAGCAATTAGCCCAATTGCTAATTTATCCACTTAAGTTTTATTTTGAGCTTTGGGTAATTGGACTATTAGATAATAATCGATTAAAACATTGGATTATGGGCTCATTATTATTTTTTTTCGTTTGGTAATTCCCGATAGAGTGACAATTTTTTTATGTAGTTGCATAATTTTTTTAGTAGTTGCACGATTTTTTTACGTAGTGGCACAATAGGTAAAAATTTAAAAAAATAAATAAATTTTTTTCTACTACGTACGCGGAAGCTAGGTGTTGTCGGTGCCACACCGGGCACCTAGCTAGGACCGCCCCTGGTCCGGGGGTGGCGGACTTCATGTATAGTATCATAACAACAAGTACAATAGTGATCAAAGCAATACAACCAATCATAATTATAATTAGAAAAGAATTACATGGTTGCAAGTGTTACATATTTCAAAATGATTGATTACAACATGATGTAAAAATGGTTGTTCAACGTCGTAGCGTTCCATCCTCAAAAGCTTGTGGTTACTTGGGTTCGTTGATTTCCTGAGAATACAAGTAGTTTTGAAAAAGTATCAACAATTAAGTTGGTGAGTTCATAAGCTTTTTAGATGAAGAGTTTGAAAAACAATCTTTGTAATGAGTTGTGTGTTACCAAAAAAAAATCCAATATTTTCCTTACAAAAGTGATGTGTAGTCTTTAATTCCAAGACCGAAAGTTTACAAGTAATATCCATACTTATTGATACAAAAGGTGATTTTAAATCGACATAAAATCCTTTTTAGTTTGAGAAAATCCACGTAAACTTTCTGTGTTTTTAACTCCATATGTGAGTCGATATAACCATACTATGACTAATGAACCTGCCACGGCGTTTCTCAGGCATCAAAATGTTAAATGACATTTGTCACCCCAGACCTTCCGGTCTAGCTGTTACATGTAGCTCAGGTGTGGGTTTGTCAAACCCAATATAGATCTATACACAACTATCACGTTCTCTCTACAAGAGACTCTGGTTATAACTACCAGGAAATTTTAACCCGTACTCTAAGAGTACTGAGAAGAATGTCTCACAATTTACGTTAACAAGTTTATGTGTAGTGTGCGTAAGTGTACAACTTTTTTCTGTGGGAATAAAACCTTCCGAAATGTGTTTGTTGTGTTAATGGAAACATAAACTATACCCATTATAGCTTAACAAAAACGTTTGGTAATGGTATAAATCTTCTTAGTATATGATGTAGACCTTTATAATGATGTAAAAGACATGTAATATAACCAAAATATATTTATATATGATAATACACACCTTGCTCAGCAAGTTACAATGTGTAAATGAGTTATCAACCATTTGCTAGTCTTATCTTTTTTGTTCTTGTTCTTGGAATAATTATAGAAAAATCATACAGAGTCAAAAACTTATTTTTTTAAATTCTGAGAGCTTAGAAATTATGTCTAGTTTGTTCATAATTTTTATCATGATTTTTAGAAGTTCATAACTAGTGTGAAAACGTTCATATTCAAAGATTGGTCCGAATTCGTTGCTACAGTGATAGGTAGTTTTGTAAAAATCACCAAAGATTGTAGAAAAATCGTGTGAATATGTGCAAGTAGTCATTTTAAAGGTATAAACCTGAACTATTCGCATCTAATACAGTTTTGAATACTAAAAAGTTTAAGATGTTCAAAACAGTCCGTGAATAAACATTAACTTTTCTTTTGAAAGCTAATGATTGATTTTAGTTAAGTTTTTGGTGTTTTAACTTGTATTCCCACCCCCCCCCCCCCCCCATTAAAACTTAAGAACAAACATGGATGAAAAGATAGGGGTATGAACTCACCTTGTGTGGTTTTAGTAGATGGATGATGAGGAAAGGAAGTGTTCAACTCAAGAACACTTTAGAAGATGCTTGAAGATTCGAAGATCTAGCACAAATATGATGATGTTGGTGCAAGATATCCATGATTTAAGTAGAAAGAAAGAGGAATAATCATGTGAGGAGTGATATTACTTACTAGGAGTAGATGAAGAACTTGTGATCAGCCTTGAATTTTCGAGATTAGAGAGGGATACTGAGAGAGAATGAGTTTTTGCTTCTTGGTGGAGTGTGAGTGAAATGGAAGGAGGGATAAGAGTTTTCCAGCCGTTGATCAAGAGTGTGGCTGGAAAATGGTGGGAAAAGGACAATGAATTGACCAGGTATGGTGAAATAGTAACTCGGGATGGTCATGGAGTGAGTATAGGAGGTAACTTGTGTCCTTGCCCAGAGGATAAGTCAACACTCCACCTCAATATCTTACCACTAGATTTTATTCTTAATTAAAGAGTTTCCTAAAAATGTGTTTAAATTATGAAAATATAGGGTTTTATATGTCAAAATATAAGTTTGGGTGAAAATCCTGCGTTAAAATAGTGAAAGACAAGCTTAAAATGCGAAAGTGGTCGAAAACCGGGAAAAACAAGCGAAATTACGAAAATCTGGGTTTAGGGCCAAGGTTCGGTCTTCAGAGGTTGAGAACCAAGGGTGGCTTCGGTTGAGGGTGAGATCCGAGAGAAGGGTTTGGCCGAGAAATCTCGCAGTCGAAAGGGAAAGGACCGAAAGTGAAGGCGACGTGTGAGAGGCGAAGGCAAGGTTCGGTCCTGGTAGGGGTGAGCAAAACCGAACCCGGAAACCGAAAAACCGATAAAACTGAAACTGAAGCATAAACCGATGGTTTGGGTTTGTATTATTTAGGAACCAAAAAATTCGGTTCGGTTTGGGTTTTAGTAATGTGCGAAACCGAGAGAAACCGAACCGAACCGATATTTATAAAAATATGAATTCTGCGATTTATATATGTATATATATGTCTTCCTTGACTTGTAAACACAAACATATGGCTGGTGTGTTGGCTAAGGAGATAGACGTATAATGTAAATGACCTGGGTTCGATCCTTTCTCTTGACGTGTTTTATCTTGTTTGCCAATATTCCCTTTGTTTCTTGTATTTGTTACAGCAAAATTATATCCCACATCGATCAAAGGATGAAACATTCTTCCTACTCTCCTCTTATATAAAGCAATACAAACTACCAAATCCCACAATTAAAATTTCGAACGGGTTATGGGTTTAAAACCGAAACCGAGTTTGAAAAAACCGGAAAACCAGGAAACCGACCCATCGGTTTGGGTTTATGGTTCGGTTTTAAATATTTAAAAACCGATACCATCGGTTTTCGGTTCGGTTTTGGGTTAAAACCGACCCATGCTCAGCCCTAGGTCCTGGGAGGTTCAGTTTCGGTTCTAACAAGCTTCGGCTCTCTGGTCTTCGGCTTCGGCTCTCTGGTCTCGGCTTCTTAGGGGTTTCTCTTCTTAGGGTTTCAACCCTAAGAAGGTTCGGCCCTATTAGGCTATTTTTTCGCGTAAACTCTCCGTTTTGCGTAATTATTGGCTAAGTTAAGGGTCGAGATGCCCCCAAATCACTATAAAAAGTTGAGGGAGTTTATGAGAGAGATTTGGGAGAGAGATAGATTGAGAAAAAGATATTGAGAGAGACTTCATTTGTGATCTTTCTGGATGTTTAGCTTCGCAACGCGAGGTTCGTACACCCCGTTAAGCCTCATTGTGGTTGTTATACGCACCCAAGGGGTATGGAATAACGTTTCATTGAATAGTTTCATCACTTATCCCTATTAGGGTTTAAAATTTATGAATGAATGAACTTTCCAAGTGATAACTTCCTATTAAAATAGTGAGTTGTACAATAGTAACATAGTGTAAACCCTAGTATACAAAGGTTATGTGAGCTGATCGGTTTGACCTGTTGACTTTATTTAACTTTAACTTGATCGGAAATTGTCGGTTGTCACAAATAGACTTAGGGTTGTATTTCTTTGTAATATCCATAAAATTCATGAAAAATTTAAACTTTTAAGGCCATCCCACAAATCATCATTATTTACAATTTAGTTTTCAAAAGATGTTTAATATCAGATTTTTCCCAAAATCATAAATCAAAACACGAGGATGTGAACGATCACACATTCTCTTTCCCGTAATCATTTGAGTTACGTGAAACATAACCCAAAACTGTAAGTCCAAAGCTTAGTGAGCTCCCCCCAAAATGCCAACACAATACATAATCATAACAATAACATCAAACAACATGCATACAGAGCCTTCAGTCTGACTGGGATGCCCCACCAGCCTACAGTCTACTCGGTACGCTCACAGAACCTAAAACATGACTGGTACGCCACACCGGGACTTCAGCCTATCTAGAACGTTCTTTGGGCCTTCGGCCTTACTAGCACCCCCTACTAGCCTTCAATTTATCCGGGACACCCTAGGTTTATTGGCTTTCAGCACAAAGCAGTACTGCCTCAACCCAACCATACATAAACCGTGTCAACACACATATATAATAGATAAGCATACAAATAAACAGCCAATACACAAACAGATAGATCTTACAGATCACTTAACATAACATCATCCTATCTAACAAGATACATATCTATCAGATCACTACATTACACAATCATACGATAAACCAGGATAACAATCCAAACGGCCAGCCTTGGTGCCTTCGACTTGTAAGTACAGTGAGGAAAACTCACCTCGCAAACTGAATCGGACTGATAATGCCCGACTCCGAATCTCAGCTCTCAAACTAATACCTATTTCTACCAAATAACCAATTCCATCAAAATACCTAAAATACTCCCAAGGTCCAATTTGGTCAAAGTCAACTGGTCAAACCCACTAAGTCAACTGAGTCAACCCAGTCGGGTCAACCCACCGAGCTGACCCAGTACGAGTACGCAGGGCGTACTCCAGAGGTACTCTTAGCATACTCCAAGCCTCACATTGACCACCCATCGGGGGTGGTTGACCGAGTACGTGGGGCGTACTTCCTTGTACTCGGGACGTACCCTTACACCTCCCAAAATCCCCATTAAATGCTTAATTCAACAAGTCCAAACGTCCAATTTTAGATCCGAGCCTAAAAAGATGCTTCAAACCATAAAGTTTCCAATGTTATGGTTATTCATGTCTTATTAAGTCCCAAAACCAATATACTAGTTTGTCTTAACCACATAAAACCTCTATAACTTGCATGCATGCACCAAATGAGCCAAGATCAGGGATGAGATTTAGAACCGGAAAAATCGGACCGGAACCGGAACCGTTAGAACCGGAATATGTAAAATCGGTCCAGATCTCAGGTTTAAAGAATGGTTCTATCCGGGTTCCAGGTAATCCGGGTTTTGGGTCCTTCAAGTCCGGGTAAATCGGGTTTAAGAACCGGAATCATGTTAGGATCTGGAACCGGTTTTAGGGGCGAAAGCGGTTTCTATGAAAAGTTTAAAACATGCATATGTCATTCGTTTGAAGTCAGATTAACATCAGGTTTTTTCCAGAGTGTAGTTTATAGTTTGTCCATAATTTTAAACTATAATTTTTTCATTTTTGGGTTTATATTCATTAACTTACAGTCTCTCAAAGTTTGGGTATCAAAGCTGGAAGTTTTATGTTTTTCAGCTTTTTTGTATTTTGTGATAGTTTTAAAACATACATATCTCATTCGTTTAGAGTCGGATTGACATGAGGTTTTTTCCAGAGTGTATTTTACAGTTTTACATGACTTTAGACTATACTTTTGTCATTTCTAGGTTTATATACATTGATTTATAGTCCCTCAAAGTCGGGATATCAAAGTTGGAAATTTTATGTTTTTCAACTTTCTTTGTATTTTGTGATAGTTTTAAAATATGGACATCTAATTCGCTTGAAGTCGAAATAGCATGCGGTTTTTTTTCCAAAGTGTAGTACAAAGTTTGTACATGATTTTATACTATAATTTTGTCATTTTTGGTTTCAAATTCATTGATTTATAGTCTACCAAAGTCAGGATATCAAAGCTGTGATTTTTTTTTTCCGATTTATTGTTGTATTCTATGAAGTTTTAAAACATGCATATCTAATTCGTTTGAATTCGAATTATCATGAGGTTTTTTGCAACGTGTAGTTTAGACTTTGTACATGATTTTAAACTATAATTATCATTTTTGGTTTAATATTCAATGACTTAAAGTCCTCCGAAGTTGGGATATCAAAGTTGAAAATTTTAAAAGTTCAACCACTAAGTAATTACTAAAAAATCCCGGTTTTCCCGGGTTTTCCGGTTCTATACCACTTTACCCGGTTCCATCTGACTCATTTTGATATTTCCGGGGTTTCTGGTTCTAGACTCACTTTACCCGGTACCTTACCCGGAACCGAAGCGGAACCGGTTCCTATATACCTGTCCGGTTTCCGGTCCTACAAAATATCGTTAACCGGTTCCCGGGTTTTCCAGGTCCGGGTCTACCAGTCCGGGTTTGGACTCACTCTCATCCCTAGCCAAGATAGCATTTTTATGACTTAATGCACCTCAATTCTTAATAAAGGACTAAAAACACATAAATTTCTCATGGTAAGATCTTAAAGAAATACAAGTCAAGATCAAAGCTTTATACCTTCTAGAGCTTCTCAACAAGGTAAGAATCCCAGATCTACAAGTTGCTCCCACACCAAGGCTTCTCAAAGAATCTTCTTATTCCTTCAATACACCAAGAACACACACTTGAGCTCCAAAACACACACTTAGGGGTTAAGGTTTGCAAAAATGTCTCAAATGATGTGGAGGCTGAAAAAGTGGGGAGAAATGAGCCATAATGTTGCTTAAATACCCATCAAACCCTAAAGATTAGAGTTTCCTCCTTCCATGATTATGCACTGCGTACATAAGTGCATGCCTAGCGTACTAGGGCATGCCCTAGTACACTTGGTATACTTCTCCTACCCAAATTACGAAATTGTCACTAGGGCTTCAAAGCATAATTCTTGGACTTAAGGACCAAGTTGTCATGAAATAGAATTATAGGGATGAATTTACAAGTACCTGAACATTAGGATGTTACAATATTGCCTTGTGGTGAAGTCTTAATGGATAAAGTTGGAAACTTTATCCATTAAGTCATTGAAAAGGACTAGATCTGAAGTCATGGATTTAGATCTATAAGGATTAAGTGCTTAATGAAGAATATGACATTTTTCAAGGAACCATGATGTGGCCAAGGGCATGCTACAACATGGTGGTCTCCTGCATGTTAACTGTTTTGTCATGATATGCCCACGACATGGCCAATAAGTATCCATGTCGTTGTGAGGGTTGACTTGACCGACCATTGATCGTTGAATTTTGACCAATTTAACTTTCGGTTAAACTTGAAGGACTTGGGTTATTGATTAAGTCGGTTTTTTTTGGTGTTAGTCAGTTCATGAGAGTGATCGGTGCAAGAAATGAGGGTGTTGTTGTGCTTCCTTGGGTCTTCAATTTAGGTAAGCTTCCTCACAATACTATGTGTTACATTGTATATCCTTGTATGATGGGATACAGGAGCAGTGGTATGTTGGTAGAGTACCAGGAGGTTGGTGATCATCTAGTTGAGTGCCCTAGGGGTTGTATGTAGTCATGTAGGATAACATGAGAACTCTTGATCTAGGCTTTTTTTCCTGTTCCTTGTTTGGTTGTGGCTCTGGAGTGGGATCACCTGTTTGACTGTCTATCTCACCTCTGATTACATATAGTTATGAATTCATTGGTGATCTTCCAGTTGTGGCGTAGTGTACCATATGAGACCATGTATGCAGTAGTGGGCTAATAGACAAGTAGACTAGTGTAGATAGTTGATTGTGTTGATTGTTTGTTTACTATATATATGTCGACATGTCTGGTGGTAGGTTGAGGCTTCATGTTGTGTGCGGTAGGCCAAGATACCATGGCGGGACAACAAGATGCTATAAGGCAGGTGCGGACCAGCTGTATGCTGTAGGCGTGGGGAGCGAGCCAATCATGGACTGGAGGTTAGTACTGTAGTCTTGAGAGAGCAGTTCATGTGTACTGTAGGCCTTGTGAGGCGGTCCAGTCAAACTGAAGGATCATGTGTGCATGTATTGTATGTATATTGTGGTGTGTGGTATTTTGGGGAAACTCACTAAGCTTTGGCTTACAGTTGTGGATTAAATGTTCTTTTGGTGCATCCAATGATCATGGGAAGGCAAGTACGTAATTGTACACATTTATCAGCAACATTGGAGTTCCGTATTTAACTTACACTATTCCAATTTAATACAATTGTATTTCGAATAAATTAGTTTTTGTAAGTTGGGTTTATGAAAATGGTGTTTTACTTTAACTAAAATTAAAAAATTTGTTTGCGGAAAATGGGATTGTAACATCACGAAAAAAATACTAGATAAAATTTTGTTTTTAGATAAACCAAAACATTCATTCATTCTTTCGAAATAGAAATAGTATAAAAAGTATTTCCAATAACATCCATGGTAACAAAATCATAAGTATGAAATCTCATGTAGTTGCAATATAATCATATCGGACTCTTCCCCTTGAACCAGAAGTACTTAAAACATTTAAACCACAAAATCGTAAGCAAAAAAGCTTAGTGATGTCCCCAAAATACCACATAGCATAGATAACATAATGGGTCAATTTCAACCCCGAGAAGATGTTATTGGCCCAATCATAGTCTTACCCCCTGCCATGAGCCAAATCATAGTCTTTACTTGTACACGTGTTAGGGGTAAGATCTTGGTTTTCCATACAATTCTCCACGAGCCAAACCCTAGTCTTACATGCAAATACTACGGGCCAAACCCTGGTCTTTCATACAAATGTCAGGGGTCAAACCCTGGTCTTTCATTCAAGTATCACAAAGACAAATTAGCATCATATATAGTATAGTGAGAAAACTCAGCTAAAAGGCTCACACAACTGAAAAGGGTGTGCTACACGTATCCATTGGAATCATACAAGGTAAACCCTTAGTCTACCTTTTAAAACTATCAATTTGACTAAATGTCAAACCATGTCAAAAGCTAACGGTAAAAGTCAACGTCAGATGACTTTCACATCGTGGTCATCCCTTGGTCACGTCGTTAGATCTTCTCGACAAAACAGTCGCGATTTCAATTTTCTCCACATTGTGGCACCCGATTTGTCACGTCATGGCAACAAGCTGAAAACAACGTATTTGCTCAAGCTCTTAATTTGTTAAGTCCTTATCTCATACTTTCTAAAAGGCTTCTATGAGATCAAAGGGGTCATAAAAAATAAACTTTATGAACATGTATGTCTCATGCATGTCCTTCTCTAAGCTAGGTCAAAAAGTATGAGAAAAGAGACCTAAAGCTCGTCCATGGTTACGAAAATCACATCAAACCCCATATCCAGAAGATATAACAACCAAAGGACTAAGGTAATCCATAAAGTTGCAAACTTTATATCCACAACTCAAATATGGACCAAAATATACCAAAATAATTTAGATCTAGCAAGAAGACATAACCAAGAAGGGAACTTGAGAACTCATAAATGGTCCATAATATGCACACAAATAGTAAGGCTGAGTAATTTACTTGATATATGCAAAATAGTTCCTTCATCTTCCTTCCAAGACCACAAAAACACCAAAATGAGTTCCAAAACTTGCAAGGAGGCTACAGTTGCTCAAGAACACTTTAGGAGGTGATGGAGGTTGAGGTTGGAGGAAACCTTAGCCATCACATCCTTTAAATAGGGCCTTGAGCTCAAAAAATTAGTGTTTAACCTCCAACCGTCATTAAGTTGTGACCACTCAGTGCTCACGACATGAATACCAAAATGAGATACGCGTCATGCATTTAATGTCACGTTGTGGTGATTCCATCACCATGTCGTGATCAGTCAAAATGTAATATCCTAAAAATCATAAAAATTTAAAACTTTTCAAAAACAACCATTAACCATCATTGTTTACAAAAGAACCATTGTTTCAAAAGTAAAATCATGTCAAAGTGTCCTAAAAGTCAATATCATGAATATAAGTGGATCGTGCATGATCAGGCCTTCGTTCCCACGATCCTCTGAAGTACCTGAAACAATAAACTAAAATTGTAAGCCAAAGCTTAGTGAGTTCCTCACAAGTACCAACACACAACATAACAAACAAAGCATGAAGATATGACATATGAGCCTTCAGCTTGACTGGACCGCCTCATACTGCCTACAACCTATATGGACCGCTCTACGGGCCTTCGGCCTGATTGGACCGCCTCGAAGGGCCTACAACCTATCTGTCACACCCCCAAAATGGAACGATAGAAACGTTCAGAGTGGAGGACATCATGTACAGTATCACAACAATTGTATAATAGTAATCAAAGCAAACACAACCATTACATTGATAGGTAAAGTCTTTACATCTATTCGATACATAGTTTGTATGACATCAAAAATGTATAAAAAAAAAAAGTATAAAAGATGCGACTCTAAAAGCTCCGTCTTCTCAAAACCTGTGGGTGTACCTGTCTACCGGTTCCCGGAAAATACAAGTGGTTTCTAAAGTGTATCAACATTTAAGTTGGTGAGTTCATAAGTATGTTTTAGTGATGAAAAACTTGTCTTTGTTCCTTGAAAATGATAGTATGTTTCTCCAGAAAATCCAATATTTTCTGTAATGTATGTAATGTAGCCTTAGACCTTACGACCAAAATGTATGTTATTGTTGTACTCTGTAGTAGTGTATGTAGTCTTATTAGTGAATAAAACCATATAATGTATGTTTTCCCTAAACTATATGTAGTACTAATGTACCCTATATTAGGAAAATAGTGTATCATAGTAGTGTTTGTTATGAAACCTTTGTATGAAAAACCTGGATACCACCAGTAGTAATGTATTGTAGTGTACTATTTGTATGAAAATCTTTATATGTATGCCTGGATACCATCAGTTGTAATGTATAGTAGTGTACTGTTTGAAAACCCTTTGTATGTATGCCTGGATACCACCAGTTGTAATGTATAGTAGTGTACTGTTTGAAAACTCTTTGTATGTATGCCTAGATACCACCGGATGTAATGTATAGTAGTGTACTATAGTTTCTTAATTAAAATAAAAACCATTGAAGTAGTGTTAATCCTGTAAACAAATGTTTTAGTTAATAATGTTGTGAGTTTCATATAACCATGCTAATCTGACTAGTGGTCTCTACGACGTTCTTCAGGCGTCAGAATGTTATAACGATTGTCACCCCATGCCAGCCAACCTAACTATAGCTAAAAATTTAGATGTGGGGTTGTCAATCCCGTATATATCTATACACAAAGTCACGTTCCCCCTCCACGAGGCTCTGGTTATACTGTATAGGACTTAGACCTGTATCCCTATGGGTACAATTGAAGTAGTGCCTCACAACCATGTATTAATTAGTTTATGTGTAATGTTGTAGTGTTCTCTTATACTTGAAAATTATATGTATTAACTCATATAAGAGTACTTTGTAATGTAAAATAATTATACTTAAATAATTATTTAGTAGTGTATCCTTGAATCAATGTAATAGAGTAGTGTTTCATAAACTATACCAACTGTAGTTTATATAATTGTTTTCGAATAGTGTTCTTGAATTTGTAAAATAGAGTAGTGTTTCCCAAACTATACATATTATAGTTTGAATGTATGTTCTTGTATCGGTTCTTGTACTTAGTAAAATAGTGTAGTAGTCCACAAACTATACCAACTATAGTTTAAATGTAATGTTATGTAATGTACTGAAAACCTTTGAAATTTAACTGTATGTAAACATTAGTAGTCAGAAAACTTGTGATAAACACCCCTTTTGCTCGACATGTTACAAAATGGTCAACAATATATAAACATATATTTTTATAAAATATAGTGATAAATCGGTTTGAATCAATTGCAAAATGGTCTTGAAATCACAAGAATCCTTGTGTTTACTTGTATCCCCCCCCCCCCTAAAAACATTGAAAACAGTGAAAATGTAGGGGTATGAACTCACCTCTAGTGCGTGTTAGAGTATGGATACCGGAACTGTAGAGATAATCCTCGGCTAGCGTATGTGAAAGAACGGTATCCTAATATTATTTAAACATGTAATTGTATTTAAATTAATGAGACAATTAATTGAAGTGTTAGACAACACTTAATTTATGTAAGGAATTTCTTACAAAAATTACCAAGAATTGTATGTAGTGAGGCATATTGGTTTAGCCTCCACTGAAATCCTTGATTTCGGTCCTAAATCCTCAACCGAGAACCTGGTTCTCGGTGCTAAGGTGTTCTCGGTCCTAAGTGTTTTCGGCCAGCTTGAAGATTTGAAGATTGTTCTTGGTGTTCTTGGTGAAAATTATGAAGATTTGAAGGACTTTTCTTTAAAGTATGAATGTTCTTGGATGATACTTGAGACCAATTTGGGAGTGTATTTCGAGTGAAAAGTGAGAAATGGTTTAAGTTATCGGATGAAAACATATATATATATATATATATATATATATATATATATATATATATATATATATATATATATATATATATATATATATATATATATACACACATATGTTGGGTTTTCAGCCAGAAAAGGGGGGGGGGGGGGGGTTCTCAGCCGAAGAAGGGTTTGCGGTCCAAGGTCTGATTTCAGTGGGGGAAGTTTCCGATCCGAGGTTTCTCGGTTCCAAAAGACAAGTTTTTGATTTTTAAGTGTATTTTTATCCTAGAATAAAAATTCTTATATAAACATTATTTATATAATTTAAAACATGCTCCAACACTCATAAACTTGACAAAATAAATAAAGTTTTGAACTTTTATTTAAAAGGGTTTGGCCTTTATTGACATGAAAAATAACGGGTTGTTACACTGTTCGGACCGCCTTGGGCAACACAAAGAAGGACCGCCTCAACCGCACCATAATATGTCGACATATGTAACAGATAAACATAAACACAGAACCAACAAATACATATCTACTAATCAATCATATACTAACATAGTATTATCTTATAACCAGGATACATAATCTAGTGGGCCGATATTGGTGCCTTTGACTCACGGATACAGCGAGGTAAACTCATCTCTCAGTCCGAACAAAATCTGAATAAATCTCTGCTCCGAAATTGGCTCTACCCGACACCTATTATTCAAATTATTGCCCAACTTATAATTAATATCAAATTACCCAAAATACTCTTTGGTTAAAATTGGTACTATGCATACTGTTATACATTTGTCTTGTGGCTGTAACGAGATCTCTTGACCACGTATCCTCGTACAGGTTGTATCTTCATAGTCTCGAGATATTGTCGTTACTGTTTAGACGTCATTTTGTACTTTCTCTTTGTCCTTTCCTTTCCTCAAAAGTCGTTATGCCAGTTCGGTGTTTAACGACTAGGGCATATGTTCCTTAAAAGTCGTTATGCCATTCGTTATACCCCATTGGTAAACATATTCATAATAATTAAATCTATTATTCGCAACTAATCAACATATAATTCTCAATATTATTTGTCGGTTTCCTTGCGCGCATATTATTTTGTTTTTCAGCACAACTAAGTTACACATGTGATGTCGAGGGTCCTTAAAATTTTAGCTGTGATCCTCCCTACTCATCGATTTTTATACATAATATATTTCCAGCCCTAAATAAAATATTGAACATCCGCTCCTATATTATACAAAATGACATAAAGGGTGGGTGGGCATGTGGAATTGTTGATTTAGGCAACGAAGATGTTGAGAGTTGTGGCTCTTGTTAGTTATCCGAGGGATGATAAAGTGTCCTTCACCTTATGAGAGTTGGTTCTCGCGATATAATATAGAAGAAATGATATGGGCCATAATGGTGTCTAACGAACCTTGATGGATGATGATGATAGATAGTTATTATGCAACTACAATTATTTTCAATCATTCATTACAGATTTCCATTACAGATTTTCAGCCTATGATGGTTTGGTTCATATCATCTTCATTATTTGTTGTTATTTTACATGTTTTTTAGATTATGTCGTGAAAACGTATATAACATGTTTTATTTAAATAACGAAATGAAAATTTAGAATGAAAAGTTATAGTAATAAAGTTATAAACCGCCATCAATTTGAAAAAAAAAAAGTTTATTTACAAATAAAAAGTTGTTTTCACTTTTCAATCGTCAAGCAGACATTTTTGAAAAATTAAAATCTTTACATATCTACACTTTATTGAAAAATTAAAATCTTTATATTTCTATATATTTATTTGATGCACACTAGTTCTATGGTAAGGCGATAAGGTGACAAAAAAACATACATCCTTTCCATAAATCTATTTTATAAAGTTATCTTGTCCAAAACAATAAAATATTTAAATATGTTTTATAAAATTAGGAAAAAAAAATGAATTAAATTTGTCGTCAAAGTAAAAAATCCACAAGCAACACCAATGAAATCACCCACTTGATCCAATTTCCTATCCAGGTTCGGGTAACATTCGAAATATCCGATTCCATGGATGGAGTATACCTAAAATCCGGGTTTGACCCGTATAGCTCCTGGATCCCCTTTACATCATCAATTTTAAGATCCACTTTTTTAGTTCTCGGACCCAAACTCGGGTACATAATCGCCTCCTGAACCGACGAATGGGCCAACCCAAGTATATGCCCGATTTCATGAGTCGCAACTGACTCCAAATCAACGGCCACATTTGATTTACTTGATTTGAAATCAACGGCCCACGTTTCAGCTTTGTCTAAATGGAGCCTACCGTTTTCCGGCGAGAAAGCGTGAGCCAGCACCCCTAAAACGCCGTCAAACGCCATTCCGTCGCCGTGATCCCCTTCATAAAAAGCTATTTTTATATCTGCTTTTCGGTAATCGTCTACTTCCTTGAAGCTCACAGGAATCGTAGACGCCCACCTTGAAAAAGAACGCTGGAAAACATCTCGTATGTCAGAGTAACTAATATAATCAATCATATGAGTGTCGGAAAAAGCGTACGTTAGCGTCATTATCTCCGACTTCGCCAGTTTTCTCCACCTCGGCTCACCGGGAAAGAACGCGTAATGCTTACTCATGTGGAATTTATGTTTCCGGTTTGGAATGTCTCCGCCGGAGACGCCACACCGCGGCGACATGATCTGAGTCACAGTGTTGAAGTCCAATTTCCCAGTGATCGGCAACCCCAGTTTTTTCTGGTAGTTTAAGACGGCGGTTTCAAGGGTTTCGTCGAAGGTGTCAGTAAAGTTGTTGATGACGTCGATGTAGCCAAATCGGTGGAAGTATTTCTTGAGCTCAGACATGCCGGAGAAGTTAGCACCCTTGCCGGCATTCATGAACTTGGAGAAGCTCTTCCACGTGTCGTTACCTGAGAGGTCTTTGACTGTTAATTCTTGTGGTGATGTCGGAGGAACGATTCTGGTGGGAAATACACATTGGAGGAGAGAGAGGAAGAAAAACATGCTATAAACGAAAAACCTATACATGGCTTTAGTTTGTCTACAAAATTGGAGTATTTATAAAAGCAATTATAGTAAATATTGAGGAATGTACAACTTTAAATACATGTACAAGTTATTCGAGGATTTTACTTTTTAATTTTTAGTATCTTCTCTAAATAATTTATGTGTAAGTTATAATAAAATAATAGTAAATCGTGTATTATTTGAGTAAATTCACATGATCTTAATCGTAATATTTTATATGTATCACAATTTGAACCTTGAACATTATATTATATGTGGATTCACTCATCAAACTAAAACCTCATAGTTATATAAGTTATTATATGGTTGTTTGGTAAATACGTGATGTCTAATATGCTAAATCAAAATTTTTATTTCAAATTTAAATTAATACATTATTATATTAAAAAATATATTATACGATAATAATAGATTTTTTATGGGTATCTAAAATTGGGTAGATTATACAAAATGTGTATAGGACAACATAAAATATAAAGTTGGAGTAATTCTAAGTTGTGAATTGAAATGAAGGCGAGGTTTGGACAGAATGAATGCAACAAGAAAATGGGAGGAGAAAGCTAGGAAGATTCTTTGGTTCAAAACCCTGTTAGTTATTTTCAAGATTCTAAATATGATTTATAAAATTAGGAAAAGAAGAAAAGAATAAATTAAATTTGTCATCAAAGTAAAAAACCCACAAATAACACCAATGAAATCACCCACTTGACCCAATTTCCTATCCGGGTTCGGGTAACATAGGAAATATCTGATTCCATAGATGGGGTATACCTAAAATCCGGGTTTGACCCGTATAGCTCCTGGATCCCCTTTACATCATCAATTTTAAGTTCCACTTTTTTA
This sequence comes from Lactuca saligna, assembly GCF_052625555.1. Classification (NCBI taxonomy): domain Eukaryota; kingdom Viridiplantae; phylum Streptophyta; class Magnoliopsida; order Asterales; family Asteraceae; genus Lactuca; species Lactuca saligna. Next base: position 148,218,341 of record NC_136422.1, read on the forward strand.
GTTCTCGGACCCAAACTCGGATACATAATTGCCTCCTGAACCGACGAATGGGCCAACCCGAGTATGTGCCCGATTTCATGGGTAGCAACCGACTCCAAATCAACAGCCACATTTGATTTACTCGATTTGAAATCAACGGCCCATGTTTCAGCTTTGTCTAAATGGAGCCTACCGTTTTCCGGCGAGAAAGCGTGCGCCAACACCCCTAAAACGCCGTCAAACGACACTCCGTCGCCGTGATCCCCTTGATAAAAAGCTATTTTTATATCTGCTTTTCGGTAATCGTCTACCTCATTGAAGCTCACAGGGATCGTAGACGCCCACCTCGAAAAAGAACGCTGGAAAACATCTTGTATGTCGGAGTAACTAATGTAATCAATCATATGGGTGTCGGAAAAAGCGTACGTTAGTGTCATTGTCTCCGACTTCGCCGGTTTCCTCCACCTCGGCTCACCGGCAAAGAACGCGTAATGTTTAATCATGTGAAATTTGTGTTTCCGGTTTGGAATGTCTCTGTCGGAGACGCCACACCGCGGCGACATGATCTGAGTGACAGTGTCGGAGTCCAACTTCCCAGTGATCGGCAACCCCAGTTTTTTCTGGTAGTTTAAGACGGCGGATTCAAGGGTTTCGTCGAAGGTGTCGGTAAAGTTGTCGATGACGTCGATGTAGCCAAATCGGTGGAAGTATTTCTTGAGCTCAGACATGCCAGAGAAGTTAGCACCCTTGCCGGCGTTCATGAACTTGGAGAAGCTCTTCCACGTGTCGTTACCTGAGAGGTCTTTGACTGTTAATTCTGGTGGTGATGTCGGAGGAACGGTTCTGGCGGGAAATACACCTTGGACGAGAGAGAGGAAGAAAAAGATGCTATAACCGAAAAACCTGTACATGACTGTTATTTTAGTTTGTCTACAAAGTTGGCGTATTTATAAAAGCAAGAACAAATTAGTAAAACAGTCCCTGTGGTTTGTCAAAATTTTATATTTGGTCCCTGACATTTTTTTAACATGTTTTATTGCACTGTTGGTCTCGGTTATATATATATAAAAATTAAAAAAAATAATAATAAAAAAAAAAAAAAAAAAAAAGACTATTTTACCATTATAAATATTTTTTAATAAAACCAGTATCAAAATCAAACGTAGAATTGAAGTTGAACAAAAAATATTAAAACCAAAATCAAATACTTAAATCAAAAACATATCTGGAACATGCTTTAATTTGATGGATCTTGAAGTTTTTGTAACTTTGATCACCAACCTTCCTAAAACTACCATCAAAGTAAAGAGGATCAAACAAAACACAAAGTGACGCACCACCATTAACACAGATCTCTGATTAATCAGAGCTCAACTCAATTTTTTTGTAACTTGCAATTACCAAACTTCCTCCACCAAAAGGCTAAAACCAAGGTGGGAGATGGAAGGGATTAGGTTTAGGAATTTTATTTTTTATTTTTTGATATTTAGTTTATTTATCAATAATAAATAAATAAATGGATAAAGAAATAAATAAGGAAAATATAGTCTTTTTTTATATATGTCAGGACAAATTTCACAAGAGAAAACAATTACAGGATCGTCTCGGTGTAAGAAAAACAAAAATTAAGGACCAAACGTATAATTGTGATAAATCATATGGATTATTTCTATAATTTGTTCTAAAAGAAATTATAGTAAGTATTGAGGAACGTACAACTTTAAATCGATGTTATTCGAGGATTTTACTTTTTAATTTGTAATATCTTCTTAAAATAATTTATGTATAAGTTATAAAAAAAAAATAATAGTGAATCGTGTATTATTTGAATAAATTCACATGATGTTACTTGTAATATTTTATATGTATCATAATTTGAATCTTGGACATTATACGTGAAATTTTATTCATAAAACCAGCAAACTAAAACCTCATGGTTATATAAGTTATTATATATGGTTGTTTTGTAAATACGTGATGTCTGATATGCTAAATCATTTTTTTTATTTCACATTTAAATTAATTCATTATTATATAAAAGAAAAATATCATAAGATAATAACAGATTTTTTATGGGTATCTAAAATTGGATTAGATTATACAAAATGTGTATAGGACAACATAATATAATAAAAGTTGGGGTAATTTCTATGTTGTGATGTGACGTGAAGGCGAGCTTTGGACAAAATGAATGCAACAAGAAAATGGGAGGAGAAAGTTAGGAAGATTCTTTGGTTTTCAAAACCTTGTTAGTTATTTTCAAGATTCTAACTAGCTTCCATCGGTCATGTTGGGTCAACCACTTAGGCAGGGTTCCGTTTTTATTTACTTTTTTATTTTCTAAACTATTTATAAAGTTAAATTGGTTAAGAGTAAATTCGACTTAGGAAAAATGAAATTTCTTCTTATTTTATTCTTCTATAGTTTTATTTCATCATTCAACCTATTTAGGCTAAACTCTAAAGTATATCTTATCAGTGTCTCTCATTTCATCCGTTTATAGATTAAGGTGTATATTTTCAATATCTTAGCGTTTTTTTTTTCATCATGTTATTTTTCTTGCCCATCGTATCATAGAAAATAGTCATATTTCGCTCCATCTTATTTATTTTTCTTTTTCACTTAATTAAATATGAAAATATAACTTATTAATTATATAAAATTAATAAAAAGAAAACTATCTCATTAATTAAAAAACATAATCGAAATAAAAACTACATAAATAAAATTTAGATAAAACTAAAACATATTAAAATAGTACATCACGTTTAGCATCATCTAAATTCATCTTCAAACATATTTGAATCCTCATTTGTATCCTCAAACAAATCGTTCTACGAATTGTCAGCAACATGATTTAAATAAGTATTAAATATATGTTCCACAAAATCAACACGTAAGTTGTGGTTATCAATGCGGTCATATATTTCCCCTCTACTCGTCATGTATTTCGGCGTACTAGTACCCACTACTTCGATTATTGGTCACTTTTAATTTTCATTATAATGACATCATTTTTCCTTCATCTTTTAAATTTATATTATGCAATATGATTGAGAACTTGATTTTCTTATTAATTTTTGCATGCAATTGATCTTAGTTTTAGCATCTTTAATATTTTTTTGTATTAAATCATTAGATTTATTGTTTTGAATATTTTTACTCGTTTAAACGAATTTTATATAGATTTATACAAACAAGATGGTATTTTACGTACTGATAGTAGTCACATCGAAGGCCGAATGAGCGACAAAAAAACAAACGATATAAATGAATTTTCAGATATCTGACATTATTAAGCCAATTTATTCAAATAAGCAATCAGAAAGGCAAACGTTGTCAAATTGACACAAACGTCTTCCTAACTTGTTGATATTGGATCCCACTGAAAATAAATGGATTTAGATGACGATTTGATTCTTTTTTTTATCGTTGATTACAGTTGGACAGAAGGCTGTCCAACATGGAATAAGCAGCCCGTTTAAGCCCAAAAAGTGTAAACAGACCAATTTAAGAATCATGATGAAGGTAGGAGTCTTTGGGCACTGGGAGGTTAACGCACAAAAAGAAAAGAATTAAGCGGCAGCTCACATGTATCAACTAGATCCAAACTGGATGAAGCATCAGCCCATGCTTCAAGGAAGCGTGGCTGCTTTTAAATTGTAGACAAAATTGCAAGAATGGTACATGTGGTTAGGTTGAAATTGCTAGAACCAAACAGGTTTGGACTAGCACTCATGGTCCAAAGGTTTTCATTTTCTTGCTACTTTGATCCAATTTACTTTAAATTTTTTGATAATAACCATTTTGCCATTTCTTTTTATTTTTTCAGTTTTTTTATTATTTATTCAAATATTTTTATTAAAAGAAAAAGAAAAAAGAAAATACATTTCTCTCTCTCTCTCTCTCTCTCTCTCTCTCTCTCTCTCTCTCTCTGCTGAAGATTTTCAGGAATCACGCTATCTTCATCGTCATTTTCCTCATTGTTTTTCTCCATATTTGATTCCCAAAATTGATTCGTGAGAGCTTCCATCTTCATAGGATCATATCTACACCTCATCAATAACAAAACATTTTTAGGTGGTACATAAAAGCTCACCCTAGCTTAATCGATTGTCCCAAAGACGATGTCGTTTACAATCTCGAAGTCTTGAAATACATGTCTTCTTGAATTCATAATACCCATCTCATTAATTTCCTCATTCTCATCATTATAGTCTCCGGCGATTAACTCAACCACTCTCTCACCACCATTGGCATCTCTTCCACTTCCATCACCTCCCTACAATGCCACCAACCACCGTGCAAACACCGCACCATAAGACCCATGTCTATTTTCGCCAACCATTTTTTCCTCTTTCTCTATCCCCGTCATTGAAGAACACGAAGACCGGTAAGGAAACAAACAGCTTACCTCAGACCCAAACGCTCTTAAACCTTCACAAATCGTCAATGGTAAATGAACCCATCTCTGATTATTCCTCTGCAATGGTAAACACTCTTGATTAGAACCAAGATTTTGACTTTGACTACCGAACCCATTACCGGAATGCTCGAATCTCCTGAAACTAACTTCGTCGGTGCTCTGTCGTCTTGATAAACTCAGATTTTTCGTGTGCTTCTTCTTGCTCTTCATCCTAACCTGACAAATGCAGGTAACTTTAGGGGAAGACGGTTTTGGGTTTTCGAAACTGCTTCCTCTTTTTTTTACCGATGGTAGGGAACATTACGGGAGACGCGCCGCCTTTGATGCTACGACTATTTCTGAGCCTATGGTTGTGTGAGTTTGAGAGGAAAAGCGGTGGTGGGTCATGAGCAGCCCCAACCCTGGCTGGACTGAGGAATGATCTGGATGAGATCTTCATAGAGGATGAAGATGTGTGAAGCAGACGAAGTGTTGGGTAGATTTAGTAGCGATGGTGGTGGTCTACCATAAGGGGGAGAGAGAGAGAGAGAGAGAGAGGAGAGAAATCTATTTTCTTTTTTCTTTTTCTTTTGATAAAAGCATTTGAATAAATAATAAAAAAAAACTGAAAAAATAAAAAGAAAGGGCAAAATGGTTATTATTAAAAAAAATTAAAGTAAATTGAACCAAAGTGGCAAGAAAATGAAAATCTTTGGATCATGAGTGCTAGTCCAAACCTGTTTGGCTCAAAGTGGCAATTTCGACATAACCACAAGAACCATTCTTGCAATTTTGTCTAAATTGTATGTTATGTTTCTTTAAAATCTAAGGTATAGTCCTTAAGTTAAAATAAAATCTCATGGAGGTCTCCGTGGTTTCATATTTTTTAATAAAAGGTTATTATTTTTCACTTCGTCAAATTTTGTATGTTAACTTAAGAATATTTTAGTCATTTCACTAAGGTAGGACTATTTCTGAAGTTCTTTTATTATATATATATATATATATATATATATATATATATATATATATATATATATATATATATATATATATATATATATATATATATATATATATATATATATCCCTAATCTAATAAATAAGTAGATTGCAATTGCTAAGCCCCTCCCAAGCTAATTTTCCCGCTCAAAACATCAAAGTGAAATTTCATATTTGCCCTTAAAGCCAAAAATCACGCCTGTATCTCCTTCGGTTTCGCCTTCTTAGTTTTGGAAACGAATTTTAAATGCCAAAATCCTTCGTCTGATCGGATAAAACCTTTGATTTCTCTCCACCTTTCTTTCGAGACCAATGATAGCTTACAATAGAACGAGGAATTTATGAAATCATGTTTTTTCTACACGGATGAAGCTTTATAACCCTAACACACGTGTTTAAGATTTTTTTTTTCTTGACAAAGATGGAGGTTTCTGGGATTATTATACTCTTCCTGTGGATTTAAACTTTGTTGTTCTTCCATTGTTTTGTTCTTGATGAGTCTAACTTGAAATGTTTGTTCCAACCCTCAAATACAAATAAGTTATCACCATTGATTTCAAAAATATTCTAAGTTTGATTATCTGGTTTGATCGAATACTATAATTGTTTTCTGTTTGTTTGTTTGTTTTTTCTTATGTGTCTGTGTCTAACATTTGGTTTAATTTCTTGATTTGGATTCTACCCACAACGTGTTTGATTTAATGCCACTGTGGGTTTCATGGTTTCGTGCTAATTGACTTTTGTTGGACTTTTAGCCTAAATCCTTATCGAAAGTAAGAAATTAATAATCATTTTTAATGTATGTGGTAGTTTTAGGTGATCTTTGACCGATATAAGTCATATAACCTTGAGGTCATCAATTAAATTGCACTGGATTAAGATCTGATCCAGAGAGGCCTCAAAAAATATATAGGAGAGGAGATTACTATTGAGGATAAAGAAGAAGAAAAATCTAACTGAATAGAAAATATAAATTTGGAAAATATCTTTGCCACATATGTAAAACCCAATGGCCAAGTTGGGAAGTGGCAGTTCTGAAGTCGAATGAGTACGTTTATTTGTTTGCTTGAATTTAACAATGTTGTGTTTATAAATTAACTAATATTTTTGTGTGTAATAATTTTACAATAGGCGGCTTTTCAGAAGAAGGATGGAACGCCTTCTACATGTAGTCACATACTACTGATGTTCCCCCGCCATAACTTCATTGCCCTTTGTGCAAAGAAGTGATGAAAGATGTTGTTCACACAACAAGTGTTGTTTCACGACTTTATGTAACAAATGTAAGTTTTTCTTGAATTCTTTCTATGGGGACATTGTACCAATACCCCTCTTACAATTTCTTTCACTTCTGGCTTTTAATAGTTTTTCTTTCTTTCCGAAGTGTTGTAACCTTCCATTTGTGAATTCCTATGTTTAGTCTTTTTGCTCAATCAAGAGAAACCAAAAATGATTTCGTCCCACTATATTCTATATGGAAAATATGGAAATAAGTTTTAATTTTAATTTTAGGTGCCAAAAATCTTTTCATTAATAACGTTTTGGAGATTTCTCATTTGATTCGACTCTCAAGACCAAATTATCGCCCTTTTTCAACAACTCCTTTAGACTACATTCTTGAGGAACTAAAATATCAAGTTCTATTAGCGAGATACTACTCTTGATCTTGGCCAGTAACCGGTGCTTGACAAACCTGCCCTTCATCTCATTTTCATCTACATACATGTGTATTGCATGTGATGTTGTATATAACCAATTCAAGGAAGTTAGATTGTACCAGAATCTTTGTTTTGACATTTATTCAGGATACTTGAGACTAAAACATGAGAAGCTTAGAAGCTTTTTGTTTTGCATTCATTGGGTAAGGATACTGAGTTTAAAATTTTTCATTTTCATATTGCAGGATTTTGTTATAAAAATCACTGTCATTCAACTTGCTTAGGGTTAAGAAGCGAACATTTAAAGTTAGTTCATTGAAGGGCTCAGTTTTTTTTAGTTCCATTTCATCTTTGTGCTTTCTTGTGTACATGCTCAAAGTTCCTGCGTATTGTTCTGTACTAAAATTTGATATTAATTTTTTTTGCTTTCAACAAATAAGTATCAAGGACCATTCCTGTAAAAAAAACTGGGATAAAAATGTTACACAAAAAGAAAGTTACATATTTTCTTATTCAATCAAGTTTCTTGAACTTTTAGCCAATTTTGTAAAGGGCAATGAGAAAGTATGATTCTATAATAAAGGGGGAGAATGAGAAGTACATTGTTATTCCTTGCATATAACCATGTTTTTTTTTAAATCCCTTCTTCTAAAATATTCACATGTGAGCGTTTTCGTTTTTAAAATTTACGCTTCAACTTGATTTCAGTTTAGTGTGCAGACAAAAGACCGGTACTATGTGCTTATGTTTTAGTTTTTCATTATAAAGTTATTTGTACATTTTAATAATATTAACTTCTTAGTCGTAGTATTGTACTCTTTTATTTATATGGAGAAACTTCTTATGTTTAAGTTGTTAACTATAAAATTGTAAATGTACTTTCCAAGAACATTGTTGTAATTGGGATGCCTTTGTCAAAGTATGTTTGGTTGTGTACGAGTTTGTGATTGTAATCCACATAAACGTATCAAAGAGATTTTAACTATTATATTTATCTACAAATTATATCTTTTAAGAAGATATGGGGTACATTTAAGAGTTCTTTAAAAAAAATATATTTAACAGACATTTGGTTAAAAAAGTGTCGTTAGGTTTCATATATCAATTTTAATAGTTAGGTTTCCTACAATGAATTATTTATTTATTTGTCATTTCGTTTGTATTTTTTTTTAAATTTTATTTTAAAAATGTTTAATATTTACACCATCATATATAATTTTTGTTTTAATCGACGCGTATAATACACGTGTCTCACATTCAATTTGTGGTGATTGCTTCCTAATTCCCAGTGAGTTTCATTGTTAAAGTGTTGGTTGGTGCTATGCATTTAAGAGTGGGTTGTTAAAGTTTGTTGCATCTTTTTAGGTTTCAAGTTATTTAGTCATGGCTTCCTTAAGACTCAAATTGAATCATAATTTTTCTTATTATTATTTTTCTTATCAAGACATTATATAATTAACAAGAAATGACAACGTATTTTTGTTGATTTATTTATTATAGCATCAAACTTTTATTTCTTTCTGTTTTAACATTGTATTTTGAAAAATTACCAAATTATAGCATGACATCTAGATAGATTTGAATATTGTTGCTTTTTTTTTTTTTTTTTTTTTGCAAACCACCTATTATGTATTAGTTTTGGTATTTTAATTTGTCAATCCGTGTATCACACGGGTTTTAACCTAGTATATATATATATATATATATATATATATATATATATATATATATATATATATATAGAGAGAGAGAGAGAGAGAGAGAGAGAGAGTGAGAGAGAGAGAAATTCAAATGAGAACAAAATGGTTAAAAACCATTTTTTAAATGTTTTCATCAATGACATTTTGGACAAATCCATCATTTATATTGATTAACTATTAAGAAATCTTTTCGTTCCTTATTTTAGAAACTACTTGGTACTTGTTGTCGGACTGGCATCGGACCAGCATCGCCGTCGAACTAACATTAAATTTAGTAGCAGTTTTCTGATCGTATTCACAGCTTAATAGAAAAAACATTATAGTTCATATTTCTTTGGTAATACTTTTTTTTTCAGCCAAAATATATAAAATTTTAGTAAAAAAAATAGAATTATGCTCGAAAAAATCAATTTTTTTTTAATTTTAGATTTCTTTAAAAATATATGTATCATGTATAAGAAATTTTCACAATTTAAAATACAATATTCATAGTCCATTTTAAGTTTGATAGATAAAATTCACAAGATAACATAATACAATACATTGTATATTAAGTCACATATTTAAAGAAAGTCAAACTAAAACTCTCCCACCACCATCATGACCGACTACCACACATCACCACCAACCACCCGTGTGATCGTCGCAATCATCATTCGTTCCAAATCAAATCTAAAAACATTGATTGATAGCTTAAACATTATATTCACAATTCAATAAACTAATTAATTAACTTATTCAGAGTTTAATATAAAACAATTATAAAAACTAATACTTTAGTTACATATTTATACAACAAAAAAAATATATTAACAGTATATAAATACAAACATTCATATATAAATCATTCATAATTTAACATAATTTGTTTAAAAACTTCACAATTAATTCACTATATAAATAGAGAATTTACAGCCTAATGTAATCAAGTAATAATTTATAACATAAAAATCACAGTTTAATATACAAAATCCACAGCTTAATAAAGTCAATTCACAGTTTAAGTAGAAAAATCCACAGTTTAATGCAGTCAATTCACAGCTTAAAACCTAAAATCACAGCTTCATACACAAAATTCATAACTTAATATAATAAATCCAAAGTTTAATATATAAAAATTATGTATTTACAGCCATATTATCAACTTCAAATTCTTAATGTAGTCAATTTATAATTTAAAATATAAAATTCATAGCTTATTCTTAATATAGTCAATTTATAATTTAAAATATAAAATTCATAGCTTAATTAGTCAATTTACAATTAAAACGTACAATTCACAGCTTAATGCAGTCAACACACAACTTAAAACAAAACAAAAAAAAAATCAAAATTCAATAGACAAAACTCAGAACATACTACAATAAATTCACAATTTAATTCAAAAAAATTATATATTTACAACTTAACATTAGTTAAAATTAAGATTAACAAAAATAAACGATAAATGAGATATTAAATATTAAATTCACACCATAACAGAAAGGAAAACCATAAAAAAAAAACAATATAATAAATGTTATCAATTTAAAATTTTAAACACAAAAATCACAGTTTAATACATAAAATTAGCAGTTTAATATAGCCTGTTCACATTTTAAACAGAAAATTCATAGTTTAAAACAAAAAAAAAAATCAAAGCTTAATATATAAAATTCACAACTTAATACAATAAATACACAATTTAATAAATATATCCTCAATACTATTCAATGGTTACATAAACGAGTAAAAAGGAAGGTGATAATGATACACTAAGCATTAAGCTTTTGAGAGATTAAAAAATAAGTAAGAGAAAAAAGATCATTAATACATATTATTTTGTCGTTTTATTTGCTCCTAATACCATCAAATGTATAACTATTATGCTTTAGGAAGCTCCAAAAATCATATTTGGATTTTTTTAAAAAATCAGAATTCACGATTTAATCTACTAATTTGATTATAATTCATAATTTAAAATACTAGTTTAGGAATTCATTCATAACTTAAAAAGACTACTTCATAAATCTATTCACAGCTTAATATACTAGTTTAAATACTCATTCACAACTTAAAAGATACTTCTTTTTATTAAGGCATTTCATCAAACACTTTTTTGCATCTAATTTGAAAACTTTTCTATCCAAACATTATTATCAGAAATCCACCCAAAGAAAAAATACATAAAGAATAGAAGAGGAGAATATACAATAAATCTGATATGTGGTCACCTTGAAGTGCATAATAACCACCATATCTACATCTAAAATACATCAAACACATCAGATCTGATGTAGATCTGGTGGTACATCACCAAATATTATAAATAATAGTTGACGGCTACCTGACATAGTTTCACCGGAGTGACAAGTGACAGAGGTGGTGGAGATTGAAGGCGTCAGTGTTGTTCGTCGGTGTTAGAGCTCAAAAACATGTTAGATTTGATATAGATTTACTTGTTTTTCACCTGAGATCACAAAGAAAGAGGTGTAGACAAACTCTTCATGTTTCACAGGAGCAAAGAGGTTGCAACTATGGTGGCGATTGAGGGTGGTGGTGGTGTTCGTTGGTTTTAGATCTCAATTCCATCAGATTTGATACAGATTTGATACATATCTAATATATATCTACTCATATGTCATCGTAGATAATTAAATCGTAGATCTGCATGAGGTCGTTTGAAGAAAGAAACAGATTTTGACATTGTCGATCATCTGAAGACGATGAAAAACTTTATGCTCTATCAGATCTGTTCTGGTGAAGCAGATCAAAAAGGTTTTCTAGTGCTCCGTAAGATTCAAACGCAAACATCGAAGATCTAGAGTGTGGTGCTTCTGATGAAGCAAAGTGACTTTTTTCAGACGTCACCCGGAGGTGGCGAGATTGACAACGGTGACAATAGGTGGTGGCTCGGGGATGATGACAAATCTGAAGGTTGAAGGTTCCAGTCTGATGGTGGTGGTCTACTAGCGGCGGTGGTTTTTCTGGCAGAGGTTACCGGTAATGGTGGTAGTGCAAATAACGGTAGTAGACGAGAGAGAGAGAGAGAGAGAGAGAGAGAGGGAAAATTTGTGTCTTATCAAAAAATAGTGATAATGTGTAAAATAGATATCTAATGAAATATGTTATAAACATTTATTGACAAAAATACCCTTTTAAACTTCAAAAACATATATATTTGAGAAATAATAAATATGCTTAATTATAAGTTAAAAAATGGTTTTAGGTTCTTAACCTTTAGTGGTTCTCATTTGAATCTTTAGTGGTTCTTAACCTTTAGGGTTAATGCGAAAATGCAAATAATTTGCAAAAACACGAAAACAAGAAAAACCTATGAGATTGTGTCACCTCAACATTATCTTTCTGGACAATAATTCATCTAAACTTTGAAATACATGATGATAATCGATAATAGATGAGCAATTGTGTCATATTAGCAAAATATGATTTTTGACATTTTTATTATGAAATCGTGAATTTAAAAATGGTTAAGGACGAGAAAAAAAAAGTAATTATTAAAAATGTTTTTAAATCTATATTATCATAACACAATCAAATGTAAACTTATTATCTTTAATTTATTGCTAATAAATTTATTTTTTATAGTACATGTGTTTAACTTTTATAAGATAAAATCTGTTTTCGCGTTTTCACAAGATATTTATGTTTTCGCATGAACCTATATATATATATATATATATATATATATATATATATATATATATATATATATATATAGGAGTAGGATCAAATCAGAAGCACTGCTTCGACCGGTCTGGAACCATCACTTTGGTCGACAGCTTCCATTTCATATTAAGGTTTCATAGGTGGCTTTTGTAGCCATTATGGGTCAAGGCCACATATTTGGTCCGCTACAATCACATTTGTCATAGGTCTGGTCCATCGCCACCAATCTCACCACAGATCGCGTTGTCACCACCATTATCGCCTTATTCAACCGCTACTATGCGTTTTATATCAGTGGTTCATCGTTTTAGATTCAACCTTCCATCTTCTTTTCACATCAATGGTGGGTTTTCATTTCAAGTAGGGTCTTGTGTGTGGTTTTCATTTCAGATCTACCATTGTCCATATTCATTTATGACATGGAACCAAGAACATACCCACCTTTGGCTTCGTCTATGTGTGTGTAGTGTGTGTTGTGTTCTTGACTCACTAAACAATGTTCATCATAAGGAGAAAGTGAGTTAGGAATTCTCTCTCTCTCTCTCACACACACACACATGTATATATATATATATATATATATATATATATATATATATATATATATATATATAGAGAGAGAGAGAGAGAGAGAGAGGTTTTATAAAAAACTGTTGTGGCCAAAGTTTAAAATCCACAAAGTAAGGGATTAAATCTGTCAAAATCTCAAATGTTTGTGGCCAAAATCTTAAATGTAAAACACTACCGTTCATTTCAAGTTTCAAATTAGATATGTATAATAATAAATAAAAAAAAAACGGAAGTATATTGTTATAATCAATAAGGGCAAAATATAAAAATAATTCCCCTCTTGCCCTCCATTCCTTTCCCTACTTCTTGTAAATCACCTTTACCCTTATTATTCCCCTTTTGCCCTCCATTCCTTTGATAATTACCCACTTCATTCCAATTAAGATACACTACTATAACCTGGTGACCTCATCAATCTTCGTGTTTTCATTTCTCGTCTTACAAAAGCAGCATCATCCAAACGCCCTGCATCTACATAAATATTCGACAACAAAATCCTACCTGGACCATGTAAAGGCTCAGCCTTTGCCAAATTTTCAGCTGCCCTTTCTCCCATTTCAACATCATTATAAATTCTAGCAGCTGCCAACAATGTCCCCCATATCACCACATCCGCCTTCATAGGCATACTCTTTATCACCCCCTCAGCTTCCTCTAATCTCCCTGCTCTACCCAAAAGATCCACCATACACCCATAATGCTTCATATTCGCCTCTATATTATACACACTTTTCATCCTTTCAAAATACCTCTCCCCTTCTTTCACCAATCCACCATGACAACATGCACTTAACACCCCAATAAATGTGATCGAGTTTATCTTTATAACATCGTTATATTTATATGTCTCTAACTCCCAAAAGAGCTTTAGAGATAATCTTGCATGTCCATGCATGGCTAATCCACATATAATCGCGTTCCATGGTGAAATGGTGGAAACTTTGGTTTTAACTTGGTTGAAGAGTTGTAATGCGTTCTTGATGCTCCCACATTTGGCGTACATGTCGATGATGGATGCGATTACATTGTCATTCATAGGGATTGAATTTGTGATTATATATTCATGACCTTGTTTTCCATCTTGTAAATTGCCTAAATTAGCAATGGATGAGAGCATGCTTACCATTGTTACTTCGTTTGGTTTGATGCCACTTGATATCATGTTATGGAAAAGGTCTAAAGCCATGTGGTGTTGGTTCATTTGGGAGCATCCAGAAATCATTGAGGTCCATGAGAAAACATCTCTTTCGGGCATTTTGTCGAACAGTTGGCGTGCGGATTCAATCATTTTGTTTTTTATTAAGCCTGATATTAGAGCGTTCCATAAAGATGGATTGTTTTTGCTTCCTATTTGGAATTGAGTTTGGGCAAGGGGGATGTTGCCACAAGCTGCATAGAAGTGGATAATAGTTGATTGGATAAAGTCGTGAGAGTCAAACCCTAGTTTTACACTTACACCATGAAACAGTTGGCCTTCGGAAAAGGCTGTTTCTTGGCCACAAACTGAGATTATGTACACCACCATGACATTGTTAGGAGATATCCCGGTATTTAGCATTTCTCGATATAATTTCAAAGCTGGGTTCAGATTTTCAACATGTAAAACACATTCGATGATGATGCCCCAAGAAACTACATCTCTTTCAGGCATTTTGTCGAACAGGTCTCGTGCCATTCCAGCCATCCTCGCCTTTGAGTACCCATTCAACATTACGTTCCAAGAAACTATATTTCTCTCTGACATTGCATCAAACAAAATTCTGGCATCATCCAAAGATGAACAGCTGCAATACAGATGAACCAAATTAGTTAAAACAAGATTTGAATTTTCAAGGCCGGATTTAGCAACCAATGCATGGAGAATTTGACTGTTTTTAACCCCAGAAAAATGTGAATAAGATGACAGTACACTCGACAATGTCACTTCATTGGGAGCCAAACCTAACGACTTCATTTCCTTAAAAACACGGATTGCTTCTCCCCAAAACCCATGTTGAGCCAACCCCATTATCATCGTTGTAAAAGATACGCTGTTCCTCCCAGACATTTTATCAAACAATTGGCGGGCGTCATTTAAACGACCACAATTCACATAACAAGTAAGCATAATGTTACAAGAAACGCGATCGGATTGAAACCCAGAGACAAACATGGATTCTGCATCGTGTATAGAACCAAACTTGGAATACAAACTGATCAAGCTGTTACGTATAAAGATATTGGAGTCAAATCCTTTCTTGAGGCTATGACAATGGAGATGCTGGCCATAAAGGAGTGGAGCAGAAAGGGAAGAAGATGATTTCAATGCTTGGACGATGGCACGTTCGTAATTGTCGAAAGTTTTGGTGGTTGCTTGTGCGTAAATGTCTTGTGGAAGAAGGGAACTGGAGTAGCATTTGGGAGTTAATTTGAATAATTTTCTTGCGAGAAAGGAAGGAAGAAGTTTGTTTGAGATGGATTTCATTACACTTGATCATCAGAGATCGACAAGCAAGAATAAGATATGATGTCGAAGTAATACAATAAACAACAAATCTGCTTTGGTGCTTCTATCTATCGGAGATGATTTATTTTTTTATTTTATTTTTATTTTATTGTATGGACAAGTATGCCCCTCAGTTTAAATGAATAAATGATAGAGAGCTGATTAACACATCTGAATCTACAGCAATTCGAAGTTTAAATTTTGAATTGGAATCAAAAGATGTTCAAGTTTATATTCATGGTTAACATAATAAAAAAACAATTCAAGTTTACATTAACAATTATACAAACAGTTAACATCAGAACCAATTCATTGTTTACATTCAAGGTTAACAGTTAACAAAATCAAAATCATATCAAAGTTTACATTCTAAGGTTAATGGTTAGCCGAATCAAAATCAATTTAAGTTTACATTCAAAGTTTAAAATCAAAATTAACTCAAGTGTAAATTCAAGGATCAAAATTTGGAGTTAACTGTTTGAGAGTGGGGTGAAGCAATGCCGGCTGAAGAAGTGTTCTTATCGTCATGTGTGTTGTTTGGAGTTTGAAACACGAAACGGGTTCTAGGGCCGGCCTTAGAGGGTGAGCAAGCTGGACGACCGCCCTGGGCCTCGCCAAATATCGGAGCCCCAAGTAGTGATTATATATATATATATATATATATATATATATATATATATATATATATATATATATATATATATATATATATATAGTTTTGAGATGTATTAACTAACGAAAGGCGCTTGAAGTTCATTTGGTTGAAGCGCAGAAATGGATGTAGTTGGTGTTCCGTGTTTGAACCTTGTATAGCTCCAAAAGAAATCTTTTATATATATATATATATATATATATATATATATATATATATATATATATTGCTCAAATGTTAAGGCCCCTCTAAAAATGCAAGGTGGAGCCATTAAAATAGGAAGAAATCAACCAACAAAAATTGTGAAATTCCATGTGTGTAAAATATCATTTTTTTTTTTCAAAAGTGCACTCTACAAATATATCCTATCAAAACTTTCGATTCAGCAGCAAAATTTCATATCATGTTATACAAATTCAAATGGGAACATCATAAGAAATGATGAACAGAATATTATTAGTTCATGTCAACAGCCTTCAAAAAAAGATTAAATTCTAATTCATTGTTGAAATTTCATGTGTGTAAACATATAATTTTTTTTTTCAAAAGTGTACTCTATAAATATATCCTATCAAAACTTTTGATTCAGTAGCAAAATTTCATATCATGTTATACAAATTCAAATGGGAAGATCATAAGAAATGGTGAACGGAATATTATTAGTTCATGTCAATAGCTTTCAAAAGGAGATTAAATTCTAATTCAACAACAAAACGTTGTGTTTTTGGGAACTTTTTCATGTTGTTGATTTAATCAATTAAATTATTCTAGGTTTAGGTTTGTTTCTGTAAGGTGATTTTTATGAGATTTTTTATTTTGTTTTATCGTATTAACTTTATCTTTTATATGATTAGTATTTAATCACAACAAGTGATGCGTTGGAGAACTCATTTACAAAGTGGACCACAGTTTATAAAAATAAAGTTCCGATCCAAACAAAGTTTGTAAAGGATCAAAGACAATTTTAAAACATTGTATTAAGTTTTTAAATTTAACAAAATTTTACAAGGT
Source organism: Lactuca saligna (assembly GCF_052625555.1). Classification (NCBI taxonomy): domain Eukaryota; kingdom Viridiplantae; phylum Streptophyta; class Magnoliopsida; order Asterales; family Asteraceae; genus Lactuca; species Lactuca saligna. The sequence goes on from NC_136422.1 coordinate 148,235,472, forward strand.
TATCGTATTTTAAAATTGAATACTACGAGGGGGATAATTGTTCATCCATTAATTATGCAGTGACAACGTCAAAATATTCAGTGGAAAAATCTAACTACCTTCATATATTTCAGAAGAGGTATATTAGAGGAAAAAGGTCACGGTTTTTTTTTTTTTTTTTCTTAATTTCTGAATTTATCTCAAAGTTACAGGAATCAATGCGTGTTGCACATTGTTTGTACACGAATTCAATGACAAATATATAATGCCAAATGAAATAACATACAAACAAATTAAAATTAAGAGTAAATTACACGAATGATCTCTATAGTTTGCAGTAATTTTCAATTTTGGTTTGTAAATCTTTTCTTTAACCCGGATCATCCTCCATATGTTACACATTTAGTCCCTCAATTTATCTTTTAAAGCACACCACATGAAAAGGAATCCCAAGGGTAGGGGTGCAAACGAGCCAAGCTACTCGCGAGCTACTCGAGATCGGATCGTTAAAAGCTCGACTCGAAATCGATTCTAAACGAGCTCGAGCCGAGCTCGAGCTTAATATTAAGCTCGTTTATTAAACGAGTTCGAGCTCAAGCCTATGTCATTAAGCTTGATTAGGCTTGCGAGCCTAAACGAGCCTTTATATAATATAATTTAATATTATTTATATATATTAAAAGAAAAATATATTAGGGGAATTATGGATTTAGGGTATTAGTAAACGAGCTTCTTAACGAGCTCGAGCCAAGCTTAAGCTTATTTAGACACGTCAAATAAAAAACGAGTCGAGCCCGAGCCCGAGCCGAGCTTGTATTATTCTTTACGAGCTCGAGTCGAGCTCAGTACAAGGAAGCTCGAATCGAGCCGAGCTCGAGCTCGAGCCTTATATAACTTAAACGAGCCCGAGCCGAGCCTGACCAGGCTCGGGATCGGCTCGGCTCGTTTGCACCCCTACCCAAGGGTATTTCAGTTTTTTTCAACTGAGAACCTAATAACATTAAGGGCAAATAAGGTAAATTGTATTACATTATTACCCTTTTACCAAAAAGCCAAGATTTTTTTTTTCCTTTTCAATAAAACCATGTAACTTTCAAAATATTTCTAAAATAATAATTATTCACCTTTTAAGGTGCAAGGAGTACCAGTGGTTTGGGATATTTGGGCTGGTGGTACCACTCATGAGACCACTCCATCGGAAAATTGGTACCACATTTGAAGAAGCAAGCATGTTGTAAAAGAGAAAAAAAAAATTAATAAAATTTTCTTTTATAAATGCCAATTCAAAACAACACCTTTTTCCTTTTCAATTTCATTCCATTTTACTCTACTTTCCAATTTAAAATTTGGAAATGGATGTCATTCATATGCTAGTTATATTGGCAGAATGGTTTGAAATCAAAGAAGGAGCGTTGGCCAAAACATACACTTAAATTTTCAAAAATAGTCAGGTGAGTCAACATAGTTTGGCATATTTTGGCGATTAGCTCTGGACCATTTTAAGCAGTAGCTTGGGCTTCAGATGGTTCAATACATAAAATTGCTTCCAAATGGAAATATATGCAAGGAGAAGAGGAAGATTTTAATGATATTTTCATCCACAAGATAAATAACCAGGAGTCCGAAGTTTGCGACGAAGAAGTTTTAAACGCAACAAAAATGAGTATCGTGAATACCATAATATGAAAGATTTACGTTATGAGGCGGTGTGGAATATTTTAAAAAATATAGCTTCCTTTTTTAGAATTTAAGTATTTCTTTTAGTTTTCATTTGTTCGTTTGTGTAATTTTTTTATTTACTTCGTTTGTCATTTTAGGATTTAATTTATGTTATTATAGTGTGGTTTTAATTTATATTATTGTAGTGTGGTTTTTTAATTGAATGTTATCTTTAATATTGTTTAATATTTTTTGGTTTTTTTTTAGTATAAGTTCATTTTAAAATTTTAAATATTATAAAGGTTTTATATTCTAACTTATTTTGAATTTTCTAAATAAATTAAATTAAAAATAGTGATGTAACAAGTGGGTTGAGTGTGTTAGAAAAGATATCATTTTCATATGTTATGGGTTACGAAAGATGAATGAGATAGAAAAAAAAAGTTGATGTGACAGTGGGTTAGAAGGGAAGCGCTCATTCCACACTTAGAGTCGGTATCCTTGTTTCGGTGAAAGTAAAAGACGAAGTCATCAGAACCCACCAACGTTCTATACAACACTCAAGTAATGTCAATATCTAGCCTAGCTCTTCGATTAGAAACCTAACGACGTTCTTTCTAGATGGTAATCGGAAGTGAAGTAAAAAAACACCACTTGTAGGTGTCTGTTAATTAGCTTTTTTGTTGATTGAGTCTTAATAAATTGAAAAATAATGTTTATAGAAAGATGAACAAGAGGGGTTTGTTGGGATCCATCCAAAGATCTAATTATAATTATGTACCCATCCATTTTTGCTAAACTATGAAATGATCTCCATCCCCTGATCTCTTAATCTTGATATCACTTAACGAAGTAGGAGGGTGAGTTAGTGACCAAACTATGAAATGAAGTTTTTCTTTTTCGATGGTAATGAGTTACCTTCTAGTAGTTACTAATTTAGATATACATAATCCATAAATCTCTTGATTTTCAGTGTTTAATCATATGAATCGCGAAGTTCAACAATTAGATTCATTAATGGGGTTCAAAGCAAAGCATCTAGAAGATTGAGTGCAAATTTAGGGAAAACAAATAACTTTCAAGGATATATCTAAAATATCGTGTCAGGGTAAAAGAAAGAGAGTAAAAGGAAAAAAGAGAAAGATAGAAAGAGAGTATTAGGATCTCATAAGGAAAGACTGAAACACACATGTATGCCTTTATACATGCGATGTTTTTGTAACGTCCCATTTTCTTTTTACATAAGGTAAAATCACAATTTACATAAAACACAAGTTATGGAAAACCAGTTGTTCTAAAATACAATTGTTTAAAATTCAGAGTAATATAAATAATGTGGAATCTACATTGTTGCTGATGAATGTGTACAGTCACATCTTCGCCTTTCCATGATCACCAGTGGTACCTAAAAAACATTTAATCCACAATTGTAAGCCAAAAGTTTAGTGAGTTCCCCCAAAATACCACACACCACAATATGCATACTATGCATACACACATGAGCCTTCAGTTTGCGTGGACCACCTCGCAAGGCCTATAGGATGCCCGGACCGCTCTACTGAGCCTACAATCTAACTGTACCACCTCGCAAGGCCTATAATATAATTAGACCTTCCCCTTGGGCCTCCAGCCCATGACTGATCACCCTCTCGTGCCTACAACATACAGCTGATCCGCACCTAGCCTACGTACACCGCTGACCCGTTCGAGTATATTGGCCTATAGCACAAATATGGACTGCCTAAACCCATCCAACCACATATGTCGACATATAAACCAAACAAGAAATCAAGTAAGAACATAAACATATTTAACTTTCTACACTAGTCTACCTATCTAACAGCTCACTACAACATACCACGCCTCATACAATACTCTACGTCACTACTAGAATATCACTAATAAATGCTTAGCTATATGTAATCAAAGTTGAGATAAACAGTCGAACAGGTGATCCAACTTTAGAGCCACAACCAAACAAGGAACAAGCAAGAAAGCCTAGATCAATAGTTCTTAAGTTATGCTACATAACTCCATACAACCCTTGGGGAACTCAACCAGACGATCACTAACCCCTGGTACTTTAACCAATATACCACTACTCCTATATCCAAACATATAAGGATATATACTGCAATACATAGTATAGTGAGGAAACTCACATGAAACGAATACCCAAGAAAGCCTAGATCAAGAGTTCTCAGGTTATCCTATATAAGCACATAAAACCCTTGGAGAACTCAACTAGACGACCAATGACCCTTGGTACTCTAACCAATATACAACTACTCCTATATCCAAACATACAAGGATATATATATATATATATATATATATATATATATATATATATATATATATATATATATATATTGCAATACATAGTATAGTGAGGAACCCACCTCAAACGAATAACCAATGAAGTACAACAACACCCCCCCACTCCCTTGCACTGATCACTCTCACGAACTGATTGACAACAAAACAAATAAATCTTTAATCAACAACCTAAATCCTACAATTTTGACCCAAAGTCAAACTAGTCAAAATTCAAAGGTCAACGGTCAACAAAAGTCAATGGTCAACCAAGCCAACTCTCACCACAACATGGAGACATCTTGGCTATGGGAATATTATGACATGATAGTTGCAAAGCGAGAACCAGCATGTCGTGGAAAGCCCATTGCCACGTCGTGGGAACTAGCAGATAGTCATATTTTTCATTAAGTGTTCAATCCTTACATATCTAAACCAAAACTTCATATCTACTTATTTTCAATGACGTAATGAATAAAGTTTCCAACTTTATCCATTAGGAATCTATTCAAAGGCTAGATCTACAACCTAAGTCCATTAAGTCGTCAATAGGTACAAAACTTGTGCACGAGACCAAGATATCATCCAAACTAAAGCCTTTTTCTCACTCAACAGAACATATGGACCATTTAAGAGCCATGGAAAGCTCTAAAGTTCCTCAAACTCCAAGAGCATTCAAGGAAAGAACCAAAACTACTCAAAAATGACCACAAACTCGAATTTAGAAGAAGATATGTCAAGGTGAGAACTTTGTACCCCAAGTGGATTAGAAAACTAAAGAGAATGATGGATCCAAACCAACTCCTTACTTCCTTGCTTCTTTATGAACTTCCATCCTCTCAAGCTTCACCAAAATCCAAGAAATAAGATTCAAATCAAGATAAAAAGCTTTCTAATCTTCATGGAGGCTAGGGTTTCGTGGTGAGGGGTTAGAGGCTGAAGAAGATGCCCTAATCCTAGAGATTAGGTGCTTAAATATGAAGGAAACCCTAAAAATCATGGGCTTGGGCTGCAACCACTGCCACATCATGGAAGCCATCTAGATACGTGTTTCATGCATTGGCATGTTATGTCGTGGTGCTCCATTCACCACGTTATGACATAAGGTTTTCCTAAAAACCTTACCTTTGGTTCCTCTAAGATCTCAACTGATTCGATTCTGTAAAACGGGTGTTAGAATTCTCCCCCTCTTTAATTAGATTTCATCCTCGAAATCTATCCTTAAAAAATTTCTCTTATATACACCACGACCTTATTGTGGGTCCTTTCGGTCTTACTCCAACTGTACTGGTTGGCACCCCTCTCTTACCATGGTTTGCAGTTCCACCTCAAGGCCTTCAAATATAAAGTTTATTCTTGAACTAGACGCTTAACAATCAATCTCTCATTTGTCGCAACACTCGATCGATGCCCCACCTAGACGACCACTTCTGAAACCATTGTCAATTTAATCCTTACAGAAAACGTACACCCCATCAGAGAATGTCAATTAACCACGTTGCGAGAAGCTAATTCCTTAACCATAATCCAAAGAATCCAAGGTCATGCCTGGAAATCTGGTGAAAAATTTCATCCTATAAATCAACCATGTCGACCAAAATTCACTTGTTCGATCTGACCAAGATATTTCCGGCCCTATGTCGTCCTACTGATAAACCGAATGTGAAACCCACGGCCGATCGTCATTGCCGATAACCTCGAATTCAAACACACTGGTGAAACATGAATTAAAACCAATTGAATACACCCAACTATACACCCACTCAGCTCTAGCAACCCTAATCCACTACCCACCAACAACTTTCAGGATTACCCTCACTCTGCCAACCACTAACAACTCTCAGGCTTACCCTCGATCCTCCAACCACTAACAAATCCACTCAACCTACCATAGGCACCGTGAAAAGACCGGTTTTGTTTATACTTTATTTCAAAATCAGAGTTATCTTTTAATAAAAGGGTTGCTGAATTTGTCCCAAAACAATAATATGATAAAGATTTATCAAAAGCATTTCCATAGAAATGTATTTCATTAAAAGACTCGGGATGTCATGTTCGTACAGATCAAAAGTATAAACAGTACAATATAAGCCTTACTACATTATTTCATATCTACAGGCCTATATCCGTAATCCCTCGTCCAAAACATCACACCTATGCTCATGCGCCACTACCTGTAATACATAAAACTGAGTGGGTCAGGCTTGGGAGCCTGGTGAGCACATAGGGTTTTCAACCCACAACAAATAAGTTTATTAATTTCATCAATCAACAATAAACCGATTACCCATTCCCGTTATCCTCACATTACTTCCCTAAACACCTATTATAAGGGACCTAGCCTAAGGATCATTATCGGGACGGACACTACTGCTAAGGGGATTCCTCAGCAATAAATGTCCTAATAGGCAACCATGTGGGGGATGGAGTACATCGGTGAACACATCGTTCACAACACCTACAGGTTGCGAGCCTGCTAGTGTTCCACTGGACTGTCTAGAAGAGTTCGTGGTCGTCATCTATACTCCGCTAGATGACTGGATCAACAACAACAACATCGAGGCCTCTCATCATTTTATCACACATCACCTATTACATCTACCCATGTTTTACCCTAACATTTTCGTAGATATAAAATACATATACAGTTTAAATCATTGAAAACATGTATAACAACATTCATCTAGCATAGATAGCAAGTATTCAGATAATATGCACACATAACACGTAATTTATATAAAATACTTCATATCTATGTGTAAGTTGAAAGTAACTATGCACTCACCTGATTAGGTGGTGACTCAGCACTCGGACAGCGCTTCGATACTCTCAAAATGATATTCCTTCGATAAAACCTAGTATTGATACCACTAGGGTTTAGTTTAATGATAACCGCGACAAATTAATTAGTCTGAGTATTGGAGCAGCGTTTCGAAACCGGAACTTAATTGGAGCAGCATTTCGAAAAAACCTAGTATTGCGTCAGCGTAGCATACTTACAGCGAATTTGATCGAAAACCGGAACTTAATTGGAGCAGCATTTCGAAACCGAAAAACTCCTTTTCCTCGGGACTCCGAGAGCCTCGGGGCTTCCCTAGGGTGCTAGGGGTTTAACTAGGGCTTAGGGGTGGTTTGGGGTTGTAGAGAGAGAAAGAATTTAGAGAGAGAAAGGATTTTGGTGTGAAAAATGAGGGCAGCCTCAGCCCCCTTTTATAGGCGTGAGGGCCTCGCTACGTTGGGCGTTCGGTGGTGCTACGCGGGGCGTAGCTCGGAGGTGGTTGCCAGCTCGTAACAGCTGTCTCGCACTCGGACTCGGACGGATAAGGCTGGAGGTACGTGGGGCATACCGGACCTCATATGCGGGGCGTAATGCGAAGGGTGCGTGTCTCAATCCGAAGCGAAGACCGTTGGCCGCAAGCGACGGCTAGGATTGTGCCACGTCATCAACTTCGCAACAGGTTTCGCATTTTCATGCTTCAACTTTAAAAATTCGTAACTTTCGCATACGAGCTACGTTTTCGACGTTCTTTATATCCACGCGAAGGTGGGAACCTACTCTACAACTTTCGTTTAGACTTTCTCGGCTAATTTTGGCTCGATTTTAAATTTTATATTATCAACGGGCCGGGATAGGATTGGTCCGTTAAATCCTCATAACTTCTTCATCCGACATCCGTTTTCGCCCATATTTTTCTCGTTACGCTACTCTTAACGAGATCTTCGATTCTCGTTTAGGTCGTGTCGGCTAAAAATCACTCGATCTAATATTCAAATTTCGGGTTGTACACTGCAATTCCGAAACTTCGAAAAATCGTAACTTCTTCATACGAAGTCAGATTTGGGCGTTCTTTTTATCGATGTTCTTAGTTTAACATATTCTACGAATTTTGTTTAGATTGCTAAGGCTAAAAAGTCTTCTATCGTAAATTCACTATTTACGTCTCCCGGTGCCGTGCCGGTTTTGCTATAAAACTTCGGCGGGCCATAACTTCTTCGTTATAGCTCGGATTTCGGCATTCTTTATATGTACGGAAACCTTGAGACATATTCTACAACTTTGTGTAGAGATATCGGGATTATCTCACACTTTAATTTTGACGCTCATTTTTATTCTTTATTAATTATACATTTATAATTAAATAATAAACACATAAACACACATAATTCACATAATACTCAATATTTCATCTTTATTACTTCAAAAAGAGTTACAAGATTTGTCCTAGACTATTGTATTGACAAAAATGCTTAGCCCGGAAACCCGGGCGTTACATTTACTATCTCCACCAAACCTTTAGGTTGCAACTCGAACCCTCAAGTCCCAATTTAACAAGAACAAGCGTGGAGATCATCATCGCAACCCTCATCTTGAGCTCCTAACACTCTAGGACCCTAAAGAACGATGATTCTCTAAGGAATACTAACATAATTGCAACTAAGACAACCCAGAAGGAATTCAGCAACCGACGACGACCCCGACACATAAATCAAAAGATAACGTAATTGTGCGAAAGGCCTGAACTTTGAGCAATTTGACTAAAAGTTAAACTATGGGACAATGTCTTTCCACTATGAAATCTCCACTCTCCCCACTTGGAATATACAAATCATCTGAACGCAGCCAAAACAAAACTAAAGCTCTAACTCAAACCAACCTAACTACTAAATATTCCTGCTCCTAATGAATAACTTGAGGTGGTGTAAAATTGTGACATCCCCATTTTTATAGTCTGAAAAGACCTTTTCTTTGTGCTTATTTTAAAACAGAGTATTCTTTATAAATACGGAATTTTTCCCATAAAAAATATTTCCGAGAAAATGGTTTTCATTGATTATTAAAAACTTGAGATGTCATAACTAATATAAGATCATAAGCATAAACATAGTTATTATAGGAATCTCTCATTAGATTCAAACATCACTATCCATGTACATTTATATCGCTACCTGTGATACAAAGAAACTGAGTGGCTCAGCATGGGAGCCTGGTAAGTATATAGGGTTTTCAACCCATAATAGTATAATTGATTTGTTTTAATTATATATTTCACATCAAACAAATAACCAGATTACCCATTCCCGTTATTCTCACTCACTAATCCTAAATTGATGATATCAAGGGATCTATCCTAAAGGATTTCTGAGTAAATGATATTGCCTTGGAGATTCCTTAGCAATATGTGTTAATAAGGAAACCATAAGGTATTTATATTCGAGCGTTCACCATCGCGGCTACTATAACTTCATCAATATTATTTATCTTAAATAATATTCTATCAAAATGTCATTTTATCGTTTATCGATAAATTCCCAAAAAGATTTATAATATGTAGTCTGCAACGTGCAAGACTACTGATCTCCCTATCTGAGGGTTCAAATTATAATGATTATCACTTATTATATCTTAATTTTCTAGCTCGGAGTTGCGGGAATTACAAAAATACTCCTTCGAACCATTCAACTCCACCCCAAAACCTCCATCAACCAAGACTAGGTAGAGGGGTCAATTTGAAAGTTTTGAGCCTATGACATCTCGATACTGCAGTCTACCTGGACCCTAGTATTATCTCGAATGAAAATTCTTATACAATACAATAACCAACCCATATGAAATCTTACAAAAGCAAAACTCAATTCATAAATGTGAATTTAATAATTGGCAACATACCCGCAATTGGCATAGTCGCCACCATTGAATCCTCTGCAACAAGCTGGCATGCTCCTCCTTCAACCCCATGCACCTCATTTCTCCCTCGGCGTCCATCTAGAATCTACCAAGCTAAAGGTGTAGGTTTTTTCACTTTACCAAAAATGATAAGGGGAACATATGCTTTAATGTAGCCCTCCTAATCACAATGAAAACAAACTTGCACACTCTTCCTGCAATCCCTACCGAAATTCCCCTTCTTAACACATTTTCGACATGCAAAAGATCAACACACCCCATCATGATACCTCCCACATTTACCACACCCGAAAATCATCTGTTCTACAGCTCCTGATCACGATTCGGCGAACTTGACAAAGCTTTGGCGCCAGCTGTGACTGCACCGAAACTGACATCTCCTCTCCTTTCTGAATCTTTATCTCAATCTCTCTCTTCTTGGTATTCGACTGCAACTCACCCAAGGTATGGTACTGTTAAGTTGATATGAACTCTCGAATCTTCGTCTTGAGTATGCTCAAGTACCACAACATCTGCATCTGTTCTAAAGAAGCATTCTCCGATCAGAAGAGGGCTCTCTCTATAAACATCCTGGTGATCTTCGTTATCAATTATGTTGTCTGCTTGAGTGACATATACTCCTATGTCAGTCGCTCTCTCTCCACAAGTGGGACATACTCTGCCCAGAACATCTTTAAAAACCACTCCAAGTCATTGTGCTTCGCTCTGCATGCAAAAAGGTCTGGTTACAAACTCCCACCAATCCTTCGCTCCCTAACGAAGAAGGTTCGACGCAAACTTCACTTTATGGTCCGTGGGAAGTGAAAACGTGTAAAAACATCCTTCAACATCATATATCCATCTTAGTGCAATAATCAGGTCCTTTTTCCCTCTGAACTATAGACGCTACGTACTACTAAACTCTCAGTACTGCATTGTGATGGGTTTTGGTCATAAGAACATCCTATGTGCTCATACAAACCCTAATGCTTGGATCTAGGTTTCTCTATTGTACATGCAAGTTATCCAAGACTATAAACCCTAATTTTAGCATTCAAGTAATCATATTAACATAAGAATGGGTTTAAGACATTACCTTGATTGTTATGTAGCAATAACAATCCAATTCCTCCTTGTATTGACTTTAGAAAGCTTAGAGTCACAAATGTCACTCCTCTAATGGTTCACAAACACCAAGAGCAAGAGGATAAAGAGGAGAGAGGATGGAGGCTGCCCTAAAACGTGTGAAACCCTAGAAGGATGCTTAGCCACGTTTTTAGGTCATAAGGGATCTATATATATATATATATATATATATATATATATATATATATATATATATATATATATATATATATATATATATATATATATATATATATATATAGGAGGTTATTAGGGTTATCTAACAAGGAAACCCTAAATTGGATGCTTAAGCCCTAAGCAATCCATAGATTCCTTTCCTTAAGGCCTTGGATGATTTCCTCATGGGCTTTCCCATAGAATTCGTCCACTCCTTAATATAAGGCAATCCATAGCCCAAATTGCAATTATCTTATAATTACAATTCCAGTCCCTTAAGTTTAATTAATCTCTTTTAGTCACAAAACTAATTACCAATTAATTATTGACTAATATTAATTAAACAAATATGATTTCTCCTTTAATATATTATTCTCATAATATATTAATAAATCTTATTTAATCCTTTCTCTCCATAATTCATCCTATCAAGTTGCTTTGGTGAATGCAACCCAAAAGGACCATGCACCATCGGGTCAAGTACATACCAAAATAGTTATGGACTTAGACACTAGTCCAACAGTCTCCCACTTGGATAAGTCTAATAACTATTATGCGTATGACTTTATATCCTGATCTACAAACGTAGCCTTCCAAAGCCACTGTCAACTCTGATCCTATCAGATACGCATGTCCTTTAGATAAGGGATCATATATTCCTCCATTCTAGATATCATATGAGATATGATTTCAAATCATTCTTTCTGTACTATATCTCGACTTTCGATTTATGACGACTGACTAATTGAACAAATCAAATTAGCCCTAGCCTGCCCGAGCATTTACGTTTGTCATCACTAAACCATCGAAGGACCCAAAGATATCGCTTTTATCCTACTTTGGATAAAAGGAACGGATAAACTTTGATACAATGCTTGCTTGTACTCACTCACCGAATCACACACAACAATATGTTTTATAACACCAAGTTACTGGTGCGTTTACATATTATCAATGTGCAACCGATTTGCAAGATACAACTCACACATCTCGGTTTCAAGAATATAAGATGTTATCGTCTCACCAATCACTCGTGATACAATTCATGGAGTGATCCAAGTGAGCGTAGGTTTAATCCAATGCTCAAATCTTACTCATAAGCACTCATGAACGCTGCAGCAAACATTTGCTTATGTCTGATACCCTTTTAGACAATCCACACACCAATTCACGACAGTCTTCATTTCATATCTACTTCCAACATATGAACGACTGTGGCTCATTCGAATAATTTGACTGTTCTAAACCAATTAAATTATTCAGGAAGTCAAAACATGCAAAGTGAAACACAAGAGTAATACTAATCCCATATGGCCTCAAACCTTTGATCATAAATAAAACACCTTTTATTTATCACCATATCGATTACTCATTATTTGTCGTTTCGGGTAATCAACTTCTTACTTAAATTATTACACTTGTCCCATGCTCTTCCGCATACATACAATGTTTACCTATGGTTCTTACTGTGTGAAATAGATCAAATTGGACACATTTCCAATCATTCTGATTTCACAACTCCTAATCCTTTTTCATAAGTGTAAGAACATCAAATTCTTGCTACTTATAGAATATGCTAGATTCTAACACTTTATGCAATGATCCTTTTGTAATGTCACTGCACCAAAGTCACAAGGACTATTGTCAATGAAATTACAAAGTCCTCTATCGAAAATTGTTACAAGACAATTCCTTAGATATGCTGTCTCTCACTCAAAGTACATTCCTTTGAACATCCTTTTGCATAAAAGTTTCTAATCTAGACATAGATTTTCAATATTCAATTCCCAATATGGACACGTTTCCATATTTTCCATATGACAACTCATTCTTAATAGAATCTTATCTATTCATAATAATGTTGATATGGTCCATCCAATATGGAAACATTTCCATATTTTCCAATACTATACTTCCAACTACTCACTAGCGATCAATCCTCGGTGAACTTTGGAATGTCCTTTTGATAGTTGTTTAATTATCTTAGTCAAAACCGATCCTTGTCCCTTTTCCCTCTAAATGCGCTAGACATTTGGAAAATTTTAGAATCGTCAAATGTTATAGCATTTGCAATCGATCCTATACCCGAAGCGTATGGGACACGATTCATAATGTCTTACATAAAGATTTGATACTTTATCAATCTTTTGCCATAATGTTTTATTTGCTATGTTCTCAAAATTCGAATTGTGAAGAGGAATGTCGTAATCATAATCGAAATTTTAAGAACACACTATGTACTTTTGACTAAATTTATTAATATTCCACAACCTAAGCCTTTAGATTTAAAATGAAGCATAATATTCTCTCCCTTAATTATAGCAAAACAACTATTCCATCCTTACAACTTTGCAAAGAATGACTCTTGTTTTCTATAATTAATATTGCCAACTTGCAATACTTTCCTTAATAATCATACAATCATAACATTTATGCTCCCACTATCATGATGATTATTATAAAACATAACACTTATGCTCCCACTAGCTTCGACATGTATTCATAAACATCTTAACTTTCAGAAAAACAATACCTATTGAATTTCTTAAGTTCATGTTTCTAATACTTAGTGCTTTGATAATCTTTTATCAAAGCTTCTTGAACTTATACACCTTTGCCTTGGATAGTTCATATGTGTGTCTAAACAATTAATACTAATTGCCAAACCTCACAACTCAAATCATGGAAAGGGATACCGTAACCATAATCGAATTTGAGAATGCAATTTTACAATCACTATCTTTTTAAAATCTTTCTTAGTGAGAGCATTTCCTCACAATCGTTTTCATGAAGGAGGAAATATTATGAAACTTAGATTTAAACGGTGTATGTGTTCCTATCCATGTGAATTTGTTAAAACCAAAGTTTACGACAAATTCAAACTCATATGGATCGAACTTTCTTAATCTTGATTTCTTGACTTATGCTGCCCACCATGTCTTCCAAGTAGTTAAGCAGTTCACCTTTTCCTATCAAAATACTTTCCATTGATCAAGGTCCTTGCCTTTTATGCATTCAAACAAGAACTCATAGGACTCATATGCACAATTAACTCAATTGGAATGGCATAGAAAACAAAATAGTGTCAACACGATAGGTTGTAAACCTCAACTCGTGTGCTAGTGATGATCGATAAGGTTTATTTGATTTCTTCTTGAAACCTTTCAAGACTATTAAGACTCCCACTGACTCCTTGACATATAAGATTCTCTTATCAATAAACATTTCTTGACAACCAAATATTCAAGAGTTAGTGTACTTTTTATCATAACATAACACTTCATAAAATGGTCCTAGTTGGTCTTTGTCTTATCCAAGACATCACAGCTTTCCACATTTGATGAATGTTAAAACCTTCTTAATACTTGTCACTTATTAACATAAAAGGTACTCTCCCTTCTTCTTAGAATGGAGAACCTTATATCTTTCTGCCTACTTGATTCTTCTTATTCGTTCTGCCATTGATTTAAACATTTTTAATCATTTCCGAATTACACTTAATCTTATCATATTTACTAAACCTTTAGTAAATCATGACGAATATCTTTGTTACTCTTATGGTGGACAACTCACAACTTTGTGTGCTCGATCTCCTAGTCCTTCACTTGACACTTTGTCAGCGAATTAGTCTAATTTCCAAATATGAAATTTCTCATTCATCATGCAACCAAGTTGCGTGATTCCAAATTTCTATCCAATTGAAATTTGGGCGATGAGAAACTCTCCCTATTTGGTAAATTCTTGACATTTCCATAAATAAGAATCATATCCATTCGTTGTAGAAATATGTAAACATCAATTTTCATAACGATTTCATTGCAAGGAAATAAACAAATAAATAAATAAGTCAAACAAAATTTATTTTATTTATAAAGGCAGCGGAAAACATTTGTCCTTACAATGCAAAATCCATTCAAAAACTATGTAGTGGAATATTCCGAACAATTTTATCATAAATTTATAAGCTCAAAATCTAATCTTCAAGTCCATGCGATCGAGATCCATTTCTTTGTGATTAGACTCATCTTGCTCTTTCATCAAGCTTCCTTTCTTTTCACCGATCCTTCAAAACATTCAAATGCAATCTTATCACATCATGTATTAAGAATCAATGAATAGGAACTTAATGGAGTTAGATAGTGGATTTTTACCTGAAGCACAACCATACTTTGACTCTCCCATCTTTGGAATCTTCAGGCTCTTGGGGAAGACTTCTATCCAACGCCCTTTCTCTTGGCAGCAAACGCAGGTCGCTTCTCTTTGAACGTCCTCGGAAGCATGGTTGGTTGTCTTTCGCAACAAAGACGCTCCATTGCTTCGCCAAATCATTTCTGATTCAGCAACAATGAGCATGTAAGTTAAGTCAATGAGGTTATCGTCATGATCCATCATATAATACTTTCTTTTGAACTCATTATATGATTCAGGGAGTGACTGCAGAACCCAGTTCACAGCCAACTCATCGGGAAATGACACACCCAACATAATTAACCTATCGATGTGTGATTTCATTCCTAGAATGTGGGCACACACGGATTTACCATCTTCATGTTTCATTTCCAATAGGGCCTTAGTGATATTAAACCTTTCAATTCTTCGATCTTGTGGGTTAGGGAGAACAATTGGAGGAGGTGGAGGAAGTGAAGCATGATTTCTTGTTCCTCGATCGAATCGTGGAATACCATCTTCATGTGGAATGCTTGTTCCACAGGATTTGGGAAGACTATAGTTGTCGAACTTTGACATCTACAAAACGGGAGAAACAAATTCAAGTTAGTTGATTGATTGAGTCCTTAGTAAATCACCCAAATGAAATACTAAGGCTAGGACCCAACACAATATTCCACAACTCGGGAGAGGGATGCTGTAACCCTAATTGCAGAATATTTGAAGGTAAGTGAATGACGATTCACTAATTTCCACCACGAAAAACGAAAAAGAAATTTAAGTTTTAAATCTACGAAAACTCCTAGATCCTTTGAGATTCATTGAACTTTCAATGGCATGTTTAAATCTCGATATGCTCCTCTTGTTTGTGACTGGGATGCCGAGGATCCCAAAGCGGGTGTGAATAACGATGCAAACTTACATGGTGCCCCCACATGTTACAGTCACCTATTCGATGTGCTAGTAAACCACACACGCTCCACCGAACTATGACAAACATTGAGTCACCCTTTGCCACCTTTGCTTAGAACCATTTAGTGTGCCGGTAAACCACACACGCTCCACTAACGTCTTCGCAAGGGCACAAAGTATAATTTCATGGAATTGCATCAATTCACTTTTGCCTAAGTAACTAAGATTAGGAATTTGTAAAACATTTAGTTACTTTTGTACTTCATTATACTTATAATGGAAAGTTTTTTCCTATCCTACCCGTTCAGCTAACGATCCTTCACTAGTCAAGAGTGCGGTGGATAAGAGTGGATACCCATTCAATCGCCATTTTATAGGCAATTTCCTTAAACACCCCTTATAGACCACCTTCGTGAATGAGGCCTACTAACGGCAAGACTGACTTTTACTCATACATATATATATATATATATATATATATATATATATATATATATATATATATATATATATATATATATATATATAATGTTAGACTTTTAATGTTATATATAGTATAGGGTGTATTTTACACTTTTAAAATGTTAGGTGGTCAAAGATAACAATTATACTTTTAATTGTAAACCAAAACTTTTATGGATTTATTAAACTTCTTTTAATTATACACCTTAATTAATTAATAAAACCATAAGGGTGTGATTTGAATTTTTCAAAACAATACTAGGGTTTTAGAATTTAACATTCCTAAATTAAACTTTTAATCAACTTTCAAATTCCAAAACTTGAGGATAAGTTTTGAAACATTTCAAAACATTAAGGTTTAGAATTTAAATATGCATCAAAATTAAACTTTTAATCAAAATTTTAAATTCCAAAACATGAGAGCAAGTTTTGAAACTTTTCAAAACAATTTAGTTTTAATTTCTCTTAAAAATTTTCGAATTTATGACATGTAAATTAAAATTTTAAATATTAAAACTCTTGATTTAATAATTATCTTGAATTAGGCTATTAATTTAATTATTAAATCATAAGGGATTATCTAAATCATGAGGATAATTACCATTTGTACATTTAAGATATCCTAATCCCTTAATTATCTCTTTAGATTTTGAAATTATGGTTAGGATAATGCAAAATCTATAATTTCCATATAAAACAATTAGAGGATAATTACAAGATATAGGATAATCCAAATCCCTAAGATTTAGGATCTTATCTTGGGGAGGAGGCTAATTTCGAAAATCAAGGGATTAAAACAAACCCTAGATTTCGAAATTTAAGGGTTTAAGGAAAGGATTTGAAGATCTTATTCAAACTCTTGCAAATTAGGGTTTGCAAACCCTAATCTCGAAAAACTAAGCCTCCTAGGGTTTATTGGCAATAAACCCTAATATGTCAAGTTCATACAATTGAATAAACTAATTGAAAAACAAGTTAACCAAAGGCTCTGATACCAGTGATGGGTTTTGGTCATAAGAACATCCTATGTGCTCATACAAACCCTAATGTTTGGATCTAGGTTTCTCTATTGTACATGCAAGTTATCCAAGACTATAAACCCTAATTCTAGCATTCAAGTAATCATATTAACATAAGAATGGGTTTAAGACATTACCTTGATTGTTATGTAGCAATAACAATCCAATTCCTCCTTGTATTGACTTTAGAAAGCTTAGAGTCACAAATGTCACTCCTCTAATGGTTCACAAACACCAAGAGCAAGAGGATGAAGAGGAGAGAGGATGGAGGCTGCCGTAAAACGTGTGAAACCCTAGAAGGATGCTTAGCCACGTTTTTAGGTCATAAGGGATCTATATATATATATATATATATATAGGATGTTATTATATATATATATATATATATATATATATATATATATATATAGGAGGTTATTAGGGTTATCTAACAAGGAAACCCTAAATTGGATGCTTAAGCCCTAAGCAACCCATAGATTCCTTTCCTTAAGGCCTTGGATGATTTCCTCATGGGCTTTCCCATAGAATTCGTCCACTCCTTAATATAAGGCAATCCATAGCCCAAATTGCAATTATCTTATAATTACAATTCCAGTCCCTTAAGTTTAATTAATCTCTTTTAGTCACAAAACTAATTACCAATTAATTATTGACTAATATTAATTAAACAATATGATTTCTCCTTTAATATATTATTCTCATAATATATTAATAAATCATATTTAGTCCTTTCTCTTCATAATTCATCCTATCAAGTTGCTTTGGTGAAGGCAACCCAAAAGGACCATGCACCATCGGGTCAAGTACATACCAAAATAGTTATGGACTTAGACACTAATCCAACACAATGTCCCACCCCTCTAAAGTCCTGCAACAACAACAACGGCTGCAGTGATTGCAACAATGGAAACCTCTATGACAACATCATAATGCCTATCAAACTCCTCAATCAACATGGAATTGATAGATCCAAACATCTCCGTTATTACCTCCCTGATTGCCATGGACACCTTGACAATAATATTCTCACAAATCTCCTCATCACTTGAACTCATCCTCTGTGGGTTGCCAACTGATCTTGAACCTATGATAGCCACCGTACTAAAAACTCACAAAAAAAGGGTGAAACATCAAGACATAACACTCAAACACATTATGCCTTCACCTATTAGTTCCTTAGTAGCCTCGAGATTCCTTCTGATTCTCATACAAATCCCATGCTTTCAGTAGTACATGCCCATACTACCTTCTACATCTGTCTATAGTGGACTTAGAGTTCATCTCAAGGTTCTAATTCATTACGCTAGACCACCCCTGGTTGCGCTAACACCCACATACTACTAAGAGCCACAACTAACTTCCTAGGAGCTCATCCTAGGATCCTCCTTAATCACGCTTCCGCTCTACTGGTTGACTTTGTGAATGCAAGTTGTACACAATACAGTATCAAATAGACTGTCTAATAAATGACTTCAGCCTAATGCCACAACCAAACAAGGAACAAGTAATAAGGCTAAGTCACTTATTCTAAGGCTATATAATCCTAACTGTATACAACTATACAACATACACTTAGAAATTCGCATAATCAAATAACACATAACATGTAATTCTTTATGTTATAAGGCATCACAGAAGTCAGATAATACTTATCAAACAGTTCGTCAGTTCCTGAAGGAATCCTTAGCCTACTCAATAGCATGCATTTCTAACAATTCACATATCAACAAACTCAAATTCAACATACGTAAAAACTGTTGGTGTTTTGGGAATCACTTTCTTGTTTGGGCTCTAGGTGACTATACACATCGTATCTTATTGTAAAACTAAGGTCGAGTCATAGGTTCATGTTCACGATCCCAGGCCAACAATCAAACAAGAACATGGAAAGAGAACAATCCCATGTCTCTAACCCAACCGTTTTATTAAAAGTTATTTTTCAAAAACGTTTTGTGAAAATTCTCGGATCCTAGTTTGAGTTTGGATTCACATAAATGTTCCTCCAAATCCCTCAAACCAAGGCTATGATACCAACTTGTAACGTCCCATTTTCACAAGTATTTTTTTTTAATTTTAAATAAGGTAAAATCACCATTTACATAAAACCTAATTTATGAAAAAATCATTTGTTCTAAAGTACAGTTGTTTGAAAATCAAAGTAATATAAATAATGTGGAATCTCCATTGTTGTTGATGAATGTGTACAATCACGCCTTCACCTTCCCACGATCACCAATAGTACCTGAAAAACATTAATACACAACTGTAAACCAAAGATTAGTGAGTTCCCCCAAAATACCACACACCACAATACACATACAATGTATGCACACACAAACCTTTAGTCTACCTGGACTGTCTCGCAAGGCCTACAAGATACCTGGAACGCTCTACCAAGCCTACGGTCTAACTGTACTTCCTCACAAGGCCTATAGTATAATTGGACTACTCCATTGGGACTCCAGTCCACGACTAGTCACCCTCACATGCATATAACATACAACTGGTTCGTACTTGACCAACAACACACCGTTGGCCCACCCAGGTATCCTATCCTACAATACAAAGCAGGACCACCTCAACCCATCCAACAACATATTTCGACATATACACCAAAAAAGAATCGAGCATAAACATAAACACGTACAACTTTCTACACTAGTCTATTTTTCTAACAGCTCACTACTGACAGATCACTAATGAATGCATAGCTACATGTAATCAGAGGTGGGATAGACAATCGAATAGGTGATCCCACTATAGAGCCACAACCAAACAATGAACAATCAAGAAAGCATAGATTAAGAGTTCTCAAGTTGTCCTACATAACTACATATAACCCCTACAACACTCAACTAGATGATCACCAACCCATGGTACTCTAACCAATATACTACTACTCCTATATACTAACATACAATGATATATACTGAAATACATAATATAATGAAAAAAGTCACCTGAAACGAAGACCCAAGGAAGTACAACACCCTACTACCTTTTAATGATCACTATTGCGAATCGACTGGCACCAAAAAAGATAAATCCTTAATCAATAACCCAAATCATTCAAGTTTGACCCAAAGTCAAACTAGTCAAAAGTCAATGATCAAAAAAAGTTAACGGTCAACCAAGTCAACACTCACCACAACATGGAGACCTCTTGGCCATGTCGTGGGAATACCATGACAAAACAGTCGTAAAGTAGGGAACCACCACATCATGGCAATCCCATTTCCACATCGTGTGAGTTGGAAGATTGTCATATTCTTCATTAAGTGCTTAATCCTTATAAATCAAAGCCTAAAACTTATGATCTACTTCTTTTCAATGACTTAATGAGTATTAAAGATATGTCCCACCAAATTAGCACGAAGGCTGTGGTGATCCGTGTGGTCATGTACTTCCCCTATGTTCGCTATATATTTCTGCATACAAAGACCTACTCCTTCTGATATTGGTAAATTTTATCCATTAGGGCTCCATTGAAAGGCTAGATCTACAACCCTAGGTCTATTAAGTCCTTAATGGGGCCAAAACTTTCATGGGACCAAGATATCATCCAAACTAAAGCCTTTTTCTCACTCAACAGAACCTGTGGACCATTTAAGAGCCATAACAACCTCTAGAGTTCCTAAAACTCCAAGAGCATTCAAGGAAAGAACCAAAACTACTCAAAAATGACCATAAGCTTGAATTTAGAAGAAGAGGTGTCAAGGTCTGAACTTTATACCCCAAGTAGCTTAGAAAATTGAAGAGAATGTTGGATCCAAACCATCTCATTCCTTACTTCCTTCCTTGTAAACTTCCTTCTTCTTAAGCTTCACCAAAATCCAAGGAATAAGCTTCAAATCAATAGAACAAGATTTATAATCTTCATGGAGACTAAGGTTTCATGGTGAGGGGTTAGAGACTGAAGAAGATGCCATAATCCCATATATTAGGTGCTTAAATATGGAGGAAACCCTACAAATCATGGGCTTTGAGCTGCACCCATTGCCACGTCGTGGCCTTCTTCTTTCCACACCGTGGAAGTCATCCAGATACGATATTCATGTATTGGAATTCCACGTCGTGGCATAAGGTTTTCCCAAAACCTTACATTTAGTTCCTCTAAGCTCTCAACCAATCTATTCTGGAAAATAGGTGTTACAGTTTTTATGGAAAAAGTTAACATGTAAATGGAGGGACTAATCGGGTAACAAAAATGTATATGTAGGATAGTCCGAGTTAAAAATATAGATTTAGGGACCAAATGTACAAACTACTTTAAACCACAAGGACCATTTGTATAATTTAATATATTGAGTTCTAATATTAACCGTAGTATGACTCAAATATAAAAACCATTAGAGGAGCCAACAAAAACTTAAACATAGTTCTTTATTCACTGCTATATATATATATATATATATATATATATATATATATATATATATATATATAGAGAGAGAGAGAGAGAGGAAGGATCATTTGAGAACTCAAAGTTTTCCTCGAACCCGAGAACTAAAGGTAGAACGTTAGATCAAAAAAACGAAGGGTCAAGATGCAAAGTGGTGATTTTGTAAATAAGTAGACAAAAAAGAAGGAGGAGTATCTTAATTAATTCAATGACGGTATTATAGGAATAAAAGTATAATTAAATGATTTTTTAAATCTAATATCTGCTAAAATAAATTTTCATCTCTCTCTCTCTCTCTCTCTCTCTCTCTCTCTCTCTCTCTTTCTCTCCTTCCCGTTTTCCTCTCTCGCTCAAACCTACGATCCATCCTATGACGACTCAACTCCGTCGAATTGCCTCCAATCCTTCGTCCAACTCTATGCTTTCGATTATGAAATTGCTTCTACTCACACGAATACGGTGAAGATAAATGATGAACCACATTTATCGTTGATTTCCAGATCCCAGTCGATCAAACTATCATCATCAATCATCAATCTATATGAAATCTAAAATCCATAACGATCGAAGTTTCATTGTTGATGAACTACTTGATCTCATGTTCTTCATAGAAAAAACTCAAGTGAAGATGATTTGATTTTGAATCGTTTTATCCTCCATGAGTTCATTACCTAGAGTACACTGTAATCGCCGACTTCATCTTAGCATCCACTGTGGATTGAAGACCTAAACTAAGAAGATGATGCCTTGTCGATCAAAATTTAGGTATCATTTGTTTCTATTGTTGATTCCTGACATTTGTTTGACCTTTATGAATTGTTTTTGCCTAATAATTAAGTTAAACCTGTTTAGTCAATATGTTTTTAAAAAGAGTTAAATCATTGTGTTTATTGTAGGTATAAAAATAGACACATGTGTTTCATCCAAGTTGCTTAAGATATTATTCTTTTTTTTTTTCTTTTTAACTTGAGGAACAAGATAGGAATTAATTCTAACAACACTTATTTGAGTTTCAGCCACCACTTCAATATTTAACAACCTTCTTTCTTAGAGTCTCATTGTTCTTTGAATTCACGATATGAAATCAGTAGTTGGTGCACCTTCAATATGTCTCTTATGTAAAGTTGTTCGTGATATAAATTGTTTATTGCATCAAAGTCTCTCATATATGAATTTTAGAGATATTAAAGAACTTGTTGATTTGGTAAGAGATTTACATGTTCTTATGTATGAAATAATTAGATTATAACCCGTGGAAACCACGGTCGGTATATTTAATTTTTTTTATATATAGATAAAAAAATAATAAATATAAAAAAACAAAGATATTGTCGATTGTAAGTAATTATGAATTAATTTGTTAAACAAAATAAACATAATAATATTATTAGGATATGATTTTGTATTTTCAAAAGTAGAATTGAATTTGATTTGTTACCAAAAAAATGAAACAATAAAAATCATAAAAAATGTCACGTATCAAAGAAACATTCTAAAAAACTGACACGTGTCATTTTTAGGTTTCATTTATTAGAAGACTAAATGTGAGACCCATGTATTACATGAGTTTAATTAAAAAAAAAATTATGAAATTTTAACAATTTGAAAAGTTTGAATTTATAAGAAAAATGAAAAAAAAAATTGAATTATTAAAATTATTGAAACTTTAATGTATTGAATACATTACATATATAAACCCTTTCTAATAAATACTTTACATATATATTACATTACACATTAAATATGGAATTTTAATTTAATAAAATGAAAAATACAATAAAATAACAAGTGGAAAATAGAAAATTTAAAATTTTTAGAAAATGTCAAGTATCCAAATGAAGGAGAAGATGACATGTGGCAAAAAAACCTTTATTTATTATAGTATAGATGTAGATGTAGACACTGCTTTTGAAAATTGTAAACAAAGTTGAAAGGGATATTTATCTATCATGAACACAAAGATTACCAAAGCTTTGGGTGGTAAAAAGGACATTTTGGTCATTGTTTATGATTTTTCAAGATTTACTTGGATATATTTTATTTGATAGAAGTACGCATCTACTCAAAAAACGATCAACTTCATGAAACATGACGAACATAAACTCAAGAAGCTATGTTTGAAGGATCCAAAGTTCCAATGTCATAGAATTCAAAAATCAAGTTTTCAAAGAATTTCTTATATGCAAGGGAATCAATCACAACTTTTATGCACCTTATAAGCCACAAAAAATGATCTTGGAGAATGAAGGAACCCTTCTCTCTATGAATTTGCAAGATCAATGTTTTTATTCTACCTCTTTACTTTTGAGCCGATACAATTTTAACTACTTTCTTTATTTAAAATTGTTCATATATCGAAAAGAGATTCTAAATAACACTATATAAAATTCTTAACCAAAAAAAGCCTAACGTGAAATTCTCTTATATTTTTTTGTTCCAAGTGTTTTTTGAACTCAAAGGATCAAAGAATCAAATTTTAACTAAAAGGTGACGAAAGTATTGCTATTGGATAGCACAAAATCCTGTTGCATCAAGGGTGTTGGAAGGATGTGAATTATTGAAGAAACTTTTAATTTTACATTTGGTGATTATTAGCCAAATTCCTTAAATGAAGTTTTCGAAAGATCAAATATTTTTCCTTCGTCACATGTGAATACTTTATCAATGTTAACTTTTGATACAGATTTTGAAAGATTATTTGGTGAACAAGACTATGCTGACAAATTCCAAATTACATGTTGCTAGCACCAAAGCTTCAAAGATTCTTGATATCTTTTCATTTAGAGGAAATTCTTGCTTTTGAATGATTCAGTGGTTCCCAAAGAGTTCGTGATACATACTAGTTATTATTTTATATTAACTTCTAAAATGAAAAAAAAATCATACTTTTTATGCTTGAAAAAAAAAATATATGAATAAAAAATATACTTTTTGGTTGGAACTTTATATTTTTGACATATTTTTTAATGAAATTATGGAATTTTTTTAAAATATCAATATTTCAATAAATTATTAAACGGTTATTAATTAAAGCATACTTACAAATAACTTCTAACATTTTATTTTATAAAGTAATAAAAAAATTAAATATTTCAAAAGTGCAAGGTTCCATTGTCAATCTTCCTTCCATTTAAATTACGTAAGAAAGAGGTTTTTATTTTTAGTAAGACTAATTCCTTTTAAAATGATTAATACACACTCATGAATATATGTGTCCACCACAAATATAAAACGGATGGACATATTTTTGACGTATCTATTACGGCTAGTCGACACCACATGCCTTTAGTAACAAGATTGTAATTAAATTATCTATTTTCCAAATTTCACTTCGGTCTACAAATATTCTTAATATCATTACTTCAAAGGCTTTTTAGAGTATTGGTTTCAAAATAGTTGGTCCACATATTATTTCCAATCTAGTTTTTCATCTAATCGAATGGGCTTTTATTGATCCATTTGTTCTCTAATATCCATTTTTCATCCTCTAGTAGCCCATCAAGTATATAATACAATAATACATTATTAATACATGCATAGTCTTCGAAATGTAAAAAGATTAATCTAATTTAATTACAATTGCCTATATTGTATAGAGCTTTGAGGTTACGGAATGTGTAGCACTAATGACTTATTTCTAATTTGTGATGGGTTAGTTAGTTGTAAGTCAAATTTAATGAGATGATTATTATTCTTATAAATGCGTTTACATTTGAAGAACAAGAGTTATATAACCATCCCTCTAAATAAACTACTTTTTCTCTTTTTATTTTGCGTTCTTTGTACCTCGATATATAAGAATGAATGGTAGACTATTGTTTCTAATCATAATTTGCTTTGTATAATTATAATGTATGATGCTTTTGATCAAACTCGTCAAACAATTGTTTTTGTAAGATCTGAAACTGAAAACTCATAAGCAATATGTTAGATTTTATTTTTAAAATGGTATATATATATATATATATATATATATATATATATATATATATATATATAGTAGGATCAAATGAAAACACCTAAAAGATTGAGAACGCGAGAACATATCTCATCCATCTATTATCTTAGATCTAAAGCTATAATTAATTAGGAATTTTGTTATTGTTAAAATGTTTAAATTCAATTAATTTGAATTAAAAATAAGAAAAGGGTATCATGGTAATTAATCATTCCTTTATTTTAAACAACTCCTAAAATCTTTCAATCTTTCTATAAACTTATGACTTCATCATTCACTCCATTATTTTCAACTTCATCTTTCTCTCTATACCTAGGGCACGCCTCCCTCACCTATACATCGGTCTCAATCGCTCCATCTAAATCAGAACCTCACGATGGTTATTCTTGGCAGCGAATGAAAAAGAAGAAAGGGAAAGAAGGGGGCTCGGTGGTGGCAGATTGATCGCAAAGAAGAGGGGGAAAAAGGACCACCTGTTATGCTGGTTTGTTGCTGCGAATTTATCATGGTTCAATTTTGTTTGAAATTTGACTCTTGAAGATTAGTCTACGAATTCTTGATGCCTGTAACAGCTATCTAAATTATCCATACAACAGAGCTCGACCCATATTACTACTTACTGTCGATTGCCAAACCCTATATCAGGATCTTCACTCCCAAGATGTTGTCGTCGTCCCCAAATCCTAGCCACCGAGTGTGTGCGAAAGAGAGAGAAAGAGAGGGACAGAGAGGTAGGAGAGAACCAGAAATCAGGCGTGTGATTAGGGCACAACATAAGGGAGCAAGGTTGTTCTTTAAGCCCCATTCCCACCACCGGAAGGGGCCTGCTAGGTTTCACAGCCTCGAGTTTGGAGAACACAATAGTTACCTTAAGGGTTTAATCACCGAAATCATCCACGATCTCGACAGTGGTCCTCCTCTGGCTCGCGTCACATTCTGTCATCCTTTCCTCTACAGGCGTTCGAGGTAAGGTTGCTGCCTCTTTTGATTTCCCCAGGGTTAAATTTGACTTGAGGCTTTTTTTTGCTGACTGGTTGAGTTATTCTTCTGATTCTTCTGGTCTTATTTGTGTCACTCTCTAAGTTAGCAATGGGTTTTGTCATGTGCCTCGTGGGATCGACAGCTATGGTATTTATTTATGATTAGAGTGGTATTCATTATGATTGGATTTATACTCATTTGTGATTAATGATATATATTCATTTATGAATAATTAGTTATTTTTATTATAATTTTTGTTTATGTTATATTCAAATGTGATTATAGAAAAATAGATATGTATTACATTGTAACTTGTTGTGCTATTATTTATGAATAGATGTGTAATCTAGATATAAATATCCAATATTTTTATTTATTTATGATTATAGTTGTATTGTAGTTTTTCTCTATAAATTGTCTTATATTCGTTTATTATTATAATTTAATTCATCTATTCATTCACGATTACAACATCTTCATATATGACTATAAATATGTTGTTATTTTTGTATGATTACACATATTCGGTTGAAATGATTAATCTTTTTGATATATTGGTAAAAATAAAAAATAAAAAACATTTTTTAATCATGGTAAAAACGTTCTTTTAATAATCTGATTGTTTAAAAATAGACGTGAAATTCGAGAAAAAAATATTTTTTAAGAAAAAAAAAATTAAATTTTTTAGTTTTAATTTTTTTTTTTTGATAAAAATATTTTTTATATTTCATTAATAAGAAAAATAAAAAATCAAATATTTCCTTCTATTTTGGTAACTGATCCTAAATTTAAGGGAATTTGATTGATTTTATTTTATTTTAATTTAATTTAAATATACAATTACTAATATGCCATCATATATTGATTGGTCTAGAACTGTTCTCGCATTCTCAACCTTTTAGTATTCTCATTTGCTCCTTTCCATATATATATATATATATATATATATATATATATATATATATATATATATATATATATATATATATATATATATATATATATATATATATATATATATATATTGATTGGTTTAGAACTGTTCTCGCGTTCTCAACATTTTAGTATTCTCATTTGATCCTTTCCATATATATATATATATATATATATATATATATATATATATATATATATATATACATATATATATATATATAGGGAAAAGTGAATATACCCTTAAGAGTATATAAGCATACGTACCCAAACTCATCATAATACATGATTTTGTATCATAATATACATTGTAATTGTCTAATGCTCTTTTAATTCAACTTCTAACTTGATTTACTTCTAAAATTTTTATAAATTTCATATTTATTTTCTTCTTACATAAATTTTATTTTCAACTATAATATATATAGTTTAGTAGGTGTTTGACACAAAGATGTGATGTAAGAGAAAGATAATAATGAAATTTCGAAAATATTAAAAGTAAATCAAGTTAAGGATTGAAGTTTAAGAACAATATAATGAATATGTCAAAGAAAAATATGTAGTACGGTGGATTGGATACCTAAGCTTTTATATATATATATAAAGTAAAATCGACCTAAAATATAGTAATATTATACATTTGTAACCCATAAGTTAAGCCTTTTGTATATATATATATATATATATATATATATATATATATATATATATATATATATAGATCCGGTAAAAAAAAATTTTTGGTAGGAAGGTAAGAAGTTTTTTTTCTACATATTTTTTTGACGAACAAAATAAATGAATCGCTAGATGATTCATTTGTAAGATGATTCACAAGAAAAAATTCCCAAAAAAACATCTTTATGATTCATTTTTAAGTAAATTAGGAAAAAATTCATTTTTATGATAATTTTAGTGAATAACAACAAAATCATTGTATAAATGAATCATCGAGATGTTTTTTGAGAATTTTTTCTTGTGAATCATCTTAGAAATGAATCATTAGCTAATGATTCATTTTGTTTGTTCGCGAAAAAAATATGTAGAAAAAAAACTTCTTACCTTCTTACCAAAAATTTCCTTCTTATTTGATCTTGACTCTCTCTCTCTCTCTCTCTCTCTCTCTATATATATATATATATATATATATATATATATATATATATATATATATATATATATATATATATATATATATATATATATATATATATATATATATGAGAGTAAAACACGTAACCATGTTTCACCTGGTGTCTCATTTAATGCACACATGGAGTCCAGAAGGTATGTTTTAATACCCTGCAAACAATAGCATTGAATACAAATAAATTTAAAAAAAAAAAAAAAAAATCCAGATATTTCTTATTTATCTAAATGAAAAGTGAAGTATTACAATTTTATTATATCCAGTTTATCAACTACTACTTTAATCATTCACCACTTTATTATATAAATTTTACCTATAGTTAGATCGTATAATAAGTTAGTTTTATGTAACATGAGTTGCACACTTAAAACGAAACAAATGGAACCCTCATACTATCATATATATTCACTTATCGTCAATCAATTGGCTTAAAACTTAAAAATTCAAAATGTCATGTTAAAACGAAACTTATTTATATTTGTATCAAGTGAAATACATTGGCCAACCTTGTTGATCGGGTTATTTTCCACGTTTGTGTTTATATGTGTTGGGTTAATTGGGTAATTTATGTTTTAAAATGTTGAGTCGGTTATTTAAAGAGATATAGCACAAATATTTTCTCTTTTTTATAAGGAACTGATAGCAATTTTAAAAAATATATGAATTTGATGATGCGATCATAACATAGACAAGAATATGTGTTATTATCATATTAACAATCATATTAATGCTTGTAAAATCTCATCAATTACAAAATAGCCGTGTGTGTATATTTGGTGATCCATCTTGTTTGAGAACGTCAACATGAGACAATAACATAGACACATATTATATAAAACATTTAAGTTGTTAGTGAATCAATAACGTTTGGTTGATGGAGATAGACTGCATTGTATATTTTTATTTGTGTAGTTTGAGACTTTAAGGGGGGTGTTTGGATAGGAAAAAAAAAAAAAGATGTTTATTGCTTATTCCCACAATAAGCTAATTTAAGTGTTTGGATAAAATCCAGCTTATTAGGTTAAATAAGCTAATTTTAATAAGCATTCCTCCCCATGCTTATTGCTTATTGCTTATTCCCACCACAAATAAGCTATAAGCAATAAGCTAAAAATCTAATCCAAACACCCCCTAAATTGTTGTATGTGTGGTTAAGAAACGACGCTTGGACATCAATCATGATATCGTTTATGTTAAGTGAGTTTACGTTGATTTTCGGAATTATATGTTTTTACAAAGTATCGGGTATTTTGGTATACCTGGAATTTTGAAAGAACTAAATAATTTCGAACTAACCGAATACCTGAATTTCCACACCCAAGTCCTGGGCCGGTCCAGACGGTGGGCAACCCGTGCGACCGCAGAGGGTGCATGTCTCCACAGGGCCCAAATTTTCTAGGATATATATATTACATAAATGATTTTTATGATCTAAAATTGGTTCAAACTCAAATTACTTTAAAAGATAAACAATTTGACTTGCTTGTATTGATAATTAAACACGTTTATAGTGAAGAAAAAATGATTTTTTTAATCTTTATTATATTTGTCTTTAAATGGTTTTTTTTTTTTTTTTTTTTTTTTTCATCCCGGGCCCCATATGCGTTTGGACCGATCCTGCCCAAGTCCCAATCAACCCAAATTAATAAATGGGTCATTCGGTTTATTTCTGTATCGATAATTGATCATTTTCAATAGATGATGTGTGCTCACTTTTACTATTAAATATTTCCAAATTTCAATTATTTTGCACAATCTTGAAATGAAATAAAAAAAAATCAATCAGATCACCGAATCCATATCATAAAAAACATTTAAAAATGTGGATGAATCTCATACACCAAGACTTATATATAGTTAAAATTCCCCAATCACTACCATGAATAATTAAGATTGCACATGACATGTAAACTTGGCAAAACAAAGAAAAAGAAACTCTTATGGCTAGTTAGTAGCAAGGAAAACATAACAAATACCAAGTTAAGGCTAAAATTATAATCTCCGATTATTATTTTCCAGTCAACTTGCTACGTAAATCAACAAATGGTTTTTAAGATCTATTATAAGTTGGTATTGATTCTAGGCAATCTTTGTATATCGAAATTTATCATTAACAAGAAACAATTTGGATTTTAATTAAGGTTACTAACTTTAAGCTTTGTTGTATTCGAGTTCTAATTCAGGGTTCAGAGTCTCTGTTTAAGAACTAAAATTATAAATTTATTTATCATTTAACATAATAAATTAACTGTAAGTTAAAGCAGTTCGGTATATAAAGCATCCATAAAGATGAAATCTAGACAAGTCTAGCAGATCAATATGGAAGTCATGTTGTAATTAAAAAAAAAAACAAAGTTTAGAATACACTTATAGTCTTTTAGTTAAATTAGGATGATATTTTATTGTATTTAGTTCAAAACGATGGTAAATTGCTTTAGGGAGTATGACAATCACATCACATGCTAGAATTTGTAAAAGTCTATGCCAAAATTGTCATGTGATCCCGTATGTACTCGTAATAAAGTATTGACAATGACACTTAAGCCCACATAACACTCATTCTATAATATTCCATACTATTGATTAACAAAAAGTGTGTGTTGACCACTTATAATCACTTTATAAATTGAAGCTAAAACACATTATATGTTTGAAAAAGTGATTGATTTATAACAGCAATCACAATCATGGCTATTATAATATTTGTTAATTGAAGTAATGAAATATTTAAAAAAAAAAAACTTCAATATTCAAACTTAACCATCATTTTAAATACATTTTGATTTACCTTTTTCTTTATTATGACCCGGAATTGGTGATGAGGGAGACATACAAGGATCGTGTTTAATTTATTTATTTTGAATATAAGGATTGAATGTAATAAATTTCATTCGACTTTTGAAAATTTGAAAATTTGTCAATTAGAAACTTTGAAGTTTTAATACTGTCACATTTGGATGTTCCTTTTTTTCGTTTAATTAGGACAGAGTATTAATTACAAAATGGCGAACTGGAATTAGATTATCCCAAATAATTTTGTTTTTGTAGACTTAAGTCTATTTAAATTATTTTTGCGGCTAATTAAGTCTTTTTTACTTTCACTTACTTATAAATATATACAAATATGCTATGTCTATATAAATGAATCATCCTTTCTTAAATGGAATTATGGAAGAATCACCTAACAATCTAACATCTAACATCAAATAATATATTAGATCAAATAAATTATTAGAAGGCCAGTTGGAGGTTGCATTAAACTCACGTTCTTTTGACTAGCAAAATTTATTCCAACTTCAATGGCTTTAAAGATCAATTACTTCTTTTGGAAATGAATCCTATCAATTAATAATTCTTGAATTCAGTAACATAAAATTTTTAATTTATATTTCATGCATTAAAATTTTTAATTTGTACCGAAACTATGGATTTTTTCAAATTCTATAATTTGTTCCGAAACTATACATTTTGGATTTTAAAATAGAAAATAAATCAGCTTAATAAATTATATACCGGAGAAATACAATTTGCATATTTTGTTTGTATGTAAGATCACATTAAAAAAAAAAAAAACAAAACAAAAAACAAAAAAACATAACATATCCATTGTTGGAAAAATTGACAGATTGGTATGTAACACTAATTAGTTTCATAGACTATCACCTACTATTCGTGAACTAAAGAGTCCCAAGGTTTTGCCATTTTGTCAACCTCTAGTCGACCCCTACAACGAATAAATAGTTGTAGCATTTGTTTCATCACACATGCTCACACATGATGAGTTCAGGTTCGGTAAACCCTAAACTTTTTAATCATTTATAATTTTAACAATCTGAGTTCGATCCATAAAAACTTATGATATTTTCATATATAAATATTTCTTGTTATATGTAGTAAAATGATACACTTATTGTGAGAGTATTATAATTTGAACTTTAAAGATTGTTGTTGGGATATTAGTCAACTAGGTGATTTCCCTTAAGTTCAAAGATAACTTGGTGATTTTCCTTGTATTATAAAACCCATTGCTTTTCAAAATTCTATATTTTGATTAGTCAAAAAGAATTATAATAGAAAATGAATATGCTAAGCATGTGCTACTATAATAACAATGCTAGAATATA
The DNA here is from genome assembly GCF_052625555.1 of Lactuca saligna. Lineage (NCBI taxonomy): Eukaryota > Viridiplantae > Streptophyta > Magnoliopsida > Asterales > Asteraceae > Lactuca > Lactuca saligna. The sequence continues at coordinate 148,268,498 of NC_136422.1, forward strand.
TTTAGGAAGAAATTCAAATGGCAAGGATCTTAAGGGTGTTGCTATTAAGACATCCTTTAGGTATCCTATAGATATTTTTATCAAAAGTCAATCTATAAGTAAATATTTTTAATCATTTTTTCCAAAAAACAATACAATTTTAACCTATATATATATATATATATATATATATATATATATATATATATATATATATATATATATATATATATATATATATTAAACACTATATAGGGTGTCTAAAATGTAAAATGGGTTGTCCATTTAATCAATCCCGGATGTTGCTAATAAGACATCCTATTATCACTTTTATAAAAAGTCAACATATAATCAACTATTTATAATCAATTTTTTCGGAACATAATGCAATTTCAACCAATAAAAATATTATAAAAATTAATTAGGGTGTCTATATGGTAAAATGAAATATCTTTTTAATTGATCCTTTTTTTATTTGGTTTTCTTCTAGAAATATTAAGGCTTCTTAGAATTGGATTGGATGGCTTCATAATCCAATGATTTCTTGAATGTATGATTTTGTTTTTTTTGCTAGTTTCTAGGTAGCTTTCTATTTTATTGTTGTTTTTCATATATATATATATATATATATATATATATATATATATATATATATATATATATATATATATATATATATATATATATATATAAAAGGGTTATATGGAAAATATATATTAGGGTAAAACATCATTTTAGAATAGATTACATAAATGGTCCCTATAATTTGGGGGTAATTTGTATCTTTGATTATATTTTAGGTTTAATACTCTCCTTCTTTTACGTTCCCCCCAAACATCTAAACACCAAAACCAGGGATCGAGAGCACCCGATCCAGCGATTATAAACCCTAGCCGCCTTTCATTATCCTCTGAAGATCCGATACACAACCACATTTCTCCTCTCATCTCTGCGATGCCTCACCGCTCGTCTACAAAAAATCTATGCGTGTTCATCAAACTTGTGAAAGTTGCTTCGTTGTAACCTCCACCAGGGACCGACTATGCCTTTGAAGAAGCAACTATGCAGATTTCTGTCGGCGCCTTCCTCCCCTGCCCTAAATTCGCACTCAAAATGGTTTATCGGTGAGATTTTGGTTACCAATCGATCTCACCGAAACGGACTTCTCTTATTAGATCGATGTTAAATGCTTTTCAAAAGAAAACCTAGAAAAGTTTTCTGATGGTGCCATTTATTGAAAGTCTGGATGGTAGGAGATACAACAATGGAGAAGTAGAGAATCGAGAGCAAGAGAGAGACAATGATGGCAGCGAAAACATTTTTGGATCTGCTCCAGCGATTGTGATTTTTGATCCTTTGTATACATATTTTGGTTTCTGATATCTGTTCCAACTTAAGTGATTCCACACTTTATGTTATGGACTTTTTCTTCTTATCCTTTATCAATTTTATGCATTTGGTGTTAGTGATGTTCAAAATTTAAACTTAGGATCAATTTTTGAAAATTTAGTGTATATGTGTGTTCTTTCAAAAATTGTTGATTTACAGTAAAGATGAAATGGTTTTTATCTTTGCATTTGGATGTTGTATCTGGTAAAAAGTGGTATTGGGACCCAACCTTTTCCCTCAGTGTATTTTGATTTTATCAATTTTGTTAAACATATAGATTTTTTTCTAGGTTTCTTCTTCATAGACGAGGATGATGAACTGGAAAGGGAAAATGAAACGAAAGGGAAGATGATGGGTTGGTTGCAGATCTAAACAAATATAGTTGGACGAAACATATAATTTTTAGAAAACCACAAGGACTAAATTCGAAAATTTAACCCAATTATAAAAACTAGTTTTGTAATTTCAATAACTTCTACAATTGGATAAGTTTCATTTGATTACTGGCTCCTAAGTTGATGCCCTAAATATTTATTTTCCATAGAACTAATTATATATATATATATATATATATATATATATATATATATATATATATATATATATATATATATATATATATATATATCGATTTCTAATCTTGTATCTTAAATATATATTGATTTGAGATATATTCCAAAGATAAATAAAACCAAATAAGATTTGATTTAGTGGTATCGAATGTGTTATAAATGTTTTTATCCTCATATAGTTTAGAGCTTAATTCCTATAGTGGTATCGAATGTGTTATAAATATGTTTGTCCTTATATAGTTTAGAGCTTAAGTCATATAGTGAATGTAATTATGGCCTAATTTTCCAAATTGGGCATAATGGCCTTTACTCAAGAAGATCCAGTAAGCTAAAAGCCCAAACCATGAAATCCCAGACGGTCTATCACACTCAATGCAAGCCAAAACAAATCTTGATCCAAAGGCCCAAACCACTTCAGGCCTACACTCGGACTAATTTACCAAATTGGGCACAACTACCTAATTAGGCCTCATCCTAGGATCCATTACACATTTTGCCCAAAACACATCTATTCAGAAAGTCCAACAAAGGCTCAAGTATCAAGGCCCAACAGATGGCCCAATACCTGAATCCCAAAGTCCGAAGCCCAACAGGGGATATACGCGGGGCATACCGCTATGTGGGGGGGGGGGGGGTGAGAGCGTACCTCGCCTCGCATTGACCACTTACGGGGTGGTAGACTCCAAACACGGGGCGTATGAATCTTATGCAGGGCGTACCCTCGCAGAGGCCAAAATCGTGATAAGTGCTTAATGGCTTAAGCACTTAAGCCCAAATTTCAGATCCACTACTCAAATATGCTCTAAAACCATAAAATGTCACACCCCTAAACCAGAATGGCAGAAACGTTTAGGGGTGGAGGACGTCATGTACAGTATCATAACAATGCACAATAGTAAAACAAGCAACAACATCATCCATTGCATTAATAATATAATTTATATATGTTTGTTCTGAATGTATTTGGAAGACACCAAAAATATATATATCAAAATAAAAGACGAGTCTAAAAGTGCTCCGTCTTCTCAAAACCTGGCCATCTGTACCTGTCTACTGGTGACCTGAGAATACAAGTTATTTTGAAAGAGTAGATCAACATTTAAGCTGGTGAGTTCATAAGTACTTTAGTGTCCAAAAGTTTGCATTAGTTTGATGAAAATGTTTGAATGTAAATGTGTGTATACTTCCTAGAAAATCCTATATTTTCTACTTAAATGGAAAGTAGTCTTTTACCAAGACCCAACTGTTCTGTATGTTTGTTCTTTTGTAAAAGTGAGTGTTTTTCCCAAGTATGGCTATCATTACCAGAAAATAGTTTACATTATTGTTTATGTGAGAAGATCACTATATGAATGCAATGGGAAAATGAAGATGTACAGTTGTATTGTATAAAGTAACTACTAATGTACTAACTACCTTAAACCAATTGTTTAATTAAGGTAAAATGTGATGAGATTATAACCATGCTTGATTGACTAGTATAAAACACGACATTCCAAAGACATCGAAATGGTATGACATTTGTCACCCGTAGACCTGCAGGTCCCACTGTAGCTAATAGCAAGGTGTATGATGGTCAATCCCATATAGATCTATACACAAACTCACACTCTCCCTCTAGGATACTCTGGTTACAAAACGTGACACAACAGTGTATTGCCATGCCATGAAGTAGTGGCTCACATTAATGTTATCTTTGTTATTGTATTTGTATAATATGTTCCTTCTGATCTAGTGTATAGTATGTTCCTTCTGTTCTAGTGTATAGTATGTTTAAACTGACTCTTGTAAGATTCATTGTTCTAGAAATAGTAAGTAGTAATCCATTAAACTATACCTGTTATAGTTTACTAGTATAACTGTTTGACTGTTACTGATGTATAGAAAAGACTCAACTACTTACAAAGCAACTAATTTAAGTATAATCCTTAAAATAGGTTTAATATTCACATACCTATTCAATAAGTATAACTATGATTTAACTGACATTCCGACTAGTGATCCTACCTTGAGCCCATAACCAAACAAGGAACAAGAGTCAAGGTATCTAGCAATAGTCCTAAGTCTGTTAAAGCATACTTATACGTAAATACATAGATGAATATGATTTGATATAAAGAAGTTTATAAAAGCTTTAAAAGATTTTTCAACAAGTTTGAGTATAAGAAATCCTTTTGAATGTTGCTTTCACATGTAAATGATTAACACAATTTCATTGTGTTATACTTGTATCCCCCCCCCCCCCCCCTAAAATCATTTAAAAGTATTTAAAAGCATAGTTGTAGGGGTAAGAACTCACCTACAGTGAGTGATTCGAATGTAAGATCGATATAGGATGCTAAGTATGCCCAGTGAAGTCCCGTGCACAAACAGATCTTAATATGCATATAATAACACATATATGTATACAATTAGTGTACATAACAACTAATTATGTAAGGGAAACATCCTTTGGAACTAGGAATCACTCACCATGGAGTGTATCAATCACCTATGATTGATTTAAGGGAGTTTACGACCACACTTATAAGTGTTTACGGTCATAGGGGTGTTCACGGCCACACATGAAGTGTTTACGGCCCAAACAAGATCTTATAAGGGGTTCGCAGCCATCAGATGAACTAAGAAGGGTTTACGGCTCAAGAAGGATGGTTCACATCCCTATCATGATCTTATGAAGGGTTCACAGCCACATTAAGGGTTTATGGCTGTGAACTCTTGAAGATCATGAAAATTTGGTTGCTTTCTTGGTTGGAAATCAAGAGATTCTAATGGATAACAAGTATAAGGAAAGGATACTTACTTAATGGAAGTCTTGAAGGTGTTTACAGTCCCAAGAACAAGTGTATGTTCTTTGTGTTCTTGGTGATTTGAAGATCTAAACCCAAAAGAGATGAATTTTATGGATGAAATCATAAGGTTTCACTTGAATAAGAAGGATATCAAGAAAGAATGGAAGAAACACTTACAAATTAGAAGAGGAATGGAAGTGTTCTTGATGATACTTGAGGGAGAAATGAGTATTCTTGACTTGAAGATGTGAGAAATGAGGAAATAATGAAGGAACTTCACACTTAAGGGAGGGGTTCACGACTGGTCATGGGTTTACGGCCGTAAACCCTAGTTTGCGGCTGTGAACTCCTGGTGAAGGTGTCTCCAGCTTGATTTCAACTCAACAAACTTAAGTTATCACATCCTAAAACACAACCCTTGAATTTACTAGGCTTAGAACACTCAAGCAGACCCTTAACAATGATAGAAGATAGTAGAAACTAGCCTGACTTTTGATTAAATTGATTGGCTTTACAAGATAGAAATTTCTGGTTGTCACATAAAGTCTCAAACTTTAAGAATTTGGTCGACTAAAAAGGGCTTAACACATGGTCTTAATACATTAATACCTCCTACAAATAACTAGGGACCAAACTAGCTCAAGGGACCTCATTTTTATGCCTTAAGACCCATCCTAGGATCTGAAAGGTCAACCTAACTCGACCAAAACAAAGCATGCACAAAATGACACTCTTTGGGACAAGAAGGATACCAAAAGCAACACAAATGAGATCCAACCAATCTAAGCACAAAGGTAGGAACTTCATACCTCTTGAAGCTTCCCCAAAAGATGAAAACTCCAGATCTACAAGTTTGGTTCCTTCCTTGACTCCTTTGATGCTATTTCTTCTCATTAAACCATACTAACCTCACACTTTAGGCTCCAAAACTCTCTCTTATGGACTAGGGTTTGCTAAGAACGGTTTAAAGGTTTGGAGGTTGTAAAAGATGAGAGGAAATGGTCCATAAGATGCTTAAATAATCCACAAACCCGAAAAGTTAAGGTTTATCCCTGACACTCATATGTCTAGCGTACATATAGATACGCCCAACATACTAGGCCACGCCCTAATACGCTTAGCGTACTCACATGTACACCCAGCGTACTACTCAAGTCTCTAAAATTACCATTTTGCCACTAGAGCCTTCCTTTGCCACTTCTTTCCAAGCCAAGGGACATAAATGACATAATTCAAAGTCCATGGGATGAAATTGAAGTTACTTGAAAGTTGGGATGTTATAGTAAACATGAAACAGATGGATAGATTCACAAATTTTCAAACAAGAAGAAATTCTTCCTCAATTTTATTGAAAAATTATCAAAAGTCTATCTCAAAATAATAGCAATATAGGTACTTATAGATGGCTTCAAAAATGTCTTAGGCAAGCCATTTGAAATCCACATATAAGATGAAGCTTATCCCTAGTTATTAGATATTTTGAAATTAAAAACAACTCAAATAATAAAAGAAGATATATGCAAATCAAAATGTGAGGAATTGCCCAAAATAAGTTAGGTTGGATGCCCTTGCATCATCCTCCTTGACTTGAAAAGGATACAACTCCGAGTCCACATCTGCTTCATCCATCGACTCAATCAGGGAGAGATTGTATACGTTAAAAGTAGCAATAATGTTGTAGTGACCTGGAAGCTATGATTTATATGTATTGTCATAAATGCGCAAAATTACATGAAAAGGATCATCCACTTAAAAATTTTATCTCTCATTACCAGGACACAAACAGATCTGGTGTTACTCGCTTCATAGGTTTGTTTTTTGAAAACATAGAAGACCCATGGAGTTAGTCGATTAAATCATCAAACTGAGGGATGGGAAAACTACATTTGATACTGATTTTGTTAGCAACCCAACTATTAATACATATACAAAAACCATCACCCTACTTCGGAAATAATAAAGTAAGAACCATACATGGACTCATGTTTTTATGAATAAAACATTTGGTTAGTAATTCAGCTACTTGTCGATGTAACTTAGAAAATTCTATGGGGTTCATTTGGTATCTGGTTTTATTTAGGATTACCAACCCCGAATATAAAATCGATATTATGTTAGATTTCATGCATAATGGTGAAACAACACAAAAATACGACCCAAAAATTTTTGTTTTAATATTACTAAAAATCACATCATCAAATGTCATAAATAATAAGAACCATAAAATGAGTAACTCAAAAGTCATGGTAACTGTATCAAAACAAAACTGTATCAATCATAACAAAAGATCTAAATAAAACCCCCAGGATAAAACTGAAGTTGTAGTGTGTGTGATGCCATCAACCCGAGCTCTTCCCTTTGCTAGCGGAAGTACCTGAAACCAAAACTGAAACTATAAGCACGAAGATTAGTGAGCTCCTCCAAACCACCACATACCATACAATAACACATAAACAACTATTTGGCCTTGCCCACTGCATCGGATCGGAGTCCGGAAACTGCATCGGACCGAAGTCCGGAACTAACCAGGTCCTTACCCGCTGCATTAGACCGAAGTCCGGAAACTGCATCGGACCGAAGTCCGGAACTGACTGGGACCTTGTCCCCTGCATCGGACCGAAGTCTGGAACTAACTGCATCGGACCGAAATCCGAAACTGACTGGGACCTTGTCCCCTGCATCGGACCGAAGTCCGGAACTGACTGAGCATAACATAGCATAACATAAACATATCAACTAGCATAAACACATATACTGCACAGTGCATCAGACCGAAGTCCGGAACACATAACACAAAGACATGCTTGAATCACAAAGACATCAAGCACACTGAACTACTGCATCAGACCAAAATTCGGAAATACTACTAACTAGACGGGCCGACATAGTGGTCGTAGACCCATTCCTACTGGAAGGAAAACTCACCTCGGAACTCTAGCTGCTGAGATGCTAAATCCGAAATTTGATGACTGTTGCTCCGGAACTTCCCGGCTACAATTCCCATAAACACTAAATCAGATACCGATAACTGAACTGAGGGTAAAATGACTATTTTACCCCTGGTCAAAGTCAACCTTCTGGTCAAAGTCAACATTTAGTTGACCAGAATCGCCGAGTTGGGCCGTCAACTCGTTGAGTCCCTATACTCTCTTCTTATCCACTACTCGCTACTACTCGTCGAGTTTAGCAAAGACTCGACAAGTTCTTCTTCGATAATGATATCTAATCTAACTTCATCCGACTCGCCGAGTTGTATGAACAACTCGTCGAGTCCATCCTCATCTTATGAACACGTCTAGTCTGTGACTCGCCGACTTGTATGAACAACTCGTCGAGTCTGTTCTTGAGGCAAGAAGATTGCTTTGGACTCGCCGAGTCAGGGCGTAGACTTGCAGTGTCCCTCCATTACTGAGTTCGTGTCCCATTTCACTGAGTCCATGTCTTACTCACTGATTCTGCTCATAATCTCTCAAAGGGATAAATTTGGGGACTCGCGACTCGACTCGTCGATTCCAAGGCATTCAATTCATAGATTTGGGTTCCTTGAGTGGGTTTTACACGTAAAGTTTCCAACTTCACGTGCATGCATGATCAAATGAGGATTAAAATCCCTAAATACGCCAAAAGTGTAGATCTAGGGATTGCATGAGCATTTGGCCTAATAAAGCTGGTGAATCTGAGCTTCTGGAGCTCAAACATAACTAGATCTTATGTTCTTCTATCTCTACATGCCCCCTACTAACTAGTATCTCTAGAAATGGCCCAAAAAGTGACTAGATTAAGCTTTTATGGAGATTCAATTGAAGGAACAACAAGGGTTCGAGTTTTAATACCTCTATATGCTCTGAATTGACCCCCAAAATCCTGGATCTTCTTCTTCTCTTTGGATCCTCCTTCCTTCTCCTTCCATAATTTCAAAGAGCACAAAACACTCAAGGTTGCTTAAAGAATTGCTAGGGTTTCGTATGGGACTCTTTGTGGGTGAGGGAGGCCGGTCTTGGGGCACATAAGATGTTTAAATAGGGTGCAAACTCTTGAGATTAGGGTTTCATCCAGACTGGCAGACTCACCGAGTCCAGTAATATGGACTTGTCGAGTCGCCCACTTAAAACGTGTGCAAATCCCATCTCTACTCGATGAGTCTAGCTTTTGAATCGTCGAGTACCCCCTTAAGAATGAAAATTACTTTAATAAAATTACATACCAGAATTTGGGGCCTTACAAATGGGTAGCGTCGTGGGTATGTCATGAGGAAACACATCAAGAAACTCGATGATTAGGGGTTGGACCTATAATGGAACTGTTAAATCAACTCTTTTAACATCTTGTATTACTAATGTGAATAAAAGGTCGGATTTTTTTTCTTAGTAAAGCCCACGACTTCTTATCTTATGAGTAGGAAATGATTTTTTGTCAAGACATGGACATCAAACGAAGCATGGTGATACGGGTGTTATGTTTTTGGAAGGAGTATATGTTCTTGAATCAATCAGGTTTAGTTTTCTGATCATATTGACAAGGTCTTACTAACAGTAGGTGATATGAGTCCATCACAATTACTTCGCATCACGCATCATCAAGGAGTAATTTCTCGACCATGTTGGTAACCACCACGTTCTCACAACTACCCTCATCTATTATGACCTTGCATACATTGCCCTTATCCGTGCATTTATTATGAAAATATTATTTCAAATCAAAAAATGATCATTAGTTACCTATGACATGGAAACATTGAGAAGTCGTTGGGACATCAATGCTACCCCTTAATATGCATAAATGATTTCTCCATCATCATCTGTTGTATCTTATATGTTGAAGATATCATAAATATGCAATTGTTAGTCTACCATGGTCTCTAGTTGTTTGTTTGGGCATTCTATTGAGAGATTTCATATTCCTTGAAGTTTAAAATAAAGAATACCATGTTGCTCAGAGGGAGCAAAAATATTATCGAGTGTAGTGTTACCTAAGTTAATGTCGAACCTAGGTCTAAGGACATTGATATTATGTGTTTGTACCGAGTTGAGAACGGGAAAAAACGTACTGGTTATCACTCTTCATGTCCCTTTAACTATTTTTTGTTTGATTAGGTGTCTAAGTAAATAACTAAATTGGTATATACTCGAATTATTAGCAAACTCCTTTTGGGTTGCCCTCAAACCTGACAATTGACTGGAATGACTTTTCGAGATAGAGACTAATTTATTGGTTTATAATATGATTAATAAGTAGAAATAAATCGTTTATTAATATATTATGAGATTAATATATTAATTATAAATATTATTATTTAATTAAGAATTAATCAGAAATTAATTAGACTTAATTTTGGGATTAATCTGATTAATTAGAAGTGTAAGGACTAAAGTTGTAATTGTTTAATAGACGAACAATAGAGGAATTCTGGAATCTTCCTAAGGTTGGCCAAAAACTGGAGGCTCCCTAGGGTTTCTGAAATATTCTATATGGATAATATGGATAATTAGGAATCTAGATAATTCCGGATTTGAAATAATATTATTTTATTTCAAATTAGTGTTTCTATGGTTTTCCAATCAGCTATAAATAGGGTCCTTTAGCTCCCTAATTTCATCCACTTATACCTTTAAAAGGATAACCGAAATTTCCATCCCCTATCATCTATCCTCAAAGCTTTCTTAGCTGCTAGGGTTTAGGTGTGAACCATTAGAGGCACGAGATCTTTGGTGCATGCTTCCAATAGCTTTTGAAGAAGGTTTTCATTGATTATTTACAAAAATAATAGAAAGGTATTTAAACCCTAACTATCTTATGAATTTTGATTAAACTAAGGTTTCCATTGGGTTCTTTGAGGTTCATAGATTATAACATTCAATAGTGAAAACATAGATCCAAATTAGATTGCATGTGAACTTAAGAGTTAAGTTATTTTCCGCCACATGAGTTAATGTAACGTATAAAACCCATCAGTGGTATCAGAGCCATTGTTTTCAAATGAATATGCATAATAGTTGAATAGATCAAATTAGGGTTTATAAAAATTAAACCCTAAGGCTTGGAATTTCCGACTTGGGTTGTGGTTCTTGAAACCCTAGCCTCCTCCCTTGATTTCGAAAATTATTAGGGTTTCCTTATTTGATCATTATTGTTTTAATTGGTTAAAATAGAATAATTATAATTGGATAATCCAAATACCCTTAAGTTTCGAAAATCTAGTAGGGAATGGAATATGATTAAATTTGAATTATTTGATTAATAGTTTAATAGTAAATAATTATTTAATCCTCATATGATTTAAATTAATTTAATTAATAGTTAATTAAAAGATAAATATTAAATCATAATTTGTTTTAAATTAAATTAATGTTTTTTTATTAATTTCCAAAAATTTAATATTAAACCTAGTATTTTAGAAAAAATTTAAAACACACCATTTATATATACTAATAAAAGTTTAATATATTATATGTATAAGAAAAATCAGACAAATCACTAGTACGCCTCATACTATAAGGGGGTATAAGGAAGCGACATGTAAAATGACCGCCATTAGGTGTCCACTGTCATCCACCGCTCCCTTGTATGGTAGAGGGTCGTTAGCCGAACGGATTCGATAGGACATTAATCTCATTAATAAGTATAATGATATAAAAGTGGGAACAAATCACGATTTATTTTATCTGCAAGATGGTCAAGGCCACATGGCCAACTATAGCCCCTGGAGATTCACATGTGATAGGGGGAACAAATCATGTTTTATTTTATCACCAAGTTGTTGAGCACAGCGAAGGACTTCGATGCTATTTCGGTCATCGTGGATCAATTGACCAAGAGCACCCAATTCTTAGCTATATGGGAGAGTTCATCGGCCGAGAAGTTGGCCTACTTGTATATCCACGAGATTGTTGCTCACCATGGGGTGCCGGTCTCTATTTTCTCAGAACGCGATGTTCGGTTCACCTCCTATTTATGGTAGAAGTTTCATGAGGAACTGGGCACGCGGCTGCACTTCTGTGCAACCTATCATCCACAACACTTTCCATGTTTCACAGCTGCGGAAGTGCATTCCGGACGAGGCGGCAATACTGTCATTAGATGATATTCAGGTCAATGAGCGCCTGAATTACGTGGAGAGGCTGGTGGCTATTTTTGAGAGGAAAGTGAAAGTTTTATGGAACAAGGAAGTACCTTTGGTAAAGGTACAATGGGAGCACAGGAGGGGATCCGAATGGACGTGGGAGCCGGAGGCAGAGATGCGGGAGCACTACCCAGACTTGTTCACCGCAATAGACTTCGAGGACGAAGTCTAGTTCAAGTGGGGGAGAATTATAACACCTCGACTCCTAGGTACAAGTTTTAAGGCATTATATATATATATATATATATATATATATATATATATATATATATATATATATATATATATATATATTAATATACCTACTCGACGAGTGATTTTAGTGCTTTGTGTGAAGTATAAGAAGCTTGGAGCAAAAAGGATCTTGTGTATTTGTCTCTACTTCATCTCGACATCATTTTGAAGGTAACATGTCGTTACCTTGGTTTATCTTTATCTAAATCTCTTCATGTTTGATTTTAGGGCTATATTTAACACATTTGGGAGTCATTTCGAGTATTGGGGCAAGATCTAAAGTTGTAACTTCAGATCTGGACTCCCTTGGTCCCTATAGCTATAAACTTATGAGATTTGGCAAGCTTGGGCCTTTCCCTTTGAGTTAACCTTTCCCTTAGTCTAGTTTTGGCAATTAGGACCATGCATGTACGCAAAGTTTGCAACTTTACATGGAAACCATGTCCTAGGAGGAAGGATCTACAATATGGAGCTTTGGGGTGGCTTAAAAACATTTGTATGAGTGATGGATTGCATGAAATCGACGAGTCTCTTAGCCGATTCGGTGAGTCGGATGAAGGTTTCTCGTATTTGATTTTGCATGAACTCGGCGAGTCACTAAAAGGACTCGATGAGTCAGTTAGGGTTTTCCCTAACATTTGGACACGCATGGACTCGACGAGTTGGTTGGAAAATCGGCGATTCGGTTAGGGTTTTATGACTTTCTGAGTTCTTAAGTAACTTAACGAGTTGCTAGCTGCACTCGACGAGTTGGGTCAACATGGACCGTTGACTTTGACTTTGACCAAGGGTTGCCCAGTTTGACTTCTAGGGGTATTATAGTAAATTGGAAATTTACGGAAATGGTCTTATCGTAAATATAGGTGGTGGAGTTCGTGGTTGTGATTCGAGAGTTTGAGCTTATCACTTCAGTTCGACATTTGTGAGGTGAGTTCTCCTTACTATACTAAGGGGTCTAAGGCACCAAGGCCGACCCATTGGATTTGATATACTAGTATTTGTTGATATGCTAGGTGTGAGTTAATGTTGCATGCTAGTTGTTATGATAGTCTGAGAGTGGTTATGCATGCTAGTTATTGTAATAGTTTGGTAGATTTGTAGGACTACCTGTGATATGGCCTGATTATCTGTCACACCCCAAAACCGAGAATGGCGGAAATGTTCTGGGGCGGAGGACGTCATGTAAAGTGTCACAACAATGAAAAGTAGTAAACATGCAACAACATAACCATTGCATTAATAGTATAATTTTAATTATAAGTGTGTTCTTTCATAGTATAAAACAACATAATGAATAATCAAAATAAAAGACGAGTCTTGACTACTCCGTCTTCACAAAACCTAGTCGTCGTACCTGTCTATTTGTGACTTGAGAATACAAGTTATTTTGAAAGCGAGTATCAACAATAAAGTTGGTGAATTCATAAGTATTTATGTGTCTTTGATTTGTAAAACTGTAAAAAAAAAAAAAAAAAAAAAAAGACTTGTAAATGTTTGGAGAAAATTTTGTATAAGTATGAAAATGTTTGTATGTAATTGTAAACGTTTGAAAACCCTAGAAAATCCCATATTTCCTACCAGTATAAAAAGTAGTCTTCTACCAAGACCCAACTGTTTTGAAAGTATGCGTCACTATAAATGTGATGGTTTTTCCCTGTTTAACAATTATTATAAAACTATAGTCTACCTCATCGTTTATGTGAATGTGCCACAAAGTAAAGGTAATAAGGAAATTAATATAACTAATTAAATCGTATCCTATTGTATTTGTCGTTTGTAAAGTATAACTAATGTAGTATTGTATAAAGTGACTACTATTGTACTAATTGCTTTAATTTGAGTATTAAGGTATAATGTGATGGCTAGATCTCATACTAAACGCTCTCCCTGTCAAAAGATTATGGGAACCAAACGCGACCCCTGCAATGATTGCAACCCGCGAACATTCACATTAAGATTATATGATCATGTATACCCAATATAACTATCACCTTTTGTTTAGAACAATGCGTTAGTGATTCATTGGTATAGTTAGATCCTGTAATTGTTGCATGCTATAGCACCTTATTATGTTTGTTCTGTTATCGTGTATTGTATCTTCCTCCATGTTTCTCTTTATTGTGTGTTCTCTTATGTTATCGTGTATTGTATCTCTTCATATAGTATGTATTGTATTAGTATAGAATCATGAATGAACGGAATCTTGTGTGATTCTTTGTACTTGGAATAGTAAGTAGTATCTCCTAACTATACCTATTATAGTTACTATTAATGTACGTGTATAATCAAAAGTATGCCTTTGCTACCCAAAGGCACTGAACTGACTGATGGAACTTTTATGTCTAGATATGTATACATGATATATAACTAATATTTAGACGACATTCGGATGAATAACCGATACCCTAAGGCCACATCCAAACGAGGAAAAGGAAATAAAGCGAGCTAGCCGTCCTAAGTCCTTTAAACATTACTTATATAACTATACATATATGTGCACGCATTTGACAATATAAAAGTATAAAAAAAGTTTTGTAAAACCTTTGAAAAGTTTAATAACTAAGAAATGATGACATGATGTCAGTTTACAAAACGATTTGAAAGTAGTTTGTTTGATAAGACAGTTTTAAGTATAAAAAACCTTTGTTTGAAACACAATTGTAACAGAGTTTTAAAGGAAACATACAGTATGTAAGACAGTTTAATAAAGCGTTTTAAAATGTAAAAACGTTTGAGAAAATCATTTGAAGTAATATGTTTGGTAAAACAGCTAAAAGTGTAGTAAATCCATTGTATGCTAGTTATTAATCACATATGATTGATATAATAACTAACATGATTCAACCTTTATCCCCCCCCCCCCTAAAAGCATTTATAAACATTTAAAAACATTTAAAAGGTTAATTAAGGGGTATGAACTCACCTGCAGTGAGTGGATCGGATGGAAGTGTCAGATAAGTGTTTGGTGTCAAGTGAAGACTTAAACACAAACAATTATCATAATAACGTATAAATACATATGTATATATACAATTAGTGATTATAACACTAATTAAACAATTATAAACACCCTAATGTGTGGGAAAACAATTTGGTCAAAGTGTTAGGAGGCCATTGGGTTGTATCAAAGGAGTATAAGGCATTGTATTTGAGTTTATGGTCCATGGACCATACTTAATGGAGTTTACGGCCCATGAGAGTTTACTCCTGGCCGTAAACTCTCTAAAGGGTCTCCATTTGAGGATTAAAGGTAATAAGTCTTTAGTGGCTAAGTGTTCCAAGGCTTAAACAAGAGGCTAGGTGAGTTAAAGGTCCAAAAATGACCTCAACTTGAGTTTACGGCCTGGGTCCACTTCCCCATGAGTTTATGGCCGTAAACTCATGGTGTTAAGTACTAACTCAAAGTTTAATGTCTCTAGTTCATTGGTGGTTGGTTATGGGCTAAGTTCTAGTCCTTTGGAAGGACAAGAGGGCATCATTGCACCCTTATAGGGAGTTTACGGCCTTGGGAGATCCTTGGCCGTAAAGCCTCATTCATCCATTGATTCTTGATGTTTCTAAGCTATAAACATGTTAAACCTAGTGTACAATGAGTTAGAACAAGAGTACTTACAATCTAGGAGCTTGAATGGTCGGTTTTGGCTAAGAACACTAGTGTGTGTTCTTGGTGTTCTTGGTGAAACTTGAAGATCTACAAAATGGAATGATTTCACGGATGAAATCATGTAAGATCACTAGATCAAGTATGATATCAACTAGTTAGGGCAATAAACTTACGAGTTTTGAAGATCGGGGACGAAGATTAGGATGATACTTGAGAGGATTTCAGCCAAGGGACAGAAAGGGATGAACAAAATGGCCAACACTTCATCATACAGGAGGAGTTTACGGCCCACATGGAGTTTATGGCCGTAAACTCCCTTGTGGTGGCCGTGAACTCCTGATCAATGTGTTATAGGCCTATTCTTTGAGCTATAACTTCAGTAGATAACTCCGACACTTATCCTTTAAGTGTACAAGGCTCAGAACGCTCAAATAGACTCCACATTGTGCTAAATGATAGTAGGAATGAGTTTGACTTTCAATGAAGTGTTTGACTGTACAGGATAAAAAAATTCGGGTTGTCACATCATCTGTATGCATAGTTAGTATTATATGTCGACATGTTATGTGGGTAGGGTTGAGGTTGCATTGCTCTGTACGGTGACCAACAAACGTTGGAGTATGCCAGATATGAAATGAGAGAAGGGAGAGCGTGCCAGACTCATACTGAGGACTCCTAAGCATTCCAGATACAAGTTGAGGGCCAGGATAGTATACCAGACTTGCACTAAGGGCTAGTCATTTCGTTATAGTCCAAGGACTGAGGGAGCAAGCCAGGTATGAGTTGTGGGCCTATAGGGAAAGCCAAAGTCATACTATGGGATCAGGGGTAATCCAATCTGTAGAGTTGTGGACCCATTATATGCTGTTATTATGTGTGTAAGTTGTTATGTATCGGTATTTTGGGGTAACTCACTAAGTTTTTGGCTTACAATTTCAGTTTTGGTTTCAGGTACATCAGATGATCGCGAGAAAGCGAAGGCGTGATCGTACAACTCCTCACATTTTATGATTTTGATTTATGAGATACGCTGGCATGAAAATATTGGGAAAACGCTTTGGAATAATTAATGTTTTTTTTAATTGGTTGAAAAAGTTCAAAATTTGCTTGATTTTTTATGGGTGTTACATTGATGATGCTTCAACAATGGCCACCTTCCTTCAAAACATCAAGATGCACTCCAAAACGGTCTTCTAAGCTCAAAAAACACAAACAAGGGATTAGGGTTTCGTGGGATCTACTTAAGGGTGAGAGGGTGGTTGGGCTTTAGGGCATAATGTTCTTTATATAGGGTTAGCCGTAAATTTTAGGGTTTTGGGGAATGCATGCGTACGCTGCGCGTACCCTTTGGTACGCAGCACGTACATGCATGACATCTGCGGCCATATCTCATAAGTACATTGCACGTACTTAGAGTGGTACACCCCGCGTACAACACTCTTAAGCCCAATCATAAGGACCCAATGGGTCCAAGCCCAAACCAATTCAATTAATTAACCCAACATATATATAAATAATACCTTGGAGAATTATCGAGCATTATACTAACATTGTTTATAAAATCGTTCAAGGTTGAGACAACTTATGAAACTCTTTCAAAATTCTTTAGACTGTCGATAAAGTTTTGATTGAGCCTCTCACTATCCCTATTGGATCCGAGTAACTCATCCTATTGTCCAGTTGATTCTTTACTTCATTTTATGAGATCTCTAAACACCTGAAAGGTTCCAGACTTATTTTTATTCAGATAAACATGTTCATACCTTTTGAAGGAAACGAATTTGGTCTTACCATTTATTGTGGTTAATCTGAATAGTCCATTAGTATGAACTAATTCCCATAGATATTCACATCACCAAGTAATGTATTCATCATCCATATTGATAAACAAGATTTTCATTTGTCTTAATACTTGTGGTCGAGTGATTTCCAAAATCTTTCCTCACCTAGAAACTTGATGCAATTCTTATTTATATGTCCAAGACTATGATTCCACAAATACATTTCACCAAAATCTTTTTCACGTATTCAAATTAGTACGTATTGTGTTAATCGAAACAGTCCATTAGTTTAACTATTTCCAAAAATGTCCCGTTAGACAAAATCGGGCAAGACACATTGTACCTTAGAGGAAGCGTGCCATGCCTGGTCGATTTCTATGTTTTTTAATTTCGTTTTTAGGGTTGTGGTTACCAAACCCTAGCTTACTACACAAGCAAACCAGATAATCAACATAATCAAAAATAATACTTTCGTACCCTAAAAACATAAAATTGAAAACCGTAATAAACAAACAAGATTCAAATCAATTTGGATTTTAGTAGTTCAAGTAATTATGAACAAAGGCTCAGATAACCACTGATAGGTTTTCGACGTTTAAACACACGATTATGCACGGTGGAAACAAACAATACGGGGTCATTTGATTGAGGTTTTGGTCGGGTCCAAAGCTAGGACTTGGTCCATATTATTCGATCAGTATGTTTAATTTTTTTAAAAACCTCCTGACTCGGTCCTAACATTTGACCGAATCCATAACTTTTCTTCTGACCCGGTCCCGAACAAAAAGCTTTGTATTGAGTTTTACTCTTCAGTTTCAGACTCGGCCGTCTGTCCAAGTGTTTGGTATCCATTTTTGCTTCTGACTCGGTCCAATCCTCTAACCCAGTTTTCTTCTAACCTAGTCCATTCTAACCTGATAAACAACTATCAAACAATCCCTAATTCATACGTGTTCATGCAACCTAGAGGATCTAAGTTTCATGTTATTATTGTTACTACTGTAAGAAATAAGAAAAGTGCATAATTCTTTAAAAGCCAATGATCTCCTAAACTGTGATCTAGTTCTTGCTACCTTGCTTGGATAAGATGAATCAAACCAAAGTCCCTCTAACGACTCACACCCAAAAACACCAATGAGTAACAACGAAAAACCCTAGGAGAGGGGATGCTAGGAATAAAAAATCCACAAACCTTAGAAAGGTTAGGATTATCATCCACCTTAGGGAGATGATGGGAGAACAAAATTTCCAAAGAAAGAATAAGCATATAGGGTTTGATCCCTAGCTTCCAACTTATAGGTTTGAGTTACTTAGTCCTAAAGCAACACAAAAACCCTATGAAATCCTTACCAAATTAGTCCACCATATCCATATGGTTCTAGTATGTTCCAATTATTAACTTTTAATTAATTAATATTCATCCCCTCTATTTAATTAATTCAAAAACAGTTTCGAATTAATTTATCAAAACCTGAAAAATTAATAAACTATTTTATTTTATATTATTTTTGTCTTTTAATTCCTCAAATGGGTTTTGAGAGTAACCTAAAAAAACTATGATATTATTAGAAAATTACCAATAATTAATGACATTGGACATTCTTTCCAACATATACCAGTATGGCCCAAACTATTTCTGCAATCTCAATCTTTTGTGATAGTCAATCATCAATTAGATAAGCATAAAGTGGTATATATAATGGTAAATCTCGATATATTCATTGAAGACACAATACTATTAGACAACTACTCTCTATTGACGGTATCTCTATTAATAATATAAGCTCCAAGGATAACACTGCGGATCTGCTAACCAAAGGGTTAGACAGGGATCCAATTGCCCGATCATCGGGAGGAATGAGATTAAAACCCATGCATGAATAAATTATTGTGAAGGAAAACCCAACCTAGTTGACTGGAGATCCCATGATCTTGGTTCAATGGGATAACCTACTTGCATATAACACTTGTGAATTATTGTGGCATTCAACCCCAATCCATTCCTAGAATATACAATGATGCAGGTTGATCTCAACGTTGTAGATGATAAATTGGAAATCATCATGTGTTATCTTTTAATGATGAAGATGGAATCACCTATGTGAAAGTGAAGTGACGTCGTTTCAAAGGGAATTGTATGAGCACATTCCTTTGAGCTCTTATAGAACCAGACAAATATTAATGAACAAAATAGACACATCAATGAGAACCTAACTAAGTCAGAGAGAATCATCTAAGACACATTAATCCTTTAAACAAGCAACATAATAGTTCAAGTACATTGAGTCTACCGATCTTCTAGTAAAATAATTATGTATCTTAAGAGAAGATTCAAATGTTAACACATACCTCTCTTATGCATGATTCAACTGTTGGAAATTTTCTGGGTAGCTTGAAAATGTTTGATCAATTTTCATACATGTGGAGGATTGTTGGAAAATTGGTTTCCTATTTCTGAACACAAAATTCGAACCCTAAAACATTAATAAAATGAATAAATTGTTATATAATTGAGTTCTTCTTTATGATACAATCGTTTTGATATATCATACATCCAAAAAGAATTTAAGATGGATGATAAATTAATCTTTAGTATGAGGGTGTTGTAAGAAGTAAATAAATGAGTTTAATGAGTTTTTAGTTCAACCTACATGGGTGGGAGAATGAAAAAAAGTGGGTATATAAGTACAAAGGTTTTCAAGTCTTGTAAAAGTTATGGCACAAAGCTCTCTCTTTCACGAGGAGATGGGTGTGTAAATGTGAACCAAATTGAATTGGTTCATTGAACTTGGGTGTGAGAGCATGTCCTATGGGTACAAAAGCACCACCAACTGATCAAAAAAATCCTAGAACTTTTTTTGCAAATATTTTTTTCTTTTCGTAACTGACATTTTAATCAATGGCTGGTTTTAAAATCGTATTAATGACAATATTAAAACACCATTTTATTTACAATATAGGTGTTTAATTTTTATAATTTTATCGGTGATCAGTGGCGAGTCTAAAATAAAAAACCACATGGTTTATTAGTTTTTCTATATACATTTTTCTATACAAATTCAAATATTTTTATAGTAAAAGCAGGTCCTACTTTTTTAAGACATGTCCCTAAAACATTTCAATAGAAATTTTAGATAAATTAAAAAAATTAGATGGTCCTAAGAGCTACCTTCTTTAGACCTAACCACGCGCTTGTTGGTGGTTATTGTTTGTACAAATACAAACCATTAAAGAATCATCAAAAATACTCTCATATTCTTCTATGTTGTTGTCATTCTTTTGCCGTTGTGAAGGTATTATCCAGACTCAGAACGGTTCGGGTATCTTGAAGAGTCGCTATAACTATTGTATTCTTGAAAACACACATCCGATAGTAGATGTAATTGTTTTAAAGAAACTGTGTTAAAGATAGGGTTAATGTCATAAAAACCTTCAAGTTTTCAGAGTTTTGTCGGTTTTGCCCAAAGTTGAATTTTATGTCCGTTTTTACTCTAACATTTTTCAAAACATGTTCGTTTTTACCCTTTTACCGGTGATAACAGGTTACCATTATACTAACTTTGCAAAAAAACCCTTAAGTTTACAGTTTTTTACATTTTTACCCTTAAATTTATAATTTTTTTTTACTTAGAGTAATAACAGGTTACACTTAGGGTAAAAGTGTAAAAAATGTTACCATCATATGAATATGTATATTATAAAAAAAATATACTTAGGGTAAAAGTGTAAAAAAGTTATAAACTTAAGGGTAAAAATGCAAAAAATGATAAACTTAAGGGGTTTTTTTTTGCGAATTTAATATAATGGTAACCTGGAAAACCTGTTATCACCGGTAAAAGGGTAAGACCGAACATTTTTTCGAAAATATTTGGGTAAAAACGAATATAAATTTCAACTTTGGGCAAAACCGACAAAACCCTGAAAACTTGATGGTTTTTATGACATTAACCCTTAAAGATATGCATCAATTATGTTTTTTTTTCTTTTTCTTTTTTTTTTTTTTTTTTTTTTACATTTTTCATATCTTCTGAATCCATGATGTGTATGAAAATTTATCATCCAAAAAGGGGTTGCGGCACAACTTGTTGCTCGTTTATCCGCAACGTCTATATAAATATTTCTTATGAATTTGGTAATGAAAATTGATTTGCACAAGCACGTTTCGTTTTAAATATTAATCCATCGGAATATGCTTTTCAATAATATGTTTTTATAAAATAGATGTTATTGAAAATTTAATGTGGTAATAACTTTTTTAGCATAACCATTGGAGATCTCATATCTCATAAACATAACATATAAGCAATTTGACATTAAAACATCTTTAAGCAATTATAAAATTAATACGGTCGAGTTGGTTCAAAGTTAGAATCATAAGTTTTTCTGTGCACGTATTGTTGCGTACATTAGTGGTTACCTACGATTATCCCCAAGTTACAAAGTAGTATCATATAATAAAACGTGCACCAAGGCAGTTGACCTTTTGATGTCAAAAGTTTTTTAGTATTTATCTATTACTAAAAAAATTATTTATCTACATTAAAATAACAAAAATATAAATTTATATATCTGACTTAGAAAAACAAAAAAATGAATAAAGAAATGAAGCATTTTCAATAATTATCCTTTCAAAGTTGCATTATCTTTAACACATGGTTTTTTCATTAATATTTACTTACCAAAAAAACTGTAGTTATAAACTATTTTAAGTAGTTAACCTTTTCAAAAACGTTTTTTTTTAATTAAACTAATTTGTTTTTATCTCTCGTGTGTTCAATAAATTTTCCTCACATAGTTTTTCAATTTTTAAGTTCACGTCACATTTTTGAATAAAATTAGTCGATATTAGTATTTGAATAAATAAAAAATATATAATTTTGAGTTGCATAGCCTATATTGCTATTGTTGATTTATGTTTTTGAGTTTTTTGTTGAGATTGTGCCATGCTACTATGGAAATACTTCTTCCCCAACTATTTAGCATGATATATTTTTGATAGTTTTAGAACTTATATTTTTTGAGGGTTGACTTTGGAATTGGATGATCGTTCTCATCTAATGCCCTTGAAGAGTCGAACTTTCGAATACTCAATAGGTTTTATGAGACTAAGTTATATATTTTGACAATCAATTGAGGCTAGCCTAGTTGGTAGATATTATTGCCTTTTGAGGTATAAGCCCCAGGTTTGGGCAAAGGAGTTTCTAATTTAAAATTACTAACATGCTAACCATCTAATATGTCGTTCAAAATAAAATTTATATATTTTTGACATGTATTCAGATAAATATTGAAGAAGATGAAGACCAGAAGTGGTGTGGATATTTTGAAGACCATATATTGTGCAGTTGACTATATTGTTTGACTTATGTTTTGATTATGATACTTCCAACCTCATATTACTTAAATCTTTAACGATTAATTATTTGAGCTAGAACTATGGGACCATATTTTTGCAAAAGACTTTTCAAAAATACCAAATATTAATTGAAATTAGTAAATTCAGTTTTCCTACATGAGAGGTGTTTCATCCCACACTCATTCTTAGAAGGGAAAAGTCCTGCCCAACCAATCTAACCCCATATAAACCATCCCACCTAATACGAGTAGCCAACATTGTTCAACATATTCCTACTAGAAATCACAAAACTTTTTGTAAGGGTTCGATTCTTTGCGAATCCATAAGCCAGAAAAAGAAGGGTTCGATTCTTACATGCCTTATAACACTTACTAATACTAATGGCCTATAAACTTCTCGAATCACTCAGCATCCTTATGACTTCGTACTGCTTCCTGTGATACAAAGAAACTAAGCGGGTCAAACTTGGAAGCCTGATGAACTAATAGGGTTTTTAACCCACAAAAATTAAGTTCTTTAAATATATATTTCACATCAAATAATTTACCTAATTACCCATTCTCATTATTCTTACATAATCCTAAAATACTAAACTCAATGGACATATCATAAGGATCATCATCAGTAATGAGTAGACAATACTGCTTGGGGGATTCCATTAGCAATATATGTCAATAAAGAAACCATGGACTGTCTAGAATAGTCTGTGGTTGTCATCTATACTCTGAATAACGACTATGAATATAAATATAAATTACACTAAAATATAAATATAAATTAGACTAAGATAAATTTGAGTGTAATTTAACTTACAAAGATTTCCTAGACAAATGTCCGGAAATTACACTGGCAAAACTCCGTCCTGATAGCCACTAGATGTCGGGCTCTTAAGGACCTCAGGGCTTCACCAAAATACCCTAATTACTAAGAATATTTGGGCCAAATGCAAAGAGATTCAAGGGAGAGAGTTGGAAAAGTTTTGGATAAGGAATGATAAATGCGAGCTATTTATAGGCTATTTTTGGGTTGTGTGTGTCGTACACAGACAAGGTGCGCATCGTGCCCTGTCGTGATTGATACTCTTCCTCTCAGCGATGGACACATGGCGATCAATGGCTGGAGCAACGTGTAGAAGCGAGTAAGTGGGGCAGGAACTTCAAAAATTCATCTCTCGGCTATACAAGCTCTGTTTTTTACATTCTCTATATCCATGTGTGGTATTTCTGAGTACTACAACTTTCATTAAGACTTTGTCGGCTAGTTCTCATCCGATCTTAAATTTAACAATCTACAAAGATTACACCGTTAACGACCATGTAAAAATCATAATTTTTACATACGGACTCCGTTTTTTACCATATTTATATTGTTGGGCTCCTATTAACGAGATCTTTAACTCTCATTTAGATTGTTTTGACTAAAAATCAACCGATCCAAAATTCGATTTTTGTGTTCACACTGCTGCGCTAAGATTTTGAAAAATCAAAAATTCCTCATACGGAATCAAATTTAGGCGATCTCTATATGTACACTCTCGGTTTTACAACTACTATAACTGCCATTTAGATTGTTTAAGATGATAAACAACCTATCTCGATTCACTAGTTACGACACACATTGTTGTATCGGGT
This sequence comes from Lactuca saligna, assembly GCF_052625555.1. Lineage (NCBI taxonomy): Eukaryota > Viridiplantae > Streptophyta > Magnoliopsida > Asterales > Asteraceae > Lactuca > Lactuca saligna. The sequence goes on from NC_136422.1 coordinate 148,292,956, forward strand.
TGAACGTGAAACTTCAAATGATCATAACTTCTACATACGAAGTCATATTTAAGGGTTCCTTATATCCCCATAATTCTCATTACGACTACTTCAACTTTCATCAAGGCTATTTATCTTAATAGTTATTTTATTTTAATATCTTTATAGCCTTTTTTATTAAGTTTTCGCCTAGTGTATAAGCACATAAATCACATAGATTCAAACAATTTCCTTTTATTTATTCATCAAATGATTACAGTTGTTGACCATTGTCATTTACATATCATATTAATGCGTAGCGGGAAAACATGGGCATTACACATAGACGATCTTTGGAAACCCATTTGATCATTTGGTCATATAACGGAGATAATATCGTATATAAATACTAAGAAAGTCAATTGAAAGAACCTTGGATCTCCCATCATAAACTGGTAAGAAATATCAACATGGACATAAGTGAACTTCATAGTAACCATCCACGCATCATTGGTCTCTATCCGAAACTTGCACCATACTCCATAAATATTGGATATCGTTGTCATGTTTTCATGTTTAATTACCAACACATTTACATTCATTGCCTATTTATCTTTTATCATTCTGTTTTCTGTAGTAATATGGAAGATTGGTTCAATTTGCTACTTGATGTAAACCTATTTGTAAAAATACATGTAAAATGACAATAAAAGTAAAAATGAGGGTTTTTTGGTCTTTTGAACTATTTAAAAGAAAACTAGAATTAAACCAAGATTTAAAGAAACAATTCAACAAAAACAACAATTTTATATAAAATCAACAAGAGAATGATGGTTGACCTTGGCTTCATCACATGGACGATTAGTTGATTATCATTAGACATTATGGTGTAAGACTTGTGATTTCATTTAAATTTGGCTATAACAACCCAAAAAGCTTGAGGCCACCTAGACTTTTCTTATTTAGTAAAATAGATAGAGAAGCTTATAACATATTTCCTTAGTTAGAGTCACAATTTCCATTAGATTGTTTAAGATAATAAACAACATATCTCGATTCACTAGTTACGACACACATTGTTGTATCGGGTTGAACGTGAAATTTCAAATGATCATAACTTCTACATACGAAGTCAAATTTAAGGGTTCCTTATATCCCCATAATCCTCATTACGACTACTTCAACTTTCATCAAGGCTATTTATCTTAATTGTTATTTTATTTTAATATCTTTATAGCCTATTTTATTAAGCTTTCGCCTAGTGTATAAGCACATAAATCACATAGATTCAAACAATTTCCTTTTATTTATTCATTAAATGATTACAACTGTTGACCATTGTCATTTACACATCATATTAATGCATAGCGGGAAAACATGGGCGTTACACATAGACGATCTTTGGAAACCCATTCGATCATTTGGTCATATAATGGAGATAATAACATATACAAATACTAAGAAAGTCAATTGAAAGAACCTTGTATCTCCCATCATAAACTGGTAAGAAATATCAACATGGACATAAGTGAACTTCATAGTAACCATCCACACATCATTGGTCTCTATCCGAAACTTGCACCATACTCCATAAATCTTGGATATCGTTGTCATGTTTTCATGTTTAATTACCAACACAATTACATTCATTGCCTATGTATCTTTTATCATTCTGTTTTCTATAGTAATATGGAAGATTGGTTCAGTTTGCTACTTGATGTAAACCTCTTTGTAAAAATACTTGTAAAATGACAATAAAAGTAAAAATGGGTGTTTTTTGGTCTTTTGAACTATTTAAAAGAAAACTAGAATTAAACCAAGATTTAAAGAAACAATTCAACAAAAACAAGAGTTTTATATAAAATCAACAAGAGAAGGATGGTTGACCTTGGCTTCATCACATGGACGATTAGTTGATTATCATTAGACATTATTGTGCAAGACTTGTGATTTCATTTTAATTTGGCTATAGCAACCCAAGAAGCTTGAGGCCACCTAGACTTTTCTTATTTAGTAAAATGGCTAGAGAAGCTCATAACATATTTCTTTAGTTAAAGTCACAATTTCCATTAAGGATGTGATTAGTGAAAATTAACTAGCATTAAGGACTAAAAAGTCACTAAATCCAAGAGGAGACAAACGCTTTCACTACTGTGTTAGAAAAAGTGATTTTATGATTGTGTGAAATGAAAACTAACATAAAAATCATTTGTTGCTTGTTAATTTAAGGATCTATAACTTAATTAAAAAATTAGTCAACTAATTACCAAACATACATCTAAACTCATGAATAAAGACATGTAGATGGTAAGATGTTCAAGTGAAAAACAATTTCATAAATTCACCACAAGTTCATAATAGTCTTTAAATAACTAAGTATCTATGGATTTCACCAAAATCAACCAATATTAGTTTAGCCTAGCATGGCTAAAATCAAGAAAACAAAATAAAAGGCAAAAATACCTAACATGTAGTAAGAATCAAGAGCAAAAGGATGATGTTTTTAATGTTCTTCAAGTACTCCAAGACCTCACAAATATCCAAAGAATTAACCAAATTTCGGATGTAAAGAAGTATGAAAAGTGAACCACCAACCATCCCAAAATAGAGGCAAAAAGCAAAAGCCCGGTTTTTTCATTGCATGGTCCACACAGATAGTACGGAAATCCACACGGACCATGTGTCTGTGCTGAGTGGACTAATTGGTCTATTTGACTTGGTCTTCAATCTCCTTTCTTCTTGCCTTGGTCCAACCTATTTGCAAGACTCTATTTAGCCCAATGTATTTTCCTTCTAATCATCTTCAAGGTAGTCATTTGCTCTTTGATCTTCCATAGCTCCAATTCTCATCACATCATCATAACTCTTCAACCAAGATTAAGTCCAACTTGTTCCATTATCACATTGATAATAAGCCTAATTACACCACTTCAAGCTCACAAGTAAAATGCAAGCCTCCAACTTCAAGGTCTACATTCCCGTAATCCTCTGTATTCAAAAGTCTTCGAAAAATCCTACAGTTATGTTCAAAAGACTAGAAAGCACCCGATAAATATGAAAAATAACAAAAAGAGAAAATGTGCATGAATTCTAACTAAAATGAGATGAAATATGTTAAAATATGAAAAGAAAATAACTAAACAAAATGAAACTATCAATTATCAGTGTTATGATAGGAAGTTATAAGTAACTGAGGTTAATACGATTGGTTTGGGGTTGTATGGTATTATTATCTCGATTCCAAGTGGTCTCAAGGACCCCCGATATGGATGCATCAGCTTAGTGAGTGGTTTGGTGATGTCACGAAGGAAAGGTTGGTTTTCTTCATCCTAGTCGGGATGAATTTCTAGGATGAAATCTATTTCAAGTGGGGGAGAATTGTAACATTTGTGTTCCAATTGTGTTTTTTCGTTCTTTTATTGTGTGTGTATGGGGGGGGTTGTTTATAGTCTAAAAGAAAGTAGAGGGATGAGGTGAAGCAAGAACCCATTTATAGCATTTGCTGAAAATATAAAAATCTAAAAAAAATCTCATGAAGTGTGAGGTACCTCTTAATGAGCATGGAGCGCCTCCGAATTACTTGCTAGGTTACACGTTTTATTAGGGTTTTGGAGGTATTTAAAGGTCATTAATCCCCTAGGGCTGGTTCATTCTCACCCTCCATGATCCTTTGAGCGATTTTTGAGAAACCCTAACTCTTTCTCCCTCATTCTTTAGCTTTGGTTGATTTGTGAGCTTATTTCTCCATATTTTAGTGAAGCTTAAAGATCTTGAAGTTCTCTTGGTTTAAATTGAAGGAAGGAGTAAGTGTATATCCATCAAAGTTACTTCATTTATGGACCTTTATGAGTATAAAGTTCCTAACTTGGTCTTTGGTTTTGTAGATCTCTTTATGTGTTGATTTTGTCACTTTTGGACCTTTTGAGCTTGTGCTTTGGAGTTGAGATAACTACAATACCTTTTGATTATATAGGAATGCTCTATGTAGCTTATGGACTTGGAAAGTTAGCACCTTGTTCAAGTTTTTTAGGACATGCAAGTTATTTGATCTATTAGGTCATTTTGGAGTATTAAAGTTTAGATCTTACATGATTGGGATGTCTAAATGGATAAAGTTGGAAGTTTTATCCATTAACACATTAGTAAGATTCAGATCTGAGATGTTGAGTCATGACTTGTTAGATTAAGTCATTTTGCGATTGTGAAAATGGTCTGAACGCGACACGTCCTTCTTAGGCGTGACACGCTTTTTAGGGTATTAAATGCATGTTTGTTTTAGACTGAACTCCCGACTGTTTTGTCTTCTAGTGGGTGCGGGGCACCTGTTTGACCATATGTTGACTTTTTTTACGTTGAATCTGACCATTGGTAGTTGAATTCTTCACTAGTTTGACTTTTGGTCAAATTGAAGGGTTTAAGCTATAGATTAAGGTTTAGTCTTTGTTTAGTTAAGAGGTTTGTATAGTTGATACATTGGACTTCGGGTTGTGGATTTCAACTCTTTGATCAATTGAGTCTTCTTACTATAATAAGTAGGACACTAAGTGTCATAATATTTTTGTTGTCTTTGTGACTCTTGCATAGATGTTTGTATGTATGTTGGGAGAGGACCGTATAGATGTTTCTATGTATGTTGGGAGAGGGCCGTTTATATGTTTATTGCGTGAGACCCATAGGCGAGATCCATTTATATGTTTGTTGGGCGAGGCATGTTATGATATGTGGTATCTTGGGGAACTCGCTAAACTTTGTGCTTACAATTTTAAGTTTAAATGTTTAAGGTCTTTTTGGCAGTACGGACAAGAGCACAGTGTGATTGCATCAAATATGCTTTATGATTTTGAAATGTTACGCACTTATGAATTTATTACTCTGAATTATTTGTCAATAATTGAATGTTATCTTTTTATGATTTAATGGTATGGATTCATCTGTTTTAAAAATGAAAATTATGGTTTGAATTTTGGAACGTTAAATATATCAATAACCATTAAGCTAATTTACTCTATAACTTTTTCCATGTAAAATGTTCTTCTAAAAAACTTAGTGGTAGGTGTTACACTCAGAGAAACATGTCTTATTTTAATAGCATACATAATATGATATACTCGGGTGAAAACATACTACAAACATACAAGCAACACATTTAGGTGGGACAACATGATATGGAACTTGATTCATAAGAAATGAACAAGCTCCATATGGTTATTTTTGTTGATCATAATAGGGAAGACATTCACGTCTTTTTTTCTCGTAAAGGATCAAAAACTAGTCCATATCTTATTTTTTTTGTGGGACAAAAAAATTAATTTTTACCTTATTAACATAAACACAAGTCCAAATATGATGCATTGTAAACACAACATAAGGTCATATATTATCTATTTTCGTGAACAAAAAAGCCTTTTGAGGAACAAGTAGAAAAATAACTAATGCATAGAAAACATGCAAAGCTTTAAAAAAGAAATTAAAGTTGGGTTACTATAAACTTTATATCAATCTACAGAAAGATAATGTAAGTGCAACCATATGATTTGATCGACAACATGCGGCTTAGCGGTACTAGGAGTTGATGGAAATGTGTCTGTTAGCCAAAGGTTGGGGGTTCATATCTCATTTGTGAAAAAAGTAATAGATTTAGTAGTATAGTAGTGGATGTGTGAGTTATCATTTCTAAAAAATATCATGTCCGAATTCTATCATATAAAACTCCATTATTTTTTCCCTAAATTTTAAGATCAAACACACAATCCATCTAAATTCTATCATATAAACCTCTTATATGAATGTTCACACTCCATCTTCTAACTGTTATTTAGCATATCTCATTTCATCTTTAAGCCTCATGTAAATCCCAGTTACCTAAAATCATTGACGACACCAAAATCTTCAACAACCTACAACTACACTAGTTGGCCGATATTATTGATCTCAGATTGATAGAATTCTATTATGAGAAATGATTATATTAATAAGTAAAAACTAAACAAGAAGATCCAAATATGGCGATAGTGTTATGAAGAAAAATAGAAACCTAACCAAACGCCATATGTGTCAAAAGTAAATACATAAAAAGCAAATCTTTAAAACTCGGTATTCTCCTTAATGAACTCGAAATTGCATGGATTGCTCGTTTAGTGTCTTGTAATTAGTAACGTTGTGATTTTCACCTTAATTTTTTAATGTAACATTTAATTAATAGAAACCAGCAACGAAAGTCTTTTAAATAATATGTAAAAAACAACCACCAACATTACCTTTAATTTAAAAACAATCCAAAATAAAACTCTTAAAGTTTGATAAACAAAATATTAATAGTCACTACCATAACAAGTCCAAGTGATATCAACTAGGTAAAAATAACATACTACCTAGGAAGATCCCAATCTCACTAAGGCACACACGCAAGCAACATGTACCAATACAAGGCAACCATGACAAACATGACAAGAAACAAGTGTCATCATCTGCATAGTGAGCCGACCATTTGTACACTGTCAAAGTGAAAACATATAATTCCCTTAATGGGTAAATCATTTAAACTATCATCACACAGGTTATCAACATCACAAAGTACACAACACCACATACAATCATTATACACCGATTTAATGTTGAATTATATATTGTTCCTAGTTTAATTCGATTTTGTAATTACATTTAGCATTCCTCGTTGCAATTACTATTAATAATAGTTCATCGCTATAATTATGATAGTGTCATATTTATATACATTTCTAGGCATTATTTTAATACATTCAAGCTATGATTTGGTTAACTATAAATATATTTGGTACTTATAATGTTTAAATTATATTTTGCAGACAAAAATGGACATTCTCGAAGAAAATCACTGATACCGACAAAAGTTGGGTACTTGGAGGAGGAGGAGCTGAAAAAGACACAAAAAAAATGTTCCTGGACAGCTTGACCCTTAGTCAGTATTTTGGCCATATTTCATGACCCTTAGTCAGTATTTTGGCCATATTCCAATTCCCATGTTGTAGCAGTCTAAAGGCCACAAAGTGGCCACCCTTCCTACCATAGAAGCTTCTAGTTATTTGCCGCATACAAGATTTAAAAGATGCCCACTGCGTGTCACCTATCCCCACACCGTGACAACCAAAATTTCGCAAGAGTGTGTGTGTGTCTATATATATATATATATATATATATATATATATATATGTATGTATGTATGTATGTATGTATGTATGTATGTATATATATATATATATATATATATTCATAACTTTAGTTCGTTTCCAGGGTTTGAAGCGTGAGGGTTGCGATAACTGACGAAGAAAAACCCTTCCAAGAACCCTTGGAAGGTGGAAATCGATTAGAGAACAAGGGATAAAGAGATTGGAGCAAGGATTCGCACATATTCATTCAGTTTTCTTAGTTTAATAATGTTTAGCCTAGTTTTGCATTTGTTTATGTGTTTTTCAGCTATGATTATGGGCTAATAACCCTTGCTTTTGTTTAAATTAGATGAACTGCTAATATTGTGTGTTGATTTCTTAATTAATGGATCTATGAAGTTAGTTTTTTATTTAAATTTTGTTTGATAAATCTAAACCTAGTTTGTTAAAGTTTCTATCTTTATTTCAACGCATCAAGATTGTGTAGTTAAACTGCAGTTAATTGCATGAACTTGATTTACCTAGTTATTTATTATCATTAAATTGCTAGCACTAGAGATTGGCCATATCCTAGTAGAGATGATAAGTTAGTTGCTTAACTATGTTAGAGAGCAGCATTTGATCATAATATTTTGCTAGATTACTTGACTTGATCATAGAACAGTAGTATGTAGATTCTATCATTTAGAGTTCAAATTATCTTTAAAATCAATCTAGTAACCTTAACTCACATGATCATTGGCAGTGAAAGTTAATAAATTGACTTATGCTAGTTAGTCGGATCAAGATAACTAATAACTTTTATTTGGTAACTGACAAAATTAATCCATTGTAATCAAATCAACCATAGAAAAAAAGGAGGGATTTGAAGCTAAATGAGATTACCTTTTATTCTTGGTTTTAAATCGTTTTATTGTCATTAATTATGTATTTTAATTTAAGTTTTTCTGAACTTGTAAAATCAGATAAAACTCCTACTTTTAGTTGTTTTCTTAGTTTAGCTTTTAGTAGTTATTTAATTAATTAAATATTGTTCCCTGTGATCGACACCTAACTTACTTTACTATTCTATAATCCGACTTGGTACACTGTCTATAATTGCATAGTTAGTTAAGTTTGTTAGGTTATAAATTTAAGATTGATATGTATAATTGTGCAAATCAAGTTTTTGGCGTCATTTTCGGGGAATGATTTATTTTAGTTATAATTTAATTTCTTTATGTTAATCGATCCTTTTTGTGGGGTAAAGACCAAAAAATTTTAATTTTATGTATTGTTTTGTTTTTCTATGAAATCAATTCCCACGACGTGGCGATTTAATTGCCACGATGTGGGCACTATTCGTTTTTAGTTTTTCTTTTATTTAGTTTTTGTTCCTTTTACACGTGTTTTTCTAGTTTTGTTTTAGCAGAAAATATGGGGGACATCACGACCATGACAATGGAAGAGTACAAGCGGCATATAAGGAACGATAATGGGTCGGGTATTGTTCCACCAAAAATTCCAACCACGACAAAGTTTGAGCTTTCGGGACACATTCTGATGGGTTTTGGTCATAAGACATCTTATGTGCTCATACAAACCCTAATGTTTGGATCTAGGTTTCTCTATTGTACATGCTTTGAATCCAAGACTATAAACCCTAATTCTAGCATACAAGTAATCATATTAATATGTAATTAGGTTTAAGATCATACCTTGATTGTTATGTAGCAATAACAATCCCAATTCCTCCTTGAATTGACTTTGGAAGGCTTAGAGTCACAAGTGTCACTCCTCTAATGGTTCACAAACACCATAAGCAAGAGGATGAAGAGGAGAGAGGATGGAGGCTACCAAAAACGTGTAGAAACCCTAGCAAGAACATTTGCCACGTTTTTGAGCCTTAAGGGGTCTTTATATAGTTGGGCTATTAGGGTTATCTAACAAGGAAACCCTAATTTGGATGCTTAAGCCCTAAGCAACCCATAGACTCCTTTTATCAAGCCCATGGACGATTTCCTTATGGGTTTCCCATTAGAATTCGTCCATCCCTTAATATAAGGCAATCCATGGCCCAAATTGCAATTATCCTATAATTACAATTCCAGTCCCTTAAGTTTAATTAATCTCTTTTAGTCACAAAACTAATTACCAATTAATTATTGACTAATATTAATTAAACAATATGATTTCTCCCTTAATATATTATTCTCATAATACATTAATAAATCATATTTAATCCTCACTCTCCATAAATCATCCTATAAGTTGCTTTGGTGAAGGCAACCCAAAAGGACCATGCACCATCGGGTCAAGTACATACCAAAATAGTTATGGACTTAGACACTAATCCAACAGTCTCCCACTTGGATAAGTCTAACAACTATTCTGCGTATGACTTCAGATCCTGATTTGCAATCGTAGCTTTCCAAAGCCGCTGTCAACTCTGATCCTATCAGATACGCGTGTCCTTAGATAAGGGATCATATATTCCTCCATTCTAGATATCGTATGAGATATGATTTCAAATCATTCTCTTTGTACTATGTCTCGATTTCTGATTTATGACGACAGACTAATTGAACAAATCAAATTAGCCCTAGCCCGGCCGAGCATTTACGTATGTCATCACTAAACCATCGAAGGGCCCAAAGATATCGCTTTTATTCTTCGAATAAAAGGAACGGATAAACTTTGATACAATGCTTGCTTGCACTCACTAACCAAATCACACACAACAATATGTTTTATAACACCAAGTTACTAGTGTGTTTACATATTATCAATGTGCAACCGATTAGCAAGATACAACTCACACATCTCGGTTTCAAGAATATAAGATGTTATCGTCTCACTAATCACTCGAGATAGTGATCCAAGTGAGCGTGGGTTTAATCCAATGCTCAAATCATATTCATAAGCACTCATGAACGTTGCAGCAAACATTTGCTTATGTCTAATACTCTTTTAGACAATCCACACACCAATTCACGACAGTCTTCATTCATATCTACTTCCAACATATGAACGACTGTGGCCCGTTTGAATAATTCGATTATTCTTAATAAACTCAATTATTCTGGAAGTCAAAACACGCAAGGTGAAACACAATAATAATACTAATCCCATATGGCCTCAAACCTTTGAGTATAAATAAAACACGTTTTATTTATCACCATATCGATTACTCATTATTTGTCGTTTCGGGTAATCAACTTCTTACTTGAATTCCAACACTTGTCCCATGCTCCTAGCATGCACACAATGTTTACCTATGGTTCTTACTTCTGTGAAATAGACAAATTGAACACGTTTCCAATCCTTCTCATTTTACAACTTTAAATCCATTTTCTTAAGTGTAAGAATATCAAATTTTTGTTACTTATAGAATATACTAGATTCTAACACTTTATGCAACGATCCTTTTGTAATGTCACTGCACCAAAGTCTCAAAGACTATTACCAATGATATTACAAAGTCCTCTATCGGAGAATGTTACAAGACAATTCCTTAGATATGATGTCTCTCTCTCAAAGTACATTCCTTTGAACATCCTTTTGCATAAAACTTTTCAATATTTACTTCCCAATATGGACACGCTTCCATATTTTCCATATGACAACTAATTTCTTAATAGAATCTTATTTATTCGTAATGATGTCAATATTGTCCATCCAATATGGAAACATTTCCATAATTTCCAATATTATACTTCCAACTACTCACAAGCGACCAATCCTCGTCGAACTTTGGATTGTCCTTTGATAGTTGTTTAATTATTTTAGTCAAAACCAATTCTAGTCCCTTTTCCCTCTAAATGCACTAGACATTTGGAAAATTTTAGAATGGTCAAACATTAAAGCATTTGCAATCGATCCTATACCCGAAGCGTATGGGACAAGACGCATAATGTTTTATTTTCTATGTTCTCAAAATTCGAATTGTGAAGAGGAATGCCGTAATCATAATCGAAATTTTAAGAACACACTATGTACCTTTGACTAAATTTATTAACATTCCACAACCTAATCCATTAGATTTGAAATGAAGCATAATATTCTCTCCCTTAATTATAGCAAAACAACTATACAACCCTTACAACTTTGTAAAGTATGACTCTTGTTTTCTATAATTAATATTGCCAACTATGCAATACGTGCCTTAATAATCATACAATCATAACATTTATGCTCCCACTATCATGATGATTATTATAAAACATAACACTTATGCTCCCACTAGCTTCGACATGTATTCGTAAACATCTTAACTTTCAGAAAAAAACAATACTTATTGAATTTCTTAAGTTCATGTTTCTAATACTTAGTGCTTTGATAATCTTTTATCAAGGCTTCTTGAACTTATACACTTTTGTCTTAGATAGTTCATATGTGTGTCTTAACAATTAAGATTAATTGCCAAACCTCACAATTCAAATTATGGAAAGGGATGTCGTAACCATGATCGAATTCGAGAATGCAATTTTACAATCACTATCTTTTAAAATCTTTCTTAGTGAAAGCATTTTCTCACAATCATTTTCATGAAGGAGGAAATCTTATGACACTTAGATTTAAACGATGTATGTGTTCCTATCTATGTGAATTTGTTAAAAACCAAAGTTTACGACAAATTCAAACTCATATGGATCGAACTTCCTTAATCTTGATTTCTTGCCTTATGGTAGCACAACTGCCCACCACGTCTTCCAAGTAGTTAAGTAGCTCACCTTTTCCTATCAATGTACTTTCCATTGATCAAGGTCCTTGCCTTTTATGCATTCAAATGAGAACTCATAGGACTCACATGCATAATTAACTCGATTGGATTGGCACAGAAACAAAATAATGTCTTCACGATAGGTTGTAAACCTCAACTCGTGTGCTAGTGATGATCGATAAGGTTTATTTGATTTGTTCTTGAAACTTTTCAAGACTATTAAGACTCCCACTAACTCCTTGACATATACGATTCTCTTATGAAAACATTTCTTGACAAACAAATATTCAAGAGTTAGTGTAGCTTTTATCAAAACAAAACACTTCATAATTTTGGTCTTAGTTGGTCTTTGCCTTATTCAAGACATCACAACTTTCCACAATTGATGAATGTTATAAACCTTCTTAATACTATTCACTCAATGTCACAATCTTGACTTTAAGACTTGTTTTGGAACGAAGCATGATTGACTTCTTGATTTGACCATTTCTTCAATCTTTGATTCCTCTTCTTGGACATACAATTGTACCAAGACTCACTTAAAGGATCAATTGAGATATGGCTCTTAATCATTAAGACCTATCATAAAGCATAAAAGCTACTCTCCCTTCTTCTTAGAATGGAAAAACTCTTATCTTTCGGCCTACTTGATTCTTCTTATTCGGTTTGCTATTGATCTAAACCCTTTAATCAATTCAAAATTACACTTAATCTTGTAAGTGTAATCATATCTACTAAGCCTTTAGTAAATTATGACGAATATCTTTGTTACTCTTATGGTGAACTTGATCAACACACAACTTTGTGTACTCGATCTCCTAGTCCTTCACTTGACACTTTGTCAATGAATTAGTCAAATTTCCAAATACGAAATTTCTCATTCATCGTGCATCCACGTTGCATGATTCCAAGTTTCTGTCCAATTGAAACTTGGGCGATGAGAAACTCTCCCTATTTGGTAAATTCTTGACATTTCCATAAATAACATAACTAAGAATCATATCCATTCGTTGTAGAAATATTCAAACATCAATTTTCATAACGATTTCATTGCAAGGAAACAAATAAATAAGTGAGTCAAAATTTATTTTATTTATAAAAGCAGCGGAAAAACATTTGTCCTTACAATGCAAAATCCATTGAAAACTATGTAAAGAATGAAAATTTTCTAACAACTCTATCATAACTATCAAAGCTCAAAATCCAATCTTCAATTCCATGCGATCAAGATCCATCTCTTGTGATTAGATTCATCTTGCTCTCTTATCAAGCTTCCTTTCTTTTCACCGATCCTTCAAAACATTCAAATGCAATCTTATCACATCATGTATTAAGAATCAATGAATAGGAACTTAATGGAGTTAGATAGTGGATTCTTACCTAAAGCGTAGTCATACTTTTGACTCTCCCATCTCTTGGATCTCTTAGGTAAATAGGGCAACTTCGTCTGCAATGCCCCTTCTCTTGGCAATAAAAGCAAATTGACTCTTTTGGAACAACACATGGAACTACTTCAGACATCGCCTTTCTCTTATGATCAAACTTTTCGATCATTGCATGTCTTTCATTGCCATTGTCTATATCCATAGAGGTCTCGAAGGCAGATTCACTAATCAACTTTGCTTTTCTATTGCGCCAAACCATTGCTAATTCAGTAGCAATAAGCATATAGGTGAGATCTATAAGGGTCACGTCGCGGTTCATCATATAATACTCTCTTACGAACTCACTATATGAGTTAGGAAGTGATTGAAGAACCCAATCAACAGCCATTTCCTCACAGACAACGGATCCCAACAGTGTGACTTCATCCCTAAGACGTGTGCACACATCGACTTTCCTTCTTTATGTTTACTTGCCAAAAGGGCTTGAGTGATATTGAACCTTTCAATTTTACAATTTTGTGGGTTAGGGAGAATAATTGGAGGAGGAGGAGGAAGTGAAGCATGATTTCTTGTTCCTCGATCGAATCGTGGAATATCATCTTCATGTGGAATGCTTGTTCCACGGGATTTGAGAAGACCATAGTTGTCGAACTTTGACATCGGGAGAAAACGAATTCAAGTTAATTGATTGATTGAGTCCTTGGTAAATCACCCAAATGAAATTCCAAGGCTAGGACCCAACACAATATCCTACAACTCGGGAGAGGGATGCCGTAACCCAAATTGCAGAACATTTGAAGGTAAGTGAATGACGATTCACTAATTTCCACCATGAAAAATGAAAAATAATTTTAAGTTTTAAATCTATGAAAACTCCTAGATCCTTTGAGATTCATTGAACATTTCAATGGCATGTTTAAATCTCGATATGCCCCTCTTGTTTGTGACTGGGATGCCGAGGATCACAAAGCGGGTGTGAATAACCATGCAAACTACATGGTGCCCTCACACGTTACAATCACCTATTCGATGTGTCAGTAAACCACACACGCTCCACCGAACTATGACAAACATTGAGTCACCCTTTGCTACCTTTGCTTAGAACCATTTAGTGTGCCGGTAAACCACACACACTCCACTAACGTCTTCGCAAGGGCACACAGTGTAATTTCATGGAATTGCATCAATTCACTTTTGCCTAAGTAACTAAGATTGGGAATTTGAAAAACATTTAGTTACTTTGTATTTCATTATACTTATAATGGAAGGTTTCATCCTATCCTACCCGTTCGGCTAACGACCCTCTACTAGTCAAGAGTGCGGTGGGTAAGAGTGGATACCCATTCAATCGCCATTTTATAAGCAAATTCCTTAAACACCCCTTATAGACCAGCTTCGTGAATGAGGCCTACTAACGGTAAGACTGACTTTTACTCATACATATATATATAATGTTATACTTTTAATGTTATATATAGTATAGGGTGTATTTTATACTTTTAAAATACTATGTGGTTAACTTTAATAATTACACTTTTAATTCAATTAAATTGTTAACCTAAACTTTTATGGATTTATTAAACCTCTTTTAATTATACTTCTTAATTAATTAATAAAACCATAAGGATGTGATTTGAACTTTTCAAAACATTATTAGGGTTTTAGAATTTAACATTCCTAATTAAACTTTTAATCAACTTTTAAATTCCAAAACTTGAGGGCAAGTTTTGAAACCTTTTTCAAAACATTAGGGTTTTAACTATTTAAATTTCAAAAATCCAAAACTTTTGGGTTCAAATTTAAACTATAAAACCTAAAGGGGAAAATATGAAACTTTTCATAACAACAAGGATCAAATAACAAATAATCTAAACTAACATTTAATTACATAATTATCCATATTTGATTTGTTTAATGATTTCTTGCAAAACAATTTATCAATTTACTCAAAATAATTAATCAATTATCTTATAAGGAAACAATTATCTTATTAATTGATAATTATCTTTAATTAGATCAAGAATATAGTCATATATATATCATAAAATCGGATTTATATTGATCTAACATGATAAGGTAACTATCCATATGCAAAAACAGCAAGAAATCCCGAGATAAGCATTATCTGACGAGTTGACTCGTCGAGTCAGGCATGGACTTGTCGAGTCTGCATGGACTCGGCGAGTCCAGCCTCCACAATCCAAAAAATTGAATTTTTCAGTTATACAATGCATCAATACAATTGAAACCAAGCTAGGCTCTGATACCACTGATGGGTTTTGGTCATAAGACATCCTATGTGCTCATACAAACCCTAATTCTTGGATCTAGGTTTCTCTATTGTACATGCTTTGAATCCAAGACTATAAACCCTAATTATAGCATACAAGTAATCATATTAATATGTAATTAGGTTTAAGATCATACCTTGATTGTTATGTAGCAATAACAATCCCAATTCCTCCTTGAATTGACTTTGGAAGGCTTAGAGTCACAAGTGTCACTCCTCTAATGGTTCACAAACACCATAAGCAAGAGGATGAAGAGGAGAGAGGATGGAGGCTACCAAAAACATGTAGAAACCCTAGCAAGAACATTTGCCACGTTTTTGAGCCTTAAGGGGTCTTTATATAGTTGGGCTATTAGGGTTATCTAACAAGGAAACCCTAATTTGGATGCTTAAGCCCTAAGCAACCCATAGACTCCTTTTATCAAGCCCATGGACGATTTCCTTATGGGTTTCCCATTAGAATTCGTCCATCCCTTAATATAAGGCAATCCATGGCCCAAATTGCAATTATCCTATAATTACAATTCCAGTCCCTTAAGTTTAATTAATCTCTTTTAGTCACAAAACTAATTACCAATTAATTATTGACTAATATTAATTAAACAATATGATTTCTCCCTTAATATATTATTCTCATAATACATTAATAAATCATATTTAATCCTCACTCTCCATAAATCATCCTATCAAGTTGCTTTGGTGAAGGCAACCCAAAAGGACCATGCACCATCGGGTCAAGTACATACCAAAATAGTTATGGACTTAGACACTAATCCAACACATTCTTAGTATGCTAACAGATCTACCATACTTTAGGAATGGCCATGATGATGCCTATGATCATATATAAGAGGTGGTGGAGATCTAAAATTATTTTAATGCTCCAAACGTGAGTAAAGATGCAGCGATACTATGACTTTTACCAGTCACACTCAAGGGTGAAGCAAAAGAATGGTTAAAATCACTTCCCTTTGGAGCAATCACGACATGGCTGATTTTAGGACTGAATTCGTTCACCAGTTCACCCCTCCTTCTAAGGTAGCAAAACTTAAGAGGAATATACAAAATTTCCAACAATTCGAGGAGGAGTCCCTATACGAAGCTTGGGAGTGCTACAAGAAATTATTAAGAAGTTTTGCT
The DNA here is from genome assembly GCF_052625555.1 of Lactuca saligna. Taxonomy (NCBI): domain Eukaryota; kingdom Viridiplantae; phylum Streptophyta; class Magnoliopsida; order Asterales; family Asteraceae; genus Lactuca; species Lactuca saligna. The sequence continues at coordinate 148,309,576 of NC_136422.1, forward strand.
CAACATGACTTCATTGTGAAACAAGAGATCTTAATTTTTTATGATGGATTCAGCATATAAACTCGCAAACTTCTAGATTCTCAAGGGTCCATGAGAAAGAAGGATCCAGCCACTAACAAAGCTTTAATTGAATAATTCACCAAGCATTCAAGGGAGTATCACAACCCAAGGGGAGGATATCACGAGAAGAAGAGCGAATGGAGATGGAGCTTCTGAAGTCTTAACAGTGGTAATGGCGTAACTCGATGCCATGGAAAATAGGATCACAAATATGGGTAAATGAATTAATATGGTACAAGATAGATGTGGATCTAGGGGGAGGGGGCATTTTATATGATATTGTGCATTGGAATACAAGAGAGCTCGAGACACGACAAAATATCAACAACTCGAGCATGATCTCTACCAATTAGAACGCGTCCAATCTGACAAGATCACTACTCTTGAGTCAATGATATTTAGATTCATGGAAGCTAACAGAAAAAGACATGATGCCACTTAAAAGAGTTATAACAATTTGCCTTAATTGATTTTGTATATTACATCACGTATATATAATACAAGATACAAAGATATACAAATCTAAGATAATAATAGACTAGCCTAAACATAAGGAACCTAAACAAGATAAACATTATCAACTTATCTTGACATCTGTCAAGAATTATCGTTAATACCCCCCCCCCCCCCCCGGAAAGTGAAGAGGTGGTGGACCAATACGTAGCTTGGTGCGAAATTGCTTAAAAAGTGGACGAGGAAGACTTTTGGTGAAGATGTCGGCTATCTGTAATGATGTCGGAACAAATTGTGTATATAATCGACCAGATGAGACTAAATCTTGGACAAAGTGATAATCAATATCAATGTGCTTTGCCCATTTATGAGAAATGGGATTCTGACTTAAGAAAAATGCACTTCGGTTGTCACAAAGAAGATTAGGTCGATTAGGTTGCAAGGCATGTAACTCACGAAGAAGATGAGTGATCCAAACAATATCAGCGGTGGTGTTTGTCATTACACGATATTCGAATTCACAACTAGAACGAGAGACAGTCGGTTGCTTCTTTGCACTCCAGGAAACAAGATTACCACCAAGAAAGATGGAATAACCATATGTAGAACGATGGGTTTCGATACAACAAGCCCAATCTACATCTGAATATCCAATCAGAGAGGAAGAGGATGGGCAAGTAAAGTGTAGACCATAGGATAAAGTACCCTTGACATAACTTAAGATACGTTTAACGGCTTAAAAATGATCAATCGTAGGAGCATGAAGAAACTGACTGACTTGGTTGACAACATATGACAGATCTTGATGAGTGATGGTCAAATACTGAAGGGCACCCACTAGTGAACGATAAGAATTGGAGTCTGATAAAGGTTGACCACTAGTGAGAAGAGGTATCGAGGTAGACAAAGGTGTGGTTGCAGGTTTGGAATCTTCAAACCCGGTGCGAGTTAATATATCATGAGCATATTTAGCATGGGAAATAAATAAACCATTGCCCATATATGACACCTCAAGAACTAGAAAGTACGAAAGCATTCCAAGATCTTTGATGGAAAACTCAGCATTGAGTTTAGAAATAAATGTCTGAATGAGAGAGACATGGTTACCTGTGAGATTGTTGTCGTCTACATAAACAAGTAAATAAAGAACTTGGGAATCCCGTTTGAAGACAAAGAGAGAAGTGTCAGCTTGACTACAAACAAAACCAAGACTAATAAGAAAAGCACTTAGCCGTTAAAACCATGCTCTAGGCGCTTGCTTGAGTCCGTACAACACCTTTTTCAAATGGCAAACATGGTTAGGAAAGCGTTTGTGAATGAAACCTGGTGGTTGTTCCATGAAAATTGTATCATTTAGTTGTCCGTTTAGAAATGCATCATTCACGTCTAGTTGACGCAAGGGCCAATTGTGCATGACAGCGAGAGATAGGACAATACGAACAGTTGAAGCTTTAACCACAAGACTGAAGCTGTAAGAGTAATCTAACCCATAAATTTTAGAAAAGCCTAGAGAAACCAGATGAGCTTTATAATGTTGTATTAAACCATCAGGATTGAACTTTGTGCGAAAACCCACTTTAAGCCAACAACGTTGGAAGCAGTAGGACGAGGCACTAAGACCCAAGTGTTATTTGAGCGTAACGCGTCCATTTCTTCTTCCATGGCAGACAACCAACGAGGATTTTTAGCAGCCGACTTGAAACCACGAGGCTCTTTGATGGTAAAAAGAGCCTGAAACAGAGGTAATTTGGCAAAAAAAAAAGTGAGATCCACCTGATGTTTTGGTTTGAATATGCCTGCACGTGATCTTGTGACCATGGGATGTGTGGAACCCAAAGACGAATTAGTGATAGAGATTTGATCAGCAAGTGGCAAAGTCGGTGGTGTTTCTGGTGCTGGCGATTCAGTTGGCGATGACAAGACAGTTGTTGATGAGGAGACAGCAGATGGCGGGACAGCAGGTGTCGAGACTACCGGAGATGTTGATGTAGGTTGTTAGACATCGGGAAACATTATAGTAGAAGGTTGTTGAGAAGAATCATTGGTAGCGTGCTTGGGATATAAGGAGCAATTTGTAGAGGGTTGCGTTTTCGATATGCCCTTAGGAGATGCTTCCGGGGAGAAGGTAAGAGAAAAAGGTTCCTGAAAATCAAAAAAAATCCATCTTTTCATAAATAATAGGAGATATAACACCAGTGAATGGAAAATTGGATTCATCAAAGGTTGCATGACGAGTGGTGTAAATGCATTTTGTTGAAGGGTAAAGACAACGGTATCCCTTGTATTGTGAGTTATAACCGATAAAAATGCAGGAGATACTTCGTGGAGCTAACTTGTAAGCCGAGTAATTCCGTAAATAAGGAAAAACACGACATCCAAAAGTTCGAAACACAGTATAATTTGGTGTTGCTTTATAGAGAACTTCAAATAGAGACTTGTGATTCAAAACTTTTATAGGAACCTGGTTAATAATGTAGGTTGTTGTACTAAATGCATCCACCCAAAGATATGGTAGTGCACTTGTGTCAAAAAGCATTGCTAGACCCGTTTCTGTAATATGTCTGTGTTTCCGTTCGGCCCTACCGTTTTGTTGTGGGGTATGGGGACATGAAAAATGATGATGTGTGCCATTTTCTAATAATAGAGTCCAAACACGGTTACTACCAACTCAGTTCCACCATCACTTTGAAAGCTTTTGAGTTTACACGAGAACTGTGTTTGAACAAAAGCTAGAAAGGCAGTAAGTATAGAAAAGAAATTTGATTTCAACTTCAAGGGATAAAACCATGTAAATCGGGAGTAATCATCCACAAAAATGCAATAATGAAAGTAACCATTAGTAGAAGCAACAGGTGTGGGTCCCCATAAATCACAATGAACCAAATCTAACACATGCGATGATCGTTTAGAATTAAATTCAAAAGGTAAGTGTTTTCTTTTTGAAATTTGACACGAGGAACAAATACTAGGTTTAGGTAAAATAGATGTAATAGATAAGCAACCCAAGTTTTTCAATAAAGAAATAGTTTCATAAGCAATATGTCCTAATCTAGCGTGCCATAATTCAAATGATGCAGAGAGCTGAGAGGATTTTAAAGCTGTTATAAGTGCTCCATGACCTTGCTTGAGTACATATAGACTATTTTCACATGTTCCCCTTGCTATGATTTCCTTTGTGGATCGATTCTGAATGGCAAAAAAGGGATTAGAGAACAAGACATCTACTGGAGAATCTTTAGTAAGTTTGCTAATTGATATAAGATTCTTAGTGAGATGAGGAACCACAAGCACATCCAACAATTTAAGATCTTTGGATAGAGAAAAAGTACTAATATGAGATATGTGATAAGTATTACCATTGCTAAAAACTATCTGATCATTGCCTGAATAGGAGAAGGATGATTCAAGATTTGTAGGAGAGGATGTAATATGAGCCGAAGCACCAGAATCAACGTACCAATCTGGTAAATCACGAGTGACATGCATTGTGCTTTGAATGCTTGTGCCAAATTTTCATTATGGTTCGATCATTGGCTAGAAAACGTGCTTAACTAAGGACAAGCGTTTGCAAATGACCGTTTGTACGACAAAGCTGACAATGGGGTGGTCGTCGACCACGACCCCGACTACCAGAAAAGGAACCACGACTGTGATTACGACCAACAATATTGTTGCCACAAGATTGAGTTGTTAGAGAAAAGGTAGTTACTGAGGGTTGTTGACGATCAGCAATGAAGGCAACAACAGGAGTGGATGAACTGTGAATGGATTTGATGAATAACTCATGGCCTTCAGCCTGGGATACAAGATCACGAAATGAAGGGCGAGGTTGAATAGCACGAGAAGTTGTGGAGAAAGTCTCGAAAGAGGAACCAAGTCCACAAAGGAACCAGTGAATTTTGTCCGAATCATCAACTGGGTGACCGATGGCTGCTAACTGGTCGCATATGGATTCAAACTTATGCCCATATTCTGAAACAGAAGAAGAACCTTTTTTAAAGTTGTCGAAGAGAGTCCTTGAGATTCTGCATTCGTTCTTGAGAGTCGTGACTATAGTCATGTTCCAGAGATCGCCATATATCACGAGAGGTTTGGAGACCTAGAATTTTAGCCATGGCCTCTTCAGATAATGAAGATTGAACAATAAGCAATGCTCGTTGATCTGCTTCTAACCAGGTTGTGTACGCAGGGTTTGGTAAAGAAGCACCAGCGACAATAGTGGTTTTTGGTGGGATAGGAATCGAGCCATCAACATACCCTGACAACCGTTGATATGAAATAAGGGGGATAAGTTAATTCCGACATAGTAGATAATATGTGGAGGTTAATTTCATGGTGAGCATATGGAGGATAGTAGCAAGAGGAAGAGTGCCATCAGAGGGTTTAAAGGAAGAAGAGTCGACGACTGCCATGAAGAATAGATGAGGAGGCGTAACCTGGCTATGATACCATAAAAGAATTATAACAATTTTCCTTAATTGGTTTTGTATATTACATCACGTGTATATATATATATATATATATATATATATATATATATATATATATATATATATAATACAAGATACAAAGATATACAAATCTACGATAATAATAGACTAGCCTAAACATAAGGAACTTAAACAAGATAAATATTATCAACTTATATTGACATCTGTCAAGAGTTGTCGTTAATACCATTGATGTAGCACTTATTGATCAACAAGCATCTATCATGAGCATCCACACACAAGTCGGGCAATTAACAAAGCTTGTGCAAGAAAAGTTGTCAGATTCTCCTTCAAGAAAAATCGAGTCAATCCCAATCTATCAAGGAATGGATGTTTATACAGATGAAGGGGAGTTTGTTGGGTCAATTAGAAAAGAAAGCTATAAACCAAGGGGAGATTGTTGGGTCTAAAATTATGGTTTATACTTTGCTTTTCTAGAAAAATGTATTTTTATGTCTAGGACCGTAAACAGCTCAGTGTTTACGACTATATAAGTGTTTACGGTTGTGTGTACGGCCAACTGTCTCATATATATATATATATATATATATATATATATATATATATATATATATAGGGTGAGGAGTGGTTAAGAGAAGTGGGCTTGAGAAGGAGAACATTTTGTAGAGAGAGAAACTAGAGAGAAGATTAGTGTGTGTGAGAAAATCTAATGTGTATGGAGCATCATTCATATCTTTGAATACATAGATTCCAGTTATTCTTCTTCTCCTTCTCTTCTATTTTGATATGGCATCATCCGTTTGATTGGGATTCCGCACCATCAAACGGATCTGATTGATACACAAGCAGATTGGGGACTTACAATGGGTTGCTTTGGAAGCAAGTTAGGGAAATCCGAAATTTAATGAGGATTTAGGGTTTCCAAAACCAACGAATTTCGTTAGTTTTACCATAATCATCCTAAAGAATTCAATTTTCCTAATATGTTCCCATATTTAAAATTCAGAGAGTTTTTGGGGTGCTGCCCCGCCTGCTGACCCCAGTCAGGGGCTCTGCCCCTTGGACCTTGCTAGGGGCGCTACCCTAGACCCTGCCAAAGGGTCGCTGCCCCCGAACCCCCGACTTGTCATCGAACTGGCTTCTAATTCGATCTTATATGTGTACACTCCATACAAACTCGTACATATATTATAGTACAAATTATAAAGCTCATTAGTTCACATGTTGGTTCCAAATACATAAAATGACATGATGACACTAAAATCATCGACATTTACTATAACAACTATACATAAAGGCTATGGTAGTAAACAAAAAACACGGAACACCCTAATTTCGATATAAAATACACATATTAAAAAACAATAATAATTTGAATGCAAGCATGACTTGATACTTTACAACTAACGAGGACATAAGATATGAAATCATAATTATTGGGTACTGATTTAACTAAGATCATAGAAGAGAGTTTGAATGAAATCTTATTATTTTCTTTAACTATAAACTTTTATTAAAAGAAAAAAACAAAAAGATTAGACCTAGTTTGTTAATAAGTAAATCTTGCAAATTACTATTTCAAAACAAAAATAAAATCTCACAATCAATTTTTTATATTGATAAATATTGGAAGTAATTTGTTTGATTAATAGGTTTGTTTGATTACCAATAATTGTCCAATTCTAGAAGAAAATGTAAAACTTAGAAATATGTGTAGTATAATGTGGAAAGACAACAATCATAAAGATACAAACATTTGAAGGAAAAAAATAAAAATTTAAAGGTAGTTAATTTTTTTAAAGAAGTTTAAAATTTTTGAAATAAAAAAGAACTAAAAATCATTCTAGCATATTTTTTTAACAAAAAAAAATTAATACAAAAAATTTATTATTGTTGTCAAATTATAAAAAAGTTGTTAATTTGAGTGGTTTTAGCACGAAAAAAAAGACATTTCGTCATAATGACCAGTTAAACTAGCAAAAGAAAAACGCATTGGATTTTTTTTCTCTCCAAAATAGAGCATTTTTAATAAAATATAGTGCCTAAGCTATAAAGGTGTACAAAATATGAAGACTTTTGTACGGTTGGTTCTAATTTTTATTGATTTAGAACTAAAAGATGAGAATATCGATAATCAATCCACCTTTAACCTAGAAACAGAAAAGGAAAAAAAAATTGAATCATATTTTTAAGCTCTAATGTTCTTTTAGGCAAAGGCCAAAACCAAAAAGCATACTCACCTTATTGTATGAGCTCATATTATGAAATTTTCTTCATCGACGCCCATGTCCTAAACTCTTACATACATAGTGATTATAATAAACGTCTTTTGGCAACCATACTTCACGTCTAAACATGTACCAATCATTGCTTAATTTGCATGAGGCAAGGGCATAAATGGAAGGGGATTATAGCTTACCAAAACCACCACAAAAATGGTGCACAACCATAATAAATGAATAAAGGACCACTTAACAAGACCATTGTTGTCAAGGTCCCCCACCAAAGGCCTCTCCGAAATAAATTGACAATCTTTTGAAGGTGTGCCTGTCCATTACACTGTCCTACAACTTGTCAATTTTGGAATAATTAATGACATCATCTTTTTTGTTCTACTTTAAACGTTTCAATCTTAAACTTCATTTTTTTCCTCTTGATTTTATGGTATAAATTCATGTCGATAAAAACCATAATCACCACCCTATGCTTGATAGATACTTGTTAAAAAGAATATATGCTTTAATCTTGGAAATGAACTTTCATCATTCAAAAGAGAGTAAGCATTGTCCATTTAAGTGGAGTAAAAAGAAGGATCCACAATCTCCCACCACTAGTGTTTGAGCCCCCAAATAGAAAGAAGCAACATGATAGGAATTTAAAAGATGGTCAATATATAGTCTCAACATGTGTATCATACACATGACACAATAAGGTATCTATGTCCACTCCTTTTTTTATCTATATTAACTATGATAGGAAACCTATATCATACGTTTCATTGATGCTCAAATTTTGGCCATTGGCAATCAAAAAACTTGATGGAACAACATTGTCCCTATAAAAGTAAATATTTTATTGTCAAAGACCAAAGTTACCCCAAAAAGTCAAATAATGTCACTCAATTCTTCCTATTTTATTGGGACAATGTTGTTCCATCAAGTTTTTTTGTTGTCAATTACTAAAGTTTGAACAAGGATGAAACATCTATCGTATGGATTCCATCTAGCTCTAAATCCTGAACTAGTCATTAGATTGATTATCAAATACCAAAGGTCAAATAAGGTCACGCAATCCCTGCCATTTTATCTACACATATTTTACATTTTTATATTATAATTAATAACTTTTTAATAATAAGAAACTAATATGTGCATAGACTTGATAGAAAAAGTACAAGAATCCCTGTGTAATTTGTTCACAAATAAATCAACTTTAAACAATTCCAAAAGAAAATTTTAACATGACGAGTCTTGTCGAAATTGGTCAGTTGGTGGTGAAATCCTTGTACGTCCAAATATCGTATCTTTAAATTATCATATCAATACAGTAGCGTTTTTACCCTTAACAAATATTCCAATATCTCTTTGTCTCACATGTATACACACAAACGTGAGAAGGACATAGAAACAAACACACCATTCTACCTTGTCTGGAAAGAAAACAATTAAATATGTCACATTTTTTAATACAAGCAGCTTTATATATATACTATAGTACAAAATATAACATATTTTATTAATAATATTTAATAATAAAACAAAATATAATATAAGTATATAAATCTTTCTGTACATATATACCGTTGGTTGCTTGTCAAAAAGCATCCCATTTCCTTAAAGAAATGTTACTCACAAACTTCCAAATAGTGTGCATTGATGCTTACAGTTTGATCCAATTCATGTCAAAAGCAAACTGCTTTAAAAGAAAACTATATTTTTGACCACTTAGTGTTTTTACAAGTATATATTTATAATATAAATTAACATCTTAGAGTTTATAATATAGTTTTATAATCATATAATGAAAAAGGTATCAAATATGGTACACTAATTTACCAACTAGTCGATTTATATTTTGATTGTATAGTGCATGTGTTTAAAATCTAAATTAACTGAAAATATATTCTTTAAATGCAAATTATCCAAATAAATAATGAGTAATAAAATATTTAAATGCGAAGCTAGATGTTTCAAAGCATTTTTGTTATAATTTTTTTTATTTTCTAAAATATTACTTTTCTTCTAATATATGAGACAAAAATAACTTTTTGGTAATCTTTAATTATTATTTAAACATTTTGTTAATTTGTGTACTAGAATAGATGGATACTTAATTTAAGTTTATTTTATGTTAGTAAGATATATTATAGATATCTAATAAACAACTAAATAAGTGGCACATGCAAACGTGGCCATATAAGTGGCACAAACAAATCTCAAGTCTCAAGTCTGAAATCCCAAATTTGGTAACTATGTTACTATATATGTCTCAACCCATCTTAAGTGGATATACGTTATCATAATCAAAATCTCATTTGAAACATAGTAGTTTGTCCTCGTATCAAAACTCTTTACAAAATTATTTTCATGTACATGTATTACATATACTCATTCATATAATATTATTATATAGACACTCCAACAATGGTAATTTTCAAAATACCAAATATAGTAAAGAACATGTGTTATTAGATAATAAACTCATCCCATAAGTATTTTAGACCTTCTAATCACTTTAATATATGAATGCGAGGTCAAGTATAACCTAAGGGAAGATAATAACTCCAAGCCAATATCACTAAGGGCAGATGGAATCACTGTTGGGCTGTGGGATGTACCGGCATCGGCGGTACCATCGGTTTAGGAAACCTTACACCAAGGGATGAGCGGTTTGATGGAGTATTGATTTTGATTCTTCGGGTTTGTGAACCCGTAAGTTGCATGCATGTGAAAAGTAAATATGATAATTCAAATGTGAAAAGTAAACCATTCAGTGCCACTTTTTGTATTTTGTAACATCCATAAATTTCAATAAAATTTAAACTTTTCAAAACAACCCATTTATTAAAGGAGTGTTTACAAAACTGTTGTTTCCAAAACCTTTATTTAAAATTGGAATCATTTACGCATAGTTTTCAAAACAATAACATTATCAGAGTATCCCAGAAATCATAAGTCCAAAACATGAGGATGTGTGCGGTCACACCTTTGCCTTGCCAAAACATTTGGAGCACCTGAAACAATAAACCAAAACCGTAAGCACAAAGTTTAGTGAGTTCCCCCAAAGTACCAACACACAAACAGTAGCACATATACAAATAACAACACGTATGTAGAGTCTTCAGTATGACTGGACCGCCATCACCAGGCCTTCAGTCTACCTAGCCCACTCTCAAAACCTTCAGCATGTTTGGTCCGTCCTACCGGGCCTTCAGCTTGTTTGGACCGTTCTCTGAATTTAGAGTCTTCAGTATGACTAGAGCCCCCTCGCGGGCCTTCATTCTATCTAGCTCGCGCTCAGAACCTGCAGCATGTCTGGTCCGCCCTTACCGGGTCTTTAGCTTGTCTGGACCGTTCTCCGAGCCTTCGCCCTGACTGGTACGCCCAGATAGGCCTTCAGTCTATCTGGGCCGCCCTGGGTATGTTGGCCTTCAACACAAAGCATGCACGCCTCAACCCAACCACACATACACACAATCCATGTCGACATATAACATATAAGCATACATATAATGTATCGATATAAACATTACCGGGTTTGTTGACTGGCAACACAAAGCAGTCCAATCTCAACCCAACCATACTACTTTAATACAAGCTACTACAAAAAATATATCCAGGACAGATAACAGGCAGATCTAACCAATCACTAAGCATGGAAACATCCTATATACAAGGATACAGGTCTAACAAATCACTAAGCATATCATCATGCGATAACCAGGATAACAATCCAAAGGGGTCGGTATTGGTGCCTTCAACCCTGTTAGTACAATGAGGAAAACTTACATCACAAGCAGCATTGACTGACAAGATCCAACCCTTGAACCACAACTCTGAACTCAACCGCCTACAACCACCATGTGACTAACTTCATTAAAACCCAAATTACAAAATACCCTCAGAAGTCAAACTTGGATAACCCTGGTCAAAGTCAAAGTCAACAGTCAAGGTCAACATTCCATGTTGACCCAACTCGTCGAGTGCAGCTAGCAACTTGTCGAGCTCCTTCAGAACTCAGAAAAACCAGGAAAAAACCCTAACTAACTCGTCGAGTTATCTCATCAACTCGCCGAGTTTATTCAGAATCCAGAAAGCAGGAAAACTCGACTCAACTCGCCGAGTTGGCTAAGTAACTCGACGAGTTCCTTCATCCTTTTCATAATCAGTCCTTTTCAGTTAGATCCAAAGTCCAAACTACAGATCTAGTCCCCTAGGGACAAGATACCACGTAAAGTTGCTAAATTTACGTCCATGCATGGCATCAAAGGGTTTAAAACACTCATATGAAGCTTAATAAGGAGTTTAGGGCTTGGAAGATGGCCAAATCTTGATAAAGCTTTAACCTTTAGGCCCAATGAGGCCTTGAGGTGTCCAAATCTGAAGTCACATGTAACGCCCGTAGATCTAGGCTAGTCAATTTAGAGACGATAAACATCAAAAATGACTTTTTGATGGAAGATTATTTATAAGGATTAATCTTAACTAAGTTATAGTATATGTTACAAGGATTCCGTACATATAAAGAACGCCGAAATCCAAGTTATAACGAATAAGTTATGACATGTCGAAGTTTCGCGACAGAACCGGCACGACGCCGAATGACGTAAAATACAAATTTAAGATAGAACGATATCTAGCCTTAGTAATCTAAACTAAAGTGAAGAGTTCGTTAAACCGAGAGCGTGCATAAAAAGAACGCCTAAATCTGACTTCGTATGAGGAAGTTATGATTTTCCGAAGTTTCGACTTAGCAGTATGCAACCCGAATACTCGAGTATGAGATCGAGTAATTTTTAGCCGAAACAATCTAAATGAGAGTTGAAGATCGCATCGATAGTAGTCCAACGATAAAAAGATAAGCGAAAACGGACGTCGGATGAAGAAGTTATGAATTTATAACGGAGTTTTTCTGTCCCGACCTACTAAAAATAATATATAAGTAATATATTTATAATATATTAAAAATAAAGTCAAAATTAGCCAACGGAGTCTAAATGAGAGTTGTAGATCATAATCTCACCTATGCGTCGATATAAAGAACGTCGAAAACGAAGTTCGTATGCGAAAGTTATGAATTTCTGAAAATCAGGGCGCGAACCCCAAAGTTGTGTCAGAAACCACGGCGTGGCAACAGTGACCACGACGTGGCATGACTTCTGACGCATTCTGGAGCCTGACAGAGCAAGTGGACGATGACGTAAGTAGTGACGACCAAGCCCACGACGTGGGAAAAGGTGTCCCGACGTGGCAAAGGTCAATTTTGCCCTATAAATAGGTTTGAAGGGCTAGCCGTTTAGGGTTGCTATTTTCTCTCCTCTCTCTCCCGTTCTACATCGATTTACGTGCAAGAAGTACCCCCGAAGCCCCGGTATCATCCCGAGACCCGAAGTGAGTCCTGAAGCCCGAAGATCCTGAGAAGTGAAATTCCTGAGCCGAAGCTCTGCCCACGAGGAGCCTGGTTTTTGCGAAGATCTTCCATATCTACCAAAGAATACTACCTTTACAATTCGTAGTGTTGTCCGAGCATCGTCTAATCAAGTGAGTGTATAGTCACTTTCATCTTACACATAGATATGAAGTATTTTATAAAATACGTGCTATGTATGTGTGTGTATATATATATATATATTATTGTTTATACGTGTGAGTGTATAGTCACTTTTCATCTTACATATAGATATGAAGTATTTTATAAAATATGTGCTATGTGTGTGTGTGTGTGTGTATATATATATATATATATATATTATTGTTTATAAGTTTGAGTGAGTGGTTACTTTAATCTAACACATAAATATAAAGTATTATCTATGAAATACGTGTTATGTGTTATGTATTATTTGTCTATTTGAGATGGGCTTGGAATTGATGTTTTTATACGGGTGTTAAATGATTCAAACTATCTATGTATTTTATATCTACAAAATATGTTGGGTAGATGAAATAGTGGCAACTATGAGACGTAGTGCCTATTGTATAAACCTTGGTGAGTATGTAGTTAGCGCCTATTGTATAAACCTTGGTGACTATGGAGTTAGCGTCTGTTAAAGTAAACCTTGGCGACTATGGAGTTAGCACATGTTGAGTAAACCTTGGCGACTATGGAGTTAGCGCTTGTTGAGTGAACCTTGGTGACTATGGAGTTAACGCCTGATAGCTATGGACTTAGTACCTGATAGATAAACTTTGGCAGCAATGGACTTCGTGCCGATTCCTTAGGTAAATCCTTAGGAACGAATGGATAAAGGATAGTTGATTCTTAGGGTAAAACCTTAAGAAATAAAGAGGATAATGGGGATGAGTATTTGGGTTGATTGTTTGATAATTGAATATAATAAATGTATTATTGTGGGTTGAAAACCCTATATACTCACCAGGCTCCCAAGCCTAACCCACTCAGTTTTCTTTGCATTACAAGTAATGGCACAAGAGTATAAGTTGGTGGACCTGACGAGAGATTTTGGATTATAGATCAGTAGTTATAAATAACTGTTGTAAGGTCTATTTTATATTGTTTATGTTTTTGGTTTGTATCGAAACATGACATCCCGAGATTTTGTTATTTAATGAAAATAGATTTCTTTAAGAAATGTTTTGATAAATTTTATTTTATCATATTTTGTTTTGGGAACAAATTCCGCAACTCTTTTAATCAAAGGATTACTCTGATTTTATAAAACAAAGCATAAACAAATTGGTCTTTTTTGGCCGTGAAATTGGGGATGTCACAGTTGGTATTAGAGCATTAGTTTAAGCGAACTAGGAATTTGTAGGATTTTTAGACTTAAACTTAGAATGCTAAGCGATGATTGTGAGATGAGTGTCTACCATATTTTAGGCACGAGCACTAGTATATTTTAGGAAAGATGCCTAAAATGCTATATGTTTGTCTTATATGCTATTATTTGTTTGGATCTATGGTCTGTTGCCGACCGGATCTAGAAATTTTATGTGCTCAGGATTCTAAACGTTTAATTACGATATTATAACTGACATGTAATTTTTCGGAGTAATAAGGAGGATTACACGTATAAACCTTCATCTATCTATATTCTTGTCTCGATACACCGAACGTCTGCTTTGGTGTATAGAACGTTATGGTGAAGACTCGTAGAGAATTGAGTAAATGGAGGAAATGAAAGGCTTATGATAGTGAATGACACCTATTAGAAGATTGTAACGACTCAAAAATACGACCCAAAAATTTTTGTTTTTAATATAACCAAAACTGTAATCAGAGTATCATAAAATAAAACCATGCGTGATGTATTCCAAAACATAATAAAATACTGAGCGGAAAACTGTATCATGCTACATCAAATCAAACAACTAAATCAATCCCAGGCTAAAGCTGAGGCGGTGGTGTGTGCGATGCCGTCATCCCGAGCTCTTCCCTTTGCTTGCGGAAGTACCTGAAACCAAAACTGAAACTGTAAGCACGAAGCTTAGTGAGCTCCCCCAAAATACCACATACCATACAATAACAATATCATATAAACACATATCGGACCTTGCCCACTGCATCGGGACGAAGCCCGGAAACTGCATCGGACCGAAGTCCGGAACTGACTGGGACCTTGTCCCCTGCATCGGACCAAGGTCCGGAACTAACTGCATCGGACCGAAGTCCGGAACTGACTGGGACCTTGTCCCCTGCATCGGACCGAAGTCCGGAACTAACTGCATCGGACCGAAGTCCGGAACTGACTGCATCGGACCGAAGTCCGGGACTGACTGCATCGGACCGAAGTCCGGAACTGATCATGGCATAGCATATCATAACAACTAGCATGAACACATATACTGCATACTACATCGGGCCGTAGCCCGGAACACATAATGCATAACACATAACACATAGCTCACAAATCCTGTCTGAGCCACGAAGGCATCAAACATACTAACTACTGCATCGGATCAAGTCCGGAAACTACTGCTAACTGGACGGGCCGGCATCGTGGCCTTAGACCCGTCCCTACTGGAAGGAAACTCACCTCGTAAACTGGCGGCTGAGTGTGTGTCTCTGAAAGCTAACGGCTGCTGCTCCTGAATCTCCTCGGCTACAAGTCCATGAACACACTCAATCAAATACTAAACACTGCACTTGGGTAAAATGACTCTTTTACCCTTGGTCAAAGTCAACTTACTTTTGGGGCTGACTCGCCGAGTTGGGCCGCCCAACTCGCCGAGTCTCACTCTCACTTCCAACTCATACTTACTGCGACTCGCCGAGTGTGGCATCGACTCGACGAGTACCCTCTTGATCCAAGAACTCAGACAATCTTCATCCGACTCGCCGAGTCGTATGAACAGACTCGACGAGTTGTTCTTGACCCTAAGGAGATTGCCTTGGACTCGCCGAGTTGTATGAACAACTCGTCAAGTCCCTCCATCACTGAGTCTACCCTCAACTCGCTGAGTCCACTCTCTAACTCACTGGATGCACTCGGCACTGCTAAAAACGAAGGAATCGGGGACTCGCGACCCGACTCGCCGAGTCGCTGCCATGCAGCTAGTTTTTACTCGATTTCTCTTGAATCCAACACATGCAAATGATAGATCTGGGTCCAATAAGCTATTTTACCACGTAAAGTTTCCAACTTTACGTGCACAACCTCATGAGTAAGGGAAATAAGGCTAAAAGATGCACAAAATGAGTAGATCCATGGCTAATATGCAATGTAACTCCAAAAAGACAGTAGATCTGGGCTCTACAACACCCCAACATTCAGATCCAAAGGTATTTCGACTTATTAAGACATTCATGCAAACATAAGGCTTGGAACAACATCAAATAGCTCTTAGAAGAGCTCTAATGGAAGTTTAAAGCATATAACAAGAAGGGAACTCCGAAAATACCTCAATAAACTCAGATTTGCCCTTGGATCTGTGCACTACAACTCGTTTCCTTGCTTCTTTCTTCTTCTCCTTCTTCACACCTTCACAAAATGGCACCAAATCACTTATAAGCTCTCAAGGGAGGATTAGGATTCTCTCACTGTGTTCTCAGGGTGAAAGTGGCGAGAATGAGGCTATAATGTGGTTTAAATAGTGGGCAAACCCGGGGATTTAGGGTTTCACCCAGACGGACGGACTCGCCGAGTCCGGGATATGGACTCGCCGAGTCCCCGGCTCCCGCGTGCACAGAATACGCGACCCAACTCGGCGAGTCAGGCTAGAACTCACCGAGTCCCTCTTGAAAACTTAGACAATTAACAATTAATTAACATACCGGGAACGGGTCGTTACAATTCTCCCCCACTTGTCTCAGACTTCGTCCTCGAAGTCTGCTACGGCTGGATCTGCGAATAACTCCGGGTAGTGCGTTCTCATCTCTTCTTCAGCCTCCCACGTCCATTCAGTTCCCTTCCGGTGCTGCCACTGCACCTTCACTAGCTGAATGACCTTGTTCCTCAAGGTCTTGATCTTCCGATCCAGAATCGTGACCGGCCTCTCAATATAATTCAGGCTGCTATCAACCTGAATATCCTCTAGGGGAACGACTGCTGACTCATCCACCAAACACTTTCTCAACTGCGACACGTGGAAAGT
Organism: Lactuca saligna; assembly: GCF_052625555.1. Lineage (NCBI taxonomy): Eukaryota > Viridiplantae > Streptophyta > Magnoliopsida > Asterales > Asteraceae > Lactuca > Lactuca saligna. The sequence goes on from NC_136422.1 coordinate 148,326,314, forward strand.
GTTGTGGATCTGACTAAGCTCCTCAGGAAGATCAAACCGATAAGCAACCCGACCCACCCGGGCCATAACCCTGAAAGGACCAATAAATCTGGGGCCCAGCTTGCCCTTCTTCCGGAACCTGATGACACCTTTCCAAGGTGAGACTTTCAGAAGAACCATATCTCCCACCTGGAACTCCAAGTCCGAACGCCTCCTGTTAGCGTAGCTCTTCTGCCGACTCTGCGCAGTCTGCAGCCTACTACGGACCTGCTGGATCAACTCAGTCGTCTTGAGCACCACTTCGGTGCTCCCGATGACTCGCTGACCGACCTCGCCCCAGCAAATCGGGGTCCTACACTTCCTACCATACATCATCTCAAAAGGAGGTCGATTAATACTCGCATGGTAACTGTTGTTATACGAGAATTCCGCTAACGGAAGATACATATCCCAACTGCCCCCAAAATCTAGAACACATGCCCTAAGCATGTCCTCAAGAGTCTGAATCGTCCTCTCACTCTACGCGTCAGTCTGAGGGTGGAAAGCGGTGCTAAAATGAAGACGAGTACCCATCTCGTCGTGGAACCGCTTCCAGAATCTGGAGGTGAAACAAACATCCCGGTCTGACACCACCGATACCGGCACTCCATGACGTGCCACTATCTCTCGCACATAGATATCAGCTAACTTTTCCGCCGATATACTCTCCTGGATCGGGATAAAATGGGCACTCTTCGTCAACCGATCCACCACTACCCATATCAAATCCACTCCACGTGCGGTCCTGGGAAGTTTGGTGATAAAATCCATGGTGATATCCTCCCATTTCCACACGGGAATGTCCAACGGCTGCATCTTGCCGTGAGGTCTCTGGTGCTCCGCCTTGACCTTCCGGCAGGTCAAGCATCTCTCAACGTACCAAGCGACGTCCCGCTTCATGCAGGGCCACCAATAATCAGGTCGAAGATCTCGATACATCTTCGTCGCCCCTGGGTGGATAGAAAATCGAGACTTATGAGCCTCGTCCATCAATATCTGTCGTACTCCACCCCAGTACGGTACCCACACCCTACCATGAAGCGTCAACAAACCCCGACTATCGCAATCAAACGATGCTACTTGACCCACTAACCTCTCACATTTCTGCCTCTCCTCCTTGAGGCCCTCCACCTGAGCCTCCTTGATCCGCTCCAACAGCAGAGTGATCACTGTCATCCTCATGCACAGATCCCTGATAGGGGCCGCCGACACTTTGCGGCTTAGGGCGTCGGCCACCACGTTGGCCTTCCCTGGATGATAAAGGATCTCACAATCATAATCCTTTAGTACGTCCAACCACCTCCTCTGCCTCATGTTCAGACTCGGCTGATCCATAAGATACCGCAAACTCTTGTGATCCGTGTATATAGTACAACGGACCCCATACAGGTAATGTCTCCAAATCTTGAGGGCAAACACAACTGCCCCCAGCTCCAAATCGTGGGTGGGATAGTTAGCCTCGTGAGGCTTCAACTGTCTCGAGGCATAAGCTACCACATGGCCTCGCTGCATCAATACTGCTCCCATACCTGTGATTGAAGCATCACAGTAGACTACGAAGTCCTCTACTCCTTCCGGCAAGATAAGGATCGGTGCCTCGCACAATTTCTGTCTGAGAGTCTCGAATGCCGCCTGCTGCTCAGGCCCCCAACGGAATACCACCGACTTCTTGGTTAGTCGGGTGAGTGGCACTGCTATCTTGGAGAAGTCCTGAATAAATCTCCGATAATACCCCGCCAACCCTAGGAAGCTCCGAATCTCAGATGGAGACCTCGGGACCTCCCACTGCATCACGGCCTCAATCTTGGCCGGATCTACCAAAATACCCTTCTGGTTGACGAGATGGCCAAGAAACTGCACCTCGCGCAACCAGAACTCACACTTGGAGAACTTTGCGAAAAGCCTCTCCCTCCTCAAAGTCTCCAACACCTCCCGCAGGTGCTCCTCGTGCTGCCCCTGAGTCTTGGAATATACCAAGATGTCATCTATGAATACTATCACCGACCGATCCAGCATCGGTCTGCACACGCGGTTCATGAGATCCATGAACACGGCTGGGGCATTGGTGAGCCCAAATGGCATCACCACGAACTCATAATGACCATACCGGGTCCTGAAAGCAGTCTTCTATACATCCTCATCTCTAACCCTCATCTAATGATATCCAGAGCGTAGATCGATCTTGGAGAACCAAGACGCTCCCTGAAGCTGATCAAACAAATCATCTATCCTCGGAAGTGGGTAACGGTTCTTCACCGTTACTTTGTTCAACTCCCGATAGTCAATGCACATCCGATGCGTCCCATCCTTCTTCCTCACAAATAAGATCGGCGCTCCCCAAGGCGAACTGCTCGGCCGAATGAAACCTTTGTCTAACAGCTCCTGAAGCTGTGTAGACAACTCCTGCATCTCAGGGGGAGCTACCCGATATGGTGCTTTGGCTATCGGAGCCGCACCAGGAACTAGATCGATCCTGAACTCAACCTGTCTCTCTGGAGGTATCCCCGGCAAATCCTCGGGAAACACATCCGGGTAATCTCGAACAATAGGAACATCATCAATCGTCGTCTTGCCCTTCTCCCGGGCATCCAAGACGTATGCGATAAAACCGGCACAACCCTGCTGAACATAGCGCCTCGCCCTTGCGGCGGAACAAAAGATCGGACCACGCTGTGGCCTCTCGCCCTGAATCACTAACTCTCCCCCACTGGGAGTGCGAACCCTCACTAGCTGAAGCTCACAATCAATCACCGCCCCATTGGGGCTTAGCCAATCCATGCCCACGATAACTTTATTCCCTCGCAGGGGAATAGGAACCAGGTCCACTGAAAACTGCTCATCGAATATCTGAAGAGAACACCCTCTATGCACTCTACCGACCCTCACGGTCCTATCATCTGCTATCTCAACCTCTAACGGACAATCCAGTTCCCCTGGAGCTCTGCTAAATTTCTTGCTGAGCGCAAGCGATACAAATGATCGGGTAGCTCCCGAATCGAACAATACCAAAGCAGAAATGCCGTTCACCAAGAATGACCCTAAATAAAGCATATCATCAAGAAATATACAAACGATAACAATAATAATCAAAAGGTGAAGGAAAGATACCTACCCGTCACCACATCAGGAGTCGCTCGCGCCTCCTCTGCTGTCATCTGGAACGCCCGGCTCTTCGCTGCTGGTGCATCAGATCGGCCCTGCCGGCCATCTGTAATCCTCAAGGTGGCAGGGGCAGGTGCAACCACCTTCCCTGCTGCAGCTAGACTGGGACACTGGGACTTTTTATGTCCCCTCTGATTGCACTGAAAGCAAATCAGGTCTGATGCTGAAACCGCAGTAGCAGGGGCCGTACAATCCCTGCTCATATGCCCAATCCGACCGCACTTGTAGCAGCCGGAACTCCCTGCCTTGCACGCCCCCTCGTGCATCCTCCCACACTTGCCACACCGACCGTGGCTCTGCTGACTCCTGGACCTGTGATCTGAAACCTTGGGCTTTTTGCCCGCACTACCTGAACCCGAAACCACCTCCGGTTTCCTCTTCCTCTCCATCTCGAGATCAATCTCCCTTTCCCGAGCTCTAGCAATCATGTCGTCCAGCGTTTTACAACTGGACCGGCTCACAAACATGTGGATATCACTCCGCAACATCTCATGATAACGGGCCTTCTTCATCTCCTCATCGGCTGCATACTGAGGAACAAGAAGAGCCCTCTCCCTGAACTTGGCGGTGATCTCCGCCACTGACTCGGTAGTCTGAGTAAGATCCTGGAACTCCCTGGCTAGCTGCTGCACCTCAATGACCGGTGCAAACTCCGCCCTGAACCTGGTAGAGAAATCAGTCCAGGTCATAGCATCCAACGCCGCATCATCCCCGATGGCGTGTCCGACCTCCTCCCACCAATCCCGTGCCCTGTCCTTCAGTAGACAAGACGCCAATCTGACCTTGTCCCCCTCAGGACACCTGCTAGTGCGGAAGGCGTTGGCCACATCCGCCAACCATCTAGTACTCGCTATGGGGTCCCGCGCCCCATGATAGTCTGGAGCTCCGCACGCCCTGAACTCCCTGAATGTAAGAGTGCGCGACCCCATCACGGCCGCCATCTCAGCCCGGAAAGTACTCAGTCTCTCATCCATCATCTCCAAAATACCCTCCTTGATCGAACCGAAGATCACAGGAGTCTGCTCCAATATGATGCGGGTAACCTCAGAAGAAAGGAACTCTCTGGTCTGCTCATCCATCTGCCCGACCTCCGGGCCTGATCCCGATCCTGATCCCCCTCCGGCATCTGAGCTTCCGCCTGCTGGTCTCGGGCGCAAAACTACCATTCTGAAACATATCATAACAACATCAGAACATTGAAATATCTCAAGGGATCATGACACTGCTACTAGCTTCCTGGTCTTGTCTTGGCCTTCCTTGATTCGAGTACGGATCCTCTGCTTTCAGTAGTACGGGCCCATACTACCTTCCACATCTATCCGTACTTTCCTCAAGAGCTACCTTGACTCCACCAAGTCACTTCTACTACTGCTATTCTCTGCTACTCTCATCCTAGGCTTGCCCTAGGAAAATCTCAGGCTCAACACAACTGGTCCTCAGCTGCTGAAGGTTTCCTCATAACGCCAATTAGCCATTACCTAAACACCATCACATGTGATGAGGATCAGATAATCCTTTGAGTAAAAGACTCGTCCCTATAACGGTTGGACTCAAACAAGAGCTGCGCAATAGGGCCAGTTCCAGTACTCTGAGATTATTCAATCCTAGTCACATGTGGTGTGACGTGTTCACCTAATGGCTAACTCCCATCACTCGGAACCCCACTAAGCACAAAGCAAGCAGCATTCGGACACGGAAAACAGACTCAAGAAAACTATTCTCATAACAAGAAACTGCACTAGCATAAGATGCTAAGCTCCTGCTATCAGGCATAACCTAATCAGGCTATCCCACTGCTGTCTACTCAGTACTAGCATGCAATACTCATAAAGTTGTAACACATAAGCAGGCACATAAGGCATTCTCCTAAATCCTTAGTCCTATACTAGCATGCTGTTCTACTAAAACTGAAATTGAACAAATAACTTGTATGGGTAATTTGGGAGTACTTACTTGAGCTCGGCTGACCGCATGCACACACCTCTATCTTGTTTAAAAAAAATTCTTCCTTTCTAAGTACTTTCAAAATTCTTTTTTATAACACGTTTTTATTTTAATAAAACCTTTCATTTCCCTTAGTTTGAGTTCAGATACACCCGGAAGTGTATCCGAATCCCTCAAACCAGGGCTCTGATACCAACTTGTAACGACTCAAAAATACGACCCAAAAATTTTTGTTTTTAATATAACCAAAACTGTAATCAGAGTATCATAAAATAAAACCATGCGTGATGTATTCCAAAACATAATAAAATACTGAGCGGAAAACTGTATCATGCTACATCAAATCAAACAACTAAATCAATCCCAGGCTAAAGCTGAGGCGGTGGTGTGTGCGATGCCGTCATCCCGAGCTCTTCCCTTTGCTTGCGGAAGTACCTAAAACCAAAACTGAAACTGTAAGCACGAAGCTTAGTGAGCTCCCCCAAAATACCACATACCATACAATAACAATATCATATAAACACATATCGGACCTTGCCCACTGCATCGGGACGAAGCCCGGAAACTGCATCGGACCGAAGTCCGGAACTGACTGGGACCTTGTCCCCTGCATCGGACCAAGGTCCGGAACTAACTGCATCAGACCGAAGTCCGGAACTGACTGGGACCTTGTCCCCTGCATCGGACCAAGGTCCGGAACTAACTGCATCGGACCGAAGTCTGGAACTGGCTGCATCGGACCGAAGTCCGGAACTGACTGCATCGGACCGAAGTCCAGGACTGACTGCATCGGACCGAAGTCCGGAACTGATCATGGCATAGCATATCATAACAACTAGCATGAACACATATACTGCATACTACATCGGGCCGTAGCCCGGAACACATAATGCATAACACATAACACATAGCTCACAAATCCTGTCTGAGCCACGAAGGCATCAAACATACTAACTACTGCATCGGATCAAGTCCGGAAACTACTGCTAACTGGACGGGCCGGCATCGTGGCCTTAGACCCGTCCCTACTGGAAGGAAACTCACCTCGTAAACTGGCGGCTGAGTGTGTGTCTCTGAAAGCTAACGGCTGCTGCTCCTGAATCTCCTCGGCTACAAGTCCATGAACACACTCAATCAAATACTAAACACTGCACTTGGGTAAAATGACTCTTTTACCCTTGGTCAAAGTCAACTTACTTTTGGGGCTGACTCGCCGAGTCTCACTCTCACTTCCAACTCATACTTACTGCGACTCGTCGAGTGTGGCATCGACTCGACGAGTACCCTCTTGATCCAAGAACTCAGACAATCTTCATCCGACTCGCCGAGTCGTATGAACAGACTCGACGGGTTGTTCTTGACCCTAAGGAGATTGCCTTGGACTCGCCGAGTTGTATGAACAACTCGTCAAGTCCCTCCATCACTGAGTCTACCCTCAACTCGCTGAGTCCACTCTCTAACTCACTGGGTGCACTCGGCACTGCTAAAAACGAAGGAATCGGGGACTCGCGACCCGACTCGCCGAGTCGCTCATCCCGACTCGCCGAGTCGCTGCCATGCAGCTAGTTTTTACTCGATTTCTCTTGAATCCAACACATGCAAATGATAGATCTGGGTCCAATAAGCTGTTTTACCACGTAAAGTTTCCAACTTTACGTGCACAACCTCATGAGTAAGGGAAATAAGGCTAAAAGATGCACAAAATGAGTAGATCCATGGCTAATATGCAATGTAACTCCAAAAAGACAGTAGATCTGGGCTCTACAACACCCCAACATTCAGATCCAAAGGTATTTCGACTTATTAAGACATTCATGCAAACATAAGGCTTGGAACAACATCAAATAGCTCTTAGAAGAGCTCTAATGGAAGTTTAAAGCATATAACAAGAAGGGAACTCCGAAAATACCTCAATAAACTCAGATTTGCCCTTGGATCTGTGCACTACAACTCGTTTCCTTGTTTCTTTCTTCTTCTCCTTCTTCACACCTTCACAAAATGGCACCAAATCACTTATAAGCTCTCAAGGGAGGATTAGGATTCTCTCACTGTGTTCTCAGGGTGAAAGTGGCGAGAATGAGGCTATAATGTGGTTTAAATAGTGGGCAAACCCGGGGATTTAGGGTTTCACCCAGACGGACGGACTCGCCGAGTCCGGGATATGGACTCGCCGAGTCCCCGGCTCCCGCGTGCACAGAATACGCGACCCAACTCGGCGAGTCAGGCTAGAACTCGCCGAGTCCCTCTTGAAAACTTAGACAATTAACAATTAATTAACATACCGGGAACGGGTCGTTACAAAGATACTGTAAGAGTGGTATCTTGCCATTAGAATATGTCTGATAAAATAACGGAAGGTTTAGAGGAGTATGGTACGTCTAAAGTACACCTTCGATTGTTAGGATGATGGAACGGTTGGTGTAATTCTCGAAGTTGTCCTATCGTCTGGAATTTCCACCACCAACCGAGTTGGAGTAGAATTGATGAATAAAGATGCGCATAGAAGAAGACCTAGTAGAGTCTAGGAAAATTTTATGATTAATTGGACACATTCGTATGTGTTAAATTATTTTGTGATTTTAGGACTTGGGTTCAATTGCTTCAATTGGATCCTTGATTTTGATTAATAAGGTGTGTTGTGGGCTTCCCCAACATGCATACATCATATGAGGAATCTTGGCATATCATGCTTCATGATTGTTATAACCAATTTTGGATGAATGATAAGCTTCATATTGAATCCTAATGATAAACACATAAATTTTCATTGTGTTGAATTGCCTTGTTAACCTATTCTCTCCAATATTTAGGCATCTTACCATCTTGCTTAATTGCAAGCTTTTTAGTTATTCAAGTCTTTTAGTTTTCAAACAATCACAACACCCCCTCCCCTTTTAGTTTAATTGTAGTTAATTAGTTTATTCACACTAGTTCTATTAGATTGCATTGGTGATTGAATACAATCATTTCTCCGATGATCGACATCCCTTTTTTACCATTATATTACGTTTTATTTGCAAACAAATGGTGTAATTTGCTTGGTGGACTTGACATCACATCAACTTTTGTCTAGGAAATCTCTGTAAGTTAAATTACACTCTATTTTATTTTAGTGTAATTTATATTTAAATTTATAGTCATTGTTATGAATATATATAAATAAGAACTATCAGTAATTCCAAGCTATAATATTGATTGATCTACTTACAGGAGAGGTGTCTAGAATGGTCATGTTGGCTTAGTTGTTGGATTTCAGATCGGTTATATGTCGAAATGGTCATGCCTTCCAACTGTAATATCTGGTTGATCCTTATTTGATAAAACTATCGGTATTCATTGGAATGATTAATAAGTCTAGACTATTTTCAGTCACGTAAAATATTAGACTAAGATTTATTGAGAATGATACTAGGTTACGTCAAAGGAAAAGTCAGTTTCTAGAAGCGAAGCATTGTCCGAGTTTCGAGTCATCACTTTAACAAGTGAGTGCAAAGTTACTTTCATCTTACACATAGATATGAAGTATTTAAGATAATTAGATGCTATATGTGCATATTATGTGTTCATGATATTTATGCTAGATGAACAATCTATACCTATTTAATTCAATTTAAATTGTATATGTATTTTTATACCTATAAATATATTAGGTAGAGATGGGTAGATGAAAGATGGAATATATGAGAAAGGCCTCGGCTTTTTGGTACGACGGGTACTTGATGTTGAGTCATATAGCGGCATATAGATGACAACCACAGACTATTCTAAAGAGTCCAATGGGACGCTAACAGACTCGCAACCTCTAGGTGTTTTTGAACTAAGTGTTCACCATGTGTACTACATCCAATTCCATTCTCTATTTTTGAAGATCAACATCAATTTTAGACTAGTATAGAGCCACATATTTATCCACATTTTAAATCTTAGTTTTGTTTGAAGCCATCTTGTTTTCCACAACTTCCATATTTAAATATATTTTTTCATTGTTCATTGCCTTCAATTTCTTATGCATATCTGTCATAGTATATACGCAATGCTTATTTGGAAGTTTAGGATCAATCCTATGAAAATACTTATTTTTTCTTACTTGATCCTGCATATTCCATAAGAAATTAAAAGAATTTCGTCAAAAAGAAAAATAAAGACATCGATATTACCATCCAATTAGGACTACCCCTAAACATTCCACATGTATTATCCTTACTCCAACTAACTATAATATTCACTTCCTTCATCTATAGGAAGAGTTTCATTCACATGGATTTCATTCTTGTAGATCATTTGGGTCAATGAAAAGACAATGCGGTAAAAAATCTCAAAATCCATTGACTGGATTTTGCAATGGGAAGAAAGACAACTTGATATTGTGGACAAATAAATTAGAAGGTCACTTGCCACGTAATCATCCATGTAAAATGCCAATTGACAAATGAAAATAGACAGTAGCCAATAAAAAAGATCTAACTTTGGACAAAAGAAAAAATATATATATTTATTTGTAGTATTTCAACTTTATTCTAACAAAATAAAGAAAAGCAAAAAAATCATTTTTTGCAAAACAAACGGAAGATAATGCATCTTTCGGTGTTTAGTTGAACGCCGTTATGGCTGCAAAGATGTTGCATCTGACAGACACAATCCACTGACCCACCATTATAAAAATCTCGAAATCAATTCGAAATTTTTCCCAGATTAACTTACGTAATCTAAATATTGTTCTTCCCAAATTACAAAATCCAAGACACACGCTCTTTCTCTTTCTCTCACTCTACATTCTCTTTCTTTCTCTTTCTAGATTAGAACACCCAGTTTACTTTCCAAGATATTGGAACTCCCCAGTTTGATTGCAATAAGAAACCACTGATTTGAGGTTTTCAATTACACACAATCACAAACATTCATTTCTACTGTTGAAAAAGGAGAGAGTGGGTTTCCTGTGTGGAATGTAATATGAAATTGTGGAGAATACAAGAACAGTATATTATATTATTCGATTTTAATAAATGGGGGTAGCAAAAGCTTGGAGATACACCGGAGGAGTTTTGGTTGTGGCTAAAAACCATCATCATCATCATAATCATAAAAGCAACAATCTGAAGCAGAAAAATCAGCAGCATTTGTTGTCTCGGCATCATCATTGTTTGCTATGGCAGCCGCTGGACACCGAGGCGGCGGTCGGTGGACAGAGGAGGCGGATCTCGTGGACGGTGGTTTGTGGGGTGTTGCTGTTTGTTTTGGGGTTGATATCGTTTTTTACAGGTCATGTTGCTTCTGATCTTGAGTGGTATTCACATCGACTTGTTAAGCGCCGATTGTGGAAGCACAAAGTGGTAATCTCTCTCTCTCTCTCTCTCTCTCTCTCTCTCACACACACACACACACACACACACAAAACACTTGTCACGAACTGTAGGAAACAAATTTGGTTGTTTCTTCTTTTTTGTTGTTTTATGTTTTAATCTCAACAATGTTATTTGTTTGTTCTTCGGACATGGAGTTCAGTTGAAGAACGTATTTTGTTTGTTTGTGGTGTTTCTTTGTTTGTTGTCTGTAACCCCAATATAAACGAGTTTTTGACCTTCAATTTATCAAGAAAAAACTAATATCTTTTGCGAAAAAGGTTAAACTTCTTGAACAAATCGATATCTTGAAGCTTAATTCTGAATTTCTCTGCGAATTTATCCAAAGTTTAAAACTTTTATGCAAATTTTCTGGGTTAAGATCTTGTTGAGTTGTTTCTTGAATCTTTATTTGAGTTGCATTGCTTGAATCAACAGTTTCTCTTTCGTTGTGAAATTTCTTGCATATTTTTTCTCTTTAAAGGTCTAATTTCTCGAACAAAAATCTTGAAGCCGAATTCAAAACTTCTATGAGAATCTTTTTTATGGTGTAAGGCTTGAGTTCTTGAAAGTTTCTTGTGTTGCATTGCTTGGAATAGCAGTTTCTCTTTAGTTGTCAGATTTATATTCTTTTTCCTCTTTTAGAACTCTAGTTTCTTGAAGAAAAAAGATATTTTGATGCTAAATCTCAAACTTCCATGCGAATTTTCAAGGGCAAACTTTTGTTTCTTCAAATTTATTGCACCCTTCTCTTTAGAGGTCTTATTTCTTGAACAAACGTGACATTTTGGATGTTCGTATTTTCGTTTAAACTAATTACCATAATCAGTTTTGAGTGTTTAAAGTCAAAATAGTCGGACTCTTTATTTATTTGTTCCAACATCATTTTTTAAATTTTTAAATTTTACTTTAAACTTAGGTGCGTTTTAGCCCTGGACCCGTTGACATATGGAAATCCAAGTTCTCAAAATTCTATTATGGATGCAGCGAAAGAAGCCCTTATTATGCACGTAAGCCTTCTTACTTATTCTAATGAAGTAATGATTACTCTAAAGTAATTTATAATGGACTACTAATTAATAACTTCTACCATGGTTTTAATTTAATTTGGAAAAAATTTAAACAATACATATTTATGATTTATGCAGCTCCTGCTCGACAAATGCTTTCAAATGGTTATCTACTAATTGCTGCAAGTGGTGGATTGAACCAACAAAGAACAGGGGTAAATATAAATATCTCCTTTTCTTATTTCATTTGGGCATGCATAAACACACACATATTATAGGGGGATAAATGAAAGTATAAATGCTTTCCTATATTAATTTTCTCATGAAAAAATATATATTTTTCTTTATTTTATATCAACCAATTTCATGTTCTCAGATTACCGATGCGGTAGTTGTTGCACGTATTCTAAATGCTACTTTAGTAATTCCCGAGTTGGATCATCATTCGTATTGGAAAGATGATAGGTGAGTAATGAGTTGAGCTATTAGTATTAGTATTACTTATTAATTCATGTCACTTTTTTGTGGGAAGTAATTTCTAAATTTCTATTTAAATTTGTAGTGATTTTGCCAATATATTTGATGTGGATTGGTTTATATCTTTTCTCGCGAATGATGTTCCTGTTGTTAAGCGGGTCCCGGATAAATATATGAGATCACTTGAAAAACCACCGTACACAATGCGGGTCCCACGGAAATCCGAACCTCGGTTTTACCTTGATGAAGTTTTGCCCATACTCTTGAGGAGACGTGTAAGATATTATTTTGAATTCAATAAACAAAAAGACTTAAAATGCAAGAAATAGCAATGTTGTAATCGGGTAGATTTTCTAATTTGATTTGTGCAGGTTCTTCAATTAACAAAGTTTGATTATAGGCTTTCTAGTGATCTTGATGAAGAGCTACAACGGTTGCGTTGTAGGGTGAATTATCATGCTTTACGTTTTACAAAACCAATACAAAATCTTGGTCAAAAGATTGTTATGGAAATGAGGAAGATGGCTACTCGATTTATTGCAATTCACTTGAGGTCTCTAAAGACTACTACCTCTTCATCATATTTTCTTTTATTTGTTTCTATTATAGGAGTGTGCTTTTAATATTTTCTTTATTTAGTTTTGAGCTTGATGTTTAATGGTATGTAATTTTATTTATAGGTTTGAGCCCGATATGCTTGCATTTTCGGGTTGCTACTATGGTGGTGGTGATAAAGAAAGATTTGAGCTCGGTGAAATTAGGAAAAGATGGGTAACATTACCCGTAAGCATATCCATCTTCCATGTCTAAATTAGTAAATTTACCTTCTTTTGCTTGATTTTCTTTTAACTATATTTTACTTATGATTTAGGAAACAAGTCCTGATGGAGAGAGAAAGCGAGGGAAATGTCCTCTAACACCTCATGAAGTAGGTTTAATGCTACGGGCACTTGGTTTTGAGAATAATACATATCTTTATGTTGCATCGGGTGAAATATATGGTGGAGATGAGACTTTGAAGCCTCTTAGGGAACTATTTCCAAATTTTTACACAAAGGAGATGCTTGCTAGTGAAGAGCTTCAACCTTTTCTTCCATATTCTTCTCAACTTGCTGCCATTGATTACATTGTTTGTGATGAGAGTGATGTTTTTGTCACCAACAACAATGGGAACATGGCCAAAATTCTAGCAGGGAGAAGGTAAAAATTCTACAACTCTTCTCGTTAATTGCATGTGTCTAATTTGAATGGCTTTTTTACGTGATAAGGATGAGGAGGGCATTTACTTCTTTTCTTTGAACTCCTCTAGTAAGTTGTTCTTTATGCATTAAGTAAAAAAAAAGAAACATTCGTATATAGCTTAGAAGGCCAAGTCTTGTTCCCATTAAGTCCATTATAGAAAACATAATCTTCTAAATGTCTTTTTATGTCATTTTATATCTTTCAGGTAGCATATCAGCTACTTTTTACCAAACATTATTTTTATCAGCTAGCTTTTCAGCCAGTACACTAAACATAGCTTAGTAAAAAAATAAACACCACCTAAGTATTTGACAATTGATTCGATTATTTTAAAAGAAGCAACTAATTATTCTTATCTTGTGGCATTGAAAAGGAGGTACATGGGGCACAAGAGAACCATTCGACCAAATGCAAAAAAGCTCAATGCTTTATTTTTCAAACGTGAGAAAATACCATGGGAAACATTTGCTAAAAAGGTGAAAGCGGCCCAACAAGGATTCTTGGGTGAACCAGATGAGATGAAAACGGGTCGTGGTGAATTCCATGAATACCCTTCTACTTGTATTTGCAAGAAGCCCTTCAAGTTTTCTGACCTTGATAGCAACTACAATGCAAACCAAACCCTCACAAAATCATCCTTCAACCCCGAAGCAGAAACCGAATATGGACGCAATGAAGAAGATCAAGGTGTGCAAAGTATAGTAGATGGAGGAGGTGTGGTGGAAGAGAAAGGTGGTGTTAACTTTTTGTCTGACTAATGGCAACAAGAAACTTTGATAGTTTTGTTTTTGGATATATGTCTTGGGCTAAGTTGGCTCAGTGTTGTATTTATATATTATCTGAATGCCTATTTTACCCTTGTGGTGTCATGTTAGGGTTTTGAGTTTGAGTTTTAGAAGTGGCATTTGGGTATGAAATGAATCTGTGTATAGACAAGTGTCGACTTCTTGTGATAGTTTTTTTTTTATGGTAGGAGTAGCAAATGGGTGTTAGTTTACAAGATACTTGAACATTCGGTTAATTGATAAGTTTATTTTGGTTTTGAAGAATTAGGGTTCAATTTTGAACCCATAATTGGTTTTTTCTCATATTTCATCTAAAAGATGTTCATTATGATTCGTAATTTTTCAAAAAAAATTGAATTTTTAAACTTACAATTTACTTTGAACCTTTACTTCAATTTTCAATTTACTTTTATCAATTCGGTTGGCTTTAGAGGAAAAGTGTTTCAATTTGCTAGGAAAAACCATAACCAATTAAATATGAAAAATCTTCAAGGCAAAAAATAAATTCAAATTATTTTCATGAATTTATCAATCCATATAACATACCCTTTTAAAAATTCCTAAAAAGGAAGGTCCAAATTCAAAGTGTGACACAAAAAAGAATACATATGTGATTTGTGATTTGTGATTTACTCCCACATGAAAAGAAAATTGGACATCACTAAATCGAATTCTTTCACCCCTTGATTGATTCCTCAAAGGAAGCATAGCAAAGAATCTCCGCAAGTTACATATAATTACAAAAATTAGGTAAAAAAAAAAAAAGTAGAAAGTATGTTTTTATATTTTCATGGTTAACAGAAACATATAATTTTATCTCCCACAAGGATAAAAGAAGAAAATATGAGTTAATTTCTCAAACTCAAAACTAACTAACCGAAGCTACGATCCTCATCCAAAACAAAGTAAACCTGCAAGAACAACAAATGAAACTCAATAGAGAAACTATAACCATAGTCAGTGGCCTCAAAGTTTGATATCACAGAGTCTGAAATTCATCAAATTGACACCAAAACATTGTTCTATTGGTAATGACTAATGATCAATGAGTTTGTAACCTATCAAGTTCAATGCTTGCTAGAATTCAGATCATATTAGAGTATATAAGTGACCATTTTGACACTCAGGTGAAGATAAAGTAAAGTTATTTCTCTAATTTCCACCATCATACAGTTTTAGGAAGTTATGAAATTGACTTCACATCGTGAAAGTTGATAGCAATCAAATCAATTGAGTAGAATTGGAAGTTCCAACTGTGCCCTAACATTGTGGTTTTCTAATGATGTGAAATGATATACAAGGTTCACGAATGTGGTGGTGTGTAAGGATTAAGAGGAGTGAAAACGGAAACTTTACCGAATCATGAGTGTGGAGGAGTAGATGAGGAAGAATCAGGGTTTCCGCGGCGGAGATCTGCAATTAGATCTCCTAATTCCTTCCGAGAAGATTCTCTGCCGAACATGAAGCCATACCTAAGAAGGGGATGATTATGAAGAAAAACATCGGGAAAGATGGAAATGAGATGAAAAAAGGATTTGAAGATTACCAGAAGGAGACGGCAGAGAAGAGTCCGGCGGTTGCAACTGTTTGGATGAGAGTGAAGCTCTTCACCATTGTCGGCACTTACAGATTCTGTAACCGTCGAAGGAGTGTGGTATGTCCGATCACCGATGTTGCTTCTTTTAATTTTTTATTATATCTTTATTTTAGGTTTAGGGCATAATTTTAGAGATACTCACAAAAATAACAAAAAAAAACATATTATTTGGGATATATTAAGTAAAAGTGTCAAACTCAAAAACAAAAAAGAAAACAAACAAAATTGGACCAAAAGTGTCAAACTCAACAAAGTCTAAGGACCATTTATGTAAATAAGCTGATGAACAGCACCAGCTCAGCCGGGTCTCGCAAAAGTCACGACAAAAACTAATTAAAAAAGGCAAAAGTTGACCAAAAGTGTCAAACTCATGAAAATCTAAGGACCATTTATGTAAATTAAGCCGATGAACATATCAGCTCAGTCAGGTACTGTTCATCAGCTCCACAAATTAATATGACGCTTTTAATTTGTATATTAATGTTCTAATTTTTTGGTTTTTAGAATGCCTTATGGGATTTCGGATCTATATATAGAGGGTGTTTGTGATTGTTTTTTGAACTCTAAAAATGTTTTTTTTTAAACGTTTATTGGCTTATAGTGATGGTAAAAAGAGTTTTTTTTTAAAGTATTTGGATTAGTTTTTATGATGAAAAAAGTCATTAAGTCAATCAATTAAAAAATATTTGGCTTAGAATCTCCATTTTGAAGTTAGTTTCGTTAAAAAGCCAATAATTCAAAAAGCCAAGTTTTACTGAAAATTGTTTTTGAATTTGTTAAAAACTTTTTTGACTTATTAGGTTTTCAAAAAATCAATAATTCAATAAACTGTTTTGAAAAGCAATCCCAAACACCCTAATAATATGTAATTCTCTATCTAATACACCAAACATTCAACTAAATTTGTATGTCTTGTATCAACAAAATTCGGTTTAGTAAGGTACTTGAACTTTTATAGGAATCCAATTGTTATGTATCATTTTAGGAGAATGTAATGATAAATTTCAAAATATTCTTTGGGTTTGGAGTCTGAAATAATACATCTTTTTTAACATTTTTAATCAGAAATAACATCAATTATGTTTCTTCGTTTGTTATATTTCATGGAATTTAACCAAAATTCATTCTAATGTTGGATGTGCTCGAAATGTAGTATTTCTTGCATCTATTTCGAAGATGTTCCTTGTATTTTGAAAATATTATTTGTATTTCAGAGTTCTCAACGTGATATTATTTTATTGTGTTGATACATGATTGAAAAAGTTAAGAAAGGAATCTCAAATGGTAACCACTTACTAGGAAGGAATCTAAAATCATCATGTCAATGATGCATTTTTCAATTCTCCTAGCACTAGACTTTTGTGAGTGCCATAAATTTATAGAAACACAGGGGTTAAATGTAAAATATACAATGATAAAGGCACTAATGACCGATGTTGTAAAAATTATGTCAAGTATGTTAGAATCTATTAGGTAATTAGTTTTATAGTTGATGTTGTATTGCATATTGTTATATATAAATGAAATTATTGAGTTTTTAATATTTATTTATGTTGTATTATATCTTATTTATATGAAGATTATGATGTTTAAAATATGATTACTTTTTTAAAATAAAGAATACAGACAGCAAATAGCAATTCGATTCAATAAACATACAATTCTACAAACTGTTTGTTCGTCCGTAGATGTCTAACAGCCATCACTTGATTTGATGCTTCCTTTTTAATAGGAGATGAAAAACGATGCTATGCCCTACATATGAAACTTGATACACCTATGTCGTGAATAAAATCGCAACCAAATCGTGATAATGTATAAATCCTAGTGATTTCTTTGTTGCTATCACATGACCACATTCTATACAAGAGCAATGTCATTTCCTACATTTACAAGCCTTATATTTTGGATGATAAATTTTATTTTGAAAACTCATTAATATATGTAAGGTAATTTTTTACTAACAACCAAATCAACATACTTAACATATACTAGTTGCAGCTAGTCAAACATAGGCTAAATTGGGTAAACATTGTAACACCCCCGAAACTCCAAGCCTAAAAAAGTAAATTCAACCAAAAAACTTAGCATTAAACAACAAAGAAACAACACCTAATTTTATACAACAAAAGCTGAACGCAAACAGAATAAAGATCAAATCACAAGGTTTTAGCGTCTGAAACTCTTTACCACCATTTTTAATGATATCTGTAACCATACAAGGTCCATATAGCGCCTATCAGGGGCAATTTGGTAAATATATAAACATCTTCTACAAGCTTTGCGTTTTAAGACCTTGGTAACCACTGTAATATCTAGTTCTACAATCTCTCGTTAATTACACACTTTGGAGAAATCGCCTCATCCAGGTCTAGGACTCCCTGTTACAAACAATATACTCAACTTATGCACAATAGCTTGTGTTTTTATCAAAGTGGGATATAAAAAAAGTTTTTTTTTAAAGATTTTTGAGTAAACATTACCTTTTGACATACCCTTGTTGTGGTTTCTTTGAGTTGCATATGAAACTGTAGGCATCTTTGAGATAGTCAATGAACTCTGCAAACCTTCTAGAAGCTGTGTAGTAGAAAACAAAGTTTGAAAATTTAACAAAGCTTTGGAAACACGTGTGTATATAAAATTATAGGGTCAAAGTACAAGACTGACCCTGGAAGTTGGCTGAATTTTCCGATTTGACCTCCGTGGTTCGGATTCTGAAGGCAAATTCTCTTTGACTTCCACTTTACCAGATGGAATTTTCCTTTTGTTTAAACGCTCAGATACCACAACCTTCTTTGAAGTTGAGCTTTGTTTTGGTGTATTCAATGGAACATCTTTGGAAGAAGAAGAAGCAAACCCCATATCCTTTTGCTGCTGACCTGGCATGTTTTCATCAGCACTGACATTTTTATCACTCAGAGAGGGTTTTGATTTGTCCTTTTGAGCTAAAGTTCTGACAATCGTTGGAATTGGTGGTTTTCTAGTGGTTTTGAGTGGTTTGGATTTAGCTTCAGCAATTTGTTTTTCTTTAGATTCGTTTGTGAAAATCTTTTTGAGTGGATTGTTGTTATTGTTATAATTTTTACTGCTTCCATCTCCAACATAGTGCTTGCTCACATCCATGAATTTTTGCTTTTTCCCTGGTTTAGGAACACCAAAAACCACCCGTGACCTTTCCTTTTGAAAACCACTCCTCATTGGTCCACGTGTCTTCTGCTTGTTCTCATCCATGGAGGAGGTTTTACCTATGTCAAAGGAAGTATTTTGGGAAGAAAAGCTAGGTATCCTTGATTCTTGATGCCTAATACTTGTCTCAACATCAACACGCTTGTTATTATTCCATGCTTTCTCCTTTTCTTTATCAAACTTCTGTCGTTTTTCTTGTGGTGTATCACCCTGTTCGAATATATATTTTACATTTTATAATTTATATTAAAAAAAAACAAATAAATGTCGAATAGAAAGAGAAAGCAACTAACCTCAGAAGAATGGCGTCCTTTCAAACTAGACCACTCAATCCACTTGTCATCCTTCCAGACAAGAGTTGGCCTCACATGCCATGACCTAACAATTGATGTCTTTCCTTGAGCTGGAAAAAGGGCAAAAAGGTAAAATGTCAGCATGTTTTATAAATTTTGAAGGAAAACTCAGATAACAATACCTACCAGGAAACTGGACAGTTAAAGAAGTTAAATCAATCTTATTTGTGTCCACAACAATTGCTTCATGCCAGCTACAAAAAAAATAATAATAAAATACAGTTTGTGATGATTATTAACTTAATATACATGAAAGCATTAGGAATGAAAATGTAAGGAGTTGAGTTAAATGGTTACCTATCTTGTACCCAAACATCAACATGATCTCCACTACACCAAGCATAATCTGAAAAGACTGTTCTGCCCCTCTTTCTACTCCCTTCAAATCGCATGGTGGTCAAAGGATGTGCTATACGAATCCTGGGTGCCTCAGTGCCTTCAACTTCAAGTGGGACCCATTCCATTAATTTCCCTGACCCTAAAGAAAAAATATATATATATATATATAGTAGAATGATTAATCAATAAATCAATATACAAGAATAAGTAAATTTGTAACATGTTACCTTCATCTGATGGAATTTCAGTGTAACAGACAAAGGCTTTTCCATCTTTCAAATTCAGTACATTAGCTGCAAACCAGGCACCTTTGTTCTTGTTATCATCTTTATACACCTAAAATCAGACAGATGGATTAGAAGCTGTTAGAATCAGAAAAGTGAAATACTAATTCACTTACCTCAACAAGACAACCCTCTTTAATGTTGTTATCTTTCCATGTGGGTGAAGTGCTTAGTGGCATCATGTCCACGTCAGCAGCATTTGAAGCATGACTTGGTCCAATCTCCAAATCAGGAACTGCCCCAATGGTTTTGGACAAATCAATACCTTCATGAATCCTAGCTGTAGTCTTATCATTTTCATAGCCTGTAATCATCATCTGGTTCTTGAACAAATCATCATGTTTCAAAGTCTGAATCTTTTTATCACTGGAAGCAGCTTCAACATTCTGTTTTCTAGATGCCTGTGGAGTTTTCCAGTAGCTTTCGGGACCCGCTTCAACCAATTCACTTATAGCCAAGGGTTTACCCATTGCAACAATCTTCCCAGCTTGTGAGACAGCTTCAGCTGCCAGCTCAGCAGCTTTGACAATCGCATCTAGATTCTCAGCATGCTTTGAAGCGGCTGAAGCAGCTTCAATTCTCTTACGTGCAGCTTCTCTTGCAACAGATATGACTGAAGCAGGTGTAGTGGTTTTATGACTTTCAGTTCTACTTGATAACAACACTTCATCAGCCATTAACCTTGCTTGTTCTGCAACATTTGATGCGATTTTAGCAGCATATGCAGCCACTTTAGCAACAGAAGCAGCAGCTGCAATGGAAACAGCTGAAGAAGCTAGCTTTGCTTCATCATCTGAAGCCAAACCAGAGCTCTTTTGTCTTTCTAATTGGCTCCATACATGTTGGCAGTGTGCGACTGCAACAGCAGCATGTTCAGCAGCTTCTGTTGCTTGTAGTTTGGACTCCTCAATTTTGGTCATGATTTCCTCTTTGTTTACAGTTTTCTCTGTGTTTCGGTCAACAGGTTTAGGTTGACCATGAGTAGATTCAGGAGATAAAGCCGAGAGAAACTGATTGGTTTTGGGTGTGATGGAAACAGGTGTGGAGAAGGGGAGTGGTGGAGGAGGAGAAGAAACAGGTGTCTGAGTCAAGTCCACAATATTAGGAGTCGGTTTTTTCCTTTTTCTGGTTTTTGAATCGTTTGAAGGTTGACTAGATGAAACGATTGTG
This sequence comes from Lactuca saligna, assembly GCF_052625555.1. NCBI lineage: Eukaryota > Viridiplantae > Streptophyta > Magnoliopsida > Asterales > Asteraceae > Lactuca > Lactuca saligna. The sequence continues at coordinate 148,347,220 of NC_136422.1, forward strand.
TTCTTGATGTGGGATATGGAAGGAGGTGGGATAGGAGAAATGATTGGAGAAGAAGTAAGGTCCACAGGAGTTACAGATAACCCTGGAGCACCTGATTCTTTAACAGTGGTTAGTTTTACAGATTCAGTTATAGGAAGTGAGGAAAAGCGAGCATTGAATGGAGAGAGTGGTGAAGAAGCAAGCCATTGACCAGGGAAAGGCCCCTGAGATGGCCAGGATTGATTATGTCCAGCAAAAGTCTGCACCCTTTGAGCTTGAAAAGGGTGAAGAGGAGAAAGAGTTTGGCGATAATCAAAAATAGCACTTCTTGGTGTGGGATTAGTCTGCAAACGATCATGAGGGGTAGAGATATTCCAAAGAGGAGAAGGAATGGGATTCATGGGACTAAGACTAACAATTGATCCTGTAATAATAGGTGTAGAGAGCACTTTGCTTTGAGCAGTATCAGTTTTAGTTTCTTGTTCAGGATCTCTGTTAGCTGCATTTCTCAAAAACAAAAACAAAGTCAAATTCAGATGAACACTACAATAGTAATTACTAAATCAATAACGAATTTAAACAGCTTAATGTCATGAGGTACCTGATCGTGATTGCAAAGGGGTTAGAGGGTTGTTGACCTGAGACTTATGACCATGAACACGTTCTATACAAGCATGCCAAGCAGCCTCCCAGGCTTTCCTTCCAGGATCTTCAATATGGGAAGAGGATGACAATAATATAAGATTTTGATTTGATTCGGTTAAAACTGACAAGTGTAAAGTGTAAACACTGTAAAGTAAACTGACCTGATTGTCCAAATGCAGCAATCATGTGAGGCTCTTCAGGTGACATCCCAGATCTGAAACATGTTTCAGACATGATTATAAAAACAAAAGACAGACATAAATGTGTATGTGTATGAAAAGTAGACTTACATTAATGATCCATATACTAGAATTTGTGCTCGCAATTGCACTTGTTGAATGTCTGTGAAAGACTGGTGGGGTATAGAGGTTGGAATATTGAGATCAGGCTGATTCTCAGAGGTTATCAATGGAGAAGGCGATTTTTCTGCTCCTGAACGTCTTGTGGGAGTTGTTTCCTTTGAATGATTACCTTTTTTGGCAGTTTCTTTTCCAACTGATTTTCTTCTTGGCTTACGTTCAGAAATTTTTTTGGCTCCTGATTCAATGGGTGCAACACTAGGCGTTTGAGGGGTAACCAGAGAATCTTGATGGGGGGTTTTGTTAGAATCCAAAAGCCCACCAGATGACACCTTCATATTACAGCCAGTGTTATCAAGAGTTATGATGCAATGCAATAATAAACAAGTCATGTAAAGTGCAAAGATAAAAGGAATACCTTTGAGAAATCAATATTCTGAATGCCCGTTTGTCCAGTGACCTCAAAAGTGAAGCTTTTTCCTTCTTTTCTAGCACTACTTGAAGAAACCGACTGAAGTCCTCCATATCCTTCATTACTTATCTTTGAAAGTGGTGTATTCTCCATAGTACCCTTAGTGACCTCGTGCTTATCTTTTGCACTTTGAGAAGGTTCGATGCTTTTTGTGTCTAAAAATGAGAAAATTTGAGGTTTATCTTTATCCAAAGAAGCAGAACCACCTTCAGTCTCATGTACAGATGGAACAGCTACACCAACAGAAGCCTGCTGTTCATTTGAGATGTTGACTGCAAAAACAAGTCAAGTGATCAGAACAACAAAACAAAATTGCATTTGAACAACTTTGATATGAAAACGAAAGAATGTCATTGAAATGAAACAAGGAAGATTCACCTGTTAGATTTAGAGGTTCCACTCCTCCTTCTCCTGCCATTGATTCTTTAGGATCCACTAAGCCTCCAGCATCAGCATTATTGGCCTCTTCTGATAAATCATAGGAAAGAGGGGTTGTCTCCAATGGCTTAGAGCACTTGAGATCACTTTGATTAACATCCACTGTTTGTTCACTTGGGCCCACATCAGAGCCTCCAACAGGAAGATCACCATGAGAATCTGAATCTTTTTTAACCAATGGTAATGGACTACTATCAACTTGTGGGGTCCCTTTCTGGCAACTTCCTCCTACTTCCACTCTTTCTTTATTATCATCGTGCAATAAACTCACCCCTAGTATAGGTGATCTTGGCTGGTCTTCAGCAACTATATCAGCTTCCTGTGTGACAGGAGATGATATTTTACTTGATTCCACATCAGCAACTGATTATGCAAAATGAAACAAGAATTAGTTATGATAGATCATGAGCATCTACATTCATATTGTATGTTTGAAACTCCAAACAGAAACCTAGACAATGTACAATAGTAAATCTTATACATACCAGCATCAGGTAGAACCACGATATCAGGTTCAGAGATTTGAGTCATCACAATAGCCTCTTCACAAACTTCAGTAGACAAAGAAGATTCATCATTCTTTTGAGTATCAGGAGCTTTATCGACATCCATGTCTGTATCCTTAAAATCCAAAGGCAATGTTGTGTCTACTCTCTCATTGAAAGTAAAACCTTGATCCATAGAGACATCTTCTGGCTCCAATGATTGAGTTTCTTTATCACCCACATGTGCTAAACCAGAAATCTTGACAGACGAGCTTTGATTTGAATCCTCTGTGTCAATGATTGGAGTAGCATTTCCAGACAAAGATGGTTCAACATTCTTTTGGCTATTAGGAGCTTCAACTTCATCTATGTCCATATCCTTAGACTCCAAAGGATCTCTTGCATCCCCTCTCTCATTGAAAGTAAAATCTTGATCCATAGAGGCAGCATCCAGCTCTGATGACTGAGTTTCATCCCCCACCTTCACTACATTAGAAATATTGACAGGCAAGCTCTGATTTGAATCATTAGTGTCAATATTAGGAGCATTATTTCCAGCTCCTTCATCCTCACTTGAGATGTCTACAACAGGCACTTCAGCTGAAGAGTTTGTTGATAATAAAGTGCTACCAACATTATTGTTGTCACTTCCTTCTACCTTTGAGACAGAAGGATCTTCTTGCAATTCATTAACAAGAGATTCACTTGCCAAATTACTACCCTCCTGATTTGCATCATCAGATATCTTAACAATATGCTCTGGCTCACTATTATGAAAGTTGAGATCACTTGCATTTTCATTTCCTGTTTCAAGGACTTCTTGTGTGTTATCTTGACCCTCCACAACACTTGCATCAACATTCTGAGAGGAACCTGTAATTCCATCTTCTACCTTGGAGGCAGAAAGATCTTGCAATTCATTAACAAAAGATTCACTTCCCAAATCACTACCCTTCTGATTTACATCATCACAAAGCTTATCAACATGCTCAGGGTCACCACTATGAAAGTTCTTTGACAGATCACTTGCACGTTCATTCTCCTGATGCTCCTCAATACTTGCTTCCTCTACCTTGGAGACAGATGGGTCTTCTTGCAATTCATTAACAAAGGATTCATTTGCTAAATTAATATCCTCCTCTTTTGCATCATCATGCATCTTATGAATATGTCCAGGCTCACTGGTATTAAAATTCTTTGAAAGATCCGTGTTTTCAAAGGGTGTTTCAAGAACTTCTTGTGGGTTCTCAACACTTGCATCAACATTCTGTGAGGAACCTGCAATTCCACCTTCTACCTTGGAGACAGAAAGATCTTCTTGAGATTCATTGGCAAATGACTCGTTTCCTAAATTATTTCCCTCCTCATTTGCATCATCAGATACGTTATCAATATGTTCAGGTACACTACTATGAAAGCTCTTTGGAAGATCATCAGTGTTTTCATCGTGTGTTTCAAGAACTTCAACACTTGCATTCACATTCTGTGAGGAGCCTGCATTTCCACATTCCACCTTGGAGACAAAAGGATCTTCTTGCAATTCAATAACAATGGGCTCATTTGCCAAATCATTCACCACATGATTTGCATCATCACAAATCTTATCAATATGCTCAGACTCGTTACTATATTTCACTGAAAGATCAGTTTCATTTTCATTGAGTGTTTCAGGAACTGCTAGAGGGTTCTCCTGACACTCTTCAACACTTGCATCCACATTCTGTGAAGTATCTGCATTTCCACATTCGACCTTGTTGACAGAAGGATCTTCTTGCATTTCATCTGCCAAATTACTACCCTCCTGATTTGCATCATCACATATGTTATCAACTTTTTTCTCACTAAAAGATAAACCATATTTGTCACCTACAACTACAGAATCTAACCCCCGAGGAGAAATATGAGTCTCTTGAGATTGAGAAGTAAATGTAACATGAGATTGCTCAATAAAATTCTCCTGGAGCTCATCTTGATCATTTTCATCACATTGCTTCAAGTTGGGATCCAGTTCTTCAGCCATTGTTTCTTCTAGAACTTTTTCTTCCTGCCCTACTGATTTCAAAAGCATTTCAACAGATTCTGAAGATGTTGCTTCAGACCATACATTTTGACTTCTTGATTCAGCCACACTTGAATTAAATGGTATTGCACTGGGTCCTTGTGAGTATTCCTCAATCCACTGATTATCTTCCTGACTTGTGATACCCAAAAAAACCTCGTTTTCAACCAGACTATCAAATCTTAGATGCTCTTGTAAGTTATCATCAAAGTCAAATTTGGGAAGAGGATATGAATGCAACACAGGAGAAACTTTGGAGCTCCCTTCCCCAGTTAAGTGCAGATTTTGTTCTTGAGCATCATTGTCATCATAATCCATTGAGTATCCCTACAGTCGAAATAAAGTAGTAAGGGAGATGTAGAAACAAAAACAAATTACATACATACATAGATAGATAGATAGGTAAACGTATTTGAAGATAAAAAAAATGTGTCAATAATGCTCAAGACCAAAATCTTGAAATATGTTTACAATAACTACACAGAGAATGGAATGAGTTGTTGATAAGGAATGAAAAACAAATGTTTAGCTAGCAATCAAAATGGAAACATAATCCACAAGAAATTCCAACTTCTTTTTTCATTTCATTGGGTATAGGAATGAAATATGTCAGAATTTGCCCTTGATGAATTACACTCCAGACCGATTAAATCTCTATCCAACTTTCCCAATTACAATTTATAAGGGAGTTTAATATATGATTTTTTTAAAGAAATTTGCTATGTAGATCCTATATATCTACCAAATCTCCTTAATTACATATTCACATTTGTATTATGACCAAACACCTTGTTCCTGATGTAGTGGTCCCATACAGCACTATTGGCTATTTAAGACTCCTTTATATTTCCCCATCTACTATCTTACTTATCTTGTTTACTACTTTTTTCCTGGAACAGTATACTTATTTCTTAAGATTGGTTTGTGTGTGATTCTTGTTTGGAGACATTTATTTATCAAAAATACAAATCCTCCTTGGTCATTGCCATAGTTTGAACAACTATCTTTTATCATTTCATTTTACATCATCCATATAATGAGCTCTAGCAAGCAATCATCCTAAATAGGCATCTCTTCCTAACTTAAACTTCTCGATCTGCCCCAATTGCATAGAAAAAAAAAAGAACCCTTAAAAAATTTACTTTCAAGGGAAAAAAATCTATCGTTGGATGGACATTGTCTTAAAGGAAATATTTACATCAGTTACAGTAGAATCAATTTATAGTATCATAAGAAAGAAAAAGGTACAAGCTTTAGCTCAAGTGCAAAATCTTCATTTAAACCATAAAACCACATTTCAAAAACTAGCTAAAAGCAACAAAAGCCCTTTCAAGTTTAAGTTTAGGCCTCATATGAATAACTATAAACCCTTTGCCACAAACAGGAAAATGCATAAAACAAATCCATTCTATGAGTCCCAAAGCAACCTGGCCCTCTTCCCAAAAAGACATTTATTTTATAATGAAAGCATTCAAAAGAACTAACCATGATAAGTTTGATATATGATAGTTAATCTAACAGTTAGAACGCTTGTTTACAAACATACAAGATACAAAAATCTATGAGAATATGGTCATCACCCATAAATGCACACAAACACTAACCGCATGCAGGCCATCAGGCACAACTTTATGTTCATTTCAAACGACTCAAAAAGGCTTATTTCTACATAATATATATCTCTCTCTCGCACTCAATTCCACTAAAAATTACTTGAACAAAATCAAATTTGGCAAACACTAGATATCATAAAATAAACCCAAATTCACGCTAATCATGTTCAACATATTATCTGACATACAAAAAGTGAAACAATATTTGTGCAACAAACTCACTCTATCGTCAATGAAACAACACACGTTTACAGAGAAAAAGGACCTGTTGTTACCAGAAGAAGTAAATGTAGAAGAAGAGGATAAGATATTACTACCTCCCTCCATTCGGTGATTGAATCTGACCGTTTGATTAAAGCTGCCGGTGCTTCGCACAAAAGTCCCTCTAGGGCTCAGAAAGCTCAACTTCTTTCAAATTAAACAAGGAAAACAAACCCTAATTTTACACGGAAACACTAGACTCGTCAATGAATTCCAAGTTATGCGATCCAACACTGATTTTCAGAAATGAAATTGATTTCTAGGATGAATGAAATGAAGAAGTACCGCGACCTAGAGAGAAGGGGTAAGACACTCTTTCAGTGTTTTTGAAGGCGTGCGCGAGAGGATGGCGATGGAATTTGAAACAGTGTTGAGGGTATTTTGGTAATTAACGATTTAACGTGGAGGCATATGATTTGTTGGGAAATGGAATGGCTTTTTAGAGATTTTTGCATTTGAATTTCAGTGATTACTCGTTGAGTCGTTGGAGTGTATTCCTTTTCTTCGGTCATTTTTATTTATCAAACGTAAGAAAATGGTCATTTTTTATTGTTTTCTATATTTTTATTTTTTTTTAAATATATTTTATATAAATATTATACTTGTTTTTGTAAGAAATTAAAAAACATGAATTTTAATATATTTTTATTACTTTTTTAGTATATATATTTATTTTAATAAAACTTAAAAAAGAAATAAAAAAATTAAATTAAATACAACAGACAATGAAATAAAGAGAGTTATAGCGGGGAAAATACCATTCACCTCTACCCTGCATAGCTTAAAACGCACTTGAGGTGTGGTGTTTCAAGGTGTGGTTCACGTGTTTTTCACCATTACCGCTAGTACAACATATGGTCTTACATTGAGAAAATTGATGAATAAATGATATCTATAAATCAAAATGAGTTTAAATAAATTAGATTTTTTTTTTTTGAAATATCATGATAGGTTTAGGTTTGTAAAGAATTTATAAGTTGAATATTATAGCAACTGTATTATAAAAGTAACAAATTAATTTTTTGAATAATACTTGTCATTTTTCATTTAAAATACGATTTTTTACAAGCCAGCCATTCCAAATTTTCAATATGATTGCGATCAATAAATTATGCTTGAAAATAGACAAATGTTTTCGGGAACATGTTCAGTCGAAGCGGTTGATTCGTAAGGAGGGAACCTGGGCAACCGTCCATGGCCCAATTGGATTGGAGATCCCAAATTAATGTTGAGCGTTAATAGGAAGTTCATGAGCTTCATAATTATATTGAAGTGTCAAAAATTGATGCATCAGTAGACGATAATTTGTCAAACGGGTGAGCGAAGTAGCAAAGCTAAAGTAAATCCCTCATGGTACTGTGACTTTATTTCTCTCACTCTGAGTTTTTTGATTTCTAGTTGTTCATTTTATCAGTCGATTTGCTAATTCGTCTATGATGTGGGCTCTAATTTCTAATTTCCTAAAGTTCTATAAGTTCTAATTGTTGGTGATTTTAGTGTACAGGGCATTTTGTGTAAGTGGAAATGACTTGTGAGCTAAGGGGCGTATTTCTACTCTATATTATATGTTTGATGAATGCAGAGTGCATGCATATATAAGATCGAATTATAAGCCAGTACGACAAAAAAGCGGGGGTTAAAGGAGCGGCGCCCCCTTGCACGGTCCTAAGGGCAGCGCCCCTAGCAGGGTCCAAGGGACAGAGCCCCTGGCGGTGGTTTAGGACTGTGCCCCAAAAGGTCTTCAGAATTTTGAATTAATTTTATTATGGAAAAACCGAATTCTAGTGGTGATTATGGTAAGTGGAATACGTTAATCGCTTAATCTTTATTCTCTCGTCTCTTTGGTTTTTAGGTGTATAACATCTGAATCTTGAGTCACATTTTGTTTATTTAAGTTTGGTTGTTTGGAGTTGCCACGACATGGTGGAGGCACCACCACGACACGGCGAGGCCAATGGCGTAGCCAAGAATTTATTTTATAGTAGGTCAAATAATTTACAAAATATGAACGAGATATGGAATCTGTAGTTTTTAATGGGATAGGTCATATCATAACCTTAGTTCCTTTTATTTAACAAAGTTACATATATATATATATATATATATATATATATATATATATATATATATAAACTTAAATTTTGGTGGGGTGGGCCAAGGCCCACCTTTACCTCAATGTGGCTACGCCTCTAGGTGAGGCACTTCTGGACGTGAACTTCATTTAATCTGCCACGGCGTGACCGTCATCTGGTGAATTAAACCCTAATTTTTTGACTTTACACCCTATTTAAAGGAATAAATAGGCTAGGGTTTGTCCATCCTCAGCCTCTATTAAATAAACTTTAATCTCTTTCCTCCATTGTTGAAGCTCATTTTTGTGCCTTTGGAAGATCTTGAATGAAGAAGGAAAAATAAGTGAGCAAAGATCTAGAAAGCAAGTTTTCATTCCTCATTCTAGCACATCTTTTGACCTCTGTAAATGTCCATGACTCAACCTTTATGTTGTTAGGTTGCTAGATCCTTAGTTTTGTCCCATATTCTTCTTGTTCTTGTTAGTTGGGATTGTGAGACCCCATAAAGTTTGCAACTTCATGAATCTCTATGACGTTTGGAGTGGTTGATGTTTTGGATCTAAAGTGTGGTTGGATTTTGAGCCATGCATGAGATTTTTTTATCATAATCCTTATTTTGACCTAATAAGAGTTCAAGACATGCATGTTTATAAAGCACCAACTTTTATGTTAGTTTTGGTGTTGGAAACTCTTCTAGAATTTATGAACTAAGAACTTTAGAGATTAAGTGCTTAATTGTTAAGTTCATGTCATGTTTTGCCTATATTGGACCTAGGGTTTGAGATCTTGATCTCTTGAGAGGTCTTAAGGGATAAAGTTAGAAACTTTATACATTATACCATAGGAAGGACTAGATTTAAACTTTAGTGTTATTAGGATCGAAGGAAATAGCTTAACCATTAAGTTGTTAAGAACCCAATGCCTACCGCGTGACATCCTGATCGCCACAGCGTGACAACTTGGCTAGATCGATTGCTTTGTCGTTTTTAGGCCACGATGTAGTCATACGTTAGCCACAACATGGCAGTTGGTTGAACTCAACTTTGACCGTTGGCTTGTTTGCTTAAGTTGACTTTTGGTCAAACTCTTAGTTTTGGAAGGTGGGCTAAGGGTTTACCATGTGTGACTGTGTAGGTGGTGTATAGCATTTGTATTTCTTCAGTGAAAGCAGTAGCAATTGATTATCATCTGAGAAGTGAGTCTTCTCACTGTACTCATGGGTCGAAGGCACCAATGGTGTCCTACTGGATTATATTATGTAGGATGCTAGTTATCTTTGTGATACTTTCATGGAAGACCCTAGGGGTAGCCCGTGACATTTGTGTGAAAGGCCATGGGGTAGCCTATGACACTTATATGTAAGACCTTGGGGTAGCCAAGGCACTACAAGGGAAGACCATGGGGGCAGCCCATGGCAATGGTATGAAAGATCGTGGGGGTAGCCCATGACACTTGTATGCAAGACCATGGAGGTAGCCCATGGCAATGTATGTATGGTATATGATATTTCAGGGGACTCACTAAGCTTTGTGCGTATGTTTTTGTTATTTAACACTTTCAGGTACTTCCAATTCAAGAGGGAAGGGGCCGACTTGATCGCATAACATCCCCTTATGATTTATATATCAATGATCATATTACTCTTATATTTTTGATACATTTGTTTGATGGTAGATTTGAGACACATGATGTATGGTTTTGACAATTTTAAATAAAAAAAATTTATCATTATTTTGGGATGTTACAAGTGTTGGATATAGTGTCTAAGTCCATAACTTTATTTGGTATGAACTTGACCCGACCCGGCATGGTCCATTTGGGTTGCATGGCATTGCAATACTTGGATAGACTAAATGAGAGAATAAGGCACTTATGATTATTAATATATTATAAGTTCTAATATATTAATAATAGTATTATTTAATTGGTATTTGATCAAGTATTAATCTAGAATTAATTTGGTGATCAAAGTGAGACTAATTAAATATATAGGGTTGATTATGACAATCATCAATTCTTTTATGGTGGATTAATGATCCATGGTTTATGGGTTTGGTTATAACCATATGGAGCTCCATGGATAGTCCATGGGAGTTACAAACCCATGGGTCATGAGAAATGAAGAGTCATGACAATTAGGGTTTACATTTGTAACTCCTAATTATGACACACTATAAAAGAAACCCTATAGCATGCAAGATTTGCACTAGAGTATTCTTGTGAGGTCATAGCTGATTTTGGAGTGTAGAAATATTCTCTCCAGTTATTCCAAGGTTGCAGTGTTGTGTGAAACATTTGAGGCACAACATTTGGGGTGCTAGGCTCACAAAGTCTTGAAGGAATCCAAGCGACAACAAGGTATGTATTTCTACTAGTTCTTTATGTTTTATGTGATCCCCATGCCATGCTAGTTAGGAAATAACCTTGAAAAAGAAATTTGCATGTATATAGAGAAAACATAGATTCAAGGTTATTAGGGTTGCATGTACACTTAGGAAGTGTTAGAATGCTCAAAACCCAACAGTGGTATCAGAGCATAGGGTTGTTTTCTGTATACTTGATGCATACTTAAAAAACGAAAAATCTGCTCACTGACGAATGGACTCGCCGAGTTCATGGGGAGGACTCGCCGAGTCCATGAACAAATTCATCCTACTCGACCAGTAGAATCATGCACTCGACGAGTAGGAGCGTGTCGGGCAATTTTTCGCGTTTTGTTGCTGGAAATGGATTAAAATCATTATCCCAATCTGCTTTGGACTTGTAAAATCTGTTTTTCAAAGTGATAATGATTATGTTAACCCATTTTACATGACTTTTATCAATTTTCAAGTATTGTATATGTTTATATGATTTCTTGAAATTGTTTGACATAAATTTGTGTTCTTGTGAGTTTTTAGAAGATCATAGAAATTATGTGTAACCTTTATGTGTGTTTAATTCATGATCTTAATGGCAATAATGGTGTCCATAACTTGTCCTCAAGTTATGGATAACCAAAAGTCACTTCTTTAAAAGTTGTCATTAAAGAATAGTAGGTTTCATAAAATGAAGAGTCTTCAACTTTATGAACTATTAAAACTCATAAGTTACAAATTTGAAGAGTCTTGAAATAGTTTCAATACTTGCCCTCAAGTTTTGGAATTTGTAAAGTCTTACACTTTAATTCCAATTTTTTTTAAAGTTAAAAAAATTCAAACTTTATGGACTTCATTAAATTAATTAAAGTGTTTAATTAAAAAAGTTAATAATTCCATAAAGACATGGTTTAAGTTTAATTAAATTAAGAGTATAATTTAATTAATAGATTAAACCACCAAGTATTTTAAATGTTTAAAATACACCCTTATACTATTATTATAATTTTAATTATATAGATATGTATAAGAATATGTCTTTCTTACCGTTAGTAGGCCTCATTCACGAAGCCGGTCTGTAAGGGGGGTATAAGGTTGTTGCCTTTAAAATGGTGACTTAATGGGTGTCCACTCTCACCCACCGCTTCCTTGATCGGTGGAGGGTCGTTAGTCGAACGGGTAGGATACGACTTTAAATACTCATTAAAAGTATAATGAATTATACTTTTAATTCATACTTGATGCATACTTAAAAAACGAAAAATCTGCTCACTGACGAATGGACTCGCCGAGTTCATGGGGAGGACTCGCCGAGTCCATGAACAAATTCATCCTACTCGACCAGTAGAATCATGCACTCGACGAGTAGGAGCGTGCCGGGCAATTTTTCGCGTTTTGTTGCTGGAAATGGATTAAAATCATTATCCCAATCTGCTTTGGACTTGTAAAATCTGTTTTTCAAAGTGATAATGATTATGTTAACCCATTTTACATGACTTTTATCAATTTTCAAGTATTGTATATGTTTATATGATTTCTTGAAATTGTTTGACATAAATTTGTGTTCTTATGATGTGACATCCCCAAAATCACAGCCAGAAAAGACCGATTTTGTTTATGCTTTATAAAAATCAGAGTACTTCATTTTATAAAAAGGTTGCGGAATTTGTTCCCAAAAAAACACGAAAAATACGTTATTAAAACATTTTCGAAGGAATGTATTTTATTCATTTCAAAATGTTTGGGATGTCATCGTTAATACAGAAGCATAAGCATAAACAGAACTTACATTTATTTACACTAGTGATCTACATCTCTTTAAATCTCTCAGTGTAAAGTGACTTCGTATCAACACCTGTGATATAAATAAACTGAGTGGGTCAGGTTGGGAAACCTGGTGAGTAAATAGGGTTTTCAACCCACAATAATATAATTATTATTTTTTAAACATCAAACAATCAACCCAATTACCCATTCCCGTTATCCTCACATTACGTCCCTAAAACATCTAACACAAGGGACCTAGTCAAAGGACTATCATTGGGATGGAGTATATCTGGTGAGCACACAGTTCACACAGTTCGAATAAACACACAGTTCGAACAAACACACAGTTCGGTTAAACACACAGTTCGAATAAACACCTACAGGTTGCGAGCCTGCTAGTGTTCCACTGGACTGTCTAGAATAGTCTGTGGTCGTAATCTATACTCCGCTAGATGACTAGATCATCAAGAACATCTATAACGAGGCATCTCATTATTTCATTTTATCACGCAGCAACTAATACTTCTACCCATGTTTTACCCAACACATTTTGTAGATATAAAATACATATACAGTTTAAATCATTGAAAACATGTATAAAACGTTCATCCAGCATAGATAGCAAGTATACAGATAATATACACACACAGCACGTAATTTATATAAAATACTTCATATCTATGTGTAAGCTGAAAGGGACTATGCACTCACCTGAGAAGGTGGTGACTCGGTACTTGGACAGCGCTTCGTTTACTTTAAAATAATTTCTTCCGACGAAACCTAATATTATCACCAATAGATTTTAGTCTATTATTCGCCGAGACTAATTAATAGTCTAGCTATTATTACTATTATATAAGCGTTAAAAAAAATACTTATATAGCCCATAATAATAGCCCAAGTATTTATTATATGTTCTTAATAACGTTAATATAATTAAATAAAAACTATATTAAAAATAGCGTAGGCGTAGCTCGCTTACAGCGGGTTTTATAGAAAACCAGGCTTTGCTTGGAGCAGCGTTTCCGAGCCGAAAAGCTCTTCTTCTCGGAGCCTTCGAGCACTCCGGGGCTTCCGCCTCGTGCTAGGGAGGTTCCCTAGGCTTTTCGGGGGATTTCGGGGCTAGAGAGAGGTTCTAGAGAGAGAGTAAAGAGAAGAAAGAATGGGAAAGGTGTGAAGAAAATGAGGGTGGGAGAGGTGGTATTTATAGGGTGAAAATGGCTGAACTTGGTGCCACATGTCACCATCTAGTGGCAAGACTTGGGGAGAAAGCAATGGCCAAGATTGTGCCACATCACCCATTTTCGCACAACACACTTCCGACTTCTAAAATCCGTAACTTTCACATACGACCTCCGTTTTTGACGTTCTTTATATCCACGCGTAGGTAAAAATAATATCTACAACTTTCATTTTGACTCCGTCGGCTAATTCTCGACCGATCTTAAATTTAACAGTACGAGGCGTTTAAACTGTTAAATGACCGCGAAGAATTCGTAACTCCTTCATACGGACTCCGTTTTCGTCTGTCTTTTTACCGTTGAGTTCCTATTAATGAGATCTTCAACTCTCATTTATTTCACATAAGCTAAAAACCGCTCGAACTAAAATTCGAGTTTCGGGCTGTACACTGCGAAACCGAATCTTAGAAAAATCATAACTTCCTCATACGAAGTCAGATTTGGGCGTTCTTTTTATCGACGCTCTTAGTTTAACATATTATACAAATTTTGTTTAGATTTCTAAGGCTAAAAAGTCTTCTATCGTAAATTCACTATTTACGTCTTCCGGTGCCGTGCCGGTTTTGCCGTAAAACTTCGGCGGGCCATAACTTCTTCGTTATAACTCGGATTTCGGCGTTCTTTATATGTACGGAAACCTTGTGACACATTCTACAACTTGGTTAAGACTATTCATTCTAAATAATCTTTTGTTGAAAAGTCATTTTTGACCCCTATTGCCTCTAAATTGACTAGCCCGGATCTGCGGGCGTTACATATGAGTTTTTAGAAGATCATAGAAATTATGTGTAACCTTTATGTGTGTTTAATTCATGATCTTAATGACAATAATGGTGTCCATAACTTGTCCTCAAGTTATGGATAACCAAAAGTCACTGCTTTAAAAGTTGTCATTAAAGAATAGTAGGTTTCATAAAATGAAGAGTCTTCAACTTTATGAACTATTAAAACTCATAAGTTACAAATTTGAAGAGTCTTGAAATAGTTTCAATACTTGCCCTCAAGTTTTGGAATTTATAAAGTCTTACACTTTAATTCCAATTTTTTTTAAAGTTAAAAAAATTCAAACTTTATGGACTTCATTAAATTAATTAAAGTGTTTAATTAAAAAAGTTAATAATTCCATAAAGACATGGTTTAAGTTTAATTAAATTAAGAGTATAATTTAATTAATAGATTAAACCACCAAGTATTTTAAATGTTTAAAATACACCCTTATACTATTATTATAATTTTAATTATATAGATATGTATAAGAATATGTCTTTCTTACCGTTAGTAGGCCTCATTCACGAAGCCGGTCTGTAAGGGGGGTATAAGGTTGTTGCCTATAAAATGGTGACTTAATGGGTGTCCACTCTCACCCACCGCTTCCTTGATCGGTGGAGGGTCGTTAGTCGAACGGGTAGGATACGACTTTAAATACTCATTAAAAGTATAATGAATTATAAAGTAACTATACATTATAAATTCCCAATCTTAGTTACTTTAGGAAAATGTGAAATTGGTGCTAGCCCATAAAATTAGACTTTGTACCTTACCAAGTCGTTAGTGGAGCGTGTGTGGTTAACCAGCACACTAACATGGACTAGTAAGAGTGGCAAAGGGTAACTTGACTTTATTATAGATCGGTGGAGCGTGTGTGGTTAACCGGCACATCGATTAGGTAATATTGTTAAGGGTACCAAGTCAATTTGTATGGTTATTCACACCTTGTTTGTGATCCTCGGCATCCCAGTCACAAACTTGAGAGGGCACATTCGAGATTCAAACATGCCATTGAAAAGTTCAATGTATCTCAAAGGATCTAGGAGTTTCAAATCCAATTAAAACTTAGTTATATTTCATTTTTCATGGTGGAAATTGGTAAATCGTCATTTACCTACCTTTAACTATTTTATAATTTGGATTACGACATCTCTCTTCCAGTTATAAATAGGTTATTGGGTCCTAGCCTTAATATTTCATAGTGGGTGTTATATTAAGGACTTTAAATCAACTAACTTGAATTTCTCCCATTATAGATGTCTAGTTTAGACAGCTATGGTCTTCCCAAATCTTAGGAAGAAGCTTCCTAATGAAGATGATATCCCAAATGGCAATCAAGGTGAAAGATCAATCCCTTTGTTGTGCATTAGTGGGATTGAAAATCATACTTCACTTCCTTCACCTACTCCAATAAATCTCCCTATCCCACAAGTTTCAAGACATGATAAGTTCTATGTCACTCAATCCCTATTGGCAAACAAAGTTTATATGTCCTTAGGTCTTGGAGATTAAGTCACATATTGACAAGCCGGGAGATTCGGGTGTCGAAGTCTCAAGGTAGCTGGCTATTGACTTGGTCACTCCCTGATGACAGATCACGACATGACCCTTAATGATCTTACCTATTCGCTTGATGATGTTGAATCAAAAATGGTTTGGAGCATTGGTAAATCAAAATTTGATTGGAAGATCAGCTTCCCAAACTTCCATGGACATTGACAATAGTAACATAGGAAGTCCAGAAAACCTTTCTCTTCCCAATTGAAAGGGATTGGCCATAGTCAACTCGGTTGACCAAATGGTAAAGATAAAGGCTAATTCTGTGATAGTCTCGTATACCGTTTCCATAGAGTCCATATGTTTTTGTTGCCAAAGGAAGGGCATTGGTTGCGAAGCTGCCAAATTTACCTAAAAGTCCATAAGGATAGTAAAGTCAAATGTTTGACTCTGCTTTAGGTAAAGTCCATTATCTAACTCTATTAAGTTTCTATTTTGAGATTCTTATTGCATGATGTGACTGGGTCACATATTGATGTTTAAGAATAAAAAAAAAGAGTGAAGAAACTTAAAGAAAGTATATGTTGATTCTGATCGTGAAGATGGATTTCGATCGCATGGTTCGGTGATCAGAATTTTGAGTTGTTACTTAAGAGTTATGATATATTGCTTAGGAATAGATAACAACAAGTTTTTCATATGGATTGTAAGGATAAGTTTTCCGCAAAGTTTTAAAATAAAAGAAAATGGTCATGATTTTATTTACTTTAAGTATCCTTACAATGGCATTTGTGAAAAAGGTTGTTGCTTATATGTTTCCATTGATAAGCAATATGGGTAAATGGATTTGATTCTTTCATTAGTGGTAGTATCATAATTTACCAAATAAGGAAAGATTCTCATCACCCAAGTTTCAGTTGGATAGAAACTTGGAATCATGCAAGTTGTTTTGTGAGAATTTTCATCTTTGGTAAATTAAGACTAATTCTTTGTTCACATTCGCATGTGAGTCAAGAAAAGGACTAAGAGATTGGGTACACTTGGTTGTGTGCTGGTCAGGTCCACCACAAAGGTTGATAAGATTATTCATTATGATTTACTAAAGTTTAGTAAATATGGTTATGCTTACGAGTTTAAGTGTAATTCTAAAACATTGGAAGAGTTTCAATGTATGGCAGAGTGAATAAGAAGAATCAAATAAGGCAGAAAGATAAAAGTTTCTCCAATCTGAAGAGATGGAAGAGTACTTATGTATTTTGTTTTATGATTATCTTAGTGAATATGAAACCATATCACAATTGATCCTCTAAGGACACCTTAGTTCATTTGGTTGGCTAAGGAGAGGAATCACGAGTTGTTGAAATGGTTAAATCAAAAGATAAATCATACATCAAATCTTAGAGTCATACTCCAAGATTGAGCCATTGAGTGACATAATCTTTAGAAAGTTTATAACACTTATCAAATGTAGAGTAAGATGTGTCATACTCTTGTACATTTGAGGTTGGTTAGTTGTGATGTTTTGGATAAAGCAAAGACCAACTAAGTCCAATTATGGGAAGTGTTTAACTTGATAAGAATCTGCACTAGCTCTTGAATATTTGTATTGTCAAGGAATGGTTCTTGACAAAGATAAGTCTTATATGTCAAGCGGACAGTGGGAGTCTAAAAGATTCTGAAATAGTTTCAAGAACTAATCAAGAGTTTTGTTAATCACTAGCCCACGACTTGAGGTTTGTAACCTATCATGTTCTTATTTCTATGTCTATTCCAGTTGAAAGTTGATTATGCTTGTGAGTTCTGAGAGTTCTCGACTGTTTGCATAACAACCTGGAAGCAATGGTAGGCCCTTGTGCTGCCGAGTGGCAAGAAATTAAGATTGCACAAGTTCAGTCCATATGAATTTGGAAGTGTCACTAACATAGTCCTGTTATTATGGTTTTGACAAAATTCACATGGAAAAGAACACATACACCATAAAATCTAAGTGTCATAAGGTTTCTCTTCGATTCATGAAAATGATGGTAAGAAAATGCTTCCACTAAGAAGATTTTAAGTAGATAGCGGTTGTGATATTTGCATTCTCATATAGTTTGTGGAGCGTGTGTGGTTAACCGGCACACTAACTAGTGAGAATTGCAAAAGGTCTAGAAAAACATGTGAGCTATCTAAGGAAAGGTGTATAATTTTGATAAAGTCTTATCAAAGCAATCTAGTATCAGAAATATGAACTTTGGTAAGAAAGTCAATAAAGTATTGATTTCTAGAAGTCCAGCTGATTTCTGAGTACATGTCAAAGCTAGTGGGAGCATATGTTGGGTTATGAGCATTCTAACACTCCTAAGTGTACATGCAACCCTAAATACCTTGGATCTATGTTTTCTCTATTATACATGCAAATATGAACATCCAAGGTATTATCCTAATCTAGCATACAAAATATCAATATAACAAGATAGAATACATACCTCTTTAATGGTGCTTGTCTTCATGAAGCTTGAGTGCTTAGTGCCCCAAGTGTGACACCTCAAATGGTTCACACAACACTAAATACACTTGGAATAACTTGAGAGAAATTAGAACACTTCATGAAATCGGCTAGCCCTCTCTCTAGAATAATCTAGTGGCCGATTTTGGTCAAGAATAATATCTATATATAGTGTTACAATTAGGGTAAACTCTAATTGTCATGACTTTCCATTTCCTTGGATCCATGGGTTCAAATACACCATGGAGCATCCAAGGAGCATCATATGGGTTTTTGGCCCAACTAGATAATCCATGGAGCATTAGCCCACTATACAAGTATGGATGATTTACACAATCAACCCATATATTTAATTAGTCTTCTTTTGATCACTTAATTAATCCTAGATTAATTCTTGATCAATACTAATTAAATAATCTTATTATTCTTATTATTAATATACTAGAACTTATAATATATTAATAACCATAAGTGTCTTATTTCTCTCATTATAGTCTATCCAAGTGCATGATGCCATGCAACCCAAATGGACCATGCCGGGTCGGGTCAAGTCTTACCAATTATAGTTATGGACTTAGACATTAATCCAACAGTCTCCCACTTGGATAAGTCTAAAACTATTTTTGCGTATGACTTTAGGAACCAACTGGCAATCGTAGCTCTCAAAAGCTTTTGTCGAACTCTGACCTTGTAGATGAACTCTGATCTTGTCAATGACTTGTCCATTAGATAAGGGATCATATATTCCTCCATTCTAGATATCATATGGACTGAGACATGGATTATAATCATTCTCTATGTCCATTAGTTGTTTCCCGATTTCCGATTTATGACGACTGACTAATTGAACAAATCAAATCAGTCCTGGCCCGGCCGAGCACTTCCATTTGTCATCATCAAATCATCGAGGGGCCCACAGATATCGCTTTTATCCCGAATGTAAAAGGAATGGATAAACTTCGACTCATATGGCTTGTTCTACTACTTATTGAATCATACACAAAGACACGTTTTATAACATCGAGTTACCAATGCGTTTCGTGTAATCAATGTACTATCAACTCATAGTAACAACTCATATATTTAGGTTTGAAGAATATAAGATATTATCGTCTCATGATCACTCGTGATAAAATCCATGAAGTGATTCCAATGAGCGCGGGTTGAATCCAATACTCAGAACTTATGAGCACTCATGAGTGTTGTAGCCCTTTTTCCAACATCTTAGACCTCTACAAGCCAACCCATGACAGTCTTAATTCATATCTACTTCCAACATATGACCGACTGTGGATGGTTTGAATAACTTAGTCATTCCGGAAGAATAACCTAGTTTATTCGGGAAGTCAAAACATGCAAAGTGAAACACAATAATAATTGAATCCAATATGGTCTCAGAACTTATGAATATAAATAAAACACCTTTTATTTGTCACCATATGATTACACATTAATTATTGTATATTGTTTCAGCTATCAACATTATTCTTGAATTTAAAACAATAGTTGTCCCATGCTCCAAGCATGTACACTATGTTTTCTAAACACTAGTCATGCCATACACCAAGTATGCATACTATGTTTGTCTATGATCTTTACTTTGTGAACTAGATCAATTGAACATAATCTTCAATGATTCTCTTTTCACACTCCCAAATCCTTACTGCAAATGCAAGAATTCCAAATTCATGTCATTTACTGAAATCTGTTAGATTCTAAACTTATATGCATTGATCCTCTTGTAATGATTATGCACAAAGTCAGAAAGACTTGGCAACAATCATTACAGAGTATTCCAAAGGAGATAAGCTCCTTAGAAACATCCTTCTTGCATTAAGTTTTCTAATCTTAAACAGATTGGAAAAATTCTAACTTTGAAACATTTCCAGATTCCATTTTGACTATCACTTCTGAATAAGAGTTGCCTCCTTACAGATTATGTCAATATGGTCCTTCCAGAATTATCACTATACTTCCAATTGTCCTTGAGAAACCAGTCTTTGGTAAACCTTAGATTGTCCTCGACAATTGTTTAATCCTTTTAGTCATATCCAGTTCTAAACCTTTTCCCTTCTTAATGCCTTAGGCATTTGGAAAATTTTAGAAAGGATGAATATAGCACATGTAATCGATCCTATATCCGAAGCATATGGGACACGATTCATGATGTCTCACATAAAGACTAAACCAGTCTTTTGCTATAACATTTCCATTTCTATTTGCCAAGTTCTCATAATTCGATTATGATTACGGATTTAATCGAATTTAAGAACGCAAATAATGGACCCATATACAGAATTTCCTTATGTTGAGCCATTCCAACATGAAATTCATATATATCCTTGACTAAATGATTAAAACCTCACGATCTAAGTTTATAGATTTGAGATGAAGTATAATTTCCTAAGAACGCAAATAATGGACCCATATACAGAATTTCCTTATGTTGAGCCATTCCAACATGAAATTCATATATATCCTTGACTAAATGATTAAAAACTCACGATCTAAGTTTATAGATTTGAGATGAAGTATAATTTCCTCTCCCTTAATTATAGCAAAACAACTTTTTCCCAATTGAAACCTTTTGTTTTCTATAATTAACATTGCTAGCTTGCAATACTTATCGTAATTATCATGCTCCCACTAACATGATGATTAATAGCATAACACTTATGCTCCCACTAGCTTTGACATGGACTTCTAGAAATCAATACTTTATTGACTTTCTTACCAAAGTTCAGATTTCTGATACTAGATTGTTTTGATAAGACTTTATCAAAAACATACACCTTCCCTTAGATAGCACACTTGTGTGTCTAAACAATTATGAAGAGGGATGTCGTAATCATAATGGTTAGACCTTTTTGCCACTTCTCACAAGTCCAAGTTAGTGTGCCGGTAAACCACACACGCTCCACTAACGACTTTGAGAATGCAAATATCCCAATTGCTATCTAGCTAAAATCTACTTAGTGGAAGTGTTTCCTCACCATCATTTTCATGAATCAGAGAGAAACCTTATGACACTTAGATTTATTGGTGTATGAGTTCCTACCCATATGAATTTGTCAAAACCATAATCACAAGACAAGGATAATGACAAATCCAAAACCATATGGATTGAACTCAATCTTGATTTCTTGCTACCTGGCAGCTCAAGGGCCTACCATTGCTTCCAAGTTGTTGTGCAACACATTGAGAACTCTAAGAACTCATATGCAAAGCCAACTTTAACTAGAATGGGCACAGAATATGTCAACACGATAGGTTATAAACCTCAAGTCGTGTGCTAGTGAAGAACTTCAGGTTTCATTCTTGATTAGTTCTTGAGAATTTCAAGACCTTTAAGACTCCCACTGTCCTCTTGACCTATAAGACTTCCTTGTCAAACATCCAAGAGATAGTGTGGATTCTAATCAAGACAAACACTTCACACAATTGGCCTAAGTTGGTCTTTGTTTTATCCAAAACATCACAACTTACCAATTTCAAATGTACAAAAGTAGAAAACTTTTACTCTTACATTTGACAAGTGTTTTAAACCTTCTTTAAGACATGTCACTCAAATTACAATCTTGGAGTATGACTCTAAGACTTGTATTGGAACGAAGTATGACTCATCTTCTTGATTTAACCATTTCAACAATTCAAGATCCCTTCTTCTTAGTCATAAGAATGAACTAAGACTTCCTTAGAGAACTAATTTTGATATGGTTTCTTAATCATTAAGATGATCACAAAACTGATACTCAAGTACTCTCCCATCTTTTCAGATTTGAGAAACTTTTATCCTTCTGCCTAATTTGATTCTTCTTATTCGCTCTGCCTTACATTGGAACCTTTTCCAATGTCTCAGAGTTACACTTAAGCTTGTAAGTATAATCATATTTACTGAACTCTAGTAAAATATGACGAATAGACTTATATCTTTTGTGGTGGACTTAATCAGTGCACATGACTATGTACTCGATCCCTTAGTCCATTACTTGACTCACACATCCATGTGAATAAGTAATTAGTCTTAATTTTTCCAATACTTGAAAGTTCTCATTCATCATGCTATACAACTTGCATGATTCCAAGTTCCGGTCCAATTGAGACTTGGGTGATGAGAATCTTTCCTTATTTGGTAAATTTAGACATTACCACAAATGAAGGAATCAATTTCATATTTCCACTCTTGCTATTAATGGAATCATATAAGCAACAATTTTTCCTCAAATGCCATTGTAAGGATATTTTAAAATAAATAAAATCAAAAATTTTCTTTTATTTTAAAACTATGCGGAAAAACTTATCCTTACAATCCATATGAAAACTTGTTGTTATCTATTCCTTAGCAATATCTCATAACTCCTAAGAATTAGCTCAAGAATCCGATTTTTCAAACTACGCGATAGAAATCCATCTATGCGATCAGATTCAACATATTCTTTCTTTAAGTTCCTTTACTTTTCTTTGATTCTTAAAACATTACCATGTGACCCAGTCACATCATGTATCAGGAATCTGAAAATAGAAACTTAACAGAGTTAGATTAGTGGACTTTTACCTGAAGTAGAGTCAATCTTATTGACTTTAACATCCTTAGGTAAGTTAGGCAGCTTCGCAACTAATGACCCTTACTTTGGCAATATAAACATATGGACCCTTTGATAATGGTACACAGGACTATTACAGACTTAGCTTTTCTCTTTACCATTTGTTCAACCGAGTTGACTATGGCCGATCCCTTTCCATTGGGAAGAGAATGCTTTCCTGGATTTCCTGTGTCACTATTGTCAATGTCCATAAAGTTTCAGGAAGTTGATCTTAGCAAATAGATAAGATCATAAAGGGTCTTGTCATATTCTGTTTCATAGGTGTTCCAAAAGAACTCACTATGTGACTTAGAAAGTAGTTGAGCCACTAACTTTCTCAAGACTTTGACACCCAACTCTCCCTGCTTGTCAATATGTGACTGCATCTCCAAGATGGGATCACACCTAGACCTTGCCTTGCCAATAGGGCTTGAGTGACCTTTAAACTTTTCAAGAACTTGTGGGTTAGGGAGAATAATTGGAGGAGGAGAAAGAAGTATGATATCCATGGGACATCATCTTCATTAGGAAAGCTTGTTTCAAGATATTTGGGAAGATCATAAATGTCTAAACCAGACATCTTTTTGGGAGATATTCAAGATAGTTGATTTTAAAGTCCTTAATATGACACCCAATATGAAATATTAAGGCTAGGACCCAACAGACTATTTTATAACTTAGAAGAGGTATGCCGTAATCCAAGCTATAAAACAATTTGAAGGTAGGTGAATGACGATTCACCAATTTCCACCAAGATAAACGAAATGTATTATTAGGTTTTAATTGGATTTGAAATTCCTAGATCTTTTGAGATTCATTGAACTGTTCAATGGCATGTTTCAATCTCGAGTGTGCCCTTCAGGTTTTGTGACTGGGATGCCGAGGATCACAAAACAAGGTGTGAAGTAACCATGCAAATTACTTGGTACCCTTAAGTGTTTACCCCTCAATCGATGTGCCGGTTAACCACACACGCTCCATCGATACTATGATAAACATTAAGTTACCCTTTGCCTACCTTGTTAAATACGAGTTAGTGTGCCGGTTAACCACACACGCTCCACTAACCGACTTAAACAAAGTGCAAAGTGTAATTTCATGGATTAGCACCTTATTCACATTTTCCTAAGTAACTAAGATTGGGAATTATTAAGAGTTTAGTTACTTAGTATTTATCATTAATACTTTTAATGAAGGGAGAATTATAGTCATGTCAAACCCGTTCGGCTAACGACCCTCCACCAGTCAAGCAAGCGGTGGGTGAGAGTGGACACCCATTAAGTTGCCATTTTATAGGCAACAACCTTATACCCACCTTATAGACCGGCTTCGTGAATGAGGCGTACTAGCGGTAAGACCGACTTTACTCTTATACATATATATATATTATTAACTTATAATATTATAAAGTATAAGGGTTGAATTTTAACTTTTAAAATTCTAAGGGCTAACTTGGAATTAAAGTATTCATAAGAGAAAACTTTACAAATTCCAAAACTTGAGGGCAAGTTTTGAAACTATTCAAAACTAATTAATTCCATAACTTATGTGTTTAAAGTAGTTTTAATCCAAAAACTCTTCAAGTTCCATAACTTGAGGATAAATTATGGAAGACTTTAAACTAATAAAGAATTAACCTTTTCTTTATTTTATAACTTATGGAATTAATTAAGGTTACATATTTTATTTATTTATTTATTAATGAAGTGACTCTTGAACCTCCATAACTTAAGGACAAGACTCTTCATCTTTTGTAACCATTGCCAACTTTTATGAGTTTTATGAGTCTTTAATGTGACTCTTCATGTAACTTGAGGATAAGTTACACAAACACATTTTAGAATCAACTCTTAGATTAATTTGGATTGAAAACAACTTTTTCACTCAACTTTTCTATTAATCTAAGCAACTCATAAGAACAAGATAATTCAAATCAAACTTTTTCATGTAATTAGTCTAACCTTTAAACTAATACAAAACATGAATCTATTGACAATTATCTTTGAAAATGGATTAGCATGAACATTACCACATTAAAAAACAAGTTTATAAGTTCAAAACAACTTAGGGTAATGTTCCTAGTCCATTTCTAGCCAAAAACCTCGAAGATATGCTGTCTGGGGTCCAACTCGTCGAGTGCATGAACACAACTCGGCGAGTTGGATGCATTTTGCCTTGGACTCGTCGAGTCCCTTCATGGACTCGGCGAGTCTGCTGGGCTGACAGCATCAAAACTCGATTTTTCAGCTTCTATTGCAGGTATAACAAGAAAACAAGCCTAGGCTCTGATACCACTATTGGGTTATGAGCATTCTAACACTCCTAAGTGTACATGCAACCCTAAATACCTTGCATCTATGTTTTCTCTATTATACATGCAAATATGAACATCCAAGGTATTATCCTAATCTAGCATACAAAATATCAATATAACAAGATAGAATACATACCTCTTTAATGGTGCTTGTCTTCATGAAGCTTGAGTGCTTAGTGCCCCAAGTGTGACACCTCAAATGGTTCACACAACACTAAATACACTTGGAATAACTTGAGAGAAATTAGAACACTTCATGAAATCGGCTAGCCCTCTCTCTAGAATAATCTAGTGGCCGATTTTGGTCAAGAATAATATCTATATATAGTGTTACAATTAGGGTAAACTCTAATTGTCATGACTTTCCATTTCCTTGGATCCATGGGTTCAAATACACCATGGAGCATCTAAGGAGCATCATATGGGTTTTTGGCCCAACTAGATAATCCATGGAGCATTAGCCCACTATACAAGTATGGATGATTTACACAATCAACCCATATATTTAATTAGTCTTCTTTTGATCACTTAATTAATCCTAGATTAATTCTTGATCAATACTAATTAAATAATCTTATTATTCTTATTATTAATATACTAGACCTTATAATATATTAATAACCATAAGTGTCTTATTTCTCTCATTATAGTCTATCCAAGTGCATGATGCCATGCAACCCAAATGGACCATGCCGGGTCGGGTCAAGTCTTACCAATTATAGTTATGGACTTAGACATTAATCCAACAGCATAAAGTGTTATGCTGGTAATCATTATGCTAGTGGGTGCATGGTGATTATGTTAAGTATTGCAAGTTAGCAATGTTATTTATAGAAAACAAAAGTTTCAAGTTGCTTTGAAAAGTTGTTTTGCTATAATGAAGAGAGAGAATTCTATACTTCACTCCAATTCTACAAGCTTAGATTGAGAATTTAATCTATAGTCAAGAATATATATGAATGTTATGCTGGAATAGCTCAACATAAGGAAATTCTATATATGTTGCATTCTCAAAATTCGATTATGATTACGGCATCCCTCTTCATAGTTCGAATTTTGAGAACATGGCAAATAAAAATTTTATAGCATAAATCATGTCCCATATGCTTTGGGTATAGGTTTGATTATATGTGCTATAATATTCATCCATTCTAAATTTTCCAAATGCCTAGGGCATTAAGATGGAAAAAGGAATAGAACTGGAAATGACTAAAGTGATTAAGCAAAATTGTCAAGGACAATCTGAGGTTTACCAAAGATTGGTTGCTCATGGACAATTAGAAGTATAGGGTAAGGACCATATTGACATATTTTGTAAAGAGGCAACTCTTGTTCAGAAGTGATAGTCAAAATGGTAATATGGAATTGTTTCCATAGGTGGAAGTTATTCTTTGAATCTGTGTAAGATTAAAGAACTTAATACTAAGAAAGATGTTCAAAGGAATGTACTTTAAATTTGAGACTTCATTTCCATGAAATTGTTTCCCATTGGAATACTTTGTAATGTCTATTGCCAAGTCTTTGTGACTTCTGTGCTGTAACGACCCGTTCCCGGTATGTTGATTTATTGGTAATTATAGTGAGTTTTTCAAGAGGGACTCGGCGAGTTCTAGCCTGACTCGCCGAGTAGGGTCGCGCCTGAGGGCACGCGTGAGCCGGGGACTCGGCGAGTCCATATCCCTGACTCGGCGAGTCCATCTGTCTGGGTGAAACCCTAAAATCCCCGGGTTGCCCACTATTTATACCACCTTATAGCCCCCATCCTCGCCTCCCTCACCCTGAGAACGCAGTGTTAGAACCCTAAACCTCCCTTGAAGAGATTATATGTGTTTTGGTGCCATTTTGTGAAGGTGTGAAGAAGGAGAAGAAGGAAGAAGCAAGGAGAAGTGTTGTAGTGCAAAGATCCAAGGCCAAATCAGAGTTAATTGAGGTATTTTCGGAGTTCCATCTTGTTATATGCTTTAAACTTCCATTAGAGCTCTCCTAAGAGCTAGTTGATGCTTGTTCCAAGCCTTACACTTGCATGAACGTCTTATTGAGTCGAAATATCTATGGATCTGAATGTTGGGGTGTTGTAGAGCCCAGATCTACTGTCTTTTTGGAGTTATATTGCATGATAACCATAGATCTACCCATTTTATGCATCTTTTAGCCTTATTTCCCTTATTCATGAGGTTGTACACGTAAAGTTGGAAACTTTACATGGTAGATCAGCTTATTGGACTCAGATCTATCAATTGTATGCATTGGATTCAAACAAAATCAAGTAAAAATCAGTTGCATGGCGGCAACTCGGCGAGTTGGGTCGCGAGTTCCCGATTCCTTCGTTTTTACCAGTGTCGAGTGAACCCAGTGAGCTAGAGAGTGGACTCAGCGAGTTGAGGGTGAACTCAGTGATGGAGGGACTCGGCGAGTTGTTCATCAACTCGGCGAGTCCAAGGCAATCTTCTTGGGATCAAGAACAACTTGTCGAGTTTGTTCATCCGGCTCGGCGAGTCGGATGAAGATTGTCTGAGTTCTTGGATCAAGAGGGTACTCGTCGAGTCGATGCCAGACTCGACGAGTAGCAGTGAGTAAGAGTGAAAAGTGAGAGTGGGACTCGGCGACAAGGTCAGATTGGCGTCCTATCTTCTGAAGGACAGGGCACAGGATTGGTGGGAGGAGGTCGGACATGCCATCGGGGATGATGCGGCATTGGATGCCATGACCTGGGCTGATTTCTCTACCAGGTTCAGGGCGGAGTTTGCACCAGTCATTGAGGTGCAGCAGTTAGCTAGGGAGTTTCAGGACCTTACCCAGACTACAGAGACAGTGGCGGAGATCACCGCCAAGTTCAGGGAGAGGGCCCTTCTTGTTCCTCAGTATGCAGCCGATGAGGAGATGAAGAAGGCCCGTTATCATGAGATGTTGCGGAGTGACATCCGCATGTTTGTGAGCCGGTCCAGTTGTAAAACGCTGGACGACATGATTGCCAGAGCTAGAGAGAGGGAGATTGATCTCGAGATGGAGAAGAAGAGGAAACCGGAGGCGGTTTCGGGTTCAGGCAGTGTGGGCAAAAAGCCCAAGGTTTCAGATCACAGGTCTAGGAGTCAGCAGAGCCACGGTCGGTGTGGCAAGTGTGGGAGATTGCATGAGGGGGCGTGCAAGGCAGGGAGTTCCGGATGCTACAAGTGCGGTCGGACTGGGCATTTGAGTAGAGATTGTACGGCCCCTGCTACTACGGTTACAGCATCAGATTTGATTTGCTTTCAGTGCAATCAGAGGGGACATAAAAGGTCCCAGTGTCCCAGTTTAGCTGCAGCAGGGAAGGTGGTTGCACCTGCCCCTGCCACCTTGAGGATTACGGATGGCCAGCAAGGCCGAGCTGATGCGCTGATGGCGAAGAGCAGGGCATTTCAGATGACAGCAGAGGAGGCGCGAGCGACTCCTGATGTGGTGACGGGTATGAATCTTTCCTTCATCTTTAATTGTTATTATATCGTTTGAATATTACTTGATGATATGTTTTATTTAGGGTCGTTCTCGGTGAACGACATCCCTGCTTTGGTATTGTTCGATTCGGGGGCTACCCGATCATTTGTATCGCTTGCGCTTAGCAAGAGATTTAGCAGAGCTCCAGGGGAGCTGGATTGTCCACTAGAGGTTGAGATAGCAGATGATAGGACCGTGAGGGTCGGCAGAGTGCATAGAGGGTGTTCCCTCCAGATATTTGATGAGCAGTTTTCAGTGGACCTGGTTCCTATTCCCCTGCGTGGGAATAAAGTTATTGTGGGCATGGATTGGCTCAGCCCCAATGGGGCGGTGATTGATTGTGAGCTTCAGCTAGTGAGGGTTCGCACTCCCAGTGGGGGAGAGATAGTGATTCAGGGCGAGAGGCCCCAGCGAGGACCGATCTTTTGTTCCGCCGCAAGGGCGAGGCGTTATGTTCAGCAGGGTTGCGCCGGTTTTGTAGCTTACGTCTTGGATGACCGGGAGAAGGGCAAGACGACGATTGATGATGTTCCTATTGTTCGTGACTACCCGGATGTGTTTCCCGAGGATTTTCCGGGGATACCTCCAGAGAGGCAGGTTGAGTTCAGGATCGACCTAGTTCCTGGTGTGGGTCCGATAGCCAAAGCACCGTATCGACTTGCTCCCCCTGAGATGCAGGAGTTGTCTACACAGCTTTAGGAGCTGTTAGACAAGGGTTTCATTCGGCCGAGCAGTTCGCCTTGGGGAGCGCCGATCTTATTTGTGAGGAAGAAGGATGGGTCGCATCGTATGTGCATTGATTATCGGGAGTTGAACAAAGTAACGGTAAAGAACCGTTACCCACTTCCGAGGATAGATGACTTGTTTGATCAGCTTCAGGGAGCGTCTTGGTTCTCCAAGATCGATCTACGCTCCGGTTACCATCAGATGAGGGTTAAAGATGAGGATGTACAGAAGACTGCTTTCAGGACCCGGTATGGTCATTATGAGTTCGTGGTGATGCCATTTGGGCTCACCAATGCCCCAGCCGCGTTCATGGATCTCATGAACCGCGTGTGCAGACCGATGCTGGATCGGTCAGTGATAGTGTTTATAGATGACATCTTGGTGTATTCCAAGACACAGGGGCAGCACGAGGAGCACCTGCGGGAGGTGTTGGAGACTTTGAGGAGGGAGAGACTTTTCGCAAAGTTCTCCAAGTGTGAGTTCTGGTTGCGCGAGGTGCAGTTTCTTGGTCATCTCGTCAACCAGAAGGGTATTTTGGTAGATCCGGCCAAGATTGAGGCCGTGATGCAGTGGGAGGTCCCGAGGTCTCCATCTGAGATTCGGAGCTTCCTGGGGTTGGCAGGGTATTATCGGAGATTTATTCAGGACTTCTCCAAGATAGCAGTGCCGCTCACCCGGCTAACCAAGAAGTCGGTGGTTTTTCGTTGGGGGCCTGAGCAGCAGGCGGCGTTCGAGACTCTCAGGCAGAGATTGTGCGAGGCTCCGATCCTTACCTTTCCAGAAGGAGTAGAGGATTTCGTAGTCTATTGTGATGCATCGATCACAGGTATGGGAGCAGTATTGATGCAGCGAGGCCATGTAGTAGCTTATGCCTCGAGACAGTTGAAACCTCACGAGGCTAATTATCCTACCCACGATTTGGAGCTGGGGGCAGTTGTGTTTGCCCTCAAGATTTGGAGACATTACCTTTATGGGGTCCGCTGTACTATTTACACGGATCACAAGAGTTTGCGATATCTTATGGATCAGCCGAGTTTGAACATGAGGCAGAGGAGATGGTTAGACGTGCTGAAGGACTATGACTGTGAGATCCTTTATCATCCAGGGAAGGCCAATGTGGTGGCCGACGCCCTGAGCCGCAAGGTGTCGACGGCCCCTATCAGAGATCTGTGTATGAGGATGACAGTGATCACTCCGTTGTTGGAGCGGATCAAGGAGGCTCAGATGGAGGGCCTCAAGGAGGAGAGGCTGAAGTGCAAGAGGATAGTGGGCCGAGTAGCTTCGTTTGATAATGACAGTCGGGGTTTGTTGACGCTTCATGGTAGGGTGTGGGTACCGTACTGGGGTGGGGTACGGCAAGTATTGATGGACGAGGCTCATAATTCTCGATTTTCTATCCACCCAGGAGCGACGAAGATGTATCGAGATCTTCGACCTGATTATTGGTGGCCCTGCATGAAGCGAGATATCGCTTGGTATGTGGAGAGATGTTTGACCTGCCGGAAGGTCAAGGCGGAGCACCAGAGACCTCACGACAAGATGCAGCCGTTAGACATTCCCGTGTGGAAATGGGAGGATATCACCATGGATTTTGTCACCAAACTCCCCAGGACCGCACGCGGGGTGGACTCGATATGGGTAGTAGTGGATCGGTTGACGAAGAGTGCCCATTTTATTCCGATTCAGGAGAGTATATCGGTGGAAAAGTTAGTCGATATCTATGTGCGAGAGATTGTGGCACGTCATGGAGTGCCGGTATCGGTGGTGTCGGACCGAGATGTTCGTTTCACGTCCAGATTCTGGAAGCGATTCCACGACGAGATGGGTACTCGTCTCCATTTCAGCACCGCTTTTCATCCTCAGACTGACGGGCAGAGCGAGAGGACGATTCAGACTCTCGAGGACATGCTTAGGGCATGTGTTTTAGATTTTGGGGGCAGTTGGGATACGTATCTTCCGTTAGCGGAATTCTCGTATAACAACAGTTATCATGCGAGTATTGATCGACCTCCTTTTGAGATGTTATATGGCAGGAAGTGCAGGACCCTGATTTGTTGGGGCGAGGTCGGTCAGCGAGTTATAGGGAGCACCGAAGTGGTGCTCAAGACGACGGAATTGATCCAGCAGGTCCGTAGTAGGCTGCAGACTGCGCAGAGTCGGCAGAAGAGCTACGCCGACAGGAGGCGTTTGGACTTGGAGTTCCAGGTGGGAGATATGGTTCTTCTGAAAGTCTCACCTTGGAAAGGTGTCATCAGGTTCCGGAAGAGGGGCAAATTGGGCCCCAGATTTATTGGTCCTTTCAGGGTTTTGGCCCGGGTGGGTCGGGTTGCTTATCGGTTAGATCTCCCTGAGGAGCTTAGTCAGATACACAACACCTTCCACGTGTCGCAGTTGAGGAAGTGTTTGGTGGATGAGACAGCAGTCGTTCCCTTAGAGGACATTCAGGTTGATAGCGGCCTAAATTATATCGAGAAGCCGGTCGCGATTCTGGAACGGAAGACCAAGACCTTGAGGAACAAGGTAATTCAGCTAGTAAAGGTGCAGTGGCAGCACCGGAAGGGGTCTGAATGGACGTGGGAGGCTGAAGAGGAAATGAGAGCGCACTACCCGGAGTTATTTGCAGATCCAGCCGTAGCAGACTTCGAGGACGAAGTCTGAGACAAGTGGGGGAGAATTGTAACGACCCGTTCCCGGTATGTTGATTTATTGGTAATTATAGTGAGTTTTTCAAGAGGGACTCGGCGAGTTCTAGCCTGACTCGCCGAGTAGGGTCGCGCCTGAGGGCACGCGTGAGCCGGGGACTCGGCGAGTCCATATCCTTGACTCGGCGAGTCCATCTGTCTGGGTGAAACCCTAAAATCCCCGGGTTGCCCACTATTTATACCACCTTATAGCCCCCATCCTCGCCTCCCTCACCCTGAGAACGCAGTGTTAGAACCCTAAACCCCCCTTGAATTGATTATATGTGTTTTGGTGCCATTTTGTGAAGGTGTGAAGAAGGAGAAGAAGGAAGAAGCAAGGAGAAGTGTTGTAGTGCAAAGATCCAAGGCCAAATCAGAGTTAATTGAGGTATTTTCGGAGTTCCATCTTGTCATATGCTTTAAACTTCCATTAGAGCTCTCCTAAGAGCTAGTTGATGCTTGTTCCAAGCCTTACACTTGCATGAACGTCTTATTGAGTCGAAATATCTATGGATCTGAATGTTGGGGTGTTGTAGAGCCCAGATCTACTGTCTTTTTGGAGTTATATTGCATGATAACCATAGATCTACCCATTTTATGCATCTTTTAGCCTTGTTTCCCTTATTCATGAGGTTGTACACGTAAAGTTGGAAACTTTACGTGGTAAATCAGCTTATTGGACTCAGATCTATCAATTGTATGCATTGGATTCAAACAAAATCAAGTAAAAATCAGTTGCATGGCGGCAACTCGGCGAGTCGGAAGAACGACTCGGCGAGTTGGGTCGCGAGTTCCCGATTCCTTCATTTTTACCAGTGTCAAGTGAACCCAGTGAGCTAGAGAGTGGACTCAGCGAGTTGAGGGTGAACTCAGTGATGGAGGGACTCGGCGAGTTGTTCATCAACTCGGCGAGTCCAAGGCAATCTTTTTGGGATCAAGAACAACTCGTCGAGTTTGTTCATCCGGCTCGGCGAGTCGGATGAAGATTGTCTGAGTTCTTGGATCAAGAGGGTACTCGTCGAGTTGATGCCAGACTCGACGAGTAGCAGTGAGTAAGAGTGAAAAGTGAGAGTGGGACTCGGCGAGTTGGGTGGCCCAACTCGGCGAGTCAGCCCAAAAGATAATTGACTTTGACCGAGGGTAAAAGAGTCATTTTACCCCAAGCGCAGTGTTTAGTATTTGATTGAGTGTGTTTATGGACTTGTAGCCGAGGAGATTCAGGAGCAGCCGCCGTTAGCTTTCCGAGCCACACACTCAGCAGCCAGCTTACGAGGTGAGTTTCCTTCCAGTAGGAACGGGTCTAAGGCCACAATGCCGGCCCATTCAGTTAGCAGTAGCTTCCGGATTTAGGTCCGATGCAGTAGTTAGTATGTTCGATGCCTTCGTGGCTCGAACAGGATTTATGTGCTATGTTTTATGTGTTAAGTATTATGTGTTCCGGGCCACGGCCCGATGTAGCATGTCGTATATGTGTTATGCTAGTTGATGTGTTATGCTATGCCATGTTCAGCCAGTCAGTTCCGGACTTCGGTCCGATGCAGGGGACAAGGTCCCAGTCAGTTCCGGACTTCGGTCCGATGCAGTTAGTTCCGGACTTCGGTCCGATGCAGGGGACAAGGTCCCAGTTAGTTCCGGACTTCGGTCCGATGCAGGGGACAAGGTCCCAGTTAGTTCCGGACTTCGGTCCGATGCAGTTAGTTCCGGACTTCGGTCCGATGCAGTTTCCGGGCTTCGGCCCGATGCAGTGGGCAAGGCCCAATATGTGTTATTATGTGTTATTGTATGGTATGTGGTAGTTTGGGGGAGCTCACTAAGCTTCATGCTTACAGTTCCAGTTTTGGTTTCAGGTACTTCCGCAAGCAAAGGGAAGAGCTCGGGGTGACAGCATCGCACACACCACAACATAGCTTTTATCCTGGGGATGTCTCTTGATGTTTTGGGTTGATGTAGTATGATACAGTTTTCCGCACAATATTTTATTATGTTTTGGGGATACATCGCGTATGTTTTATGTTATGTTACTTATATTATGGTTTTGATTATATTGAAAAAAGAAAATTTTTGGGTCGTGTTTTTGGGTCGTTTCATGTGCACAATCATTACAAGGGGATCATTGCATATAAGTTTAGAATCTAACATATTACAGTAAATGACAAGAGTTTGGTATTCTTGCATTTACAACAAGGATTGGAATTGTGAAATGAGCATCATTGGAATATTGACAATTGATCTATTTCACAAAGAGAGGACCATATGTAAACATAGTATGCATACTTGGAGTATGGCATAATTGTTGTTTGGAAAAACATAGTGTATGTGCTTGGAGCATGGGACAACTAATGTTTTAATTCAAGCATAAAGTTGATTAATCGAAACATAAATAATGAGTAATCAATATGGTGCTTAGATAAAAGTTGTTTTATTTACACCCAAGTGTTGGGGCCATATAGGATTAATTATTATTCTTGTGTTTCACTTTGCATGTTTTGACTTCCAGAATAAATATGTTATGGAATATATCATATTATTCAAACCATCCACAGTCAGTCATATGTTGGAAGTAGATATGAATCAAGACTGTCATGAATTTGGCTTGTATGATTTGTCTAAAGTGCTTTAGACAATGCAATGGTTGCTACAACATTCATGAGTACTCATAAAGGCTGAGTATTGGATTCAACCCACGCTCACTTGCATCACTTCATGGAATTTATCTCGAGTGATCGTGAGACGGTAATATCATATAAATCTTCAAACCTAGAGATATGAGTTGTTGACTATGAGTTGGTTATTCATTGATTGTACGAAAACGCATTGGTAACTCGATGTTATAAAACGTGCCTTTGTGAATAATTCAACAAGTAGTTAGTACAAGCATATCAGTCAAAGTTTATCTGTTCCTTCTAGAAATAGAAGCGATATCTGGGCCCCTCGATGATTTGGTTTTGACCTATGTACCGGGCCCGGTCAGAACCTAATTGATGTGTTTAATTTAGTTCTATGTCGAAACAAATCGGAGATCGAGAAACAAATGCTGGACAATAAGTAAGACCATGTTCCATGTGTTTGTCCGGCTGATATCATGAGAACAGAGGATTATATGATCACTTATCTTAAATGGCGTATCATCATCATCTCAGTTCCAAGAGACTTTGAAAGAGCTATGATTGCTAGTCGGATTTTGAAGTCGTATTTGCAAATATAGTTATTAGACTTATCCAAGTGGGAGACTGTTGGATATGGTGTCTAAGTCCATAACTTTATTTGGTATGAACTTGACCCGACCCGGCATGGTCCATTTGGGTTGCATGGCATTGCAATACTTGGATAGACTAAATGAGAGAATAAGGCACTTATGATTATTAATATATTATAAGTTCTAATATATTAATAATATTATTATTTAATTGGTATTTGATCAAGTATTAATCTAGAATTAATTTGGTGATCAAAGTGAGACTAATTAAATATATAGGGTTGATTATGACAATCATCAATTCTTTTATGGTGGATTAATGATCCATGGTTTATGGGTTTGGTTATAACCATATGGAGCTCCATGGATAGTCCATGGGAGTTACAAACCCATGGGTCATGAGAAATGAAGAGTCATGACAATTAGGGTTTACATTTGTAACTCCTAATTATGACACACTATAAAAGAAACCCTATAGCATGCAAGATTTGCACTAGAGTATTCTTGTGAGGTCATAGCTGATTTTGGAGTGTAGAAATATTCTCTCCAGTTATTCCAAGGTTGCAGTGTTGTGTGAAACATTTGAGGCACAACATTTGGGGTGCTAGGCTCACAAAGTCTTGAAGGAATCCAAGCGACAACAAGGTATGTATTTCTACTAGTTCTTTATGTTTTATGTGATCCCCATGCCATGCTAGTTAGGAAATAACCTTGAAAAAGAAATTTGCATGTATATAGAGAAAACATAGATTCAAGGTTATTAGGGTTGCATGTACACTTAGGAAGTGTTAGAATGCTCAAAACCCAACAACAAGTTGATTCACGTTAGGCTTAGTTTAAGAAATGATGAAAAATATCGAAAAGGCAAATGCAATGTGGGAGATACACCATGTGCATGATATGGGTGGATTGTTTATGAATGTTAGTTTCATTTCAACTATTTATTTCATGAGTATGTAATTATTTATAGTTTTGTGGTTATCATGATTTCTTTTACATAATCATTTGCTAAAAAGGATGAAATTTTGTTAGTTTAAAGGGTATTAAGTGGTGATTCATTACGAGGTTTTTGAATTTGGTATGATTTTCAGGATTTTGTTTAATAGGTGTTGTTTTTTATTCAATTTCTAGACTATAAGTTGTAATTTACTCTAGGTATCTATAACTGGTTGTATAATTGTGTTTTTGTTTTACCTGTAAATATAATGTGAAATTGTGTTTATGATTAAGTAGCTCGAAGTTGTTCAAAATCCTAATTTGGCCCTAATTGCATGGGTATAAAAGCTAGTAACTTTGTATAATCAAGATCTTAAATCGCCCATTTAACATCGTGATTTTCACCATGCAAAATTTATTTATTTTGATGAACATTTAACAAAAAATTGCAACGAAAGTCTTTTAGACATTATTTCAAAAACAATTACTCACGTTACCTTAATTCCAAAAACAAACCAAAAGAAACAGTTTAAGTTTTAATAAACCAAAGCGATCAAATGACCACCATAACAATTCCAAATGGTATTAACTAAACATGAAAAGGAACAATTTACCTAATAAGCTTGTAACATCCCAATACAAGGCTTGTAACATCCCAAAACAATGATAAATACAAGGCAAACATGACAGACATGACAAACAAAAACAAGAAACAAGTGTCAGTAATTGTTTAGTGAGCCAACAAGTTATATAGTGTCAAAGTGAAAACATACAACCCCCTTAACAGGTCAATCATTTGAATTTTCAACACATAACAAGTTTTCAGCTTTACAAAGTACATATCATCGCATACAATTATTATACATTGCTTTAACGTTGCATTATATATTTTACTTGTGTTTTTCAATTTTGTAATTACTTGTCCTCGCTCCTCATTATAATTATTTAATAATAATAGTTCATCGCTATAATTACACACTCTCGCTCTTTGTAATTACTATTATTAATTTCCACTGCCCACAGGTCCCTACATCGATAATTGAGTTTCTACACCGCTCAACCCTAAAAGGATACCCAATTCACTACTAGCATGTTTGACTTGATTGATTCATGAGGTGAGGTGCAACTCTCACCGAGACATGGCCGTCTTGTTTCATAATGTTTTATACTTCGATATTGTGTAGTACAAGTCTTTCATGATGTCGTTAAGGATTGATACAAACTATGTCGAATCTAACCATGACACACCTCCCATATCTCGTGTGATGTTTACGTTATCTTTTCTTGTAGAGCCAACATCACTCTATTTTACATATCCTCGGTGAACCATGTGTCGAATTGATCGGATAGAGAAAACATTCGACTGACTTTCCTCGTATAACCAACATTAACTGACTTCCCTCGTAGATTCAACATTACTTGGTTGTCCTTGTAGATCTCACCATTACCTTGATTTCCTCATGGAGCTAACATTACTCCTTGAGTATCTTACAACACTTAGGCAGTTGCATAATCCAGATAGGGTATGCACCTACTTAAGGTCACTACCATCTCCCCTTTATGGATATTCCCCCTTGCTTTTAATTATTTATAATGATATATAAAAAAGCCATTTTCATTTCATATTATTATATATAATGTTCAACGTTTAATTATTACATAATACATCACTAGAATATGATTGCCCTAACATCTTTGATAATCTAATATCCCATGAAATAGCATGCAAACATCATCATACAACACAAATCATAGTCCTCCGGCTAGCATGAACCAATCATCACAATTCATACCAAATCATAACATAAATTATCTAGCATGCAATACGCCTTAAATAATTATTTCATAGTAGAGCGTCAACTTTTCCAGCACATATATCATACACAAACATGGACACACATCACAACATATCCAATTTGGATGCACTGGTCGTTTAGTCTATCTAGCATGGGTTTAACATCACCTAGCGTATCATATCATCATAGATATCATCTAGCATACTTAACACCCTAAAGTTTATACCACAACCACATAACATATTTCTAGCACATAACATAAACATTCCATATCACACACAAGTTATACTAATTCGGATCAATCGATTCGTTGTAAAGAATTGCATATTATCAACCTTGTACTAAAGTTGTAAAAAGATTGTCGTGCCTCTAATCCAAGTGTAGTGAGTTAGGAACATAGGAAATCAACACTTCAACAAACAAATAAAACACCCTAAAAGACGATATAACAACAGATAGAAAGAAGCGCACCAGACCCGATCAACGATCGCGAAAACAATAAACACTAA
The DNA here is from genome assembly GCF_052625555.1 of Lactuca saligna. NCBI lineage: Eukaryota > Viridiplantae > Streptophyta > Magnoliopsida > Asterales > Asteraceae > Lactuca > Lactuca saligna. The sequence goes on from NC_136422.1 coordinate 148,385,873, forward strand.
AAACCTGTAAGCGTGTCGTGATTCTATCATGGCGTGTCGCTCCTGGTCATTAAAACCATTCTCTATACTTTCAATATTTATCGTTCTAGACCAAACCTATTCCTACTTTGTGGTTAGTTTAACCTCAAGAACCCATCTTAGGATTGTTGGATTGATTGGGGAGTTCGTGATGGCATCAGGGCACTAAAACAACACCAAAACCCCACACACAAGCCAAGACTACCACCTACATGACTTCTAATGACTTGGAAACAAAATTAAGAGATAAGGGAGTGATTCATACCTCCTAGAAATTTGTGATGATGCAAGGAGCAAGGTAGGACAGAAAGAATCGAGCAACACACCAAGAATCCACCAACAATGACCCTGCCACTCTTCAACTGATTACAATACTAAAGATAAAAGGCACCAAAGAACTCTCCCTCACTTTAGGATGTGTTGGATGCAAATAGGATGGAAATCTCATATTTTAAGGTTAGCTACATTAAATCACCCATAACTTCCTCATTTGGCTCTCAAAGTATCATAAATGCCTCCTAAGCCCATGTACATGACCAAACTTCATTTTATTACACTTGAAACCCCAAAATGAACTTTAAATCAATGTAAAAGTTAGTATAAGATTAAAAATTAACAGAACCCTAACCCTTAATAATGGAAGGAAAATTCAGGACGCTACAATCATCCCCTCCTTAAAAGAATTTCATCCCAAAATCAGGTGCCAACACGAACATGCGAGGATAACAAACCTTCAAGTCCACTTTAACCTCCTAAGTCATTTCGACTCATGCTTTATCTTCCATTGGACCTTAATGAGCTTGACTCATTTCTTCTACAACTACTTGATTATATTATCCAATATAACTATCGACTCTTCTACCAGGCGCTTCGTCTCATTATTTCGCAACTTGTCTAATAGTAAGACAATCAATCCTAACTTGCCTCATTTTCCAAAAATAATAATTACCCTCTAATATGAGACTTTTAGCATCACTTTCTCACCCACCTCTAAAGTCTTTGATCAAAACTCCATGACATAAAACTCTACCTGACGTGGCGGAGGTACACTTAACAAATTGTCAGGGAGAATGATACGTATTTTATGTACTGAGTAATAGACCTACTAATCTAGACTAACTAATACACAATAGGCATTGTACCTAATTGAATAACATGATAGTTCATGTAAGCATGGTATCGAACACACGGAACAAAAACAACAATTATATTACTACTAGATGTGAACTAATTTAAACAATTAATAAAATAGGGTGGTTTTATAGTTTTGAATGTCTAGAAACTTAAACACTAATTATCAAAAAACATCATATTAATACTAAAGAAGAGAACAAAGAAACAAGTTAAGAATTTCAAGAGACTTTTGCTTAGATGCGATTCACTTGCTCTAATGGTTGATTTAGTAGAACGTGCAATGGATTGAGTTCTTTGTTGCTTACTGATTCCTAAGTTGATTAAACTTTATGATCAAAAGAATAATCCTTTAGTAAAACTAACTCATTTATACATTGATCAAGTGGATAAACAAATAAGATTACTAGTATTAAGTTTGAGTTAAGCTAGACTTGAAATAATGATTCACATTAATGGATAATAACATCAATTCAACACATGAATGATCATCACATATTAGCTTCCATATTAATTTACCTACTCTTTTATTTATCCCCATGTTTATGATCAAAACACTAGTCTTACAACTTTGATGGACACAAATATATAAGATTCAAGTTTACCAAATAAGAATGATCATCTAATTCAGAAAAACTCAGTAATAAAAAAAATAGTTATCATTAACACAAAAGGGTCTTTGACAAGCTATCATAACAAATAAACAACTAGCAAGAATCCAAATCCACTTAATCAACACATAACATGCAAGTTCATATACTCTAAATGAAAGTTAGGGTTTTTAGCCCATAACTACCATAGACAAACACATAAAAACGGATTCTACTATGCTATACATGATAAAAAAAAGTAAATAAGTAATTAAGAGTGATGTTGCCTTTAGATCTCATAAAAATCAAGCCTTCAATCGATCTTTGTGTTCCAGAACCTCCAAGGAATGTTCATGGCCTCCTAAAGTTGATAATAGCTTCCATCATTCATTAGGGTTAAATATATACGATTAAAATAACTGATATCCCCCTGATTAAGGGATGTATACATGTCTAAGTAAAGTTCTGATCGTAATCACAAAGATTATGGATCATATATATATATATATATATATATATATATATATATATATATATATATATATATATATAGGGTTAGGTTATATTGTTTTTACTAACTATTATTGTGTGCCAGAATGCATAGATCTGGACCATCGGATGGAACATAATCAAATGTCATGATTTGAGGGTCTATGGTAGTAGAATAGGATAGCATGTACCATATAATCACACAAATTTCAGCATAAAGGCATTTTAGTCAATTAACCTATATTAAAAAAGGAAATTTTCGGATTTTTAGGGATGATTAATTCCTTTATTTTTTAAAAATCTGAATATTTTAAATTAATTCAAATTTAAAAATCCGATTTTATTCTGTCAGAATGATAAAATGTCAACCATAAACTAGTAAATGTATTTTTCGATTTTATTCTGTTAGAATGGCAGAATGCCAAACATAAACTAGTAAATACATTATGAAAGAATACACAAAATCGATTCTTGAACTAATAATATATCAAAAAATTACATTGTATGATTGTAATTCATTGAATAATAACAAACATTTTGAAAGAATAAACAAGTATAATTCTTAAAAAATAACAACATTCTTATAAAATGAGTGTGATCATTATTTAATTTATTCTTCAACCCTTTCCCATCAGGTCTTCAAGCCATTCTTGAAGCCTTTTCTACCAGAAATTCATTGCCAAGTAATTTGTAGTGATACACTTGTAAAACCTGCACATTAAATATACAAATAATTAACTACAATTCTATCAGAATACAACAAACAATATTCTTACAAAATAAACTATTCTGCAAGAATATTATTTAAGAATTTGTATTATCAAGAATATATCCAACAAACAAAATAAGGAACTAGCATCAACCTATTCTGACAGAATAAGGAACTAACATTCTTCGGGTTCCATGTGTTTCTTCTCGATATGTTCAATGTATTTAACTGCAAATTCTAACAGAATAAGGAACTAGCATCAACCTGTTGTTATGAAAATGGCATCCAACCCAATCTAAATTGAGTTATATAGTTATGAAAAGAATAAGGAACAAAGTGAAGTAAAAACATTAATGATTTTTAACTATTTTTTCATTGAGACATTTTATCAAACACGTGGTGTGCTTCTTCAGTTTCTTCACAAAAAATTAGTGATAGTCTTACCAATTCAGTTTCTTGAATTCAAGAAACAACCCCAAACAACCATGAGTTATATCCCATCCATTATCATAAATTTTTTCAGGAAAACCCAAACATCCAAATTTACATGGATTCAAATCAAAATAAGATGAAGAAGAAGATCACCTGTTGGCCATGGAAACAATAAAGAAGATCAAAAACTGCAAACTTTATGAAATTGAATGTCCCATTTGAATGAAACATCAACTTCGATTCATAACGAATTAACCTTTTTTTATCAATTAATTGAAAGAAAGAATAAAGAACATCAAAAAATACATATCTAACGATTATAAATAAGACTTCAAAGTTCAAACGATAAAGGCTTTATACAAAATCTCGGATAGATCCCGATGATGATGAAGGCCGATCAACAATTTGATGGTGGTGGAATAGCCACTTGTTGCGGATTTGGTCGACAATGAAGACCACCAAGCATAAAGAAGTTGGAACAATGGTGGTCGGCGGACTAGGAGGTGTTGGTGATGTACGTCTCTGGAACAAACGGTGGTGTAGGGTTTTAATAGGTAAATAAAAATTGATCCCTTAAATAAATGGATATTAGTTGTTAATTTTGGATATTCATTAATACATATATGTAATATTACTAATTTACCCTTATTTATTTATTTAATTAATTAATTATTTGCTAATTTCTGATTGGTGCATTTAGGCACACAATATTTGTTAAAAACATTTGAACCTATCTCTCTCTCTCTCTCTATATATATATATATATATATATATATATATATATATATATATATATATATATATATATATATATATATATATATATATGGTTAAGTTCAAATGAGAACACTATTTAATGTGAGAACGTGAAAACACTACTTTATGTTACTATTCTACTATGAATTTAATATGTATACTATTGTAGTAATTATAATATGAATATATTCAATTTTATATTTCTATTATACTATAAAAATTATATATATATATATATATATATATATATATATATATATATATATATATATAGTAATTTAGTAAATTTTAATGTGAATGTTAAATATGTGATTGTTCATATATTCGGTGATTAATAATGTTATAAAGTTGTACATACAAAATTTTAATGCGAATATTAATGTGTGATTGTTCATACATTTGTTGATGAATAATGTCACATCGTTGTATATGCAAAATTCATAGTAGAATAGTAATATAAAATAGTGTTCTCACGTTCTCACATTAAATTGTGTTCTCATTTGAACTTAACCCTATATATATATATATATATATATATATATATATATATATATATATATATATATATGTATAACTGCCAAATATACAAGAGATCATCAAGATCATTATCTTCACGTTTACCAAAGTTTACCAAATAAGAATGATCATAATATGAATTCAGAAAAACTCAAAACGGATTCTACTTTGCTAAACATGATCTAAACAAAGTAAATAAGTAATTAAGAGTGATGTTGCCTTTAGATCTCATCAAAATCAAGCCTTTAATCGATCTTTGTGTTCTAGAACCTCCAAGGAATGTTCATGGCCTCCTAAAGTCGATAATAGCTTCCATCATTCATTAGGGTTAAATATATACGATTAAAATAACTGATATCCCCCTGATTAAGGGATGTATACCTGTCTAAGTAAAGTTCTGATCGTAATCACAAAGATTATGGATATATATATATATATATATATATGTATATATATATATATATATATATATATATATATGGTTAAGTTCAAATGAGAACACTATTCAATTATACTATAAAAATTATATATATATATATATATATATATATATATATATATATATATATATATATATATAGTAATTTAGTAAATTCTAATGTGAATGTTAAATATGTGATTGTTCATATATTCGATGATGAATAATGTTATAAAGTTGTATATACAAAATTTTAATGTGAATATTAATGTGTGATTGTTCGTATATTTGTTGATGAATAATGTCACATCGTTGTATATACAAAATTCATAGTAGAATAGTAACATAAAATAGTGTTCTCACGTTCTCACATTAAATAGTGTTCTCATTTGAACTTAACCCTATATATATATATATATATATATATATATATATATATATATATATATATATATATATATAACTGCCAAATATACAAGAGATCATCAAGATCATTATCTTCACGTTGACACTAATAAGGTCTTTTGTTGGCGCTGGCGCTGGTAGTGATGCTGGCGGTCAGTGTGTAATGTTTGACTTATCAAATCATAAGGTGTGAACTTATGTTTATTACAAAATTTATTGTTGCATCGATAAAATTAAGTGTAAAAATAAAATATTATTTAGAATAAATAATCTTAACAAAAGTTGTAGTAATCGTGATGACGATTTTGTGAGTATAAAGAATGCCAAAATTTGACTTCTAATGAGGAAGTTATGATTTTGTCAAAGTTTCGCATTTAGTCCTAGACAATAATGGAGAGCAATTGTTTGTTAGTCAAAACAATATAAATGAAAGTTGATATCCTTGTAAATAGGAATTCGTTATTTGTCGATATGCAAAACATCAAGAACGAAGTTCGTATGAAGAAGTTATGATTTATAATAGCGTATTTATGCAATAAAATAAAGTATAAATCATATATATATATATATATATATATATATATATATATATATATACACACATACACGCACGCACATATACATACGTATTTATAGGTCATAAAAAATGTATCGACGATGTGGTCGATATAAGACTAATATTGAATACATTAAACATTAGTTTAGTACAAATATCATTACATCTATTTAAAATTGTACTATTAAGGGTCGTTTAAGTAATTATAAGGGTGATTTTTGAAATTTTGTTTACTATAAATAAGAGGCTATGGGGTCTCATATTTTTTGCACCAATTCTCTTTCAAGATTCTTATTCTTCTTACCCTCGAGTATGCGGTCCCTCGTGATTCGACATCTCTTTTTGTAGTTTTAGTATAGTAACCTGAGCGCTGGAAGAATCTTCTAGAAGAAAGATTCAACGATGAATTTCTACCCGCAGAGTTTCTAAATTTTCGCTAGACGATCTCGTAAGGTTGTTTAAAAGGAATAGTTGAATTATTAGTCATGGAGCTAGCTTTCCTGTGGATCTTCCACCTAATCAAGTGAGTGCATAAGTATTTTCATGAGCATGATTTAATGATTATACAACATGACAATCTTAATACAAGTATTATTACTTAGAAAGCTTTAAGGTATACTGAATACTTACCGGTTAAAATGTGTGTTTTACACACACACACACACACACACACATATATATATATATATAATACACACATATTGGTAGGATGAAAAATATTCCGTGAATTAGGAAAAATATTTTGGAAATTAATTACATGCATCATAGAATTGTCTAATATAAAGAATGACTTATAAGAAATGTTTAGTTCAAAGTAAGTTAAAGAAGTACTTAGTTATACCATGTGTCCCAATGATATTGCATTTACGGGAAATTTGTATTAAGAGTTGACTATTCATATTATAGTCTGGCCTAGTTATAAACTAATATTTACAAGGGACGTTGAAATATAAATAGATTAAATAAGTGGGTAGTAATCATACAAGTTATGTATGCGAGGTTGGGGTAGAGAGTAGCACACTATTCTATGGGGTGTGTGTAAGATTGGATCATAGATGAGAGTTTTGTTTCCATGCCACTATCACGAGTCCGAGTGCGGGTTCCATACAAGTCATATGTCAGAGTAAGATGACGAACACTAACAATTCTAGATAGTTCAGTGGAACACTAGCAAGTAGGGGTGTTGATCGGGTAATTTTTTGGATTTCGGGTAATTCGGGTTTTTCATGTTAAAAAAAATACCCGTTGCCCGACCAAAATTAAATTCGGGTAATTCGTGTAGTGGGTCGAGTTTGGGTAATTCGGATATTACCCGAAATATATAATTTTTTAATGGAACTTGAAATAAATTTAATGAAATAAATATGTCGTGCTCTATTAGTCTTGTTTATATAAACAAACGAGGCATAAACGAAGTTACTCAAACTTTAAACATTGAGATTTTTTAGTCAATAAGATATCAAGTACTCTTTTAACATCTTAATCTAGTCTAATAAGATGTTAAAAAACAAATACTTAAAGATCTTAGTTTAAAAGTTTAAAATGTTTAAGATAATTGTATCCATAAGTTTTGTCATGTTCTGAAGTTTCATCAAGATAATGAGTTTGTTAGCTGCAATAAAAACTATAATCTAGAAAACAGTTAAGTTTTAAAGAACATGGTGACATATAAACAATTGCATTTAATATTGGTATCATACTGTCATAATAAAAGATATTCAAGTTTTACAATAATGACAGTTAGTTTAAGTGATTAAATACATGCTACAGAGTACATGTCACACCCCGAAACCGATGGCGGAAACGTTCCGGGGCGGAGGACGTCATGTAAAGTATCACAACCAATGTACATAGCAAGCATAGTAAACACAACCATTACATTACATAGGAATATTTACATTTGTTTGAAAGTAAGAAAATACATGTTTATATAAACATCAATACAAACAAAAGTAAAGACGAGACTTCTATATGCTCCGTCTTCTCTAAAAGATTGTGGGATACATGTCTAACGAGAACCTGAGAATACAAGCAGTTTTAAAAATATCAGCATAAAGCTGGTGAGTTCATAAGCATGTTTTGTTTCTGGTAAAAGAATAAGTTTCCTTTGATTTTATGAAAAAGTTGTTTCCCAAGAAAATCCCATATTTTCTTATAAAAGTAGTTTGGTTATTCATTTGTTACACAATCTGTTCATGAAAAGTAAAGTTATCCCAGGAAAAATCCTTATTTTCCTTAAAAGTTGGCGGATTGGTTATCGATTCGGAATGAAGTGTACAAGTATCTACCATACTTGTATTGTTAAGTGAAGTTTTCTGAAAGCCTGGTTATCCTTGAGAAGTACATTAGTTTTAACATGTATATAAAACTAATAAGTAGGTAGTAAACTAATTCCTAAGGGTATTAGTTCACTAGGTTCATTATTACCAAAAGTAAATTTCCATTATCTAAGTTTGCGAGTTCTATAACCATACGATAAACTAGATGTGGCTCGTAACAAGGCCGGTATCATTTTATGACTTTTGTCACCCGTAGACCTACCGACCCTACTGTAGCTAGCAGCAAGGTGCGAGGTAGTTAGCCCCATATAGATCTATACACTCAAGTCACGTTCTCCCTCCATGAGATTTTGGTTACAGGGGCGGTCCTCCACTCGCATATCTTCGTGGAGTGTTACCGAGGATGTAACACCCCGTTCTTCAAGTGTTTAATTATGAGTCCCTGAGATTTAAGAGAAAGGTAATTCTGGTCCCTTTCGAGAAATAAGTTTCATCCGAGAAAGTTTCGGGTGGGTGTATGTGTTAGAAGTATCGGGCTTCTCGTCTCCCTCGTATGAATGTAAAGTTATTTGAGAGTGGGTTTAGATTAGAGGAGTTGCGGTGCCTCGAAGTTGATCATTGTTTATAGTTCTTTGTGGAATAGGAGGGAAATGGTCCCATGCATGTATGGCATGCATGCATGCTTTTGATTTTTGAAAGGTGGTTGGGTACGCCCAGTGTAAGCTAGACGCACGCCCAACGTAATGGGACGAAAGGTTGCGGGTGGCCGGGTGAGTACGCCCAACGTACCAGGGAGGTACGCCCAACGTACTCTCAGAAACCCCAAACCCTATTTTTAGGGTCAGCCACTATATAAGGAACATGTTGGTTCACCCCTCAGCCCCCTTAAGCTCATCTTCAACCTCAGAGAAGCCCTAGATCTCATAGTCTCTCATATTTGGGTGTGTTGGATCCTTGGAAAGCTCTTGTTGGCAAAAGAAAGGCTTGAAGGAGAAAAGGGAAGTTGTCAAAGAAGAAGAAGAACGTGTGGAACTTGTGGATCTGAAGAAATACCACCCTTTGGAGTTGGTTTAAGGTATAAAGCTTCTTGCTTGACCTTCACATTTCATAGATCTATGTATTTTGAAGCTTTGTCTCCATTCTTGTCCCAAAAGTCCTCTCCTTGTTGTATAGTTTGATTTGGTCAAGATTATCAGTCCTTTCAGACCTTTGGAGAGGTCTTGAGTGATAAAAATGAGGTCCCAAGGGCTGTAGTTATCCCATGTATGAGTTATATAGGTCTTAATGGATTAAGACCTTGGATTAAGAGCTTAAGGACGTCCCAAGTGATAAAGTCTGAGACTTTATGATTTCTAATCATGTTTGGCCTATGGATCTGAAGTTTGGGCTTAAGAGCTTAATCCATTAAGATGTTAAAAGGACTTAATGGATCTCGCAGTTACGCCCCGCGTAACCTTCGAGTACGCGCCGCGTAGTGGGCTAGTGCCCCGTTTTATTTTGGCGATCATTGCAGTACGCCCAGCGTACCAAGGAGAGTACGCCCAGTGTACTCCTCCTGTGGACTTTCTTTTGGGATTTTGTGTTGGGCTATTTGTGGGTTGTTGGTGTTTGGGCCAAATCTGGAAATTATGAATAGAGTCTTTTGGGCCCAATTAATATTATGGATATTAGATCTAGGCCCATTTGGTGAGGTGGGCCCAATTTGGTAAATTGGGCCAATGTTGGACTTTGTGTGAGATTTGGACTTTGGTCTTGGTCCGATAAGTGGACGTATGTTTGACCTAATGCTTATGATTGTTATGTTGGTTAGTTCGGGATTTGCGGTGAGTTGGTGGTTCGAGAGTCTGCTTCTTCCGTTCAGGGTATCAGCATTCGCGAGGTGAGTTATCCTCACTATATCGACAGGGTCTAAGGCACCAAGGCCGGCCCTTTATTTGGATTGAGATTTGGATATGGTTATTATGTTATTGTTTGATATGTCTGCATCCTGGTAGCTAGGATGGTATATGCTAGAGACCTGGTTAAGGTCGGTTTCCCGATATGTAGAGTGATGCTATGCTAGTGACCGGTTGGGTCGGTAATCTAGTTAGGGTAATGATATGTTACGTGATCTGCTTGATCGGTTTGTTGACTATGACTGTTATATGATTGTATGTTATGTGCACATGGTTGTTTGGACTGGAGATGGGTTGAGGCGGGTCCTGCTTTGTGCTGTAGGCCAAGATACCCAGGGCAGACCGGTTGTTCCGAAGGCCCAGCGAGCTGTCCGGATAGGCTGTAGACCCCACGAGGGCGGACCAGACGTGCCGAGGCTTGGAGAGTGGACCAGACCGACTGAAGGCCCGATGCGGGCGGACCAGTCGTACTGTAGACTCAGAGAGTGGACCAGGTAGGTTGAAGGCCCGGTGCGGGCGGACCAACCACATTGTTGACTCGAAGGACATGACTAGACTCGGAGGGTGGACCCGGTGGACTGAAGGCCCGATACGGTGGACCAGTCACATAGTAGATCCGATATGCATGGCTGTTCTATGTTCTGTTATGTTATGTATGCTTTTTATGCTATGGGCCGGAAGGCAATATGTTATGGGCCGGAAGGCAATATGTTTTGGACCGGAAGGTCGTAGCCTGGAAGGGCGTATATGTGGTTGGTATTTTGGGGGTATCTCACTAAGCTTTCGGGCTTACAGTTGTGGTTTAATGTTTTTCAGGTTCTTCAGGAGATTGTGGCAAGGCAAAGGTGTGATCGTAACGTTCCTCGCGTTTATGTTTTATGAAATGGACCTGGGAATACTCTGATAAATAATGTATTGAAAACCTTTTTGTAATAATGTTATTAAAATGGATTGTTTTGAAAAGTTTAAATTTTTGGTCGTTACAGAGGACGTGTCTCCAATCTTAAGAGTAACAAATTTACAAGTAATAATATAGAAAATCTTGTTTTATGAATGGCATGAAATCCTTTGTGAAATATAAAATATAACATTTTATAATGAGTTTCACAATTAGTTTGAAAACTAACTCTGCAGGTTAAACGGTTGGTAATACGGTTTTCTATGTTTAAAGCATACTAAATATGTAACATTTCATACAAAATAATAAGTTTGAATACAAGATTTCCTTGTACTTTTGCTTGTATTACCCCTGGAAACATGAAAAACACGAAAAAAGATGTAGGGGTATGAACTCACCAGATGAGAATATGCCGGGTAGGATGCTAAGTGTCAATTTAGGGATTGAACACGCGCGAGGATCCTATGTAACATGAAGAGATACATAATTGTATCTAATTAGACATTTAACCACTACTTATGTAAGATAATACACTCCGATGCGCGAAAACACCTTATCTTAAGTGTTGGAAGTGATACGGGTTTCATCTAAGAAGTATAGGGTCTAGTTAGGGAGTTTACTCTTCAAGAGTAAACCCTTAGGGGAGATTACGGCCCAAAGACCATATCCCCATGAGTTTACGGCCGTAAACTCGTGGGTGAGGTGTTTTTGGGTGTTCAATGGTCTTATATATCCAAGGGAAGGTTCTAGGGTTGATTCAAGGGCATAGGAAGTAACTAGGGCTTCAATTGGACCATTTAGGGGAGTTCACGGCTGTAAACATAGAGTTTACGGCCATAAACTCTTACTTACCCCTTCACTACATGCTTTGATGGTTATAGGTTAAGCATACATGTTTCTAGTCCTTTATAGAAGCCATGGAGGGAAGTTAGGGCACCATTTGACCTCCTTAAGGGAGTTTACGACTAAGGGATCAATTCCTTGGGCGGTTTACAACTATAATCTCTTTAAGGTCATGGTTTCTTTGATGTTTAATGTCCCTACTTAGATGGTGGTTGGTACTAGACATTAATCCAAGCCATAGGAGGTGTTTAAGGGAAATTTAACACCTTAAAAAGGTGTTTACGATCTATGAAGAGGTGTTTACGGTCCATGAATGTTCATGGGCCATAAAATCATGTTTACTCCGCTTATGACATGTTTTTGGTGTTCTATGCTCATTCAAGCAAGTCCCTAAGCCATAGCTAAGCACTAGAAAGGATTTGGAAGGGTTTTGGGGCTTCAAAACCCCACTTATGGGTGTTTATGGTTTTGAGGGTGTTCCTCAACCGTAAACACATGATTTTGAGGGTTTTGGATGATTTAAACACGGATTTGCATGCATGCTAAGCTAAACAACAAGCTAGGAAGGATTACTTACGATTTTGGAGCTCGAAAGGGGCGTTTTTGAATCAAAATCGACTTGTATAGAGCGAGTGTGTTATGAGTGGGAAAAGCTTCAAATGTGACCACTCAATCCCTTATATAGGGGTTGAGTTAGCGGACCGGTGGGAATCTACCCGATCCCAACGTTAAACGGAATTTATGGTCGTACCCGATTAAATGTTCGTAACCCGACTTGGTCGTAAACTTGAAATCTTTTCAAAGGGATATGAGGGTGTTTCATGTGTATCTAATTCGTTCCGACACTTATGAAGTCATAATAAAAGTTTCAATTTAATTAACCTAATCCAAAATGTTAATGGAAAAATTTAAATACAAACGAGTTTTATTAACGGAAATGGGTTACAGCGACGGAATAAATTTCAGGTTGTCACAGTACAAGCCCTACGAAAGAAAAAAAAATGAATTTTTAAAATAATTCGGGTATACCCGAAACCCAACAACCTTATCCTATACCCGACTTGAAAAAAATGGGTTACCCAAAAAAACTAACCCGATACCCAAAAAAATCGGGTGTGTTTATTCGAGTACTCCATCCTTTTAGGGTTGCTTGAATGACTAACACAGACCAAGGTTCCCCATAGTTGTGTAGTTAAACAGTTTTTTTAAATCATTCATCAAGCAAGGTGATTCTTTAACATGATTGTATATATTAGGATTCGTGAGAATCGACTGGGTGGGGTATGTATGGGTACATTGTTTTATATATGTCCTCGTTAGGATTATATATCTATGGTGTTTGGTAACCAATTGGTTTTGCATGTTTATTGGTTATGGATTATTATCATAATAACATCGTGGGATTGAAAACCCTATGTATCTCACCACGTTTCTCAACCTGACCCACTCAATTTATATGCATCACATGTAACGGTGTTAAAACTGTTGGAGGCTTAAATATGATGTTGAGTGGTTTTAATAGAATATCTATAATACTGTTCAGGACCATTAGGTCTTTATGTTGTAACATATGTTGTGTATTGATTATGACATCCTTAGATTTTTGAATTTCAAAACAACATTTGGACTCAAGATGTTTTAATAAAATGAGATAGCTTATGCAAAATGTTTTATTATATTGGGATTTTTTGTAAACAAAGATATTATGAGCTTTAAAGCGTAAAGAAAAGTTTTTTTTTCGTTTTTGGAAAAAAGGGTATGTCACACGAACCATTTGAGATTTTTAGAAATTGAAGAATATTGTCTTTGAGTTTTCTTGAAATAGAGATCAAGAGTGGAGTTTGACCTATTATGTAGTTAAAATCGATGAAGCCTAAACCATATGTTGTATGTGATGAGGTTTTTTTTATAGTTACAATCTTTAAATACGATAATTGTTTGGTTTCATCATCATCTTCATCTGGTGGGTTTGGTTTGTCTTTACATTTTTTTTTGATTCATTTGGTGGATGTATAGACATTGATGAGTGTGTGTATGTGTGTGTGTATGTTTAATAAGAAGTTGCTTCAGTTTTGGGTAAAAACGATTCATATTTCATGAGTGAGTATGTGTATGTGTATTTAATCGGGAGATGCTTCTGATTTAATCTAGCTACAATTTCATGCATAAGTTTATCTTAGAGTAAAAAGGCTCCAGATTAGGTGTTTACTGTACGATTTCGATAAGAAGGATGAAAACAAAATCGAGTTAAGTCATACGTGTGGAATAGGGAAACCCAATATTTGATTTATAAAATAGCTTCCAAGCTTCGATTATCTTAAATGGTTTCAATTGCAGGACCTTAGCTTCGATCTGAAGGACGCTGAGATGAATGTTTCATATTCATTAATGGGGGAACAAATATAAAGTGATAGAGTTTGGATATTGTTTCAGGTTTCTTAATATATATATTTCTCAGCTATTGTGTGTGTAATCGTGATAACAGAAACAAAAAAGGCAGGGGAGGAATCGATTGGGGAAATATATACAAAAGAAATAAAGAGAGGTCAAAAGGAATAAATTGATGGAACAAGATTAACAAAGAAGAGGGTGAGCTTAATATTTGGTGTGTTTTTAATCATGAACACAAGAAACATAGTTTAGATTAGAGAGAATGATATGATTAAGATTGATGGAGGAGGCGAGATTGAGAGAGAGAGAGAGAGAGAGAGAGAGATGTAAGCCCAATTCTTTTCAATATTTACTTAATATTAAAAAATCTTTAAAAAAATAAGAAATAGTGGTATAATAGTTTTTTTTTTTAGTTTGGACATGGACCAAAACTGCAAACAAACTTGCTTGAAAGGACCATTCATCCATTTTTTTCAAGGTTTAGACCATTTTTCTGAAAAAATGCATACCATATAATTCCCAAATTTCGTACTAGGTACACACAAAAACTTATTTATTTACAAACATATAAAACATTATGGTGTACACTAACATACTGAAATACAAGAAGTTATCACCATGAATCGTACTGGCATCACATACAAGATCTAAGTCGGGCATTACAATCAACATAACCTACAAGTCTACAATACAACATTAACGAAAACACTCTAAGCTATAAAGCTTAATGAATAACTACTACAACAACATAATAACATATATCATTAGATATTAAAACAACTTATTATAAACAAATAAACACCACATCAAATATATTAATTAAACCATATATATTTGTTATTGTTTTATAACACTGTTAAGGCTAAGAAAAAATCATCACTACCATTATGCACTCCTTTGAATATACTCCATCCAAGTCAACACCCTAATTATCATATGCAACTTATTTCACCAGACTATAACATATCATCCTCGATTATATAAATTAATATCATCATATACTTAATCTACATATTGTGCAACAAAACACATCATCAACAACTGATGTTAAAGTAGAGTTATTCACATGGTTATTTAGTAGGGCTAATTCCTGCTTTGGTCTCTAGCTTCCGTTGCCACTTAGTTTTCCATATACTAACACCTATTCAACAAACAAAAAATTCCTCAGAACACGTCACACCTTACTACAAGCTAAACTCCATGACTATTTGTCACCAAACTAATCTACTTTATAATATAACTGTTAAATATGATTCGAGCATTAAAAGTATTCTAATGGATCATTTAGAGAACTTGGAACTAAATGGAGCACTTAGGGTTCATGGAGCATGTGACAAAGGAACAAATCATATGAGAAAGGAATAGATTGTCTGACAAATGAACAAATAAAGTGCCAAAGGAACGAATCATACAGAAGGGGGTTTAGAGCATCTGGAAGAGGTTTGGAGAACTTGTGAGTAATATGGAGAAACAAGGTTACCTTGTTGCGTTATCTGTTGAAGGGATGGGCTAAGAAGGATGTTGTTGCACCAAGGGCACTCCTTCTTTCGCCAAGGTACTCCCTCTTTCACCATGGGGTATCCCTATTATGCCATGGGATACTCTTTTTGCGTCATGGAGTATGTTGTTGCGTTAAGCATGGTCTTGTTGCGCCATGAATGTTATTGTTGTGCCAAGATGGTGTTATTACTCGAACGTAGAAGTTATTGTGTCACACTTGATGCCACTTCTGCCATCCAAGTTCATGTTGCGCCATCGTGGCATAAGATGGACCATCTTGGTCTCTGAAGCGCCAAGTATGCTATAAAGTCCTCTACGATGCTCAAGATTGTTCAAGGATGCTTTGAAGTTGGTATTGCTCAAGGATTACACCATGTTGTGCCACCATGATGGATGTTGGGCCATTAATGTTCATGATGCACCACTTGTACAACATGATGATCTACTATGACACACGGTGCTCCATTAAGTGTGTTGCTGATGCTCATGGGTTGTATGACATGGAAGAATGTTCTAGAAGATGCTTCATGGCGGAATATGATTAGTTGCCACCTTTCATGGGCCTCTGGGCCAATGGGCTTTGCTCATTGGGGTTTTAGGTCTTATCCATCAAGTATAAATAGGGATGCATGCTAGGTCATATTGTATTTTAAATTATTGAATGATAGGCAAATCTATGTGTAATTGTACTTGTAACCTCTGTTTGAGAGCTCTAAAATAAAAGAATACTCCCCTTATGTCCGTGGACGTAGGTCACCTTGAATAACCATGTAAATATCGTGTCTTGTGTGCCTATAATATTGCTAGTTATCCATTTTACTTCCTAACAATAACTGCTAAATAACTTAAACCCGTAAGTTATTAGCTAAATCTAATATTTTTAGCAATTCCACAAGTTAGGGTTTATAACCCATATCAACCAGTCGGTAGAACTCACTTTTTAGATGTAACGACCAAATTTTCACGTCCAAAAATTTCATTTTAATTACTTAATTTAATTAAACATTCGTAGAAAATATTGTCGAATCATAACATCTCATAAAACTATGCATAATGTCTGAAAACCCAACTCGTAAAATAGTGATAATGTCAGAGTACAATCCCAAGGAATCTCATAGTACGGAATCTGAGGTGGGTGTATGATGTGCAACTATCGCGCCGGCTCCTTCCCCTTCGCGGAAGAGGTACCTGAAACAAAACTAAAAGGGCATCACCATGAACTCATAATGGCCATAGCGAGTCTGAAACGCAGTCTTCTGCATATCCTCTTATCTGACCCTCATCTGATGGTAACCCGAGCGCAAATCAATTTTGGAAAACCAAGATGCTCCCTGAAGCTGGTCAAAGAGGTCGTCAATCCTCGGGAGTGGGTAACGGTTCTTCATCGTTACCTTGTTCAGCTCCCGGTAGTCTATGCATATGCGATGTGACCCATCCTTTTTCTTGACAAACAGAATCGGGGCTCCCAAGGCAAACTACTCGGCCTGATAAATCCTTTGTCTAGCAGCTCCTGCAGTTGCGTAGACAACTCCTGCGTCTCGGGAGGAGCCAACCGATATGGTGCCTTGGCTATCGGAGCCGCACCAGGGACTAGGTCGATCCTGAACTCCACCTGTCGCTCCGGAGGTATCCTAGGAAGCTCCTGTAGGAACACGTCTGCGTAGTCTCGCACCACCGAAACGTCACTCATCGTCGCCTTACCTGCCTCCCGGGTATCCATGACATAGGCGACATATCTTGCGCAACCCTGCTGAAGGTAACGTTTGGCCCTCGCTATTGAACATAAAGCTGGTCCTCGTTGTGGCCTCTCGCCCTGAATCACCATCTCTCCCCCACTTGGGGTCCTGATCCGCACCATCTGATGTGTGCAGTCGATTACCGCTCCATTGGGGCTTAGCCAATCCATGCCGATAATAACCTTGTTCCCCTGCAAAGGTATGGGAACCAAGTCTACTAGGTAACACTCCTCGAATAATCTCATCACACAATCTCGGAATACTGCTGATGCTCGCACCGATCGATCATCGACAATCTCTACCTCTAAAGGGCAATCCAACATGTCCGAAGACTTGGGAAACCTCTTGCTAAGAGCAAGAGAAACAAAAGATCGAGTGGCACCTGAATCAAACAACACCTGCACTGGAATACCGTTCACATGGAATGACCCTAAACATGCATATACAGAGCATATATCAATATCATAAACATCATATAAATAGATTATAGAGAAAGAATCATACCCGTCACCACATCGGGTGCGGCGCGTTCCTCCTCAGTAGTCAACTGGAAGGCTCGACTCCTCACCACTGGAGCCTCCGCCTTGCCCTGTCGGCCATCAGTAATCTGCAGGGTCGCTGGAGCTAGCGCCTTCACTGGCACCGCTGCTGCTGCTGTCAATTGGGGACAATTGGCCTTCTTGTGGCCCCTCTGGTTGCAGTGGAAACACAACAACTCTAACGTCTAAAAAGTGGGTGTAGGGGCGGTACAATCCCTACTGAAGTGTCCTGTCTTGCCGCACTTGTAGCAGCCAGACAATCCTATCTTGCACGTTCCCTTATGTGTCCAGTTGTATTTCCTGCAGCGGCTCGGTCCGCGAATGGCCTTTCGGCTTGCCATCTAACCCTTTGGGCTTCTTCCCCGAATCCCCAGTCACCTGTCCCTCCTCCGCCTTCCTCTTACCAATATGATCCAGATCGATCTCTCTCTCCCTTTCCCTGGCAATCATAGAATCGAGGGTGGTACAAGCTGAGAAGCCGACATGCTCCCGAATGTCAGCTCGCAACATTTCGTGGTAGCGGGTCCTTCTCATATCCTCGTCTCCTGCATACTGGGGCACCAATAAAGCCGTTTCTCGAAACTTGGCAGTGATATCCGCCACTGTCTCAGTCGTTTGCCTCATGTCGAGGAACTCCCGGGCTAGTCGATGGAGTTCCACAACGGGTGCGAACTCGGCCCTGAACCGGGTCACAAAATTAGGCCATGTCATAGCCTCAATAGCCGAGGCTCCTAGAGAGTCACCAACCGACTCATACCAATCTTTGGCCCTGTCCCTCAAACATCATGCCACAAATCGCACCTTCGACCCCACGGGGCAGAAGCTGGTCAACTGTGCAGACTCAATGTCTACAATCCATCGTTTGGCAGCAATAGGGTCCTTCGCCCCAGGGAAATCCGGTGCACCACTGCCCCTGAAGTCCTTAAAGGACAGTGTGCGTGATCTTGACTGAGTGGTAGCCATGTCACTCCTGAACGCCCTAAGGCGATCCTCCATCAGCTCGACAATACCTTCCTTGATTGACCCAAAGATGACCGGGGTCGCATCAAGGATGCCTCTAGTGATCTCGGACACGATGAACTCGCATAGCCTCTCATCAACTGGTTTGGTACCTGAACCCGAACCCGATCCCTCTCCTGAGCTGCCAACTGTGGGCCTCGGACGTAGTACCACCATTCTGCAATACATAATGACAACCGTTAGTGATAAAGATACATCTAGAGGGATCACATCCATCTTGAGCTCCTTGATCTTGCCTCAGCCTTCCTTGATTCAAGTACGGATCCTCTTCTTTCAATAGTACGGGCCCATACTACCTTCCATATCAATCCGTACTTTCCTCAAGAACCACCTTGACTCTACCAAGTCACTATTACTCTTTAGAAAACCATTTTCTTTTAAGAGCTTTTAATCCCTCGATTTGAGTCCAGACACCCCCGAGGGTGTGTCCGAATTCCTCAAACCAGGGCTCTGACACAATTTTCACGTCTAAAAATTTCATTTAAATTACTTAATTTAATTGAACATTCGTAGAAAATATTGCCGAATCATAACATCTCATAAAACTATGCATAATGTCTGAAAACCCAAATCGTAAAATAGTGATAATATCATAATACAATCCCAAGGAATCTCATAGTGCGGAATCTGAGGTGTGTGTATGATGTGCAGCTACCGCGCTGGCTCCTTCCCCTTCGCTGAAGAGGTACCTGAAACAAAACTGAAAACTGTAAGCACGAAGCTTAGTGAGTTCCCCCACAGTGCCACATACCATACAATATACTGTCAGGTAGTTATGGGGCGCCTGACTTACCCAGGTCAAACCATTCTAGGGTGTTTGACGTACCCAAGTCAAGTCATTTTGGGGTGTTTGACGTACCCTTTGGTCTATTTCACCCGATTACCGGGGACTATTTCACCCCTACTACTACCACATAAACATATATCATGCTAGCATATAAACATATCAGGAAATAGTAATCTTATGTGAATATCATAAAGACAATCACCTAACATATGACTCCTACTGGTGGTCCGACATTGTGGCCTTAGACCCACCGCTACTGGAAGGTAACTCACATCGTAAGGCTGATTGCTGGAAAACTGCTCGACAACTGTCTGACTGCTGCTTCGGTAATCCTCTGACTATAATCTCCACAAAACACTTAGTCAAAATCTGATATCTACTCTTAGGGTAAAATGGCTATTTTACCCTTAACCAAATCCAAGTCAAAGTCAACTTCCAGTTGACCCGACTCGCCAAGTTGGGCCGCCAACTCGTTGAGTTTAGCAACGACTCGACGAGTTCCCCTTCTATATGAACATCGAATGAACCTTCATCTGACTCGTCGAGGTTGTATGAACAACTCGTATAGTTTACCTTCATCTGATAAACAAGTCTTGTCCTTGACTCGCCAAGTTGTATGAACAACTCATCGAGTTCATCTTCAACTGTAAGGAGATTGCCTTGGACTCGCCGAGTCTGTTCTAGCACTCGTCGAGTCCCATGAACTCCAGGTTTAAGGCTAAGTCCAATACGCTGGGTCACTCCGCTAGACCCTCTAAAAACCCTTCTAGCGCTCAACTGGGTTCCTTCAAACCCTAACAGCAAAGGGGAGTTTTGCCTCGGACTCGCCAAGTCCCAAGAACGACTCGTCGAGTCGAGCACGTCCAAGTCTCACTTCTCGATTTCCAGCGTACAACTCTTGACCAAAAGATAGATCTAAGCTCCTTCAATCGTTCTATCATGTAAAGTTACAAACTTTACGTGCATGCATGAGACTTTGAGCTCAAAAGGACATAAAATAAGCTCTTATGATGCATGGGACCTTACATGGGTGCAAAAGCAGCCCTCAACTGCCTTGTGACTCCCTTAATGACCTGATTCTAAAGCCTCAACCCCCAACCATGTTTGCAATCATGGTTGGTCACTAAAAATGACTTATAAAAGCCCTAAATCTCCCCAAAAAGGGATCTATCAAATGAAAGAGCAAGGTAACAACTTTATACCTCCAATGAACTGTGGAAGATGCACAAACTTAGGTTCCCCTGGTCTCCACTTGTTTCCTCAAGTCTTTCACCTTCCTCCTTATGGTCACAACTAGCAAGATCTACCAAAAATGTCTTAGTTCTTCTAAAAAACGACTAGGGTTTGCTATGGGGAGTTCTGGAAGCACTGGGGACGAAATGAGAGGCTGAATAAGTGGTTTAAATAGGGTGAAAACCCTCATCTAGGGTTTTGTCCGGACAACACCTACTTGCCGAGTCCAGATGCGGACTCGTCGAGTAGTTCATTAAACTTCTGCGTCCAATACGCTCCGACTCGATGAGTTGGACCTCAACTCGCCGAGTCCAAGGCCAAAATGCAAAGTACTAGAATGAAATACATACCAATAACCAGGTGCTACATTAGATTTACAAGAAACTTCATAATAACACTATATTATGACTTCTAACAACTAACTCGGGTTCCAACAATTATGTCGTAAAACACGAAAACATAATAATAGAAAAAGAGGATACTTCAGCCCGGTCGATGACTCGTACCCTTGTGTTCTGGCACTGACTCTCCGAACATCACCCCAAGAACCATCTCCCTTTAGTTTTTTTTCTCTTTCTCTCTCTCTCTCTCTCTCTCTCTCTCTAATCTATATGTGTTCAAAACCTCTAAATGAACATAGTATCCTATTTATATGCACCAAAATTCTAATCAATTGTGCCACAGGTACAAGGCCCTTGTACCGTGACTAACGCTACACATCTTTGTCATCTGTCATGTGTCGTCTCCCGTTGCCACGTGTCTCACTTACTTGACACATGTCTCCTCCAATGAACACATGTCTAACATCGGATACCGCGTTGAATCGTGACAATAAACACTTGTGCCGGTACCTAGTCTTTGACTTCAATTGATCATAACTTCGACCATCACACTACACCATCTACACAATCACATCGTGACTTTCCAACAATAACAATCTACTTATAAATATATAATTGTATTTATCTCAAACGTATTTAGAAACATGTGTATAAAATATATAAATACATATAATTATGTTTAAAAGATATATATATATATATATATATATATATATATATATATATATATATATATATATATATATATATAAATACCTTTATGATAAAATATGAATACATTCTTAAAATATAAAATTGCATATAAATATGTACACACATATTTTTAAAATGAATAAATATGTACACATATTTTTATATATCTTTACAAACTT
The DNA here is from genome assembly GCF_052625555.1 of Lactuca saligna. NCBI lineage: Eukaryota > Viridiplantae > Streptophyta > Magnoliopsida > Asterales > Asteraceae > Lactuca > Lactuca saligna. The sequence continues at coordinate 148,408,227 of NC_136422.1, forward strand.
ATTTATAGATTATGAAGTATCATTATATATTTTTAAAGATATAAGTGTGATTTTAAACATATAAATATGTTTTTTTGAACGGCGAAATATATTAAAAGCTAGCAAGAGGCTAGAAATGGTACAACGAACAATTAAAAAACATTATAGATTACAAGACAAAATAGGAGAACAACATCAATCATTCAAATCCAAGAAATTCAACTTAGCATTGTGCTTAATCTACTTGTAAGCCGTGAGTTGTATATCGTCTGCCGTCTTCAAAGGATTGCATTTAATCTTTTTGAAAATAATAGAATTCTTGGCTCTCCAAATCACCCAAAACACCGAATAAATTAGACTCAACATCATATTGCATTACTTTTTTTTTTCTTTTCAGAAGCAACCTAATTTAACCTGGAAAACGACTCAATTATGTTTACAGGAATCAAGACAGGACTCCAAGAATTGAACCATCTCCAAATAGCCCCTGAAAAATAGCAACTAAAAAAGAGGTGATTAATGTCTTCACGGGCTTCCAAGCAAAAGCGGCACAAAATAGAAGACAACTTTACCCCTCTTAAAATCAGATTGCACACAACAAGAACACTATTCATAATCACCCTCAAAGCAAAACAATTTACTTTAATCGACACGTATTCAACCCAATTGAAAGTCGAATTTACTTCTTCCACCATCGAGTTTGCAATTAACAAACACAAGGAACTAACATAAAACAAACCTGAAGCATTTGGTTTCCAAACCAATTTGTCAGGAACTACATATAACTTTATATTGACAACAATATCTCACAAGCTATCCAAGGCAGTCGATTCCTTTCCTCTTCGTGGTTGTCTTCTCCAATCCTAGTGACCAACAACCTCTTCTAGACCTCCAATCCTATCTGTCACCCTACAAATTTTTATTAAACTAAATAACATATAGTTCTAGAAACGTATCTTTCAGAACCAAGTCTCCATGTTATTTTTCTATCTAGAAGTAAGTTATATTTCCAACACCTAAGCGTCTCTCAAATAACGATTTCAAATAAATATTCCAATTAGCAAACTCTATATTAATTATGGAAATCGTCAACCACACCCCAGGGATACTATATATATATATATATATATATATATATATATATATATATATATATATATATATATATATATATATATATATATATATATATATATTCGTAAAATAATAATTCTTTTTTATATGCATAAAATGTATTTAAATTTATAATAATAATAATAATAATAATAATAATAATACATACATACATACATACATACATACATATATACTATTCGATTTTTCTAGAATAATACATATTTTATATAATAAATTAGGTTTTAAGACATACAAGTTAATTTAGTTAGTGGTTCAGACTCTCTTTTTAAGAATTGAAGATCAGGAGTTTGAAATCCTCCAACTCCTTTTCTTTTTATTCTTGCATTTTTCTAATATATAAGCTATTTCTCAGCGATATATTCATAAGTTTTTACATTGAGTGTATGATGTCATCGGTTTGATTCCTTGCCTACATCTCTGTCTGCATATAATGATTATTTTTAGTAAGAAGTAACACCGATGTAGAAACCACATCTACGTCAACCCCAATCAACACATATGTGACATGTTGTAAAAGGTTAAAGGGAAAAATTGAACAAGTTCTCCAAAATATTAGGCATTAACGAACCTAAAATCATTGTAGGGACAAAACCAATAAAAATTGTAAAAGTTAAGAACTTTTATGTCAACTAGGGAAGGTTCCCCCGCATTGCGGGGGTCAGAAGAGGGAATGGAATTACTGATAGTCGAGATGGTTGGATTAGACTCGCATATTCCTTCATCTACACATGTTTTCATTAAACTTGGAATGTCATTCTATTATTGTCATGTATAAGTTTTCCACCTGCTGTATTAATGAGTTCAGCAGCCCAGCAACCAATGTTGTCGAATCCCTGAGACAACGGAAAGGAATCAGAACATGTATCCTTGTATATATGTATGACGTATGTAAGTACCTGCATGCCAAACTGTTCACTGGAAACATTCATTCCATGGTCATTAAGAAGGGCTTCTGTTGGAAAAAATACTCCCCTTCCAGTTGCACCATCTCTACCTAATGATGCATCAAGATCCTCAATTCCGAAATTACAGCCTTCAAGATATAATCAAACAAAAACATTTTTGATCATTATGTACTATTCTTTCTTCTGATGGGAGTTCTGTTGGCTCTGACTCCACCTGTAATTAAAAGTTTAAAAACAAAACCCTCATTTTTTATTTTTAAGAAAGATTGTTTTATTGGATAAATATAGCAAAGTTTCAGTACTTGAACAGAGACAATGACTAATCCAAATTGTAACTCAGAAGCAAGTTCCATGACATTTTTGACATGAGGATCATTCTCAGGTGAAGCTAAATCAGACTCTGCAACATGTGCCGCATAAATCACAGGGAGGGCTTATGAAAGGTATATAAAGTAGCAAGAACAATGGAAAACTGGAAAACTGATCAACCAAAGAAGGATCTAAGTAAGCACTCTCATAGTTGATCAGTTTAGATAGGGATTTGAGTAAAGGTACATCTATAAAACAGGTCACATGTGAATGCTTTATCAAGTTCATATATCGTCTAGGGCATATCAGTCATTTTAGATTCGAGATTCATCTTCATAATTGAACAGTAAAAAGAGGTAATATTTATGAAGGGTTCACTTTATCTATGAAAATAAAATAAAAAACTCAACTTTAGTTAAGTAAATTATGGGTAAAACAAAAGGTATTTGATTCTTGAAGATCCACCACACCCAATTTGTCCCTTTGAGTCAGGGTTTAATGATTGGTTATAACACCTAAAGAGGAAAAAAGATGAACACTCTATTTTTATGCAGCTTTAAAAGTAGTTGCTACTAAATGAAATGGAATTATGGAATGTAAAACTCGAAGGAATAGAAACACACCAGACAAAATTATCAACATCAACAATTATGTAACCAACTTTATTTAAAAAAGTAATCAAACTTTGCATACTTCGCAGCCTTTCGTCTCTCCTCCAAAGATCGCATATAATCATCAAGGGCAAATTTGAAAATTAGTATATACATTAAGAGACACATTAAATCCATCAAAAATGATCAAATAATCTTTTCCCACCTGATTTTGTGAAACATAGAATGGATTCTCATATAGAGTTGGACCTCCAAAATTACCACTAAATATCTTGATTGGATTTAAACAAAATCTTGGTCCAACCTGTAACATTTTTTTTTAAATCTGTCAATTTTATAATCTTACAAAATATTTAAACAAAAATATTACTACAAACCTCAATTAGTGTCATCTTTTCCAACCCTCCACGATCGATTTATCTGGTCCAGTATAAGGACATGATATCTGTTACATAAGATTGAGAAAATAAATAAATAAATTTATAAAAATTGCACTTCAAACATATTTTTACATAAAATCTTTATTACTAAATACTAAAATATACCTTAAAAAGACAAAAAAGCTCATCTTTTTTTTTTCAATTACAAAAAGTACTCTTTTTAACAAAATACCATCTAAACCCACACCAGATATGCTGTAAACAAACAATCGCTTCACTCATTCGGAAATACAAACTTTGTTCTTAAAGATGCTTCCGAGTCCGCTTTCTCCTTGCACATTTAGATTCCATTCATTAACATTAGCAACTCCTAATCTTCAGATTAAATCGAAGATACGATTTGGATATTAAATGAAGTTGAAAATAATTAGAATAAGCACCAATTCGGATACATCGATAAACCTGAGGATTTTGAGATCGAGATATGGATCATTGTCTTGTAGGAATCTCCAACCTTCTGATTCTTTGACGACCTTGAACCTGTTAGATATGAAAATACAAACTTTGTTCTTAAAGATGCTTCCGAGTCTGCTTTCTCCTTGCACATTTAGATTCCATTCATTAGCATTAGCAACTCCTAATCTTTAGATTAAATCGAAGATACGATTTGGATATTAAAGGAAGTTGAAAATAATTAGAATACGCACTAATTCGGATACATCGATAAACCTGAGGATTTCGAGATCGAGATATGGATCATTGTCTTGTAGGAATCTCCAACATTCTGATTCTTCGACGACCTTGAACCTGTTAGATATCAATTTCATACACTTGAGGTAGAGATCCGACGCATCACAGAGCGCGTTAGATAGAGGATTAAGGAGAACAAAGCCCTAATCTTGAGCTTAACTTTGAGGTTGAAAATCTGTTTGTCGTATGAATGGAGCGTCGGTAGGATAACGATTAATCCAGTTAGATTAACTGAGGGGGTGGAATAAGGAAGGCGTATTCAGGGAGCGATATATTATCTGTTGTCGGTTATTGAAAGACGAACCTGAAACAGCAAGAAAGGACAAAAGTGGAATTAGAAGACTGAACCATTGAGTGCACCAAGGAATCAGAAACATAGTAAGCAATCGTCGATGACCTATATAAGGAGTAAACAACATCAGAGGATGAAGTCGTCGATGAGGTCGAATCGGTGGGGCTGGGGTAGATCGAAGGAGCATAGGGTAGAAGAAGGTTGGAGGGAAGGAACTGGAGAAATTAAATGAGAACTAGATAAGGCGGTGGAGTGGTGAGGGTATCTATTGGAGGATGAAGGCAGTGGAGAACGAATGCGGTGGAACTGACAACGTTACCCGATAAAAAAAAGAGTTGTGTAGACAAAAATACCCCTAAGAATTTGGTCCAATCACAGCCAAATCACAGCCAAGTACTGTAAAAAATTTTCACATCTTTAATATATATATATATATATATATATATATATATATATATATTAATAACCCATTTTAATATTATAGTTGAATTTATAGTTAAGTGTAATAAGAGATCTAAAGTGTAATATAAATTAAATAAGATTAAAATAAAAGTGAATGATGAAACTAAAAGGGTTTATATGAAGTTCAAATGTTTCTACTATCCATTGCGTCATTGCGTGCATGTATAATTGATTCTGTACCAATCATTTTAGTCATTTTAAAAAAGTAATTAATGCATATTAAATACTGAATATTTAATTAATATTTATTATATTTTCAACATGTAATATGCATTAATTACTTTATTAAAATAACTAAAATGATTGGTCCACAATCAATGCTACATGCATAAAATAAATAGTTACAACAGAATAACCTATATATATATATATATATATATATATATATATATATATATATATATATATATATATATATATATATATATATATATATATATATATATATATATATATATATATATATATATATATATCAGAGGCGAGTCAACCAATTTGGGGGCTCTAAGAAAACAAAAAATTAGAGCCTTTCAAGTAAGTAAACAATTTTGAACTTGTAACTTTTAGTTTTATGAACCAATGTTTTTACAACTACGCCAAACTGCAACTTGTCTTTGTAACCCAAGAAATATGTATATATACATATATAATAGAATAAGCTTTAAAATTAGGGTCATTTAAAATTAGGGGTCCTAAGCCTTTGCTTAGTTTTGCAAAGGGTAAAACCGGCCTTGATATATATATATATATATATATATATATATATATATATATATATATATATATATATATATATATATATATATATATATAGCCGGTTAATAATTGTTTTGATACTAATTAGTATAAATTCTCGCACATTGCGTATTTGAAACAGTTTAATGTGTCGGGAAACGGTAACATGTAAGTTTGATGATCGATGAATTGTTTTTTTATGTTCATTATTGGTTGTTTTGTAAAATGTTGGGTAAAAAAGCAAAAAAGGAAATTTATTATTTTAGAGACTAAAACTGTCAAAACATGCAAAGAAATGTGAACAAAAGTGGATGACTAAGCAAATGAGTCAGCCACATATTTTTTTTTTGACTAAACTGCACAAATGGTCCCTGTGGTTTGTCGAAAATTACCACTTTGGTCCAAAAAGGTTTGGACTAGCACCAGTGATCCAAAAGTTTGATTTTGTTGCGAGTTTGGTCCAAATTACTTTGATTTTTTTTAAATGATAGATTTGCTCTTTTTTAATTTCATTTTCTATTTTTTTTTTAATTTTGTTATATTTTTTTATTTAAATTAAAAAAAAGAAATTTGTTTTCAATCCTCCTCCTGTAAACACCACCACCACTACGATCACCATTTCCTCTCTCTCTCTCTCTCTCTCTCTCTCTCTCTCTCTCTCTTTTGTTGGAGCACCTCTAATCTTAACCCTCACCGATATGCTTTTTGTTTCTTCTCCGGCAATGGAAACAGATTTGTAAAAAGGGTTTGCTTCAAGCTAGGTTTTGTTGATGATCAATCAAGTCAGAGGATTAGATGAAAGGTGGCGAGAGGCAATATGTTTGCTTCTGACGGTGGTATCCCACAAACTGGCTTCCAGATCTGGACGGAGGAGGATCTGGGCGGAGGAGGATCTGAATCGTCGCCACCAGATCTATCGATGCAAGCTTTGTAAGGATGCATTTCAGATTTTCGGAGGTGGATTCGTCTAAAAACCCTCAAGATCGACGAAGTTCCTGATCTATAAACGTCGTTGTCTTCACAAATCGACGACATCCTTCTTCTTCGTTCAAAACCCTAATCCATATGAGATAAGGTGGCGACGCTAGCGTTTCAGAAGTTGGTGATGGTTTTTGTCAAAAATCGGGGTTATGGATATGGTTTCTGGTGGAGAAGACGAACAAAGAAAGTGATAAAAGGGTCTACGATGGTGGGAATCGATTAGGATTTGTTGTAGGTGATGGTGACTTTCAGATTTGTTGGAGGTTGCTGGTGACAGAGACGATGGGGGCTGAAGGTGGGGCTGAAGGAGGTGGGATCAACGACGAAAATGGTGGTGGCGTCGACAATGATTTTGGATGACGGTGGTTTTTGTCGATGACACCAGTTTCCGGCGATGCCACCGGTTTCTGGGCATTATGAGGTGTTCTTTAGAGCTATGAAGAACAAACAAAAAGAGAATGAGAAATATTGGGGAAGGAGAGAGAGAGAGAGAGAGAGAGAGAGAGAGAGAGAGAGAGATTTATTTTTATTTTCTTGTTTTTTTAGAGAGGGATAGCGAGATTTATTTTATTTTTAATAATATTGTTTTTTTTAAATCTGAAAATAAGAAAAACAAATAAGAAAAAAGATAAAATATATTAGCAGGGGCAGATCCATCATTTTGAAAAAAATCAGAACAGATTGGACTAAAGACGCATCAAAATGAAAGTTTTGGACCACTGGTGTTAGTCCGAACCTTTTTGGACCAAAGTGATAATTTTTAACATACCACAGGGACCATTTGTGCATTTTATTTATTTATTATTATTTTAGGATTAAAACTCTCAAAACAGAAAAAAAAAAAAAAATGTGACAAAAGTCTGAAATATAAAAACTTTACTATTTTTAAGATCACTGGGAATTAATTATATATATAATTATTTTGAAGATTTGTTATTTAAAATGAAATGAAAAATCCATATAAACCATTTGTTAACGATTTTTTAAAATCCATTACTCAACATCCATAAAAATCATTTGTTACCAAACGTCGTTAAGGCATTTAAACTAACGAACTAAAAACACAAAACAAATTAGAAATTCAAGTAGAAATATCAGCATCCTCCATAATAAATAAGAAATTTTTTTGTCACTTGTCAATTTCTTAATGTATTTGGACACATGTAATGTGGTTAATTTTTAGAAATTAATTTCCACCTGTAATTTTGTGGTAATTTTTGATTTTATTAATTAACTATCTAATCTTTAGGTTATAGAAAGTAATTAATATGTCATTAATTTGTTTCCTTATAATTTCAAATTTTAATATATTTCCTTCGATATATATAATTTAAAATTAACATGTTTCTTTTAAAGTTATTGTCATTTTAGGCAAAATGGTCTGTATAAAAAAAATAATCAAATTTTGTTATTTTTTGTTGACAAACTAAAAAAAAATTATATTGTTAAAATATAATTATTTTTATGTAGTTTGTTTTATTAATATAAATTGAATTATTTATTTATTTATTATTTTGTTTGTATATATATTTTGAAATTTTATATTAAAAAAACTTAATGTTTACACTTTGATATTTAATGTTTTCTTTAAAAAAATATTTAAAGTTTATATCTTCATATATAATTTTTTTTAATCAACCCGTGTAGTATACGTGTTTCACACCTACTTTATAAAATACACTTAAACCTAAACAAGATTACTATAATCAACCCAAGTATTTTATTCATTCATCCAATATTGCAAATAACAACTAACTATCCATAATAATAATAATAATAATAATAATAATATCGATACCAATTACAAAACGAAGATGGTGAAACCTCTTGTTGTTAGGATCAGTAAAATCTCTTGTTGTTAGGACCGGTTCATCTCACAATCAAAATATCAACATACTAAACACACTCTGGTTAACATAAACTAAAATAACCAATCCATAAGACTAGTAGGCAAACGACAAAAAAACACGTTATGGTGGTAACGGGGAGTAACGCGCAGTCTAATAACGCCTAATAATGGGGAAGAGGGCGGTGTTCACGTGTTATAACATGCAATAACACCGTTGTCCATACCCACCTCTCTAAAGGATAAAAGATGTAATAATAATAATAATAATAATAATAATACCAATTGCCGAAAGCTGACAAGCTGTTCTTTTTTCTCCAGCACCCTCATAAGACCGATGGGCTTATACTTTTATTGAAAAGATATGGGATGCCAAGCAAATCACAAAATGGGCCTTTTAATTGAAAAAAATGGGCTGCTGGACAGCCTTATATGGTGCTATTAATGAGGCCAAAAACCCGACCTAACGACATCCAAATCCATTCATATTCAGTCGGATCGAAGCAACGAGTTAGAAAGTTGTAAAATTTCAGCTCAACTGGACAACGTTTTCCTCTCAGTCTGATCACTTAAAGAAGACTGCGTAATTCTGTCAAAAATCAGACACCATGGTATTTTTTTTAAGACTCTTAAATACAAACATTTTTTTTTTCAAGACTAAAAGACATAGAAAAAGATTTTTAGTCCACATCTTATTCCTCAGACATAGAAAAAGACCGATGATATTTAGTTATTTACATCTTCAAAAACAAACACTACCTAGTCTATGCTACTCGATCTTCTTCCCTCCATTTCTTTCTTGTTATTTGTTGCTTCCTATTTGTTCTTGATACGCACTGATAAGATCTTCTACTTTCGATTTGCTTCCCCTACTCTACCGTATTATGTTTCTCCTCCTAAGGTCATATGATTTGTTATATATATTTTTGTTTTCCAATACTTACTTCTTGGCCAATTTGATCTCTACCTCGTCAATTGCTTTCCTTATATTTGTTTTTGATTATATTTACTAGGAAAGAAGAAGAGATAAAAAGGCAAGATAAAAGTTATATGGATTATGATCTGCCACTCAAATCCACAATCGCATGCTTCCCTTATAGGCTTTCAACTGAATTTTTTAACTAAATTTAATTTACCTATCTGACGAATTAGGTATAAATTCTAATCCAAAAGGACATATTTATATGTGAATGGGTCAAGATTGTCTTGTCTATAACATATAAAAACACATGTTAAATTAAAAAAAATGATGTTTGGTATAACAAATCAACCCATATCAATTACCACCATGTTTGTATCCTAGGACTTTTAATTCTATCGTGACATACGGGTCCTTCTCGGCAGTACGAAAACATCTCTCGAATCCACTCCAAGCAAATGAAAATTAAAGCATTAATTATAAAATACTATACTAGGTGTAAGACTCATGTGTTACATGAGTTAATTAAAAAAATTAAATATAAAGGTCTAAATATTTAAAAATTTGGATTTATAAGAAAATAAGAAGAATAATGAATTATTAAATTGAATGTTTTTTATCTTTTAAATTTAAATAAATATACAAAATAAACTAATGAGCTTTAATTTAGGAATTTTGAAATAGAAAATAAGCCTATTAATGAAATTGATATTAATTTATTACTACATTTATTGTAATTGTTACATTAAAGTATTATGCAGAATTTTGTTAAAATAAAAAAAAACTCATAAAATAAAATGTGGAAATAAAAATTAATTTAGAATAACCACAAAATTACATTTTGCAAATTGAATAAGAACGCGACATGTAGCAAAAAAAACATTGATTTATTAAAATAGATATACCATAATAATATTAAATTGAAAATTTAAACATACTTTGGGTCCCAAGACTATATACTTTAATAGCTTTTCAAAATCATAAATTTTTGTTAGTGTACATTTGTAGAATACATAGTATAATAAACATACAATTACAATTTAAACATACTTTGTGGAATAGTTAGCCATCCTATTTATTTGTATTCGTGTGTATATATATATATATATATATATATATATATATATATATATATATATATATATATATATATATATATATATATATATATATATATATATATTCAAATGAAAACATTTTTTAGACTGAGAACATTTGAGAACAAATTTGGACCATTAGTTTTAAATGTTGAAATTTTAAACGTTTGATAAATGTGACTTCAATTTCTCTCTCCTCTTTCTCTTTCTACATATCTCTCCTCTTTCTCTCTCTACATATCTCTTTACTCTTTCTCTCTCTACATATCTCTAATATCTTAAAGGTAATGTCAACCACCTTCACCTTCATCTGACCGCTACCGGAACCACCCTAACATGACCGATACCACCCTAACATCGCCGAAACCACTAGACGAGTGCATCTTCCCTCTCCTTGGATCTGTTTGATCGTCACCTCCCTCCGCTTACCACCATCAGAAACCATCTACTCCGTCTCTCTTCTTCCTGAATCGCTACCAGATCTCGTTTCACCGGCCATAATATCTTGTTTTCCCCCGATCTTGTTTCATAGGAACACTAAATATGGTTTCTAGATCTCTAACCCTGATAACAACTCACCGAGAGAGATACTTTCATCGCAGACCATCGCTCATCTTGGTTCCTCGATACATCGACTGTCACACCCCCAAACCAGAACGGCGGAATCGTTCGATGGTGGATGACTTCATGTAGTATCGTAACAGTTGATTACATAGTAAAGAAAGTAAACACAACCATCATATATATAATTTAAGAGTTACATTTTTTTAATGATACTTGTTTCAAAAACAAATTACAATATTATGACAAAATGAGTTTAAAACTGACGCCATAGTATCACTTCTCCAAAAGCTGAAGTTTACATGTATTACTGAATCCCTGAGAAATACAAGTAGAATTGAAAGAGTAGATCAACATTTAAGCTGACGAGTTCATTAGTATTTAATGTCAATATTTGTATAAATTTAAATGAATTTGTTTGTAGATGTTTGAAAACTCCTAGAAAATCTCATATTTCCTACTAGTATAAAAGTAGTCTTTTACTAAGACCCGACTGTTTCGAATGTTGTTTCTAAAATTCCAATATTTTTCCTAAAGTGTAAGGTAGTTAAAAAGTTCCAAAAACTATTATGCAATAGTGTATTTCATGCCTAGAATAGCAGATTTATGTATGTAAAAGAGTCACTAAGGCATTAGATAACCCCGTAAATCAACGTGTTTTTAATACTCCATGTGAGTTTTATAACCATACTATTGACCCGGACTGTCTGTAACAACGTTCTTCAGGCGTTGGAATGTTATGATGTTTGTCACCCCAGACCTGCCGGTCTAACTATTACTAACCTTTTAGGTGCGGGATTGTCAATCCCGTATAGATCTATACACAAGTATCACACTCTCCTTATAAGAGATTATGATATATAATACAAGACTTTAACTGCATACTTGAAAGTACGTGAAGTTGAATGTCTCACAAAACCTAGTATCAAATAGATTTACGTATGAAAAGTTCATTTGTTCTTGTATATGAAAGTAATTCCCTGATATAGTACTCATAGTATGTAAAATCTCTTGAATATCTAGTAAACTATACCTATTATAGTTTTTCTCAAATGTATGATTTGTTTGTATGATAAACCCTAGTGCAGTATCAGCTTGGTATGTAAGTATAACATTTGTAATAACATTATTGAACATTATACACAAATATATAAATAAAGTGTTTGATATTTGTATAACAACATGTTTTTACTCTTAAAGGACAAAATGTTATTGAATAGGTGTTGCATGCGAACATTTTCATATGATAGTTATGAATCACATATGATTTGTTATATAAGGATAAGTGTAGTAAAAGCTTAATGTTTTTCACACGAGAGTAACCGTGTGTTTACTTGTATTCCTCCCCTTTGAAAGTGTATAAAAGCATTTATAAAGTATTTGAGAACGTAGTTGTAGGGGTATGGACTCACTTGATAGACATAAGAAGGTGAAATGAAAACTGAGCAGAACTTCGACTAGGGAAAGTTGAATTTCTCGGGATTCTCGGGAATCTCGCGAGTGAAAAACCTTCCTTCGGAACTTGGATATGAAGACCGGGGCTTCGGGGGGTTTAAACGCAGAGCTTTGGCACAAGAGAGAGAGAGAGAGAGAGAGAGAGAGAGAGAGAGAAGAAATGAGCACTGGAACCCAACACCTTTGGCTGCTATTTATAGCCCTAATTTGGGAGCCACGTCGTGGTGAGGGGTTCTATCCTCTTCCATTGACGAGACGTTTGCTGACGCACCTGGCACCCATCAATCACAATACCACGTCGTGGTAGGCCTAACAACCTCGAATTTTGTGCCGAAAACTTGTAAAATTCGTAACTTCCGCGTAAGAGCTCTGTTTTTAATATTCTTTATATCCACGCGTAGGTGCGATTATGCTCTACAACTCTCGTTTAGACTCCGTCGGCAAATTTTGACTTTATTTTTATTTTTATTTATTTTTAACAGGCCGAGACACGAAAAGTCCGTTAAAAATCCATAACTTCTTTATGTGATGTCCGTTCTCGTCATACTTTATACCGTTGTGCTAATATTGTTGAGATCTTCGATTCTCATTTAGGTTGTATCGGCAAAAAATCTATCGATCTTTATTTCAAGTATTTTAGCTGTCTGCTGCTATATTCGCAACTTGGAAAAATCATAACTTTCTCATACGAAGTCAGATTTGGACGTTCTTTTATATACGCATACAGTCTAATGATATCTACAACTTTCATTTAGATACCTAAGGCTAAATATAATTGTATTGAAACTTCGCGTTTTATGCTTATCAGTATTGCCGGTTTTTACTGTGATTCTTAGATTGGTCATAACTTCTTCGTTATTACTCGGATTTTAGTGTTCTTTATAGTTATGAAATCCTTGATACGAAGTTTATCCTTTTATGTAACCCCATAGAGACTTTTGAACATTCAAATTTTGATGCAAATTTCATTACATTAAAAGAGATTAAAATCCTTGACTTTGTAGGTCATTATATCGATTCGAAAAATATCGGGTTGTCACATCATCCCCTTATTAGAGGGAATTTCGTCCCGAAATTAAATATAAAGTTAACATTTGTGGATTAGGGAAAGAGATACGGGTACTTTTGTTTCATTTTATCTTCGTGTTCCCAAGTAAATTCAGGTCCCCGCTTTGCATTCCAACGGACCTTCACAATGGGTATGCGACTTTGTTTTGTTCTTTTAATTTCCCTATCCATGACTTCAATTGGTTCCTCTATGAAGTGGAGACTCTCGTTGATTTCGATTTCGTCTAGAGGGACGACGAGGGTCTCATCGGACAAACATTTCTTCAAGTTTGACACATGAAAGGTAGGATGTACGTTATTGAGTTCCTGCGGTAGGCAAAGTTTGTATGCTACCGGGCCGATCCTTGCAAGGATCTCGAATGGTCCGATATATTTTGGGTTTAGTTTCCTATGTTTTCCAAAACGTATTAACCCCTTCCAGGGCGAGACCTTCAATAGCACTCGGTCCCCAACCTGAAATTCTAAGGGCTTCCGTCTTTTGTTCGCATAACTCTTTTGTCTGTCTCTTGAAGCCTTTAGTCGTTCCCGAATTTGTACTATCTTCTCAGTTGTTTCTCTTATAATTTCCGGGCCTATGAGAGCGATGTCGGGTACTTGTCCCTTGGCTAGTTGCGTGTCACCCACTTAAGCCCAACACAGGGGTGATCTGCACTTGCGGCCATAGAGGGCTTCGAATGGAGCAACTCTAATGCTGGAGTGATAACTATTGTTGTATGAGAATTCAACTAGTGGTAAATAGGTATCCCATGCTTTACCAAAATCGATTACACAAGCTCTTAGCATATCTTCCAAGGTTTGTATGGTCCTATCACTTTGACCGTCGGTTTGTGGATGGTAAGTGGTACTCATGTCTAGGTTCGTTCCAAGAGATTTTTGTAGCGACTGCCAGAATCGCGAGGTGAACCTACTATATTTGTCAGAGATAATGGATATTGGTACACCGTATAGTCATACAATGTCTCGGATGTATGTTCGAGCTAGCTTCTCCATCTTGTCGGTTTCCTTTATGGGTAGGAAGTGTGCGGATTTCGTTAATCTATCGATGATCACCCAGATGGTGTCTAACCCACCTGCTGTCTTGGGTAATTTGGTTATGAAATCCATGGTTATCCGCTCCCACTTCCACTCGGGTATTTTAGGTTGTTGTAGTAATCCTGAAGGTTTTTGGTACACTATCTTGACTTTGGCGCAAGTCAGACACTTGCCCACATAGGTAGCGATCTCTGCTTTCATGTTCAGCCACCAATGCAGTCACCCCGAGCTCTTCCTTTTCGAAACAGAAGTACCTGAAACATAAACCGGAAACCGTAAGCACAAAGCTTAGTGAGTTCCCCAAAATACGACATACCATACAAACATACAACCAAGCATATATGGGTGCTTGTAATCCCATTCAGTCTATTTTAACCGGATCCTATCAAACATATCTAGGTGCTTGGAATCCCCTTTGGTCTATTTCAACCAGATCCTATCAAGCATATCTGAGTGATTGCAATCCCATTTGGTCTTTTTCAATCGAATTCTATCAGGCATTACTGGGTGCTTGCAATCCCATTCGGTCTTTTTCAAGCGGATACTATTAAGCATATCTGGGTGCTTGCAATCCCCTTCGGTCTATTTCAACTAGATACCATGGCTATTTCACCACACCACTACCATATAATATCATAACAAAGAATCACAGAGTAATCAAGCAAATACAAGCCTGACTGATAGTTGTCATCATACTACATAATGAACTAGTGGGCCGACATTGGTGCCTTTAACCCACATATACAGTGAAGGAAACTCACCTCCCTAACAAAATCCATAGATAACAACTCACACAGCCAACAAATGGGTGCGCTACTACTCCTAACAAATAATACAAGGTAAACCCTTAGTCAACCTTCTAAAACTAGCAATTTGACCAAAAGTCAACTCCACCAAAAGTCAACACTCATAACCAACGGTCAAAGTCAACAGTCAACGGTTAACATTCATATCAATTAACACTCACGTCGTGACCAGTCCTTGGTCACGTTGTGAGAATGCACTCGGCTAGATTCTAACTCAACTCGCTTCAACTCAGTCAGATCGGTCTCGGATGACCTACTCAATAGACCACATGACATGAACTTTCATTGTTTGCATCGTGAGCTCATTCAGTCGAAAGAATCACGTAAAAACCACTCTCACGTCGTAACACTCCTTGTATCACGTCGTGAGCTACATTTGATGCTGAATCCTAATGTCTTGAGTCCTTAATCCATTAAGTCATCCATTCCAACTTTCCAGAGGGCTTTCATACACCAAAAGCAACATAAAAATCTTTGCTTTATGGACATGCATGTCTTGAACTTGATTAGGTTAAAATGGTGAAAATGAGATCCAAATCTCATGCTTAGGACCAAAAATCAACCAAACCATAAATCTAGCACACCAAACCTCAAAGATCCATAAAGTTGCCAACTTAATGGAATCCAACCACTCAAACCACCTCCAACATGAAGAAAAAGGCATAAAATTCTAGATCTAGAAGAATAACACATAAATGTTAGAACCTGAGGACTTACGATGGTCGAAGGTATGATCTTTACGGTGGTTAGGGAACCTACTTGCTGGATCTAAGCACCAAGAACATCTTATTCTTCTTCTTCTTCTTCAAAGAACCAAAATCTTCATAAATGGATGGAAGGGGATTGGGGATCCTCAAAATGGTGAAAGAGATGCTAGGGTTTCTCTCAAGATGATTTAGATATGATGGGGGATCGTAAAATGCCTTAGAAACACATAACCAACCCTTATATATGTTGAATACCCTAACACTCGTGGGCTTAGGCCGCACAGTTCCCATGTCATGAGTTCCTTATGCTCACATCGTGAGAACAATTTAAATCAACATTTCCATTCAATTGCTTCTCACATCGTTAGCTCCAACAGCTCACGTCGTGAGCTCAGTTTTTTCCTCAAAATCCTTTCCAACTTCGAACAATAATAGCTTCTTCATTTCAACTCCAAATTCGGCGGTCTTTATATCCACAAAAAGGTATTAAAGAGCTCTAAACTTCTATATAGATACTTTTGGCTCACCACATGTCCAACTTAAAACCTTAACCTTCGCAAGCGGCCTAACACATAACTTTCCCGAGTTCATCCTCAGTTCCAAATACACAATTCATAGGCCTCGATCCCATTACCAACAATAACATCTTTTATTAAAGCCCAAACCTTACTTCCTTAATAGCTCCAATGCCTACATATAACTGAATTGCGGTTCAAGATCCCGAATCACAAAACAATATGAAACGGGGTGTTATAGTATGATAGTGCTAGGAGTTATGTTTGGTTAGGGTAACTGGGGTAGGTTAGTTATCAGGATTAGGTATGACTGACCACTGAAGGACTTAATTGAGAAGTGGTAAATGGTAGGGCAACTAGGGAATGCTAGTTTCTAAGGGTATGAATATGTTAATATCTATTGAGTGTTTATGTTACACGGTTAGGTTGTAACACCTGGATCTTGAGGTAATTCAAATTCTAATTTTTTGGCATTTTAATGTTTGCCATAGAGTGGGGGTTGCACCAAGACGTGGAAAATCAATAAGCATTGCGAGTTCATTTTAAGCTACCATGACGTTGCAGTATATGGCCACAATGTGGCAGCTGGAAAATGACAAAACCCTATCTCTAGGTTTTGCTTCTTATTTAAAGGAATGAGGAGGCTAGGGTTTGCTTATCCTCAGCCTCCATCAGCCTCTATGCGATCTAAGAAAACCCTAATTGCATCCTCCTATGTTTAAGCATTGTTTTAGTGTTCTTTGAAGCCATTTAAGGAAGAAAGAAGAAGAAGTGAGTTAAGATCCAGCAAGCAAGACCCTATTTTGTGGTAGCATTCTTCTGGAACTTTGTACAAGACTCGATTTTCATGATAGGTTGCTAGATCATGAGTTTTGTCCCAAAATCTTCATGTTCTTGATTGTTGGAGTTGTGAGATCTCATAAAGTTTGCAATTTTATGAATCTCCAGGTCATTTAGGGTGTTTGGTGCTTTGGAACTGGATTTGTAGTGAATTTTGGTATCAAGCTTGGATTTTTGGTCAAAAATCCTCATTTTGATCTAATAAGAGCCCAAGACAAGCATGTCTGGAAAGTAAGGGTTTTTATGTTGTTTTATGATGCTAGAAACATTTTTGGAATGTTAAACTACAAGTCTTCAAGATTAAGTGCTTAATTAATTAGGCCAAGTTGTGTTTTGCCCTTTTTGGACCTAGGAGTGAAACCCTTACCTCTTGGAGAGTCTAAAGGGATAAAGTTGGAAACTTTATCCACTTAGACCATGGTATGGTTCATATATGAGCTTTGGAGCCCTTAGAACTGAAGAAAGACAACTTAAGCCATAAAGTTGTGAGGAACCCAGTGCCTATGGTGTAGCGACTTGGCTAAGACTTGTCTTTATTGTCATTTATTGGCCACGACGTGACGACTAGCTGGAGTGACTTTTGACTTTGACCATTGACCAAGTTTGACTTTAGGTTATTTGTGATATTTTGAGGAGTAAATTGATGCTTGGTCCCTGGTTGTTGTATAGGTGAGCTGTAGATCCGATAGTTGGAGCAACATTCAGTTATGCTATCTTACGTCATTGAGGTGAATTTTTATTCACTGTACTTATGGGTCGAAGGCACTAATGCCGGCCCAGTAGATTATGTATCATGGTATATTGGATGGTTTTCGATGGATATGTGTTAGACTGGTAGATCTGTATGATTACCTATGTTCATTAGATATGGGTTGAGACGGTCCTGCTTTATACTGACGGCTAAGATACCCGGGGAGGTCCGGATAGATTAAAGGCCTACAAAGCGGTCCTGTCAGGCCGAAGGCCCAACGTGTGATCCAAATAGGCTGTAGGTCCTGCGAGGTGGTCCAGTTAGGTTGAAGGCTCATATATGCATGATGTTATCTGTCTGGTAGTGTGTGGTGCTTTGGGGGAACTCACTAAGATTTGGCATACAATTTGATTGTTATGGTTTTAGGTACTTATAAGGATAGGGGCAAGGCAAAGGCGTGATCGTACACATCCTTTAGTGTTATGTTTTGGAGATTTTATGATACTCTGATTTTGGGATAATTGTATCTGATACTTGGTTTTATGACTTGGGTTTTGATTAAAACAATGATTTTATTTTAACTGAAAAATAAAAATTTTATCATGATTTTTTGGATGTTACACAGGTGGTAATGATGTCTTAGGTTCTATGTAGTTTAAGTTGGATAGCCTGAGAACTCTTGATTTAATTCCTGATTGTGATGTTCTTGTCTGATTCTTCACTCTCAGGTGGGTCATCTGTTCGACTGTCTATCTGATCGCTAACTACATATAAATTTATGTATTTTATGGAAGACCAGGATTTGGGCCTTGAAAAATGTATGGAAGACTAGGATCTAGCGCCTGGAAGTTGTATGTAAGACCGGGATTTTTCCACAATATTGCAAGGATACACCACGATTTGGCCCATGGAAAGATGTAAGACTATGATTTGGCCCATAACATTCACCCAAGATTGGAGCAGACATGTTATTTCATGTATGTTTGTTACGTATGTTAATGTGGATAAGAGATTTGGCTGGTCGGTGCTAGAGTCGAACTCTTGTGTAGATGCATCGTATATATGATGGAATATGTGGTATACTAGGGAACTCAATAAGCTTTATGCTTATAGTTGTGGATTAACCATTTTGCAAGTTGTCCGTGAGAAGATATCGACTGTATTGTACACACGTGTCGAAGATGTTTAATCAAACCTAAGTTATAAAAGATAAATATCCAAATAAAAATAACCCAAAATTAGAGTATCATAAAATATCTAAAACAAATCACTAAAGGATGTGTACGATCATGCCTTTGTCTTGCCCCAATCCTATGAAGTACATGAAACATAACACTTAAACTATAAGCCAAATCTTAGTGAGATCCCCTAAAATACCCCACACAAAATAACATATACAAACATGCATGTTGGGTCCACAATCATCAGACTGGATTACCCTTAGGTCCACACCCATCATGCTGGATTAACCCTGGCCTATAGTCATCAGAATGGTTTGCCTTGGCCTAATCAGTCATCAGACTGGAATGCCCCGGTCTGTTGGCTTACACGCATAATAGTAAAGCCTCAACCCATATCGCACAATGTCGACATATGCAACAAATAAATCAAATAATAACACAGATAATCATATAGATCTACAATCACTATAGCATAGTAACATCCCGTATACTAAGATACATAACCTAGTAGGCCGATATTGGTGCCTTCAACCAACACGTACAATGAGGAAAACTCACATTAATGACAGAAAGATAGCTAAACCGAATGCTGCTTCAACTACCAACTCTACGGGTCACCTGTACAACACCCAAGGACCAAGCCTCAATCTACTACTCAAAATATACCAAATGACCTAAAGTAAAACTTGGTCAAAGTCATAGTTAACTCTAGATGGTTGCCTCACTGTGGCCACCCATGGCCACGTCGTGGTTGCTAAACGACAAAGCAGACGGGTTGCAACCCAGTCGCCAAGCCGTGACACCCTTAGGTCATGCCATGGGGAATGGTCTGGACAACTTAATCCATTAATTCATTTTCCCACGACTTCAGGAGCTCCAAAGCTCATATTTGGTCCTTTACATGATTTAGATGGATAAAGTTTCCAACTTTATCCATCAAAACTTCTCAATAAGACAAGATTCCAAACCCTAGATACTTAAGGATGGTTAAATGCATCAATACACCTATTAATCACCCTATCCTTAGAGTCTATTAAGCACCCTATCCTTAGAGTTGATCTTCCAAACTTTATAGAAGAGTTTCTTAGTCCTAACGAGCTTTAAAATTCATAGCTTTATGCACATGCATGTCCCTTCCATTTTAGGTCAAAATCATGGAAATAAAGGCTTATACTTGAGAATGGGGACCAAAAACTACCTAGATCTCCAGATCTAGAACATATGACATAGGAATGATCCCATGGATCCATTAAGTTTCCAACTTTATGAGATCCAACCTTCTGAATTCTCTCATCATGATGATATAGGGGAAAATAGCTAGATCTAGACATATAAAGCATAAAGATTTGATTTTGAGGACTTAAAAGAGTCTAGAAATGTGCTCAAGATTGAAGAGGAGAGTTGCTTGCTGGAACTAAGCTCAAGGCGACCTTCTTCTTCTTCTTCAAAACACCACCAAGACACACACAAATTCAAGGGGAGCAAAAGAGGCTAGGGTTTTCTCTTGGAGTCCAAGGAAGAGTGAATGACGCTGAGGGTGAGCAACCCTAGGCATAACATCCCTTAAATAGGGGCTCAAACCCCATATTAGGGTTTGTCATTAAACAACGACAATTATATGGCAATATATGCCACGCCGTGGCACCAACTTCAAGGCCACATCGTGACCAATAGAAATCAAACCTCAAATTATTAAATTTACTTTAAAAAGAAACATACCTAAAACTTGGCATTACATATGATTTATTTGTGTATTGCAGTATGTGTTGTGAACCCTATGTCGATATTGGTTGACTATTAAGAGAATACGTTAAGTTACATGCCACAAATATTAAGTAGTTCTAGAATGTTTGATTTGGATCTATTGTGCAACTCTTGTATGAGTCCAACCATTGTAGTGCTTGATCTTTCAGTCGAAGGATTGTTTAGTCTTTGTTGCATGTAATTGTATTCGTAAGATAGTTAAGTGACATTGGTAGAAGTTTCTTTCGCGACTGTGTAGCACCTGGTTTCCAGTATGTGAATTTTATTTGAGCATTGCCCTATTTTAGCCTTGGACTCGGCGAGTCATAAGGTCCGACTCGCCGAGTAGGGACGAGACTCAGGACACGTTTAAGTGGGCGACTTGGCGAGTCCATATCCTGGACTCGGCGAGTCACCGCTGCTGGATGAAACCCTAAGTTTCAAGGGTTTGCACCCTATTTAAACCCTCATTCCGCCCCAACTCGTCCCCATTCACCCCCCAGAACTCCCCAACATCGTTTTCCCCTTATTTCCTTGAGAGATTGAAGTGCTCTTGGTGTGTTCTTGAAGGTTTGAGGAGAAAGAGGTGTAGATCAAGAAGAGGAGAAGGAGATCAGGCATCTTTGTGTCATTTCAACATATTCCTTGAGGTATAGCTCGTTTCCCCTCTGTTTTCAAGCTTGTAATCCCTTTTTGCTTCATTGGAGTCCTTCTTGGGCTCTTCCCCAAGCTTGTTTGTGCTTTGTGGGTGATAATAAGTTGTTAGCCTTTAGATCTAGGCATGATTTAGTCCCTGGAGCTTGGATCTATTGCCTTTATGGGGTCATATTGCATGAAAGCCCTAGATCTACCTCTTTTGGTGCACTTTGAGCCTTAAAATCCATATTGGTGAATATCTACACGTAAAGTTGGAAACTTTACGTGTGAATTGTGTCCTAGAAGCCCAGATCTGTGAATGGGGACTGGAATCGAGCAAATCGGTGTATTTGATGGATGCATGGCTGCGACTCGGCGAGTCATATATGTGACTCGACAAGTCTGGTCGCGAGTCACTGAACTGGTCCCTTTAAGATGTATCGAGTTGAGCCGTGAGTCACAGGGGGTGACTCGGTGAGTTGGAAGCTGAACTCACTCATGATAGGACTCGGCGAGTCAATGCCCTGACTCGGCGAGTCCAAGGCAATCTTCATAGATCAAGAACAAACTCGGTGAGTTGTTCATACAACGCGGCGAGTCTTAGCATATGTGTTCTTCGGATGAAGATGAACTCGACGAGTTGTTCATACAACTCGGCGAGTAGGATGAAGGAGTTGAATGACAGTTTAGAAAATGAACTCGTCGAGTCATAGCCCAACTCGACGAGTAGAATCAGGGACCTAGGACAATAGTTTGCTAGGGACTCGGCGAGTGGAGATCCACTCGGCGAGTTGGGTCAACTAAAAGTTGACTTCGATTTGACTTAGGGCTAGACCAGGGGTAAAATGGTCTTTTTACCCAAAGGACAGTTAGCAGTGTATGATTAAGTATATTGTGGGAATTACAGCCGGGGAGTTTCCGGAGCAGCAGCAGCAGTAGTAGGTGATCAATTCCCACACAGACCAGCAGCTATTTCGAGGTGAGTTTCCTTCCAGTAGTAACGGGTCTAAGGCACCAAGGCCGGCCCGTATAGATGAGACGTTAGCATTATAGTGTGGGCCAAGCCCGTATCTATTAGATGAGTTGATTGTGTTATATACCAGCATGATAGAACTGTTTACACTTGTTGTCTGTGCGATACTTGTATGATATGAGTTGGCGGTTGAGTGTGGGCGGGGCCCGTATCTCTCCGAGAATGGAGTGTAGGCTAGGCCCGTATCTCCCAGGTAGCGAAGTGTGGGCGGGGCCCGTACCTTCACGAGTGTGGGTGGGGCCCGTATCTCTCAGAAAGTGAGGTGTGGGCGGGGCCCGTATCTTCACGAGTGTGGGCGAGGCCCGTATCTCCTAATTGCATGTTATATGTTAAATGCTTGTATGGTATGGGGTAATATGGGGGAGCTCACTAAGCTTTGTGCTTACGGTTTCAGTTTTGGTTTCAGGTACCTCCTCAGCTAGGGGAAGGGAGCCGGCGCGGTAGCAGCATGTCACACACACACTCTTCGGTTTCCGCATTTACGAGATTTACTGGGATTGTACTCTGATCTTTGATGGGATGTATAGTTTGACTTTTAAAACATGGTTTGCGATGTGTTATGGTGTGATCAAACAATGTTTTTATTTATTAATGTTTTCTAAAGTAATATTTTAAAATGAAATTTTTGGACATGAAAATTGGGTCGTTACAAGTTGGTATTAGAGCCCTGGTTTGAGGGATTCGGACACGCCTTCGGTAGTGTCTGAACTCAAATCGAGGGATTGAAAGATTTTCCAAAAGAAAAGGTTTTCTAAAACTCGAAAAAGAGTCATAAGAAAGAGCGAAGTGTGTGACGTGCGCGACCGGCCGAGCTCAAGTAAGTATTCCCCATAGTACCCATACAAGTTTATGTTATGTTTATCAGCTTACGTAGAACCGCATGCTAGAATAGGGCTAAGGATCTAGGAGTGATGCCTTATGTGCCTGCTTATGTGTTACAGCTTTATGAGTATTGCATGCTAGAATTGAGTAGACAGCAGTAGGATAGCCTGTTTAGGTTATGCCTGATAGTATGAGCTTAGCATCCAATGCTAGTGCCGTTTCTTGTTATAAGAATAGTTTTGGCTTGAGTCTGTTTCCCATTATCCGAATGCTCTTTGCTTCGTGCTTGGTGGGGTTCTGAGTAATGGGAGTTAGCCACTAGGTGAACACGTCACACCACATGTAATCAGGTTTGAATAATCCCAAAGTACTGGAACTGCCCCTATTACGCAGCTCTTGTTTGAGTCCAACCGTTGTAGGGACGGATCTTTTACTTGAAGGATTATCTAATCCTCATCACATGTGATGGTGTTTAGGTGGTGGCTAACTGGCATTATGAGGAGACCTACAGCAGCTGAGGACCAGTTGTGTTGAACTTGAGTTTTCCCTAGGGCAAGACTAGGATGAGAATAGCAGTAGTAAAGGGGATCTGGTGAAGTCGAGGAATTCCTCGGAGAAGGTACGGATAGATGTGGAAGGTAGTATGGGCCCGTACTACTGAAAGCAGAGGATCCGTACCCGAGCCGAGGAAGTCCAAGATGAGACCAAGGAACCTGTAAGTAGTTGAGATCCCTCAGAAAGTAGCAGTATCACTAATGATTATTATGATGTTTTGAAGAATGGTGGTACTTCGACCGAGACCGACAGATGGCGGTTCAGGAGAGGGGTCAGGTTCGGGATCAGGCACCGAGCCGATTGATGAGAGGCTACGTGAGTTCATCACGTCGGAGATCACCAGGGGCATCCTTGAGTCGACCCCCATCCTCTTTGGGTCGATCAAGGAAGGGATCATGGAGTTGATGGAGGATCGCCTACGGGCATTCAGGAGCGATTTAGCCTCTAGCCAGTCAGGATCTCGCACACTGTCCTTCAAGGACTTCAGGGGCAGTGGTGCGCCGGATTTCCATGGGGTGAAGGACCCCATTGTCGCCAGGCGGTGGATTGCGGATATCGAGTCTGCCCAGTTGACTAGCTTCTGCCCCGAGGGGTCGAAGGTGAGGTACACAGCGGGGTGTTAATGGGACCGAGCCCGGGATTGGTGGGAGTCAGTGGGTGACTCGTTGGGAGCCTCGGCTATCGAGGCAATGACCTGGTCGGACTTTGTGACTAGGTTCAGGGCAGAGTTTGCACCGGCGGTCGAGCTTCAGCAGCTGGCCAGGGAGTTTCTAGACATGAGGCAGACGACGGAGACTGTGGCGGAGATCACCGCCAAGTTCCGGGAGAGGGCTTTATTGGTGCCCCAGTATGCCGGTGACGAGGATATGAGGAGGACTCGTTACCATGATATGCTACGACCTGACATCCGGGAGCATGTTAGCTTTTCGGCTTGCCCTACCTTGGACTCTATGATTGCCAGGGCTAGGGAGAGGGAGATAGATTTGGAGCACATCCGGAAATGGAAACTAGAGGACGGTCAGGCAGGAGGGGCTTCGGGGAAGAAGCCCAAGGGATCAGACGGTAGACCGAAAGGTCATTCAGGATCGAGCCGTTGCGGGAAATACGGCAGGACGCACGTGGGGATATGTAGGATGGGATCAGGAGGCTGCTACAAGTGCGGCAAGACAGGGCACTTTAGCAGGGATTGTACTGCTCCAGTTTCAGCTATTCAGACATCCGAGTTGCTGTGTTTTCACTGCAACCAGAGGGGCCACAAGAAGGCCAATTGCCCCCAGTTGTCAGTTGCAGCGTCAGTGAAGGCGCCGGCTCCAGCGACCCTGCAGATCACGGATGGTCGGCAGGGCAAGGCAGAGGCTCCAGTGGTGAGGAGTCGGGCATTCCAGTTGACTGCCGAGGAGGCACGCGTCGCGCCCGATGTGGTGACGGGTATGATTCTTTCCTTCTATCTTTTGTTTTATGATGTTATGGTATTGATAAGTGCTCCGTGTGTATACATGTGTATTAGGATCGTTCCATGTGAACGACATCCCGGTTCAGGTATTGTTCGACTCGGGTGCATCCCGATCGTTCGTTTCTCTTGCTCTTAGCAAGAGATTTCATGAGACTTCAGGCGAGTTAGATTGCCCGTTAGAGGTAGAGATTGCTGACGATCGATCGGTGCGAGCATCGATGGTGTTTCGAGATTGTGTTCTGCGACTGTTTGAGGAGCGTTACCTGGTAGACTTGGTTCCCATCCCGTTGCGTGGGAACAAGGTGATTATTGGTATGGATTGGTTGTGCCCTAATGGGGCAGTGATAGATTGCGCGCAGCAGCTAGTGCGAGTCAGGACCCCAAGCGGGGGAGAGTTAGTGATTCATGGCGAACGGCCGCAGTGTGGACCCACTGTATGTTCAGCAGCGAGGGCTAGGCGCTACCTTCAGCAGGGATGCGCGGGATATGTCGCGTATGTGATGGATACCCGGGAGGCGGGTAAGGCGACCATGAGCGAGGTCCCGGTGGTTCGAGATTTTGCAGATGTTTTCCCGGAGGAACTACCTGGGATACCTCCGGAGCGACAGGTGGAGTTCAGGATTGACCTCATTCCCGGTGCGGCTCCGATAGCCAAAGCACCGTATCGGTTGGCTCCTCCCGAGATGCAGGAGTTGTCTACGCAGCTGCAGGAGCTGCTAGACAAGGGATTTATTCGTCCGAGCAGTTCACCCTGGGGAGCCCCGATTCTGTTTGTAAGGAAGAAGGACGGGTCGCACCGGATGTGTATAGATTATCGGGAGCTGAACAAGGTAACGGTGAAGAACCGATACCCGCTTCCGAGGATTGATGACCTATTTGACCAGCTTCAGGGAGCATCTTGGTTCTCCAAGATTGACTTGCGTTCGGGCTATCATCAGATGAGGGTCAGGGAGGAGGATATGCAGAAGACCGCGTTTCGGACGCGCTATGGTCATTACGAGTTCGTGGTGATGCCGTTTGGGCTCACCAATGCTCCTGCCGCGTTCATGGACCTCATGAACCGCGTGTGTAGACCGATGCTGGATCGGTTTGTGATAGTCTTTATCGATGATATCTTGGTCTATTCCAAGACTCGGGAGGAACACGAGGAGCATCTGAGGGAGGTATTGGAGACCCTGAGGAGGGAGAGCTTGTATGGCAAGTTCTCCAAGTGTGAGTTTTGGTTGCGCGAGGTGCAATTCCTTGGACACCTCGTCAACCAGAACGGGATTCTGGTTGATCCGGCCAAGGTCAAGGCCGTGATGAGATGGGAGGTCCCGAAGTCTCCATCTGAGATTCGGAGCTTCCTGGGATTGGCAGGCTACTATCGGAGATTTATCCAAGGTTTCTCCAAGATAGCCGTACCCCTGACACGACTGACGAAGAAAGTCGTGGTCTTTCGGTGGGGACCCGAGCAGCAGGCTGCGTTTGAGATGCTGAGACAGAAATTGTGTGAGGCGCCGATCCTAGCCCTGCCTGAGGGCGTAGAGGATTTTGTGGTTTACTGCGATGCGTCCATTTCGGGGTTGGGCGCAGTTCTGATGCAGAGGGGGCATGTCATTGCCTACGCTTCGCGGCAGCTCAAGCCTCACGAGGCGAACTACCCGACGCACGATTTGGAGTTGGGAGCGGTGGTCTTTGCCCTCAAGATTTGGCGACATTACCTCTACGGGGTTCGGTGTACCATCTACACGGACCACAAGAGTTTGAGGTACCTCATGGACCAGCCGAATCTGAATATGAGGCAGCGGCGGTGGTTGGACGTGGTGAAGGATTATGATTGCGAGATCCTTTACCACCCGGGGAAGGCCAATTTGGTGGCCGATGCGCTTAGCCGCAAGACGGTGCCGATCAGGGACGTTTGCTTGAGGATGACCGTGGTGACTCCCCTATTGGAGCAGATTCGGGAGGCTCAACAGGAGGCTATCAAGGAGGAGCATCGGAAGAGCGAGCGTGTGGTGGGTCAGGTTTCCTCCTTTGATTATGATGGAAGAGGACTTTTGACACTACACCGTAGGGTGTGGGTGCCGTATCACGGTGGCGTGCGTCAGATTTTGATGGAGGAGGCGCACAAGTCCCGATTTTCTATTCATCCTGGGGCGACGAAGATGTATAGGGATCTTCGTCCGGATTACTGGTGGCCTTGCATGAAGCGGGATGTGGCATGGTACGTCGAGCGGTGTTTGACCTGCAGGAAGGTCAAGGCCGAACATCAGAAACCGCATGGCAAGATGCAGCCGTTGGACATCCCAATGTGGAAATGGGAAGATATCACGATGGATTTTATCACAAAGCTTCCCAGGACCGCACGTGGAGTGGATTCGATTTGGGTCATCGTGGATAGATTGACCAAGAGTGCT
Organism: Lactuca saligna; assembly: GCF_052625555.1. NCBI lineage: Eukaryota > Viridiplantae > Streptophyta > Magnoliopsida > Asterales > Asteraceae > Lactuca > Lactuca saligna. The sequence continues at coordinate 148,436,127 of NC_136422.1, forward strand.
CACTTTATTCCAATCCAGGAGAGCATATCGGCCGAAAAATTGGCCGACATCTATATCAGGGAGATTGTGGCACGGCATGGAGTGCCAGTATCGGTAATCTCGGACAGGGATGTGCGTTTTACTTCCAGATTTTGGAAGAAATTCCATGACGAGTTGGGCACTCGTCTGCATTTCAGCACCGCCTTTCACCCACAGACAGATGGTCAGAGTGAGCGGACCATCCAGACTTTGGAGGACATGTTGCGGGCGTGTGTGTTGGATTTCGGTGGTAGCTGGGATACCTATCTTCCCTTGGCTGAGTTCTCCTACAACAATAGCTATCACGCGAGTATTGACCGACCACCGTTCGAGATGTTGTATGGGCGGAAGTGCAGAACCCTGATATGTTGGGGTGAAGTTGGCCAGAGAGTCATGGGAAGCACCGAGGTGGTGCTAGAGACGACCGAGAGGATCCAGCAGGTTCGGAGCAGACTTCAGACTGCACAGAGTCGGCAGAAAAGCTACGCCGATAGGCGTCGATCCGACTTGGAGTTCCAAGTCGGGGATATGGTTCTCCTGAAAGTGTCGCCTTGGAAAGGTGTCATTCAATTCAGGAAGCGGGGCAAGTTGGGCCCAAGATTCATCGGGCCGTTCAGGGTCGCAGCCCGGGTGGGCAAGGTGGCGTATAGGCTGGACCTGGCAGCCGAGCTCAGTCAGATCCACAACACCTTTCATGTTTCGCAGCTGCGGAAGTGCCTGGTGGACGATTCAGCAGTAGTACCATTGGAGGATATTCAGGTTGATGACAGCTTGAATTACATTGAGCGCCCAGTCACAATACTTGACAGAAAGACAAAGGCATTGAGAAACAAGAGGGTAGAACTAGTAAAGGTGCAATGGCAGCACCGCAAGGGTTCGGAATGGACTTGGGAACCGATGGACAAGATGATGGAGCATTACCCCGAGCTGTTTCAGGACCGGGCAGCAGACTTCGAGGACGAAGTCTAAAATAAGTGGGGGAGATTTGTAGCACCTGGTTTCCGGTATGTGAATTTTATTTGAGCATTGCCCTATTTTAGCCTTGGACTCGGCGAGTCATAAGGTCCGACTCGCCGAGTAGGGACGAGACTCAGGACACGTTTAAGTGGGCGACTCGGCGAGTCCATATCTTGGACTCGGCGAGTCACCGCTGCTGGATGAAACCCTAAGTTTCAAGGGTTTGCACCCTATTTAAACCCTCATTCTACCCCAACTCGTCCCCATTCACCCCCCAGAACTCCCCAACATCGTTTTTCCCTTATTTCCTTGAGAGATTGAAGTGCTCTTGGTGTGTTCTTGAAGGTTTGAGGAGAAAGAGGTGTAGATCAAGAAGAGGAGAAGGAGATCAGGCATCTTTGTGTCATTTCAACATATTCCTTGAGGTATAGCTCGTTTCCCCTCTGTTTTCAAGCTTGTAATCCCTTTTTGCTTCATTGGAGTCCTTCTTGGGCTCTTCCCCAAGCTTGTTTGTGCTTTGTGGGTGATAATAAGTTGTTAGCCTTTAGATCTAGGCATGATTTAGTCCCTGGAGCTTGGATCTATTGCCTTTATGGGGTCATATTGCATGAAAGCCCTAGATCTACCTCTTTTGGTGCACTTTGAGCCTTAAAATCCATATTGGTGAATATCTACACGTAAAGTTGGAAACTTTACGTGTGAATTGTGTCCTAGAAGCCTAGATCTGTGAATGGCATGGACTGGAATCGAGCAAATCGGTGTATTTGATGGATGCATGGCTGCGACTCGGCGAGTCATATATGTGACTCGACGAGTCTGGTCGCGAGTCACTAAACTGGTCCCTTTAAGATGTATCGAGTTGAGCCGTGAGTCACAGGGGGTGACTCGGTGAGTTGGAAGCTGAACTCACTCATGATAGGACTCGGTGAGTCAATGCCCTGACTCGGCGAGTCCAAGGCAATCTTCATAGATCAAGAACAAACTCGGCGAGTTGTTCATACAACTCGGCGAGTCTTAGCATATGTGTTCTTCGGATGAAGATGAACTCGACGAGTTGTTCATACAACTCGGCAAGTAGGATGAAGGAGTTGAATGACAGTTTAGAAGATGAACTCGTCGAGTCATAGCCCAACTCGACGAGTAGAATCAGGGACCCAGGACAATAGTTTGCTAGGGACTCGGCGAGTTGGGTCAACTAAAAGTTGACTTCGATTTGACTTAGGGCTAGACCAGGGGTAAAATGGTCTTTTTACCCAAAGGACAGTTAGCAGTGTATGATTAAGTATATTGTGGGAATTACAGCCGGGGAGTTTCCGGAGCAGCAGCAGCAGTAGTAGGTGATCAATTCCCACACAGACCAGCAACTATTTCGAGGTGAGTTTCCTTCCAGTAGTAACGGGTCTAAGGCACCAAGGCCGGCCCGTATAGATGAGACGTTAGCATTATAGTGTGGGCCGAGCCCGTATCTATTAGATGAGTTGATTGTGTTATATACCAGCATGATAGAACTGTTTACACTTGTTGTCTGTGCGATACTTGTATGATATGAGTTGGCGGTTGAGTGTGGGCGGGGCCCGTATCTCTCCGAGAATGGAGTGTGGGCTAGGCCCGTATCTCCCAGGTAGCGAAGTGTGGGCGGGGCCCGTATCTTCACGAGTGTGGGCGGGGCCCGTATCTCTCAGAAAGTGAGGTGTGGGCGGGGCCCGTATCTTCACGAGTGTGGGTGAGGCCCGTATCTCCTAATTGCATGTTATATGTTAAATGCTTGTATGGTATGGGGTAATATGGGGGAGCTCACTAAGCTTTGTGCTTACGGTTTCAGTTTTGGTTTCAGGTACCTCCTCAGCTAGGGGAATGGAGCCGGCGCGGTAGCAGCATGTCACACACACACTCTTCGGTTTCCGCATTTACGAGATTCACTGGGATTGTACTCTGATATTTGATGGGATGTATGGTTTGACTTTTAAAACATGGTTTGCGATGTGTTATGGTGTGATCAAACAATGTTTTTATTTATTAATATTTTCTAAAGTAATATTTTAAAATGAAATTTTTGGACATGAAAATTGGGTCGTTACAGACTGATAGCCGGGTGTGGTGGGAATTCCTAGTGACCTAGGAAATGCGCTAAAACATGCTAGTTCGGACTCGTTCCAGAGTAGAATTGTATACAGATTCTAAGAAGTGTAATATTATGCACATGGCTAGGTATATACATGCATATGAGGAGCTTTATGGAGTGTTACGAAGTGACTTGTGAGTCTTAGAATAGTCCTTGGAATAGACCTTGGAACAAGTATGGACATGTGTGGAAGGTAGTATTGGGCCTGTACTATTAGAAGCATAGGATCTATACTTGGGTTAGGGGGTGTTCCAGGAATACCGAGGAACTTGTAGGTGGGTATGCATAGTGTGCGTCTGCACTGTTCATTTATTTAAGTGCATTTTTGTTATCTTTCAAATGTAAGATGACAACCTATTGTGTTAGTGATGAGATCCTGAGTGAGAGGGATGTATGCGACATCATAGTTCCAGAGACTTCAAAATTCATGAGAGAGGAATCACATGGTTTGATCAGTTCACTTGGGGATGAGTTGATTTTAGTGATGGATGAGCAACTTAGGGTTCTTTGGGCTGATTTGGATGCCGGTCGACTCAAGACTTCGGAGGTTTCCTTCAGGGAGTTCGACGCTTGTGGATCTACCTGTTTCTTTATTGGCATATGTTTAGTTGTTGAGAGTGCCTTTCGTGCCAACTTATGTTTGGCAGAGGCCACAGTTAGATTTGCAACATGTATTCTGCGCGACAGAGCTAAGGATTGATGGTGCTAAGGTTTTCAGGGCCTTGAACCAGATGTGGTTGAGTTCATGTCATGGGAGGATTTTGTTAGCAGATTCAAGAGAGATTTTATACTGACATTTGAAGTTCAGTAGTTGACTCGGGAGTATCTGGCGCTGGAGAAGACTAAAGAGACTGTGGTTGAGATTACTGTCAAGTTTAGAGAGAGAGAGAGAGAGTGATGTTTTTCCCTCGGTATGCAACTTCATAAGAGATGAGGATGACTCACTACCATGTCATGTTGAGAATGGAGACCCGGGAGTACGTGAGTATCTTGATTTATAAGACTCTTCCTAGTTTGTTGGAGGCCGCCAGAGAGAAAGAGAGATGGAGTTAGAGACCTAACAATGGAAGAGGAGGTAGGATCAGGTTCATATATCTACAACGACAACCAAGAAGGATTGAGTGACGGACTTTCGGTCTGGAGATCGAGTGACTCATGGATTTTGTGGGAGGTGAGGTCGGTCTCATTGGGGTATTTGTTGTGCATCTTTTGTGGATGCTTCATATGTGGTCAGGAGGGTCACTATAGCTGGGACTATAGTCTGAAGGAGTCACCAAGGTTATGTTTCTTTTGCTGTTAGCCATGCCATGTTAAGGCTGATTGTCCTCTGAGTGCAGATGGTGTGGTTTTGGATCCGACACCTTTGGCTTGGCAGTTATCGGATGGGCGACATGGGATAGTTGGAGTCCCCCGGACTGTTGTTTGATTTGTTCGTTCTTTAGTATCTCTTTTGTTTTGATTATTTTCATTGTTTCATTTGTCATCTTCAATGATCGTTAGGAACCAAGAGGTAAGGTTATTGGGTCGCCCTGGAGGTTCGAATGGTTATGAAGTCGTCATAGTTTAGCCAAATCTATGTGGGGGAGAATCTCCTTGTCGGATGGAATATTTCCGAGTGCAGGTTACCCCTTAGTTTCATATTCAAGGATAGAGAATAATTAGTTTTGGTTGTGTCCGAATTAAATCTTATGAATAGGTTGATGTTCAGATGTAAAAATACTACTTTGCCATTGATAACTTCTTTTTTAATTTAACTTTATCTATTAATCATTTTTAAAATCTAAAAAACAGAAAAAGAAAATAAATACCCCTACCAAACAGACCCTACAACAACCTCCCCTTTCCCTTCCTCCTTTCTCCTCCTGCATTCCCGTTTTACTTTTTCTTCTCTCCTTCCTATATGTGATCCCCACACTACACTATTGCAGCGATCCAGGTTTTCATCTGCATCTACAAGGATATATCATAGTTTTTTTTTATCAAATGTAGAATTCCATAAAAAAAACTAAAATACTTGATATCCCAGGGTTAATCACGAGTTTACAATAAAATCCATCAATTTAAATAAGCTACTAGGAAAATACAAATAAGAAAAAATTATTCTTCTATTCTAACTCTTTGTGCTCTTATCTTCTTCATGTACACCAATTGCTACATGACCCTGCAAAACATGGAACATCTCTAGAAGATTAGACAACAATGTCTGGTGACTTTTATTCTTTTTATTTCATGTTCATCCACCCTTCTTCGAACACTTTTTATCTTTGAATACTCTAATCTCCTTATCTTTTCTTTCTCATTCTCTACATTCTATCTCTTCATCTTTATCTTTCTCTTATCTTCGCATTTCTCTACATTCTATCTTTTTCTCACATACTCTACTATGTTCACTATATTTCTAATCTCATTTATCTCTTACTCTGTGATCTACTTTTTTTCTCATGCTCTTTCTTTGCCTCTTCTTAGGCCCATCTCATACTCTGTACATACTTTATCCTCTTTACCTCTTTTATCCTTTTCTTACTTCTTCTCTTTTCTCTTTCTATATCATCAATCTCATGTCATCTTTCTCTACTATTTCCTCTCTTAGGCATGCACTTCCTATACTCTTACTCTACTTTTTTCCTTATCTATTACTCTTAGCATGCCAATCTCATACTCTCATTACTTTTCCTCTCTCTATTCTCATATACTCATGCCTTAACATTCTCTCCTCAACTAGACCTAACGGTCCCATCTTGTACTATAATCTCCTATATCTTAAGATCCCTCATGAATCCTTAACCAATTTTCTTATATTGAATCACTCATAGATTCCTTATTCTTAATCATTCACGGATTACATCTAAGTTCTTTCAATAATGCTTTAATCTCCTTCCATTCATGGAACCCTTCTCAATCTTGTCTGACCATACATAACTCTATTCACATAGGAATCATCTATCAACATTCCAGAAGAAGTCATCATCTTTTACCCCGTAGGGAACATAATCTCGTTCACAAAGGAACCATACTCTTATTCCTAAAGGAATCATCTTTCTACACTTATATTAATATTTCATGTGACTCATCACATGAAACTTGTCCCATGCAGAATCTATTTCTTTATCTCATCAAGAGACTTTTTATTTGTCATTAAATACTTAACTTGTTAAGTACTTAACCTCTGTATTTGTCTATTAATATACATGTACTTTACATAATACCATTAATGTCTAGACATACATACATATATACAGACATAGAATTATAATGCATATTACCCTATTCTTTTTCTCATCTACATCTTATAGGTATTATGAATAATACCATTAGAATCTACACATGCTTACATACTCTTTTGTATGATTATAATACATATAATCATATTCTATTTCTTTCTACATCTCTTAGGTATTTAACAAATATCTTTTTCATCTAACCATACATACTATAATTATAAATACATGCTCAGATACATAATATTAAACTTATAATTATACATAAATTATCTTATATAGGATTATAATGCATATAATCCCATTATTTCTTCCTATACATCATGCTCGGTTACATGATGCTAAGCATATAATCATACATACATACATATAACTGAATATATAACAACATATATATATATATATATATATATATATATATATATATATATTTATCTTTACTATATTATTAAACATATTGACTCTTTCTTGAAATTTAAGAGGTATACTTATTACAACATAATGTACAATCTTATAAAGCGTACTTCTATCTTACGTTGTAAACACTAAACCCTAGCCTCCTCGACACATCATTTCACGCCGTCAAACCCACCCCCTCTATCGCCTCACTTCTAACTCACTTCAGTTTCCGGTGTACTTCTGGTATCACAATCATCGCTCACTAAAATGCTCGACCTCCTAACCTGGATGATCGATGTCGTGCAACTCTACTTTTCTTTACATCTGTTTCTCTTCTCAAAACCCCAATCGTACATGTGTCTAATGAAGATCCAACTTTTGAAACCCTATCTAGCCACTGCCTTTGCTACCCCTTCTCTTGCCCCTCTTCTACGTTCTGTTATGACGAGAAACCCTAACAGTCTCCACAACTCTAATCGTCACCACCAGCGAAGAGGTGAGGACAAGGATAATGCTAAGCCATCAATTTCTGATTCATCTCTCTCCTTCATTCCTCAGTTGTTATTGACATTTACCTGGTATGTTTTTCTAATCTTTTTTTCTATTTGACCTAATTCTCACATATTGAGACCTGTAACACAACGACAAAGAAGATTGTAATTTAGCTTCATTAAAAATGATGCATTTATATATTTATATGTTTGAAATGATTCAGATATATGACATACCTGATGTCAAACAATAATCTGTAGCAAATGCTTTAAAATCCCTGCTTCTTAGACCCTTTGGTGTTTACACTCTTATTATATCAAACCAGTCACTTATTTTGATAAGAAAAGCATTAGTTCTAGAGTATTAGTTAATGCAACAATACAAGTACATGAGATTTTTGCTCTTGCACACTCGAAAAACAAAACATTTCTTGGAATGTTGCATAATTATAGAATTGGTTCTTCTGCATTGGTTGTGCTGCTTTGATTTTGAAAAAGGGAACAATCAGGTTAAAAATTTGTATGAATTTATTTGATTTTTAGGGATAAACGAAAAGATCCCAATAATCGAATCTGACCAATTTCTATAGAACAATTTGATGTCTGATTGCATGAGGTTCTTAGTAAATTGAAAATTACTTTGTTTAGTAAACCTAATCAACAGACCCTTATGTTTTCTGTAGACCTTGAGACACAAGGTTGGTGAAGAAGAAAACTTTTTTGCCATCACCACTACCTCTGTAAGTGAGATCAATATCTTATTCTTTTTATATCTTTTCTACATGATTAGGATTATATATTTTCTCTAACATTTCTTATTAATCAACTCTTGTTTTGGTTGAATTGAAGAAGCCCGAAGAAACTCGCATCCTGGAGGTTTAATGTTTCTGATTTGGTATCGTCACCAGATTTATCTATGCGTTATTGATTATTGATATTCTCGAAACTCCATTCGAGTAAATAGATAATTACTTCACCTTTCTTGAATCTTGATTTTTTTTCACTAATCATCTGGTTGTTTATAAAATCATATGTCTAATTGTTGATATATTCAATTGATTTTAAGTTAAGGTTGGTTGGGGGTGCACCCACTTCTCCTGTTGTCATTCGTTGCTTTCATTCTTCTACAATCTTCAATTCCAGTTATCTTAAATTTTAATAGGAAGAGGTAAAAGTTCTTGATCATTCTGTTCACTGCTGAGTGGATTATGTTTTGTCTTCTTATTATTGTATGATTAATTAGTGGAAGTATGACTAATTATGTATTGTGGTTAGTTTCACAGCTTTCATTTGCTAAATTTCTATTTCTGTCAAGTTAATGTTTTTCTGTTTTGTTGTAATTTCAATTATTTTCACTATTTATACCTTATGTAAGTGAATTGTGATTGCATGAGTTCACATTTCTGAATATTGGAAATTAATTTTTAGCAACCTCTAGCTTTTGTAGTATAGGAGGTTGTTTTTCTCTAAGTTGTGAATACATTTCAATGGTAGAAGTCATAACCAATTGGTGTAGATCAATTTAAGATGATTGTTTGGATTTATTGCAGGAACTGATGATGATTTATCCGCCATCCCTTCAAAATAGAATTCCAAGAGGTGGATCCGTTTTACGGGCCTTTAAAGCCCAAGCTGATGCAATTACTTGGGTACGTTTTGTCATCATATTTTATTGATCATCTTTTAGTTTGATGTTTACTGAAATATGTTTTTTTTTTTAATTACCAATTTTATCGATAATGATTGGAGATGGTGTCAATATTTGATTGGAGATGGTGTTTGTAACATCTGTTTTTGTTTCTCTTCTTTCTGAATTTAGTTAAAGCAACTTTCTTATTGTATATATTGATGCTGCTGTTTGCATTATACACTCAGTTTTTATGTTGATTGCTTCTTGTTGCTTATACAGTTGAGACAATGTAATATACAGTGGAGAAAATGTAATGCTTCATTGTTACAGAAATAGTTGCTTCCACTATATTACTTAGTTGAAGAAAGATGTCCTCTATCTTCTTTTGTGTAAGTTGGATTATGTCCTTGATCAAAGCATTTCTGTCCACCATCACCATCACCATCACCAGAACCAATACACAAGATTCCATATGTTGTGCATATTTAGTTGAAACAAAGTATTGATTCAAATGGTAACTGTCTTTGGCATTTTTGCTTGGGAGTGTTGCTAGATTGTGTATTGGAATTGGTTTTGCATTCTCTTGGTATATGTAAATTGCTAGCAGATCATGAGAATAGTGGTGCTTGTGTGGAACTGTAAAATATTGTTAATTGTATGTATGTTTTATTTTTTCTGATTAGTTGTTTGATTTATATTTATTATTATTATTAGTATGTTTTGTGTGCTAGAATGAAGATTTGAAAATATAAAATGAAACTAAAAACATATAGATAAATAAAATGTGTTCCAGTTGACGATGCAAATATTTGGTGTGTGAACTCAAAAGGTGGGGAGTTGTGGGATGTAGTTTTCAAAATCCTAAATATCTTGGGGGAGATTACCATGGCAGTTCCACATTTATACTCATATTGACAAAAAATGTAGAGTAACATGCGCATGTGAAGAGAAAATTTTGAAATAAGTAAGACGGATTTGAATTTTTGTGTCCCTGTTGAGTTTTGCATGCTGTTTGTTTGACCAGAAGCTAATAACAAATGTGTTATATCAATAGTAATTTAAAATGTAACATGGTGTAAAACATGTGTAAATCCATGGTGTAAAGCCATGAGTTTGTATCGATTATGATTCTCTTTAATCTCTGATTTTTGTTGTCTGTAATGTAGATAAAACATGCTAAACTTTGTTGTTGTCAAGATAATTAAACTGTGAAGATTGAGACGAAAAAAATAATACAGTATATGAAATAAGATGTAGTTTAAGATTGTTTTGAGCCGTCAAATGAAGATGGTTTGGTTGAGGACTCAATTGTTAACCAGTTGTCCTTTTCATTTTAAGGCCAAGTGATTTGAAATAAAAATTTGTCCAGTTAAAATAAGAATTTGTCCGCAACACTTATTTCTATTTTAAACTAATGATCAACTGATGAAATTTTGCTAAATTTATTAGTTACTGTTTTTACTTTTTATATTGTTATCATATTTTACTTTTAATATTGTTGTCATGATAACCTACAGATTTTTAAAGAATTAGTAATTATTGGTTAGACGTCTACAATTGAAATTATTGAAATAAACAAAAACTAAATACTATTAGCATTACGACGGAAAAAGAAACTGCAAAGGTATGTGAATATTCGTATGTATTTATATTAATACTTATGCATAAGTTACATTAATAAAGATTAAAATTGATAACATTAATATTTACCATGTACTTTATATCCAAATGCATATAATTATTTATCAAATTTTGATCGGTTATGGGAACAATGATAATCATTCTAAATATATCACCCACAAAAACCCAAAATATTTTGGGTTTTATAGGTGCGGTTCAATATCAATAGAGAGGCTCATCAAATTATATAACTTATGGGGTTATTATTAGCTAAAATAGAAAATTTCGATAAACATAATGATCGGTTGGTTGACCCCAATACATTCGTCAAAAGTTCAGATTTTTCAAATGACACAAAATGGAACAAAATTGAGACCTTCGTGCTCCATTTTTTTTACATTACTTCAAAGTTTTTAATATATATATATATATATATATATATATATATATATATATATATATATATATATATATATATATATATATATATATATATATATATATATATTGTCTTAAACAACACAAAACTATTATTAACTTGCGTATATCTATATACAATTACTATTAATTATATTATTATCATATATATATATATATATATATATATATATATATATATATATATATATATATATATATATATATATATATATATATATATATATATATATTGTCTTAAACAACACAAAACTATTATTAACTTGCGTATATCTATATACAATTAATATTAATTATATTATTATCATTATTTTAGACAATCCTTTTCCCCTCTTGATAAAAATCAAAGAGGAGTAATAATTAGTTTTCGATCATCCATCCGCCCTTCAGTGTCACTACAAAATATGAGGCTATATTATAGAAAGTAATTAATATTTGTTTGCTGAAATGAAACTATCCAGTCATTTGTTGAAAGGAAACCATTCTCCATTTTCATTGAAAGCCTATTTATGCATATGAAAAATAAAATAATCGCCTAAAGTGCACTATCTCTGAAAAAATTGTTTGTACCCGTCGCTTGGCGCGGGTAAACGGCTAGTATGTATGTATATATATATATATATATATATATATATATATATATATATATATATATATATATAGAGAGAGAGAGAGAGAGAGAGAGAGAGTTATAACTCAACTTGTTAGTTAGTTAGGACTAACTACCAATTGGCTCTAAATCTTTATATGATGCATATTGGCTAATCCTCTTACTCAAGGCCTATTCATACAACATTTCAAGTTCCTTAAAACTTATCTTAGCCTATTAAGAGCTTACTACTTTTTAATGTCGAAATGATCACTTAATTGATCATAATTCTAACATTTCATTTTCTACTTCTAAATTCAATCCAAACAATGAACTAGGCATCCCATACTATCTAATTCATTTCACTATAATCCCTAATGTATCAATTAAACATTACCATGAGTTACGGTTTCCAACCCTAACTTCTCATTTATGGATTTCACCTTGGAAATCACATATAGAGCTTGTTCATAACTTCTAAACACTTTATTAAACATTAATAACAAGTTTTCTTAACGCAATCTTACATAACTAACGCAAGTCATCAAAACACCATTAAGCCTTAATTAGCTTAATTATGGAGAAGATGAATACCTCTTGAGTTTTCAATGTTCAAACCAATCCATAAACACCCATAATCGCCCTTTGATCCTTCTTCCTTCTCCAATTCTCCAGATCTCATCTATAGGGGGTTTGGGATTGGTTATGATGAGAATGAACTGTATCTGAGGTTCTGATCTATTGAAACACCACGCCGTCATGGGGTCTTTACTGCGCTATGGTGGCCATTTGAATTTGATCAATGGTAGCTCACTTATGCCACCGCACCATGGCGATCTATTTACCATGCCGTGGTACCTGAAGATCAACAAAGTGCTTTGCTGATTACATTTCAGCTTTGGGGACATTTTTCTTACAATCTGATAACACCCATAACTTCTATGTTTCTAACTCGTTTTCTATGATCTCTATATCCACAAAAATATGGTAACATACTCTACAAATCTGTAGAGTCATTTTTCACTGACTTAATATGGGTCTTAATCTATTAAGTCACAAACTTGGCCCCTAAAACATAAAAATACCCATTTTACCTTTTGGATAAAATGCATCTTCTCGTGCATTTCTTTTCTTGAAATCACTTATCTAATCTCATCTTAGTGACTTAAACTTGTTTTTTTTCCATTTTCATGAAGTCACAACTTCATAAATTCATATAATTCTCATAAATGACCATTTTGTCCTTTTTGGTAAATATTCGACTAAAAGTCAAATTTCTCTAAATTTTGGGTTCTTACAATCTACCCTCTTTAAAGAGATTTCATCATCGAAATATTTTCATACTCTCATAGTAATTTTCTCACTTAGTGACTCATTTCTAAGGTTATTATTTTCTTTAACCTCCTAAACCAAAATAGCAATCTACTTTTTATTTCATTACATTTTCAATGCAATGGCCAAAATCTCTTCATCTATTACTCAAAATGGTTATTCTTGGACATCTACTACTCTATATACTCTTATGCAATCACATTTCATACTAAGCACCATTTCTCATCTTTTGTCCTATTTTCACAACCATGTGTATAAACTTACATTTTTCATTCCTTTTCTCACAAGTGTACCAAAACACACTACAAATAAATTTACATATAGTGGCACCAAAATTTTGTGCCACTATATTAAGTTTTTAATGGCATAAAAAATTTCATTCCCGCTACTTGCTAAAATTTCATTCCCGCTTTCGTTAAATTTTCATTCCCGCTTTAGTTTGCTTTCACCCAATATAGTTGTAGAAACTTTCATTCACTTCTAAAAATTAAACCCTAAGTATCTTTTCAAACGTAAAATAAAGTCCAATTCTTATCTGCTCCTCTCTCCACCATGTGCCATAGCTCTGTGCATCAATCCCTCCTTTTGCCTTCTCTAGCCCACTGAAGTTCACTATTGACACACATTAAGGTCTGTATATACTTCGTTCTTGAGTTTTTCAGATTTTCAATGTTAATTATTATTGGTCAGAAGTTTTTTTTTAGTTTCCTTTTTAACAAAACATCTTCTAATTTCTTGTAAGTCACATTGAAATATTTATTTGGAAAACTAGTATTGAGTTATTCTACAACGATTACCTTTTCTTTTTGAAGAAAACTAAGTGTTCGATCAAATTCCTCAATTAAACTAGAAGACCTATCCAATGATATCATGCTTCCTTTTGTTTATAGTTACAAATGTTGTAAGTATTACTTGAATAACACCTACACAACTAGGTGAATTTGTTCATTTCACAAAACTTTTATGCACTATTGAACTATATGGTGATGTATGCAAACTATTTGTAGTGTTGTTACACTTAATTGTATTCTTCCTACTATTTCTCTAAAAAAAGTGTCAACTTTATTCATTCCATGAAATTTATGCATAAACTGTCTTTGATAAACTTTAAACATTCATATTTATCAGATTAACATCAGGTGAGGATCTCAGTGTCTCTTACTTTCATTCATATCACTGTCAACTTATTCAAGTTGCTTCTTAATGTTTGCTTCTTTTTTATTAGCACTGTCATCTGGTGATGTTTGTCTTAACAAAAACCGTGGAAAAGAATTATAATGAGGAGAACATAATTTTGAGTTGTTTCATCTCCAAGTGAGCTCCTCAGTTACTAGTACCCAAAAGCTAACAAGATGTGGGTAATAGATTTTCACTAAAATTATTTTTAAGAGCTTCAAAAGAGAGTTTTCATTAGAGAAAAAGACATTTCTTTTGTTTGGTGTCACATTGACATTGTATACCTTTGTTATCCCCTGTTCCAGAAATCATATCTTTCCCAGGTTAAGCCCCTAGTATAAATAATAAGGACTTTCTGGAATTTGAGCTTTTGTTATCTTTGACCTTCTTAAATTATAAATCAGTTGCTTTCTGATTTCTTATTTCAATCTACTATAAGGCTTCATTGTGTATTTTATATAGAAAATAAACCTATTTTAAATTTTATAATGTTTGAATCAAACTTTAATATTGGTCTCTCTTGTCTTTCTATTCAATGATGCACTCTTTTGATAATGGGACATGATGTTGGTTTTTTGGTAATGGAACTTTTCTGAATTGATGTTGGTTATGCTTTATAGCAATACATACAATATATATTTCACTAACTAGCTTTATAGGTAAAGGGAGTTGAGCAGTTTCAGCAAGCTTTACTAATATCACCTGAAAATGTAGCTACACACTATGGACTTAGTTGTTTCATGGGCATATCTTTGGAAGGTAGACCTTACATTGAGTAAATCTCCTAATTTTTTTTATTGTCTAAAGCTAGGGCTGAATGTTGATGTTTTATAGATTTATAGAAAACAAGTTGATAAGAAATTGGCCCTATTTTTAGTTAATAAAATTTTAGTTACCTTTTTTCTTACTATGTTATGATAAGATGTAATAAATTAGTATATAATATAGGAGTATATATTAATTCATAATCAATTGAATGTGCAAACCAACTAGCGTTATATGCTTAGTTTGTTAGCTGAAAAAGGAATATTTTTCGATATTATCCTTCTCTATCTGACTCCACACATCTATGTTGCTTTGAACAATGAAGATGGATCCTTTGTATCGTATTCTCATTTATGTAACTTATTTTTACAATATAAGCAATTCAAACCATTTTATTTAGTCACGAATTTGCCTAATTTATCTTAAATATATGCACCTAATTTATTTAAATAGCTTCTTTTCTCATGGCACTTAAGGCATATGAAGCTTATGATTGTTGTTTAAGAGCTATTTAATTATTTTTTCATCATTTGTTATCATGGTGAATTTGGTAATTTTAATTTCTTGTTGTGTCATTATGCTCATGAAACTGGTTTTGGAGATAAAAGTGTAGCAGATTTTGTCACACAACAAGAACAACTTACAGGCATCGAAGAAGATATGAAATCATTTGTATCAACGAAGTGGAAAAATTATGCAAAGTTCATCTTCATGTCAACTTTCGTGTTTCTTCCCCAACAATTATTTAGTTTGATAGTTTTTATGTTTTGAGTAATTAGTAGCACAATGTTTAGACTTACTAAGTATTTTGGAAAATATTTTTGTTTTCAATTTTGAGAATTTTGTTGTAAGACAAATTAAGTTTTAATTTAAGTAGTGTTTTTGTGTTTTCTATTAATTATCTTAATTGTTTATTATTCTTTTCTATTCCATTTAAATTTATAGAAAAAATTGGACCTAATTTTCTAATATAAGTGTTGCTAAAATTGTTTTTATGTTACGTATTTTATAGTGGCATAAAAAATGTGTCACAAAAACTAAAATTGTTATAGTGGCATAAAAAAGTGCCAGTAAAACCCAAAAGGGCTGCAGCGACACAATCGAGAAGTGCCACTTAAGGCCTTTAGTGGCATTGCTTTTAGTGACACTTTTTTTTGTGCCGCTGATTCTTCAGGGGGCTTTTAGTGGCACTTTTTCGGTTTTTAGTGGCTCTTTTTCTGTGCCACTAAATGTCATTTTATTTGTAGTGACACTTCTTAACCATCTACTATTAGGTAAGTTACTAAACCACTACACTCCCACTGCGCCCTTCTAACCACATAAGTGGTCTCACCACCAATTCTCTAACTCTTTTCTAACTCTTCATGAAGTGTTACATATAACCACTTCATATTCATTCTAAAGTGTTGTGTCTAACTACAAATCTTTTCCCCAACAATCTATTAGTGATCGTGCACTAAATTTCACATCTATCTCTCTCTGCTCTCGAGACCCCAAGTCTTAATCTAGACATGAAAATTCCTTACAAGTACCATGTTAATATTATTGTCCTACCACTCGATCCTTAGGTAGCTTAATCGTTCCAATGAATCACAATAAGTACCATGTGTCTGCAGCGCCTATACACTGCATATACACCATATTTATCTAGGTCCAATATCACTATTCCATTATGTGGTTAACAAGTATTCCACCACTTTCATGGTAAGTTCTTCTCAATCTACCACGCTATCACTTCTCATCTCAACCCACTTGATCCTCAGGAAACTTAATGACTCCATTGAACCATAATAAGTACGACGTGTCTGCAGCGCCCACACACTTCATGCACATCATACTTTACTAGTTTCAGTATTACCACTTCATCACCTGATTCTTAACTACTATATATCCTTTCTCTTAACCCAAATTTTCAACATGAAAATTTCTTGGGTATTCATCTTCTTTAGTCCTTAACTGCTCTTAATCTAGATGTTGTGACTTTCTCTCTTCTTCTTACTTACTCTACACTTGATACATCTAAAAGATGTATTTTCACATACTAATCTTTTCTTATATTGGGAATTCACATACAATGTTTCTAACTTCTCATTTCTAGATGACACCTAGTCATCTCATTCTCTACCAGATTCTACACCTAATCTTAGACTCTTCTTACGAGTCCACTATATTATCACTTCTTTATGCCACTTTTTACTCTCTTTTTAACTGTCCTTTATTATATATAAGGTTCAATCTTTATTCTTCCTCTAACAGTTACTCACAAGCAAAACTGTTACATAACATATAAATGTTTGCACAATCTAACAACTCTATCTCTTCTTACCCTAGGACTTACATCTCCTTTTCTTTATCTCTTGTGGACAAACTGCTGGGTTTTATAGAAAAAAATTATACAACACGGAAAACAATTAACAATTACTAGGGGTACATGCATCCTATAAATGGTCTATGTCATACACCTTGATAACAACATACAATGAACAACTAAACCTAACATAACCCTAATGTATTTCAAAATTACAAAGTATAGAGTTACATACCTTTTGAATTGTTGTAGGAAATGAATCACTTCAATCTACTTGTAGTGTAGGACTTGGAAAGCTTACCACCAAAAGGATGATGCCTCTAAAGGCTCACACCCAAACCATAAAACTAGAAGACAAAAGAAGAGATATGAGAGGATATTTCCAACCAGAGTATTACCTAGGTAATCTTATGAACAAAAATCATAGGCCTTGGGTTCCTATTTATACTTTAGGTAACTTAGGGACAAAGAAAGATTTGAATGATAAAACAATATATTTAATCTCAGTTCAAACCATTTCCTTATTTACTACTAGGAGGCTTCTAAAAATACTAGAATCCATCCTAATTTCGTTCACCACCTATATGGTTTCTAGAATCTTCATTCCTTGCTTAATTATGAGCAATTACAATTCAACCCTTGGCCCTTTAATTGATTCCGATTAATCCTGAATTAATTCCAGATTAATCCTGATTAATAATTAATTAATTCTAATTGATTTCACATTAACTTATTAATCATATAAGTTAATGAATCAATCATTTAACAATTGATCTCATATTATTTTATTAATTACATAATAAATTAACAAATAAATTATCTATTTCTAATTGATATATTAATCATAATATATTAACAAATCATTTATTACAATTTTCTAATTGTATAATAAACTAATAAACATATCCTCTCTCTCTCTCTCTAAATGTTATTCTTACAAAGTTCTAGTTATGAGGGCAACCTAAAAAGAACTTTGCTTTTAATTACAAGAATATATCAATTTAGTTATTGTCTTAGACTGTAACAGCCCGAAATTCAAGTACCACTAATTAGCCCTTCATCTTTTATTATTTGACATTTTGGGCCTTTGTGTTGGGCGAGTACGCTGGGCGTACAAGGAGTCCGCTGCGCGTACTCGCGCGCCTCATTTAAACACGTCATCACCCGGGTACGCTGGGCGTACCCAAGGTTACGCCGGGCGTAACCGGTCCAGACCCAAAACCCTAATTTGGGTTGTTAGCTATAAAAAGAATGAGATGGCTGGGTTCCTCAGCCACCATCCTTCATAAAGAAACCCTAAGAGAGTTGTTCCATCGTTCATAGCTTGTTTGTGAGTATTCTGAGCTTTGAGGTGTCATTTCAAGGTAGCAAAAGAGAAGAGGAGTCCATTGTGTAGGATAGAAGTTGGTGTACAAGTGTAGATCCGTGAATAGAAAAGGTTGGAGCTTCTTCCTAAGGTAAAAAGTTCAAATCTTGCCTTGTAGTTCTTGTGGTATGCTTCATGGACCATTTTCTAGGGTTTTGGTCCCAAAGATGGAGACTTTATGAGCAAGTAGTCTCCATTGGCTTAGATCTATCATATTTCTGGTCCATTTGAGTTGTATGCTCATAAAAATGTAATCTTGGACGTGAATGATTAGCCATGCATGAGATCTAGATCTTTTGAGTTGAAAAGGAAAGGTATTAGGGAGTGTAGGAGCCTTTACAACCATGCCAAGGCTTAAAGGTTTCGACTTTATGGGTAAGGAGGCTTAAAGAGAGCCGGATTTAGAAGTTGAAGAAGTATCTTAACCATTTAAGACCAGAAATAAAGTGTGGTTGAATTTGGGTGTTACGCTGGGCGTAACTCCCAGTACGCGCAACGTACGGGGTTAAGACCCCGATTGTGGATCAGTGATGTACGCCCCGCATACATAAGTCTGTACGCCCCGTGTACTATGATATGTTGACTTTCGTTGACTTTTAGGGTTTTGGTCAACATGTGGACTTTGAGTCAAGGAAGGGTAAAATGGTCTTTTACCCTTCTGAGGAATAATAATAAGGGTGAAGCCTAGTCTTAGAAGTCTATATTAATTAGAATGATATTTCGTTATGATTAGGCGAGGTTGGGTCTTCATTTCGAGATTCGGAGATAGCGAGCATGTGAGATTCTAGACTTTCCATGAGATGAGTTTTCTCACTATACTGTACCCGGAAGGGTATTATTGTGTGACCGGAAGGTCGGATATGTTATGAGTTGTATGCATTGTATATGATAAGTTAACCGTTTGTATGTGCTATGTATGATATGCTTGATATGGTCCGGAAGGCATTATGTTATGGGCCGAAAGGCAGGTATGTTATGGGCCAGAAGGCATTGTGATGTGGACCGTAAGGTCGGCGCGGGTAGGACCGGAAGGTCTACCGGGTCGGGACGGAAGTCCCCTGAGACACATGGACCGGAAGGTCATGGCCTGGAAGGGCGTATGTGCGTAAGTAGTATTTTGGGGAATTCACTAAGCATTTATGCTTACAGTTGTTGTGTTACGTGTTTCAGGTACTAGCGAGGACCGTGGAAAGGCGCCGGCGTGATCTGTACACACTATCGGAGGATTTATTTATGATCTTAGGATTTACATGATTTGTATTATATTATGATACATTGGATTTTATGACTTTATTTGGATGAAAACATGTTTTAAGAAAGGAAAAATTGGTTTTGAAAATTCACGTTGTTACATAGACAAATGTTGGCCCTAATATAGCTAGTATAAACCAAATGATTATAGAAGGAACCATTGTGGTTACCATTTTTACTAAAGGAAATAAGGGTTTTCTTAAATAATGTTTTTCATCAAATATAAAGGAACTATTGCAATTAACTCCGTGAGTACCAAGTGAATACGCCAGGGTTATATACAACGATGATCTAACAAACAATGGGAGGTGTGTCTTCCGCCTTATTCCTGTTCCTTGTTTGGTTGTGGGCTTAGGGCAGATACACACAATCGATTGTTTGTTTACTCTGGGCTTTATATGACTTGTATCCACTTAGTACTCATAGAAAGGATTGTAGAGTCATTTTTTACTTATCTTTCATCAAAGCAGGAAATATAGGATTTTATGGAGGAACATGCGAACTTTTCTAAACAGAACTTACAACTTACTAAACTTTCTTACAACTTACTTACATCACTAAAATCTTATGAACTCACCAGCTTAATTGCTGATAAACTCTTTCAAAATAACTTGTATTCTCAGAAAACTAGTAGACAGGTACTCGCGCTGGGAATTTAGAAGATGGAGCAGTATAGCTCCAAGTATTGTTTTGTTATTTACATGTGTATTCTATGTTTTGTGAACACACGCATTGTAAACACTTTCTTTCTAATGAAATGGTTGTTCATTACTTTGATTAGTATGATGCATGTCTTGTGATACTAAACATGACGTCCTCCACCCCCGAACGTTTCCTCCGTTCCGGTTTTGGTGTGTGGCATATCTCTTCTAATCTATCCTTGGTCAGTCTAATCACCATAACAACGTTAACATGGTGCAAGCTCTACACTTCATATCTCATACACTTTCCGTTTAACAATGAACTTTCCTCTTTACATGGCTACTTGCTCGGAAGCAATGCCAATCTACTCTTGTACTCATCATTACACGCTTTGACTCTTTAACTCTTTCTAAGATAGACTCACTATCTTACTTTTCATTTTCTGGGTATACCAACCCTCTTTACTCTTTCTGCTCTTTTTGTCTCCTTCTATCTCTATCTCTTTCTGCCCTTCTATATGTCTTCATTCTCTCTAAGTATCCACCAACTCTTCTTTTTTGGGATACATACTCTAACTGTTGTCCACTCACTGTGACACTTCATTTCTAGCACATCTTTCTTTCATGTTACCACAATATCATTCTTTATATATATATATATATATATATATATATACTTGTCATCTATTTAACCAGAGAGCCTATTCTTATGTCATTTCATAAAATGACATCTCTTTCTTCCTTCTCAATATGTTAGACCCAAACCCTCTTAATTGGTCAATCTACTAATCTCAAACTCTCTAGGTTCTTTGTTTGCATATATATATATATATATATATATATATATATATATATATATATATATATATATATAACTGTGTACTTAACCTCATAGCAAGTTTTATCACAAAACCAACTCATAATATTTATTTCTCCTATTCTCCCATATTTTAAGTCTATGCATGGCCAATCCACACTATATCACTTAAACTATGGCTCTGATACCAACTTGAACGACCTATATTTTCTTCTCTCGCATCTACAAGGATATATCATAGTTTTCTAACAAATGCAAAATTATATAAAAAAATTAAAAAACTTTACATCCCAGGGTTAATCTCATGTTTACAATAAAATCTATCTATTTATATAATCTACAAGGAATATACAAATAAATAAAAATTATTCTTCTATTCTAACTCCTTGTGCTTCTATCTTTTTCATGTACACCGACTGCTACCTGAACCAACAAACATGAAACATCTCTACAACATTAAACAACAATGTTTATATTCTTTCTATTTCATGTTCATCTGCTCTTCTTCTAACTCTTTTATCTTTACATACTCTAATCACCTATTTTCTTTCTCATATTCTACATTCTATCTCTTCCTCTTTATCTTTCTCCCAACTTTGCATTTCTCTACATTCTATATTCTCCTCATATACTCTACTTTGTTCTCCATCTTTTTAATCTCATTTATCTCTTACTTTGCCATCTACTCTTTTTCTCATACTCTTTCTTCGCCTCTTCTTAGGCCCCTCTCATACTATGTACATACTACATACTATATCCTTTCTTTCTTTACCTCTTTCATGCTCTTCTTAATTCTTATATTTTCTCTTTCTCTATACTCTATCTCGTCTCATCTTTCTCTAATCTTCCCTCTCTTAGGCATTCCCTTCCCATATTCTTACATTACTCTTTCCTCATCTCTTACTCTTAGAAAGCCACACTCATACTCTCCTTACTCTTCCTATCTCTATTCTCATATACTCATGCCTCAGTATTCTCTCCTCAACTAGATCTAACGGTCCCATCTTGTACTATAATCTCCTATCTCTTAAGATCCCTTGTGGATCCTTAACCAATCTTCTTATCTTGAATCACTCACGGATTCCTTACTCTTAATCATTCACAGATTACATCTAAGTTCTCTCAAGAATTCTGTAATCTCGTTCCATTCATGGAACTCTTCTCAATCTTATCTAAACATACATAACTCTATTCCTGCATGAATCATCTATCAACATTCCCGAAGGAATCATCATCTCTTACCCCACAGAGAACATAATCTCGTTCACAAAGGAACCATACTCTTATTCCTAAAGGAATCATCTTTCTACACTTCTATTAATCTTTCACGTGACTCATCACATGACACTTGTCCCATGGACACTCTATCTCTTTATCTCATCTAGAGATTTTCTACTTCTCATCAAGTTAAGTACTCAATCTCTATATATGTTTATTAACATACATGTATTCTACATAATACCATTTATGTGTAGACATACATACATACACATAAAGATTTATAATGCATATAATCCTATTATTTTCTCATCTACATCTTGTAGGTATCACTTATAATACCATTAGAATCTACACATATATGCTTACATACTCTTTTAATTTGTATGATTATAATACATATAATCATATTTCATTTCTTTCAACATCTCTTAGGTATTTAACAAATACCTTTCTCATCTAACCATACATACTATAATTAAACGTACATGCTCATATACATGATCTTAAACGTATAATTATAAGTACATAATCTTACATATGATTATAGTGCATATAGTCCCATTCTTTCTTCCTTTATATCATGCTTAGATACATGATGCTAAACATATATAATCATACATACATACATACATAAAACTGAATATATATATATATATATATATATATATATATATATATATATATATATATATATATATATATATATATATATAGAGAGAGAGAGAGAGAGAGAGAGAGAGAGAGAGAGAGCTATAACTCACCTTATTAGTTAGTGATGAATAACTACAACTTTGCTTCAAATCTTCAATTGATTACTTGCTCGTCAACATGTACTCCCAAAACCACTTTAAGTTCTATGGGTGCAAATCCCTTAACTGCCATGACTGCAAGTTCTGTCCGAAAATCCATGATCTCGGTGCCTCTCCACCTCGCCTCCTCCCTCACGGAACAATCGTGTAACAAAAACATGTGATAAGGATTGTCCATGTTAAGAAAAAAAAATAGAAATCAAATATACATATTACCAGAGACCATAGATACCATTCATTTAATTTACTCTTAAATTTTTTTAACAAAATTAGTCTTTTCTCTTTAAAATACTACTTATCTTGTTAGCATGTACTTGATTTAAACATGACAACCAATTCTCGATTACTTAGCTCCAATTTAAATGGAAAATGCGCCATAATTGTCATTAATTAAATTATAAACTCAATAAACTATTAATTTTATGCTATTTTAAAATTTCAAAACTCATCACAGTTTAACTTGACTCCATTCAATCATTTGAATTTCAACTCCCATACTATTATTTTAATTCATGGAAATTAAATCCATGACAGTCTTTTTAAAAGAAAATGTCTTTATATATTTTGCTGGGCTATAATATATTACATTAAAATGGGAAACTGCTGAGTGGTCGAAAATCAAACAAAGTAAAATAAGATTGTAATCGATTGAATTATTTGATGAAATCAAAATCGATGGGTAATAACAGTCGTAAATAATTATAAAGTTTATAACCATGCATATGTAATGTAACACATTAGTTGTAGTATTCGCTGCCTACAATAGTAACGAACAAGTATTTTCGTAATCAAGGACTGTGGGCGGTGGGGCGGCACCAATCAACGGTCAGGCTCAGCCATCTTTGGCCCTAAGGGCGGTGCCAGCTCAAATTCTCTATACGTATATATAGCCACATATTTAAAACTTAAATATTTAAATTATTTTAATAATCTGACGTTAAGCACTATATAACGCTTTATTGAAACCAATCACAAATCACACTTTTAGCAAGTCAACCATCTCATCTTTTCACTTTTAGCTTCAAAGAGCTCTAAAAATGGTGAAGTTGACAATCGGTAGCATTGGTGACTCTTTTAGCGCAGGTTCAGTCAAGTCTTACTTGGCTGAGTTCATTGCCACCCTTCTTTTCGTGTTTGCGGGTGTCGGGTCAGCTATTGCTTATGGTATGTTATATACATTTCTTTCTTAAACCATATAAAATGAAAACATATGCATTCTTTTCATTGCAATCTATCTAACGTATAATGGAGTTTTATAAACTTTTCAGGTAAGCTCACAGCAGATGCAGCACTAGACCCAGCTGGACTAGTTGCAGTCGCCATAGCCCATGCATTTGCGCTCTTTGTTGGAGTCTCAATAGCAGCCAACATCTCCGGAGGCCATTTGAATCCAGCTGTCACCTTCGGATTGGCTATTGGTGGTAACATCACCATCATAACCGGTCTATTTTATTGGATTGCCCAACTGCTTGGATCCATCGTTGCTTGTTTCCTCCTACAATTTGTTACCGGTGGCTTGGTGAGCTTTCTTATATCATATTTTCATTGCTGAAACAACTTTTTATTCAAAATCTTGGATTTTTATTAATGTATTTGGAGAATTTGACAGGCCGTTCCAACCCACGGAGTTGCTAGTGGGATGAGCAGTATTCAAGGAGTCGTGTTTGAGATCATCATAACTTTTGCTCTTGTCTACACAGTCTATGCCACCGCTGCTGACCCTAAAAAAGGATCACTCGGAACCATTGCACCCATCGCAATCGGTTTCATTGTTGGAGCCAACATTTTGGCTGCTGGAGCTTTCAGTGGTGGCTCAATGAACCCAGCTCGGTCATTCGGCCCGGCTGTCGTTAGTGGTGACTTTTCACAAAACTGGATTTACTGGGTCGGCCCACTTATTGGTGGTGGTTTGGCTGGATTAATCTACGGTGATGTTTTCATTGGATCATACGAGACACTTCCAACCTCAGAGGACTATGCTTAAGAACTTTTATAATTTTTGTTCTTCTTTGTTTTGGGTTGTATTTCATGTTTTTTGCTTAATGGTCGAGGATGGAACATCCTTATTGTTTGAGTGTAAACTTAAGAATTGTAAAATAATTTTGTTTACACCGGATGACAGGAATACATACAATCTTAAACTTGTAATCATTTAATTTGGTCTCTTCTTTTGGAAAAATGCACGCTTGTAACTAATGTAACAAAGCAAATTAAGAATACAGAGGATGGTGATAAGGATGCGAAGATGTTGGAGGAGACATTGATGATGATCACATATGTGATGTGGTGCTGGTGGTGGTTGATGCCAAACATATGAAAACAATAATTCTTAGTGAGACGTATGTGATTGATTACATAATACGTACAAAAACTCTTGTTGTTAGTTACAAATTCAGTTAAGGATCATCTATCGGGATGTAAAATCAGAATTTTAGTTGTGTGTTAAAATGTTATGTTTAGGAATAAATTACCTTAAAAAGTATTATTTGAGTTGCAAGACTACACTTAACCATTTCAATACCATTCAATAGTTTCCTCCCTAAAAAACTTTACCATGTGTAATGTGTCTCATTCGAGCATTCTCTTGTATATGAAAGAAGTAAATGAAAATGGGAAGCAAGAGAACACCATTTTAAGTAAACATTTTTCCAGATTTATGTACAATTTACCTAAATATTTTCATCATATTTAAAGACAAATCGTTTGTTATCAATTATGCAAACATTTACCTGTTGTCATGCTAAGTGGGTGTTGAAGAGAAAGGGCTCAGCTACGATGAACGATTAGAGGTGACTTACAAGCTTTTTGTCGTATTTACTTGGGTATGGGGCTTTCACATAGTTTTGGTAGGATGTTTGGACTACTGATATGCCTTTATCTTCTGCCTTCCATTTGGTCTTTGCTTTGGATCAATATAGGGACGTTACAGTCATACATTGTTTCCAGATTAGATTGTTGACTGGTTCTCTCATAGAGATCCTAGAGGGGGTGTAGAGCAGGAGCAGTGACAAACGTTTTTATCTTTGATGCATGATATTGCTCTTGTTGATCGGGATGATAGGTTAGATTGGTTTCTAGATGCTTCAAACTCTTTTTCTGTCTCTTCAGCAAGTGTGTTTATGGTTAGGAGTTTGTTGGGTATCGAGGGGATGAAGATTAAATGGAACAGTTGGGTACCTATAATGTTTCAATTTTCAGAATAAAATTTTCATTTTAAAACTGGCAGAAACACCCATTTTCATAAAGGTACATTTAAAGCAAAATCATTTGTTCATAAATTGAAATCCTTAAATCAGAGTTATAAGTAAGTATAGCAGAATTACCAATCATAAAACTGCCGATGTGTGTATCCAGTCTTGTCTTCGTATCCCTACGAACTGATAAAGTACCTTAAAAACATTAAATCCATAATTGTAAGCACAAATCTTAGTGAGCTCCCCAAAGTATCACATACATCACAACACAACAAAACATATATAACAACTATGAGTTATCAACAAACCTATGGACTATCAGGAACCTTAAGTTATCAACAACTAAAATATAACAATTTAGGTTATCAATAACCCCGAGCTATCAGTAGATCACATGCACCAAATTAGGTTATCAGCAACCCCAAGCTATCAACAACACACATACAAAAAATTAGGTTATCAACAACCTTGAGCTATCAGCAGGGTCACATACAACATATGATATAGGTAACACAATTAGAAACCTCACCTAAAGTAAACAACAGACACTTAACAACAACATCAACAACATCAACAACTGAAACAACTAACTCAAGTTACCTAAATCCAAACCGAAACTAGTCCTTAGCTAAACACTCCATTCTATCAAAGTTTAACCAAAAAGTCAAACTGGTCAAAAAGTCAACGATCAACGGTTATAGTTAATCGGTCAACCAACACTGACCACTATGCCACAGCCAAGTCCTTCACTGCATCATGATCCTGACATCAGATCACGATGGCTTCCTTTCTATCACACAACGACTAAACCTATGTCGCGTCGTGGTCCCGGCCGATGACCCACTTAATCTATTAAGTGCTTAATCCGACAAGTCCAAGTCTCATACTTTCTAGATCTGAATCAACATGATGTCTAAATGGATAAAGTTTTTAACTTTATCCATTCTAAGGCCACAAACTTCCAAGATGTAAAACCGTAAGTTGAGAAATGACCAAAAACTCATCTTTCTTTAAGCATTGAGTAAGGAGAACTCTTGCATGTACTCTCTTCTCCACCAAATGACCAAATAACATCCCACACATCAACTAAAAGCTCTAGAGTTCTTCTAACTCAGTGAGATAAGCCAAAAGGGACCAAAACTTGCTAAAATGGACTAAAAACCCAACAAACTCTTAGATATATAGATGAACTGAAATAAAGCTTGGATCTTTAATGCTTACGAAGGTCTAGAAGGTGAATGACGGCTGAATACTTCAAATGCATAGCTTCAAAGACCGATCTTTATTTTTCTTCTTCCTTATTAAGCACAACACCACCAAAAGAGAGCACCAAATGGTCATTAAGAGAGTACCAAAATAGATTTAGGAGAGATGATGAGCTCCAAACACATGGAGGCTAGGGTTTCATTAGAGGTGTTCTAGAGGAGGTGGATGCTGAAAATGATGAAATCTTAGGGTTCATGACCTTTAAATACCTCAAAACTCTAAAAAACACGCAACCCACGGGGCAGGGGTGCCCCACACTCATTAAAGGGCGCTCCACACTTCTCAAATAAATTTACGATTTTTTAGTTTTTAGCTTCAACTTTAAACAATCATAACTTCTTCGTTCCAACTCTGTTTTCAGTGATCTTTATATGCATGCAAATGTATTGACAAGACCCACAATTTTATCTAATTACTTTTGACTTAAAACATACCAAACTAAATTCATTAAGTCAAGTAAGAAGTCCAAAATATTACTTTTCCCATTTTACCATTTGGCTCCAAAGCACAATTCAAGGGCTTAAATCACTTAATTAACATTATCATCTTCCAATAGGGTCTAAACTCTATTCGATCCAATTACGATCCGCTAACTGAAATCAGAAACATCCTGAAACTAGGTGTATAGTTCCTATAAAGTTGAATTCATCGTTTGGCGTATTATATTAGAGTGTATTCCCTTAAGGGAGAGATTATCGGCTCGGGGGATTACTTTGGAGTTGATCATGTATCCTTGCTTTTCGAGTTCAATGGAGACATTGACTAATATTTTTGCAGGTTGCTCTTCTTTGATTGAGGTTTGGGGTCGGATTGCAATTTGGTTGGGAGTGGAGATGCCTTCTTTTACTTTTCAGTCAATTTTCATTTTGGCGGATTCGATTCGGTTGATAGGAGATCAACATAAAGCTTTTGATACAGAGGTGATTAATACTCTTTGATGTTTATGGAGTTTCCATAATTATTTTCTTTTTGGTTCTTAATTCCTAGGAAATCCGATTTGTTGAATAACTTGGCCGATAGGTTGTTTTTTTTGGATTCAAATAGGAGCATAAAACATAAAATTAATTAGGTTAATTGGCTTCATAATCTCGTCTTAGCTTGTATTTTTATTTATTTATTTGTTTTTGTAGTTATTTTTTTTCTAAATGCTTGCTAGAAGTTTTATTATTATTATTATTATTATTATTATATGTTAAGCGTTCATCTCTTCAGATCTTATGTAGAAATGATGACATGCATAAGTAAACCGTTCCCTCCGAGCTTTGGGTACATAGATTCAATTTTCAAAAAATCGTATAAAAATTATGCGCAATTATGAAGTTACATGTTGTACAACTATATGAACCGTTATACACATTATTAATCACTTTAATGATGGGTGCCACATCATCACCACACATAACCACTAAGAGGTTGATATACCTACCACTATAATCCTCATATTTTTTGATTTTTAAATAAAAAAATATATATTTTATTGTATATAGAGGTAAAAAAAGTTTGAGAGATAGAGAGAGAAATAAAAGTATTAGAGGGTGACTTATGTTGTGTGCACCACAATCAACCACTACCACTAGCTACCAGTAGTGGGTGGTTTCACATAGAACACTGAGTTTGTTCTTAGTATACTAGATGGTTTTACCCAAAACTCATTAGGGTTCATCCCCTTTAAAATCCGTGTTAACATGTTTGGACAAATTAATAAAATAAAAAACAAAATAAAACCACTAAACGAGAGAACACTTTCGAAAACATCATATTTTAGTTCTGAAAATTAATGGTGTTTTTTGCTTTCCAAGAAGATGTGAAAATTAATGGTGTTTTTTTTGCTTTCCTTACTTTTGTTTAAATTTTAAATCAATGAAAAAAATTATGTACAATAAACATTAGTGAATACAACAATGAACAATATATATTTTTTTAATAGGAAATGACAGCTAATAACCATAAATTTACTCATTAGTCACTAAACTTTTTAATTGTATCCAATAAAGAAACCAACTTTTTATTTTGGTTTTAAAATATCATCGATTATGATTTTTATCGATTAAAATGACAACGAACATCATTGTTGCTATTGCCACGTCTAACTAATAGCCTATGATAATAGTTTTTCTCAAACCATAACTTCAATTACATAGATTTTAACCGATTAAAATGACAATGTCACGAAACAATATGATGTTTCTATTGATTATCGGTTTTGGTTTGAGAAAATTGATTGCAAGAGGCTTTTAGTTAGATGTGACATGATGATATTCGTTGTTATTGATGAAAATCGTAATAATTGGTATTTTAAAACCAAAATAAAAAATTAGTTACCTTATTTGATACAATTAAAAATTTAGTGATCTAAATAACAAAGTTTATGGTGTTGGTTACCATTTCAAGTTATTTTTCTCATACCATTTTTTTAATACCATTTACTGTTGCATAAGTTATTTTTTTTCATACCATTAACTGTTGCGTATATACATATATGGTATTTTCACAAAAAGGCTTGTGCAAATATAAAAAAAGTTTTGTTTTCTTTGTTGTGCAAATGTTAAATTTGTTAGTATTAAGGACTCTAGATAATTATACACAAATATGATAATAAAGATTCGAATAGCAATAAAGAACAATTTTTTTAACATATTTTATTTTATCAATAATAACTAAGCTACGTCCACAAATTTTAAAACAAATCTTTTTCTATTAAAATAGTACTCATCTTGTTAGCATGTACTTACTTTAAACATGACAACCACTCCCCGATTACTTGCTCCATTTTAAATGAAAAATGCGACATAATTGTCATTAATTAAATTATAAACTGATCACTCAACTATTATTGATGCTATTATCAGGATATATAACGTGACCCGTCCATTCCATCATTGAGCTTCAACTCCAATATTATTATCTTAATTCATGGAAAATTAAAACTCATGAAGGTCTTATTATAAGAAAATGTCTATATATTTTGCTGGCCTATATTAATACATTAAAACATTAAAATGGGAAATGCTGAGTGGTCGAAAATCAAACAAAAAGGTTTCAAATAAATAAGATTGTAAATCGATTTATTTGATGAAATCAAATTGTTGTTAATAGGTAATACCAGAGTCCTTAATGAATCATAACCATATTAACACATTAGTTGTAATATTCCGAGCCTCCATTACTAACGAACAAGTATTTTCGTAATCAAGGCCGGTGGGGTGGCAACAAAGTCAGGGTCAGCCACCTTGGCCCCACGGTCGGTGCCACCTCAAATTCTATATACATAACTGAGCCTTCATAGCCACATATTTAAAACTTCAAATATTTAATATTCTGAAGTTGAGAACTATATAATCCTTTGTTGAAACCATTCACAAATCACACTTTCAGCAATTCAACCATCTCATCTTTTGACTTTTAGCTTCAAAGAGTTGTAAAAATGGTGAAGTTGACAATCGGTAGCATTGGTGACTCTTTTAGCGCAGGTTCAGTCAAGTCTTACTTGGCTGAGTTCATTGCCACCCTTCTTTTCGTGTTTGCGGGTGTCGGGTCAGCTATTGCTTATGGTATGTTATATACATTTCTTTCTTAAACCATATAAAATGAAAACATATGCATTCTTTTCATTACAATCTATCTAACGTATAATGGAGTTTTATAAACTTTTCAGGTAAGCTCACAGCAGATGCAGCACTAGACCCCGCAGGATTAGTTGCAGTGGCAATAGCCCATGCATTTGCACTCTTTGTTGGGGTTTCAATAGCAGCCAACATCTCCGGAGGCCATTTGAATCCAGCTGTCACCTTCGGATTGGCTATTGGTGGTAACATCACCATCATAACCGGTTTATTTTATTGGATTGCCCAACTTCTTGGATCCATCGTCGCATGTTTCCTCCTACAATTTGTCACCGGTGGCCTGGTAAGTTTTCATATATCATATCTTCGGTGCTAACTAAAACAACTTCTGATTCAAAATCTTGGATTTGTATTTACATATTTGGAATTTGACAGGCCGTTCCAACCCACGGAGTTGCTAGTGGGATGAGCAGTATTCAAGGAGTTGTGTTTGAGATCATCATAACTTTTGCTCTTGTCTACACAGTCTATGCAACCGCTGCTGACCCTAAAAAAGGATCACTCGGAACCATTGCACCCATCGCAATCGGTTTCATTGTTGGAGCCAACATTTTGGCTGCTGGAGCTTTCAGCGGTGGCTCAATGAACCCAGCTCGATCATTCGGCCCTGCGGTCGTTAGTGGTGACTTTTCACAAAACTGGATTTACTGGGTCGGCCCACTTATCGGTGGTGGGTTGGCTGGATTAATCTATGGTGATGTTTTCATTGGATCGTACGAGGCACTTCCAGCCTCAGGAGACTATGCTTAAGTCCTTTTATTTTTTTATTTTCGTTTTGTATTTCATCTTTTTTGCTTAATGGTCGAGGATTTAACATCCTTATTGTTTGAGTGAAAACTTAAGAATTGTAAAATAATTTTCTTTACACCGGAATACATACAATCTGAAACTTGTAATCATTTCATTTGGTGTGTTCCTTTGGAAAAATTCATTCTTGTAACTTATGTAACAAAGCAAATTAAGAATACATAGGATGGTGATAAGGATTCCAAGATGTTAGAGGAGACACTGATGATGATCACAAATGCGATGTGGTGGTAGTGGTTGATGCCAAACATATGAAAACATTAATTCTTAGTGAGACATATGTGATTGATTACATATAAGCAGTGGCGGATCCAGAACAAAACTCAACCAAAGTCCATTTTATACCTTACTCATTAGCGACTTAGAAAATTAACAGGGGCGGTGTCAGTTGCCGGTTCTAATTCCGTCGACGGCGGCAGTTTAGGAACTAAAGGGAAAAAGAAGGGAATAATTAAGTATAGAGGGAGAAAAGAAAAAAAAAATTAAAGAAGTTTCTAATATTTTATATCTTGAGAGTGGGTGCCAAACAGAACCTTGTATCTAATTACCAAATATATATATATATATATATATATATATATATATATATATATATATATATATATATATATATATATATATATATATATATATATATATATATATATATATATATGGTGAAAATCAATTTCAAGGGGGGTCCATGGTGTAACACCGTAAATTTCAAAACAAAATTTTCAATTTTCTTATAAAACATAATTCGATTAATATTCATCAAACAACCATATTAATTATCCAATATAGGTCAATACAAAATCCCAAGATCACAATGTAAAAACTCCGAGTGTGTGTGTATGGATCAAGTCGGCGCCTTCCCGCGGTCGTCACTAGTACCTGAAACAATAACATCAAACACTGTAAGCACAAAGCTTAGTGAGTTCCCCAAAATACCACATATCACACATATTAGCCACTCGAGGCTATAACTCTGTGGGTCTGTGCACCCAAACTCTGTGAACCCTCAGGTTCTAGCTCTGATAAACATGCACCACATAAATCACATAGAAATAATGTAGTACAACACATAACATACATAGCATACAAATACTCTATCACATAACTCTGGTTACCTACTCAAGGTAAAGTATAGTGAGAAGACTCACCTCGCGTATCTTGGTATCTCACGAATCCTGGAAATCTGTCATGCTCGATCCTCTGAGCTCTAATCCTCCTATAACATTATATGTCTCTAATTAACACTTTATATCTCTAAGGTTGACTATCCCTAAGAAGTCAACACAGGTCAACTCTGGTCAACGGTCAACGGTCAACTTTGACCGGACTCGGCGAGTGCTATGGCGACTCGGCGAGTCTAGACGTTTTCACCAACCCTCTGAAATTCCCTTTCTACACGTCGAGTATTCCCCCTTACTCGACGAGTTTCTCCTGAAAGAATCGCGGGGCCACCCCGACTCAACTCGCCGAGTCTCAAGAACAACTCGGCGAGTCCCAGTTTGACTCAGTCCACTCGTCATCCCTCTCCAACTCACCCTGACTCACTGAGTCTACCCATGACTCGATTGGACCACTCACTGAGCAATCCCAAGGCAATCTTCAAACTACTCGCCGAGTCTGATGAACAGACTCGGCGAGTCCATGCCATGCAACCACTCCAACTTGCTTCTAAGGTCAGATCTGCTTCCACAATCTATAGATCTGGCCTCCCTAGACTGATTCATCACGTAAAGCTTCTATCTTGGTGCCCATAACACACCCCATGGCTCATAAATGGAGTTTTGACCTAAGACATGAGGATTCCAATCCAAAGCCTCCATTGATTCCTAAAAAGCTTGGGTAAAGGGACACTCTGGACCTCTAAGGGTCCAGATCTATGGTTCAAACCTCATAAGGGACCAAGAGGACACTAGATCTTGCCATAAAAGGGTTCAACAAACCCTAAATCTAGATAAACAACAACAAGGAAGAAGATAACTCGAAATTATTACCACAATAGTGATGCTCTGGACTCCAAACCCTCAGAAGTGCCTCCACTTGCTTTCCCTTGGCTAGTTCTTCTCCTTCCTTGCAACAATGACACTTCCAAGATCAATAATGGCCTCCTACTTAGCTCCAAATGCTCACACTTGATTAGGGTTTCACTCAAGGGACTAGTGAGCACAAATGACAGCCATTAGGCCCTTTAAATAGGTCTCAAACCCGAGAAATTAGGGTTTCATTACACAGCGCTGACTCGCCGAGTCCATATCCTGGACTCGCTGAGTCCAGGCGCGATCCCGCGACCAGATCCACGTCCCTACTCGGCGAGTCTGAGCTCCAACTCGCCGAGTCCCCTCTCAAATCACCAAAAATATAAATATACAAGATACCTGAAAAATCTAGCTGTTACAACTCTCCCCCACTAGGACTAGACTTCGCCCTCAAAGTCTCGCTCTAAAAACAGCTCCGGATGCTGCTCCTGCATCATACGCTCTGGCTCCCAGGTCATCTCTGATCCCCTCCAGTGTTGCCACTGAACCAACACCAGAGGTACCTCCTTATTTATCAGAACCTTGATCTTCCGATCCCGGATGGCCACTGGTCTCTCGGCATAATTCAGGCTTGCATCCACCTGAATATCCTCTAACGGAACCACTGCCGATTCATCGGCTATACACTTCCTCAATTGCGACACATGAAAAGTGTCGTGAATCTGTCCCAACTCTGCTGGCAACTCCAACCGATAGGCTACCCGGCCTACCCTCGCAATCACACGAAATGGACCTATAAACCGGGGCCCCAACTTGCTCCTCTTCATGAACCGAATCACTCCTTTCCAAGGAGAAACCTTCAGGAGAACGAAGTCGCCGACCTGAAATTCAAGCTCGGACCGGCGCCTGTCCGCATAACTCTTTTGTCGGCTCTGGGCGGAGTGCACGCATATATAAGATTGAATCAGAAGCCGGTTCGACGACTAGACGGGGGTTCGGGGGTAGCGCCCCTGGGTTCGGGGTTTCCAAAGGGGCAGCGCCCCAAAACCTCACCGAATTTTACATATGGGAACATAATGGAAAATTCAATTTCTTGAGGGTGATTATGGTAAAACTAACGAAACTTGTTAGTTTTTGGTAACCCTAAATCCTCATTAAATTTGGATTAACATTACTTGCTTCCAAAGCAACCAATGATGACCCAACCCTAATCATGTTTAATATATAAACAACTCTTCCTCTACAGAAGCGGGTTACGATATTAAGCTATCATTTTCATCAGACTTTCACAGAATCCTCTAGCATATTGTCTTATGTCTTCTGTGCCTAGAAACATAAGTGTCCACTTGGATTATCCTAAGCTGAATTTCTTGTAACCCAGACATAGGGTAGAAATATCAGTTCGGAAAGTGATATCGCGATCCAAGTTGGTATCCAAATCTCCACCACAAACCTTAAAATTCCCAACAAAGATTTGGTAGAATATATATATATATATATATATATATATATATATATATATATATATATATATATATATATATATATATATATACATACATATAATGTAAAACCATGACATACAAAGTATGTCGTAAAACTATGTTAAAAATCATGATGTACAGAGCATGTCGTAATTTGAAGTTGTAAATGTCTGTCATAATTACAAAAATGTTACAAATTATGACATTCAAAGTCAATTGTAAATGTTGGTCATAAAGGTCAGTCATTTTCTTTTATGACACGACTTTCAAGGACAAACATTTTTCTGTCATGTATAGGCATTTACGACAGACATTGTCTGTCAAGAAAAACCTCTTTTCTAGTAGTGGAGGATAGTGACACGAATGGCAAGATGTTGGAGGAGACAATGATGGTGATTAATTACATAATACTTATAAAAATTGTTTCATTAGTTACAAATCCAGTTATAGATCATCGAACGGGATGCAAAATGAGAATTTTGGTTGTGTGTTAAACATGTCATGTTTAGGAGTAAATTACCTTAAAAAGTATGAAATGAGTTGCAAGACCACAAACAACCATTTTCCTCCCTAAAAAACATTACCATGTGTAATGTGTCTCATTCAAGCTTTCTCTTGTATATGAAAGAAGTAAATGTAGAGGGGAAGCAAGAGAACAACATTTTATCTACATATTTTTCGAGATTTATCTATATTTCGATTTTAGTGAGATAATGTGTCATATTTTTGTTGGTTGCACGGTCGGATTGCGATTTGATGGGTAGTGAAGATGTCTTGTAACATCCTAAATTTCCAAATCAAAATTTTCATTTTAAAATTCTTATAAAACATTGTTTCATAAAAACCATCTCAAAAAGATCAGAAATGTCAATTACAAATCATCATAAAAACATCAGAGTGTCCCAAAATATTCGGAATCATAATTGCAGACGAATGTGTACAATCAAGCATTTGTCTTCCCATGATCCTCAAAAGTACCTGAAACACATTTAATCAACAACTATAAACACGAAGCTCAATGAGTTCCCCAAAATACCACATACATCACAACAAAAAATAAGCAACTATGGGTTATCAGTAACCCTAAAGACTACCCAAAGTCTCAGTGGGCAAATAACACGCCCTAGTGGTTATTAACAACCCTAAAGACTACTCGAAGTCTCAGTACGCACAGTAATACATATCACAGTAATAGCATATAGACCCAACAACTCATCACAAATATAAATATATTCTACCACACGGGTAAGAATAGTGAGGAGACTAACCTTGCACAGATGATTAATAGAACTCACACCCGAACTGCCGAAACTAGACTCCATCTAATAATTGCACCAATTAAACCTAATTAATATTAAGGTCTTTTTCCATACTCCACTAATCCCCAGACAAGTCAAGTCCATAATTAGGGAAAAAGACCGTTTCCCCTCCAAAATCCCTCACAATTCCAATTAAGGCACAATTGGTCAAAAGTCAATGGAAGTCAACACACAGACGTATGTGTAACACCCCGATGTTAACGTACTTCTAAATTCATCCCTATAATTTTATTTATGAAAATTTGGTCCCTAAGTCCCAAGTGAAAGTGTCTTGAAGCCCTAGTGGCATTTTTATAATTCTGGTAGGAGAAGTACGCCAAGCGTACATGTGTGTACGATGTGTGTACTAGGGCACACCCTAGTACACTAGGTGTGAACTTATGTACGTGGAGTGTACTAGCTAAAGAAGGAAACCCTAAATTTTAGGGTTTGGGTGGTATTTAAGCAACGTTAAGCCTCATTTCTCTTCTCATTTCCAGCCTCCATCAGCATATTCATGTTCTCTTGCAAACCCTACCCACTTTTGAGCTCTTGGAAGGTTTAGTATGAGTTTTTGTGTGTTCCAAAGGAAGAAGAAGGTGGTGGTGAAGCTTGAAGCAAGCTTTGATATGAGAGTTTTGCATCCTTCTTCATCATTATAAGGTATAACGTTCATACCTTGATGACTTATCTGCTAGATCACATTCTTGGGTGTTTTTATGTTACTTTTTGGTCCCAAAAGTCTCATCTTGTGCATGGTTGGTTCTTGTCGATTTGGGTTGTCCTTTCAGACCATAGGAGGGGTCCTAAGCCATACAAATGTGAAAAATCCCATAATTATCATTGGCCTCCATGGAAATAAGCTCCATAAGTCTAACCTCAAGCAATCAAACCCTTTTTATCATAATTTTTGTTTGTCCTTGACTTGAACCGAAGACTAATAACAGGAAACCATTATTCAAGAGTATCCCAAAAACATATATTCGATACAAAAAACCATAGGGTCAAAAGAACTAATCAACGTGGATTGTTCAATAAAAAAAAGATACTTATCCATCTTCCTCCATAGGCCGACTACGAAAAATAAGGAACAAAAAATAGAACCAATCAATAAGAACAAAATACATATTTTAACAATCTAAAGTCTTAATTAAACTCGATTGCATTGGCAAATTACATTTACATTTCCTCATATTTGTTGTGAAGTTCGGATACAACTAAAATTATGTTTGACATAAGAAAATAAATACATATTAAAATGTAAACCCATTCCATATAATACATATTAGAATGTAAAACTAATATGAAGAAGAAAAAGAAGAGGTCAAGATCAGGTTTACCTGGGCAACAACGAAGCAAACTAGCAGATTTGCTAGTCATAAGCATCTTCTTGAAAATTTACTGTTGCATAAGGGTTCCAATAATATCAAACCCGAAAAACCCGCTTTAAGAATCAATTTCCTATCAATAAGAACAAAAATAAGATAAATAATTGATACCTTGATAATGGAACTAGAAGTCAATATGTCAATGGGAACATTGGTATTATTCATTGAGCAGGATACATGGGGGCAAATGGTTGTGGCCTGCGTTAGGGTTAGAGATGATGGTGACGAAGGCGTCACAAAAGTGAGCCGGTGAATGAAGGATTTACCATAAATATAGGAATGATATTGATATCAATGTGTATTTTTAGGTAATTCAAAATGTGTGACCTAATTTATAGGAGATGATGCATTCGATTTTATGGTGCAAAGAATGGA
Organism: Lactuca saligna; assembly: GCF_052625555.1. Taxonomy (NCBI): domain Eukaryota; kingdom Viridiplantae; phylum Streptophyta; class Magnoliopsida; order Asterales; family Asteraceae; genus Lactuca; species Lactuca saligna. The sequence goes on from NC_136422.1 coordinate 148,474,697, forward strand.
TGGGAAAATGACTCATAAGAATTCCCTAGTAATGACACGTGACAAGTTTGCAAAAGAGGAACATGTGGCATGCAAAATACTTTTTTATTAAGAAAACAAGATAAGAATAAAAGATAAACTTGATATTGAGATTTTTTTAGCCCCAAATCTTTTTCAACTTAAAATACTACTCCATCTTGTTAGCATTACATTAAACATGACAACCAATTCTCGATTCCATTTTTAAGTGGAAGATGTGCCATAATTGTCATTAATTAAATTATAAACTCGTTAAACTATTATTTTATGCTATTTTGATATTTCAAAAATTATTAGAGTATAACGTGACCCGTCCATTCAATCATTTGAATTTGTACACCCATATTATTATTTTAAATAATGGAAAATTAGAACTTATGACGGTTTTATAAGATAATGTCTTTGTATATTTTAGTGGGTTATATTACATTAAAATGGGAAACTGCTGACTTTAGTGGTCGAAAATCAAACAAAGTGTTTTAAAATAAATAAAATTGTTGGATGGAATCAAATTAGTATCAATATGAGTCAAGTAATTATAAATGGGTAATAACACAGCCATTAATTATAACCATATGTAACACATTAGTTGTAATATTCCCTGCCTCCAATATTAGTAACGAACGAAGATTTTCGTGATCAAGGCCTGTGGGCGGTGGGGCGGCAAAAATCAACACGGCCAGGCTCAGCCATCTTTGGCCCCAAGGGCGGTGCCAGCTCAAATTCTCTATACATATATACGACACTTCATATATAGCCACATATTTAAAACTTAAATATTTAAATTATTTTAATAATTTTATGTTAAGCACTATATAAGGCTTTGTTGAAACCAATCACAAATCACACTTTTAGCAACTAAATCATCTCATCTTTTCACTTTTAGCTTCAAAGAGCTCTAAAAATGGTGAAGTTGACAATCGGTAGCATTGGTGACTCTTTTAGTGCAGTTTCAGTCAAGTCTTACTTGGCTGAGTTCATTGCCACCCTTCTTTTCGTCTTTGCAGGTGTCGGGTCAGCTATTGCTTATGGTATGTTATATACATTTCTTTCTTAAACCATATAAAATGAAAACATGTACATGTGTTAATATTATTATGATTAAAACAAATAATGGAGTTTCATAAACTTTCCAGGTAAGCTCACAGCAGATGCAGCACTAGACCCCGCAGGATTAGTTGCAGTGGCAATAGCCCATGCATTTGCACTCTTTGTTGGGGTTTCAATAGCAGCCAACATCTCCGGAGGCCATTTGAATCCAGCTGTCACCTTCGGATTGGCTATTGGTGGTAACATCACCATCATAACCGGTTTATTTTATTGGATTGCCCAACTTCTTGGATCCATCGTCGCATGTTTCCTCCTACAATTTGTCACCGGTGGCCTGGTAAGTTTTCATATATCATATCTTCGGTGCTAACTAAAACAACTTCTGATTCAAAATCTTGGATTTGTATTTATATATTTGGAGAATTTGACAGGCCGTTCCAACCCACGGAGTTGCTAGTGGGATGAGCAGTATTCAAGGAGTCGTGTTTGAGATCATCATAACTTTTGCTCTTGTCTACACAGTCTATGCCACCGCTGCTGACCCTAAAAAAGGATCACTCGGAACCATTGCACCCATCGCAATCGGTTTCATTGTTGGAGCCAACATTTTGGCTGCTGGAGCTTTCAGTGGTGGCTCAATGAACCCAGCTCGATCATTCGGCCCTGCGGTCGTTAGTGGAGACTTTTCACAAAACTGGATTTACTGGGTCGGCCCACTTATCGGTGGTGGGTTGGCTGGATTCATCTACGGTGATGTTTTCATTGGATCATACGATACACTTCCAACCTCAGAGGACTATGCTTAAGTTTTTTCTATCCCATTTTGCTTCGTTTGTTTCAGTTTGTATTTCATGTTTTTTGCTGAATGGCTGAGGATGTAACATCCTTATTGATTAATGTTTCAAGAATTATGGAAGGCCGGGAAGACTTAAGAATTGTAAAATAATATTGTTTACACCGGAATACATACAATCTTAAACTTGCGATGGCTTCGTTTGGTCTCTTCATTTGGAAAAAATTCATGCTTGTAACTTATAGAGACCCCAAGGGAGTCGTGTGTCCTAAGGCAAGTCAATATATTTTTAAAAATAAAAAAATATTTCTTTTGGATCAAACGTCTGTATTCGGACAGAAAATACCTCTTTGTTTTTTAGAAAATACCTCTTTGTTTTTTTATTATCCACAAGCTGTTAAAATAAATTAAATCTAATTAAACTTATTTAAAGAAAATTTAAAACAGTTTTTCAATAATTTTATAACTTTATTATAGATGATTAACAAATGTACATCAACTTTTATCTATTATTATATAAAAGTGAAAATAAACTGATATGAATTAACGTATATATTTGATAAAAACCAACAAACTTTCATTTCAAAGTTATACCTAAATATTGTAATTGAGGATAAAATATTTAACATATAAATTGGATGAAAATAAACTTTGATATTAAATGAAAATTTTCAAAATTTTCATTTTACTTTTTCAATTAAATCAATTAAAAAATAATTAAAAAATAAGCATAAATATTTTCCCAAAAAATGAATAATACAACATTAAATATTGTTTTATAAAGTTTGATACAAAAAATATAAAACAATATTAAGATTTTTTTTTCATGCCTATATAAACTGCTTCAATGTAATTATATTTTTATTAATAAATTTATCACAAATGTCATTATTGTGTCACCGAACCTTTTTACTTTTAGTATTGTAATTTCTTTTATTAAAATTTGCTTTTAATAGATAAAGTTTTAATAAATCTGAGTAAAAAAATCAAAAATATATGTTTTTTTTTTTTTTTTTTTTTTTTTTAAACTAGAAGTTGCATGAAAATGTTTGAAGACTATGATCCTCCTTTATAATTCATGTTTTACAATCTATCTAATCTTTCGATTTCTTTTACTAAATCAATTTTTTAGAATTATATTTTTAGCCCCTTTTAAAAATTTACATCATAATTAATACTTAAGGATTATACTCCAAGCTATACTTTTACCCCTTCATTTATACATCATTCCTTGTATTCATATAGAATTATACTCCAAGTTACATTTTTCTCCCCTCATTTATAATTCATGTTTTAGTCTTTCAATTTCTTTTACTAAAACAATTTTTTAGAATTATATTTTTAGCCCCTCAACTATTATAAATTGCATCATAATTAATGCTTAATTAAATCCATTATACTCAAAGTTATACTTTTACCTCTTCATTTATGCTTAATACTTTACGATCTATACTCTCTTACAATTTGGTTTATTAAACCAGTTGAGCTTATATATTTAACATCAACTTTTATAAATTTATATTTACCTTTTTTCTGTTGATTAAATTACTTTTTAGTTTTTCATTGTAATAATTCACCCTTTAAATTTAATATATATATATATATATATATATATATATATATATATATATATATATATATATATATATATATATATATATATATATATATATACCATTTTTACTTGTCGTACAGAGCCTTCAAAATCAATGGACCGACCTAAACTTATGTAACAAAGCAAATTATGAATACAAACGATAATGATAAGGAGGATGCCAAGATCGCAACTGTTAAAAAAAGGATACAAAGATGTTATGGAAGACAGTGGTTATGATGACATGTATGAACTGGTGCGAGACATGTATGATAACCCAACTAAAAAAAGTTACCTTTACGACTACAAATAACGTTGTAATTGATGCCTTAAATCGTCGCTACTACCTTTAGCGACGACAAGTCGTCGCAAAAGGATCAGCGCTATTAACTCGTAGCATATACTCAGATTGTCGCAATTAGTGTCATCTTTAATAGTTGGCATCGCTAAAAGCCATTGTCGTCCATATTAGTGTCGTCTCTACTTTCTGACCATCGGTCAAAGTTCTTTCCGACCAAGCTTCTCGGAGGCGAGCATTGTCGCAATTGGTCGAGGTTGTCGCAAAAGATGTCTCTGCTAATTTTTTTTAATACAATTTATATAATGTGTCTCTGCTATTGGTGGAGGTTGTCGCAAAAGATGTCTCTGCTAATTTTTTTTAAAATACAGTTTATCTAATGTGGCATATTTGATATTTTAAGTAATGTGGTATATATTGTTTAATGTTATTTTAAGAAATATCATTCGATCACATCCATAAATTATCTAATAAATCCATAATAACTGTTATCCTAATATGATTTTGGGCTTTATTTTGTATTGGGTCTTATATTGACCCATTATCTATAAAACACTAATTAGCTAGTCTATATATTTTGTTTTTTTCTTTCATTGTATCTTGTACTTCTCATTTGATAACATTATAAAACCCTAGCTGTTTTATGTTTTGATAGTTTACAATAACATCATCAATAACATAAAATAACAAATACTAGGTATCTTCGTCTTCCCTATCGATGTTTTCCATGTCGTTGTTGCTGACATTGTTGACTTGGTTCTTAAAAGCGGATAATATCTCTAGTTGTCTTCACAAACACCAAGTTTTCGAGAAAAACGTTAACATCCACATCCTAAAAAGTAAAGTATATAAGTTAAAATATCAAACTAAAAAAACAAAGTATTATTACTTAACAATTAAGTTACAAGAAGATTAAGTCATTAATAGTTTAATAAACTATCAAACCAACCAAATGAAGTAAGTCCTTAACAATTTAACAAACTATCAAACTACCAAATCAATTAAGTCTTTAACAATTTAACAAACTTCCAAACTACCAAATTCATAACAAATGAATTAAGCACATAACAAATCAACAAAGTATCAAACTACCAAAAAAAAAATACTATAAATGAATCAAGTTCTTAACGATATAACAAAGTACCAAGCTACCAATTTCTTTAAGAGTTTAATAAGTACTTATGTTGGTTGTAGTGCTTGTGACTGTGATTTTGACTACCACTGGGAGGGAGCACTTGTACCTGCTGCAGAAAAAGGTTTAGGCCCGATGCCTCTCATATGTCCTCTTTGAGCACCTAACACCTTCTCAAATATGGCTATCTAATCAATGGAGTTTGGATCACCACGAGAGTCGGTTTTGCTGAGTTTGTAAAGCACTCTTACAAACTAAAGCATTATGTATTTCATGAAGATTGTCAATATACTTCAAAAATAATGAAAAAAAAAACAACAATCTGCTTCATTGTTTAGTAATAAAAAGTAAACTTACATATTAGTCTTTGAATATTGGGTCAACAAATTCCTCTTGTTTATTGACATGCCCACGGTGAAATGATTCAAGTCTATTGAAATTTTGTTTAACATTACAAAATATGTAATACTTGGATAAACATTACAAAATATGTTATAACTAAATAAACATTACCATAACTTACATTCTTAAAACAAGCACTACCATAACGGTACGTCCCTCCATGATTCTTAACTACTTGCATCTTTCAACATTTTGTGCTTTCACTTGATCGTTATTATGCTTATCTCTTAAGAAGTTGTCAATAGTATTACTCCAATGTTGTGGATCCATAACCGTGGGGAATGAGCCCTTGCTGCCTCCATATCCCGTTACAAACCAATAAAACGAGTTTTTGCAATATGTTTGTGGCCTCTATACCATGCATATATCCGATTGTTCAATTACACCCAATAAATTAAAGCATGTGTAACGTCCCGATTTTCAAAGGCAAATTTTACATTTTATTTAATAAGTTATATCATAGTATGTTTACATTTGAGAAAACATAATTGTGAATACGTGTGTACAGTCGAACCTTTCCCTTCTCACGAACCAATGGAGTGCCTGAAAAACATTTGTAACAATTGGGTAAGCGCTAGGCTTAAGGGATTCCCCCATTATGTTTTGTTCAAAAATTACACAAGTATAAATCAACCAAATTGAATGAGAGGTGATGTTTGAATTGTAAAATAGAGAGAGAGAGAGAGAGAGAGAGAGGACACGATTGTCTACAATGAAAGCCCTTGATCCTTGTTAGGATCTTCGACACAAAACCTTGGGAGGTGATAATGATCACCTGCCTTGATGATTTTATTAATATAAAATGATTATTACAGAGAGTATTTCAATAAGAACAAGTGAAAAAGTTCGTAGAGTAAGTAGAGTGTGTCGTGTGTGAGATACATGTGTTAATTTATAGTCTAAACTAGCTAACAAAATGTTCAATATTCCTAGGATCCTTTATGTCCAGCTTTGTGAACGTTCATTGATTTGGTATTCCGGGTATTTCTGCACATTTGTTAATTAAGAACGAAATATAACCATTTTGACTATTTCTGCACATTTGTTAATTAAGAACGAAATATAACCATTATAAATGTTAGTAAATAACAATAATGGTAAAGTCAGGATCCTGAGATAGTTGAGGATCCTGAATATTTGACAAGGTTTGAGAATCCTGAATGCTTTGAGGATCCTGGCCCTAAAAATTTCCCCCAAGTCATTCTTGAAAATATAGGAGTTAATTTCGATAATATTAAAGTGATTACTTAAATTAAAAGGGTAAAAGAAGAGAGAGAATAGTACTTTTCAAAATTAAACCTTAACGGCTAGGTAATTTTGAAATCCAACGGGTGGATAACTAGTCGTTAATGGTCAAATCAACCTCAAATCTTCAGTATAAATAGAGGTGACTAGTTCCACAATTCTCTTTACTCGTCTTGATTTTCTTTACTTTAATCGTGCTACCGGTGATTTCGAAAAAGGTAACATCCTCTCTGCCTCATCTCCTTTGTACCAAATTTTCGATAGATGACCCTTTCTCGTAAGAAGATCCTAGGTCTTCCTGAAGATAATTTCATCGATCAAGGAGTCTCGTCTTATGACGAGACGTGATTCTTTGATGACGGTAATATCGAAGCATTGAAGGCTAGTGGTGCCTTCTCTCGTGAAGTAGTCTTCAGGCCTTATGATCCTTTGATCCAACCAGACTTCATCTCCTCTTCTTGGGTGTGCTTTCCGGAGTATCCATTATATGTTTTAGGCCTTAAATTCCTTTTTTCCGAAGTGGTCTCAAATTTTTTTGAGATCACGAAACTTTCTTTCGTCCAAGTGATACCTATCATTTGGAGGATCGTGTACTGGGCTGAGTGTCTGCTTCAGACACGGGATCTTGGCATGGGTCTGGCTGAATTGGTCCTTGTCTATGATCTCTCAACATTTGGAAATTCTCGCTTCATGTTCAAGGTCAAGAGTGGCAAGCCTCCTCTTGTGTTAAAAATAAAACACAACGATGGGGCTTGGAAGGGGAGATACTTTTTGTCAGGCATGACTCTATTCTTGGAGGAGATACCTTATACAAAGATTGGGTTAAGAAGGGTAGGATTTCAATACTTTTCCTTGTGATCTTGAAATCTTATTCTTATTTTGTTTTTTTTGTTATGGAGCTCTTTGCTAATATTGAGGACACAAAGGATAAGATTGCTAATTTTCTTTCTCTCCTAGAGGTAGATAGATCTCTCAAACTTGATCAATCTAGTCTCCAAGAATGATCTTCCAGCACAACTCTATGGATACATGTATATCTTTCTTTATTTATTATTTGAATTGTTGTCTTACGATCTTCTATCTCAACATGAAAATGTTGTAATTCGTGTGTATTTTCTGCTATAACAATGATTTCATCCCCATGCATCTTCTCATTATGTAAACATATATACTCAATATAGAAGATGGGCTACACATAAAATAAAGGGCCGAACAATACAGAGGGCCCAGAAGACAAATACAAACACTAATAATAATAATATTGCTAACATCCCACACACCCCCCCCCCAGTTTGAACTGATGTATTTGACTGAACGTTCAAACTGGACCAAAAGTCCGGAAATAAAGGTGTAGGAAGACCTTTGTTGAAAATATTTGCATATTGAGACGATGATGGGACATGCAAAACACGAATTTGATCGGTGGCGACACAGTCACAAACAAAGTGAATGTCAATCTCGATATGTTTGTTACGTTGGTGTTGAACAAGATTACCAGTCATGTAAGCCGTACTGACGTTATCACAATAGACAATAGTGGATTTGTCTGGCGGTTTATGTAGCTCACGAAGTAGATTTCGAATTCAGTATGTCTCAACAACAACATTTGCAATGCCTCGATATTCGGCCTCAACACTGGAGCAAGAAACAGTAGTCTGTTGTTTTGAGGACTAAGAAAGAAGACTGGGGCCCAAAAATATGAAGAACCCAGATGTAGAGCGACGAGAAGTAGGACAACCAGCCTGGTGAGTGTCATAATAGGCGATCAACCCCTGAGATGGGGAAGCATAAAGTTGGAGGCCAAAAGTGTCTGTTCCTCAGAGGTATCTAAGAATACTCTTAAGAGCAGAGAATTGTGGCTCTCTAGGGTCATGCATGTGAAGACATATCTGTTGAACAACATAAGTAATGTCAGGTCGAGTGAAAGTAAGGTACCATAGAGCTCCCGCAAGGTTGCGATATAATGTGGGATCAAAAACTGGGGGGCGGAAACCCCAAGCTTCGGAGAAGTGTCAACATGTGACATCCCCAAAATCTCGGCCAGAAAAGACCGATTTTCATTTATGCTTTTAAAATAATTTCAGAGTAAATCCTTTTGATTTGAAAGAGTTGCGGAATTAGTTCCCAAAAACAAAACGTGATAAAACAATGTTTACCAAAGCATTTCATAAAAGAAATGTATTTTCATTATATAATCAAAACTCGAGATGTCATGTTCCGATACAGACCATAAAGCATAAACGATAACATTACAAGTCATTCAACAAATATATACATATACAGACTTGTAAACAAAACAACTTGATGGTTCATCTATCTTATGCCCTTGCGCCACTTCCTGTAATACAAATAAAACTGAGTGGGTCAGGCTTGGGAGCCTGGTGAGCATATAGGGTTTTCAACCCACAATAAATAATTAAATTAATTTTCATCAACCAACAATAACCCAATTACCCATTCCCGTTATTCTCACTTTATGTCCCTAAAATAACTAACACAAGGGACCTAGTCTAAGAATATTTCATCGGGGTGACAACACTTCGGGGGTTCCTCAAAAATATAAGTTAAATAAGGCAACCATGAGGGGGATGGAATACAACGAATGAACACCCAAGTTCATTAACACCTACAGGTTATGAGCCTGCTAGCGTTCCACTAGACTGTCTAGAAAAGTCTGTGGTCGTCATCTAAATTCCGCTAGATAACTGGATCAAAACGACATCGAGGCCTCTCATCTGTTTATTACATACCAACTATCTACCCATGTTCTACCCAACATATTAGTAGATAAAACATACATTTTTATACATAGTTTCAAAACCTGTATAGCAGGCTCAATCAATACATTTTCCACATAACATATGAGGCACACACACATAACACGTATTTGATAGAGAAATAATCAGATCTATAAGATAGAAGAAACTGAATATACATTCACACACATAACAACAAAATATACACATAACACGTATTTCGTAGAAAATACTTCATAATTATGTTTTAGAAGAAAGTAACTACACACTCACTTGATCAGAAGATGATCGGACAACACTACGGCTTGTAGAAGTAGTATTCTTCGCAAGATCTGAAAGATCTTCACAAAAATCGGACTCTTCGCGGGCAGAGCTTCGGCTCGGGAATCGCACTTCTCGGGATCTTCGGGGCCTCGAAACTTGCTTCGGGACTCGGGAATATTACCGGGGCTTCGGGGTACTTCTGGCACGCAAATCGAGGTAAAACGGGAGAGAGAAGAGAGAAAAAGAGCAATTGAGCCGGCTGCCCTCGCATCCTATTTATAGGAGGTTGTAGCCTCGCTGTACGCTGGGCGTACAACAGTACGCGGGGCGTACGCGTCCGAAACGTCATGGCGTTCGTCATCCGAAGAACTCGAGTGCGAGGGACGTCATGCTTCGCTGTACGCTGGGCGTACCTCGGATAAGCTCGGTGACTCCCCTTCGGATAAGGCCGAATTTTAAAATTAAATTTTAATATTAATTATTTAATAAATTTTGAAAATTCATATCTTCTTCATACGAACTCCATTTTTGACGTTCTTTATATCCACACGTAGGTGAGACTGCGCTCTACAACTTTCGTTTAGACTCCGTCGGCTAATTTTGACTTTATTTTTATTAATTATTTTTAATAGGCCGGGACAGAAAATTTCCGTTATAAATTCATAACTTCTTCATCTGACGTCCGTTTTCGCCTATCTTTTTATCGTTTTACTACAATTAATGAGATCTTCAATTCTCATTTAGATTTTTTCGGCTAAAAACCGCTCGGTCTCAAATCGAGTATTCGGGCTGCATACCGCTAAGTCGAAACTTCGAAAAATCATAACTTCCTCATACGAAGTCATATTTTGGCGTTCTTTTTATGCACGCTCTCGGTTTAACGAACTCTACGACTTTTGTTTAGATCACTAAGGCTAAATATCGCTCTAACGTAAATTTCACTTTTTACGTCATTCAGCGTTGCCGGTTATGTTGTGAAACTTCGACAGGTCATAACTTCTTCGTTATAACTCGGATTTCGGCATTCTTTATATCTTCAGAATCCTTGTTTCAACCACTACATCTTTATGCAAAGATATTGGGATTATCCCACACTTCAAATTTGACGCTTATTTTATTCTTAATTCATTAAATATAATAATTAAGAAAATAAACACATAATTCACATAATACTCAAATATTTCATCATTAATACTCCAAAAAGAGTTACAAGGGTTAACCTAGAATGTTAGATCAATGAAAATGCCTAGCCTGGAAACGCGGGCGTTACAATTCTCTCCCCCTTAGGATGATTCCGTCCCCGGAATCACACATCAACAAACAAATGCGGATAGCGACTCAACATGTCACTCTCCGTTTCCCAGGTGAGATTCGGCCCATTCGTGTGTTTCCATCGGACAAGCACTAACTCAACCATCTTGCGTCGCAACTTCTTAGTCTTTCGGTCAACAATTGCCTCTGGTTCTTCAATCAACCTTTTGTTCTCATCGATTCTCAACTCCGAAAGTGGAATCATGTCGGGAACTTCCCCCGTGAACTTTCTCAAATAACACACATGAACAGTGTTATGAATTTCATTCAGTTCTTCTGGTAGTTCGAGCTTGTAAGCTTGGTTACCAATCCTCTGAAGAACTTTAAACGGTCCAATAAACCTTGGACTTAATTTTCCCCTTTTACCAAATCTTATAAGTGTTGGATTAGTGTCTAAGTCCATAACTATTTTGGTATGTACTTGACCCGATGGTGCATGGTCCTTTTGGGTTGCCTTCACCAAAGCACCTTGATTGGAGAAATAAATAAAGAGAGAGAGAGAGAGAGAGGTTATTATGATTTATTAATATGTTATAAGAATAATATATTAAAGGAGAAATCATATTTGCTTAATTAATATTGGTCAATAATTAATTAGGAATTAATTTTGTGATCAAGTGTAATTAATTAAACTAGAGGGGATGAATTGTAATTATGTGATAGTTACAAAATATGGTAATGGTTATCCTAAATATGGGTTGAACGAATTCAAGGAGATAAGGATCTTTGAAATCATCCAAAGGATAAAGGATAAGGGTTTTCAAGGCTTATCTTATGGTTGCTTTGTGGATAAGCAACTAGATAAGGATAATGACTGAAACCCTATCTTTACACCTATATAAAGACCCTAAGGCCTTAGAATTCGTGTACTTGTTCCCAAGGAGTCCTAAGGACGAATTCTAACCTCTTTCCTCTCTCTTTATACCTTCTCCATTTTATCTTGGTGTTTGTAAGCCATTAGAGGAGTGACACTTGTGACTCTAAGCCTTCCAAAGTCAATTCAAGGAGGATTTGGGATTGTTATTGCTACATAACAATCAAGGTATGATCTTAAACCTAATTATATGTTAATATCGATTTCCATATGCTAGAATTAGGGTTTATAGTCTTGGATAACTTGCATGTACAATAGAGAAACCTAGATCCAAGCATTAGGGTTTGTATGAGCATATAGGATGTCTTATGACTAAAACCCATCAGTGGTATCAGAGCCATTGGTTTGGTTTCAATTGTTTGAACTTGATATATTAGGGTTTATTGCCAATAAACCCTAGGAGGCTAGTTTTTTTCGAGATTAGGGTTTGCAAACCCTAATTTGCAAGAGTTTGAATAAGATCTTTAAATCCTTTCCTTAAACCCTTAAATTTCGAAATCTAGGGTTTGTTATAATCCCTTGATTTTCGAAATTTGCCTCCTCCCCAAGATAAGATCCTAATTTTTAGGGATTTGGATTATCCCATATCTTGTAATTATCCTTTAATTGTTATATATGGTAATTCAAGATCTTGCATTATCCATCCATATTTTCGAAATCTATATAGATATTTAAGGGATTAGGATAACTTAAATGTATAAATGGTAATTATCCTCATTATTTAGATAATCCCTTATGATTTAATAATTAAATTAATAGTCTAATTCAAGATAATTATTAAATCAAGAGTTTTAATATTTAAAATTTTAATGTCATAAATTCGAAATTTTAAGATAGATTAAAACTAAATTGTTTTGAAATGTTTCAAAACTTGCCCTCAAGTTTTGGAATTTAAAAGTTGATTAAAAAGGTTTAATTAGGAGTGTTAAATTCTAAAACCCTAGTATTGTTTTGAAAAGTTCAAATCACACCCTTATGGTTTTATTAATTAATTAAGGTGTATAATTAAAAGAGATTTAATAAATCCATAAAAGTTTTGGTTTGCAATTTAATTGAATTAAAGGTATAATTATTAAATTTGACTACCTAATATTTTAAAAGTGTAAAATACACCCTATACTATATATAACATTAAAAGTCTAACATTATACATATGTATGAGTAAAAGTCAGTCTTACCGTTAGTAGGCCTCATTCACGAAGCTGGTCTATAAGGGGTGTTTAAGGAAATTGCCTATAAAATGGCGATTGAATGGGTATCCACTCTTACCCACCCCACTCTTGACTAGTGGAGGGTCGTTAGCCAAATGGGTAGGATAGGACAGAAGCCAAATGGAGGGTCGTTAGCCAAATGTGTTGTTCCAAAAGAGTCAATTTGCTTTTATTGCCAAGAGAAGGGGCATTGGAGACGAAGTTGCCCTATTTACCTAAGTGATCTAAGAGATGGGAGAGTCAAATCCGTTAAGTTCCTATTCATTGATTCTTAATACATGATGTGATAAGATTGCATTTGAATGTTTTGAAGGATCGGTGAAAAGAAAGGAAGCTTGATAAGCAAGATGAATCTAATCACAAGAGATGGATCTTGATCGCATGGACTTGAAGATTGGATTTTGAGCTTAGATAGTTATGATAGAGTTGTCAGAAATTTTCCTTTTACGTAGTTTTCAATAGATTTTGCATTGTAAGGACAAATGTTTTTCCGTTGCTTTTAATAAATAAAATAAATTTGTTTGACTTATTTATTTATTTGTTTACTTCCTTGCAATGAAATTGTTATGAAAATTGATGTTTGTATATTTCTACAACGAATGGATATGATTCTTAGTTATGTTATTTATGGAAATGTCGAGAATTTACCAAATAGGGAGAGTTTCTCATCGCCCAAAATTCAATTGGACTGAAATTTGGAATCACGCAACTTGGTTGCATGATGAATGAGAAATTTCATATTTGGAAATTAGACAAATTCGTTGACAAAGTGTCAAGTGAAGGACTAGGAGATCGAGTACACAAAGTTGTGTGTTGATCAAGTTCACCATAAGAGTAACAAAGATATTCGTCATGATTTACTAAAGGCTTAGTAAATATGATTACACTTACAAGATTATGTGTAATTCTGAATTGATTAAAGGGTTTAGAACGAATAAGAAGAATCAAGTAGGCAGAAAGATAAAAGTTTCTCCATTCTAAGAAGAAGGGAGAGTACCTTTTATGCTTTATGATAGGTCTTTATGATTAAGAACCATATCTCAATTGATCCTCTAAGTGAGTCTTAGTACAATTGTATGTTTAAGAAGAGGAATCAAGAATTGAAGAAATGGTTAAATTAAAAGGTCAATCATACTTCGTTCCAATAACAAGTCTTAAAGTTAAGATTGTGACAATGAGTAAAAAGTATTAAAGGTTTATAACATTCATCAAATGTGGAGAGTTGTGATGTCTTGGATAAGACAAAGACCAACTAGGACCAATTTATGCAGTGTTTTGATAAAAGCTACACTAACTCTTGAATATTTGGTTGTCAACAAATGTTTACTGACAAGAGAATCTTATATGTCAAGGAGTCGGTGGGAGTCTTAATGGTTTTGAAAGGTTTCAAGAACAAATCAAATAAACCTTATTGATCATCACTAGCACACGAGTTGAGGTTTACAACCTATCGTGTTAACATTATTTTGTTTTTGTGCTGTTTCCAGTTGAGTTAATTATGCATGCGAGTTCTTTGAGTTCTCATTTTGAACGCGTAAAAGGCAAGGCACCTTGATCAATGAAAGGTACATTGATAGGAAAATGTGAGTTGCTTAACTACTTGGAAGACATGGTGGGCAGCTGTGCTACCATAAGGCAAGAAATCAAGATTAAGAAAGTTCGGTCTATATGAGTTTGAATTTGTCGTAAACTTTGGTTTTAACAAATTCACATGGATAGGAACAAATAAACCATTTAAATCTAAGTGTCATAAGATTTCCTCCTTCATGAAAATGATTGTGAGGAAATGCTTTCACTAAGAAAGATTTTAATAAGATAGTGATTGTAAAATTGCATTCTCGAATTTCGATCATGGTTACGGTATCCCTTTCCATAATTTGAATTGTGAGGCTTGGCAATTAGTCTTAATTGTTAAGACACACATATGAACTATCTAAGGCAAAGGTGTATAAGTTCAAGAAGCCTTGATAAAAGATTATCAAAGCACTAAGTATTAGAAACATGGACTTAAGAAATTCAATAGGTATTGTCTTTCTGAAAGTTAAGATGTTTATGAATACATGTCGAAGCTAGTGGGAGCATAAGTGTTATGTTTTATAGTAATCATCATGATAGTGGGAGCATAAAAGTTATGACTATATGATTATTATGGAAAGTTTTGCAAGTTGGCAATATTAATTATAGAAAACAAGAGTTATACCTTGCAAAGTCGTAAGGGTTGTATAGTTGTTTTGCTATAATTAAGGGAGAGAATATTATGCTTCATTTCAAATCTAAAGGATTAGGTTGTGAAACGTTAATAGATTTAGTCAAAGGTACATAGTGTGTTCTTAAAATTTTGATTATGATTATGACATTCCTCTTCACAATTCGAATTTTGAGAACATAGCAAATAAAACATTATACGTCGTGTCCCTTACGCTTCAGGTATAGGATCGATTGAAAATGCTTTAATGTTTGACCATTCTTAAATTTTCCAAATGTCTAGCGCATTTAGAGGGAAAGGGGACTAGAATCGGTTTTGACTAAAATAATTAAACAACTATCAAAGGACAATCCAAAGTTCGACGAGGATTGGTCGCTTGTGAGTAGTTGGAAGTATAGTATTGGAATATATGGAAATGTTTCCATATTGGATGGACCATATCGACATTATTACAAATAGAAAAGATTCTATTAAGAATGAGTAGTCATATGGAAAATATGGAATCATGTCCATATTAGGAATTGAATATTGAAAATCTATGTCTAGATTAGAAACTTTTATGCAAAAGGATGTTCAAAGAATGTACTTTGAGTGAGAGACATCATATCTAAGGAATTGTATTGTAACAATCTCCGATAAAAGACTTTGTAATTTCACTGACAATAGTCTTTGTGACTTTGGTTAGTGATATTACGAAAGAATCATTGCATAGAATGTTAGAATCTAACATATTCTATAAGTAGCAAGAATTTGATAATCTTACACTTATGAAAAAGGATTTGGAGTTGTAAAATGAGAATGATTGGAAATGTGTTCAATTTGTGTATTTCACAAAAGTAAGAACCATAGGTAAACATTGTGTGCATGCTAGGAGCATGGGACAAGTGTTGGAATTCAAGTAAGAAGTTGATTACCCGAAACGACAAATAATGAGTAATCGATATGGTGATAAATAAAAGGTGTTTTATTTATGCTCAAAGGGTTGAGGCCATATGGGATTAGTATTATTCTTGTGTTTCACCTTGCATGTTTTGACTTCCAGAATAATTGAATTTATTAAGAATAATCGAATTATTCGAACGGGCCACAGTCGTTCATATGTTGGAAGTAGATATGAATGAAGACTGTCGTGAATTGGTGTGTGGATTGTCTAAGAAGAGTATTAGACATAAGCAAATGTTTGCTGCAACGTTCATGAGTGCTTATGAATATGATTTGAGCATTGGATTAAACCCACGCTCACTTGGATCACTCCATGAATTGTATCATGAGTGATTAGTGAGACGATAACATCTTATATTCTTGAAACCGAGATGTGTGAGTTGTATCTTGCGAATCGGTTGCACATTGATAATATGTAAACGCACTAGTAACTTGGTGTTATAAAACATATTGTTGTGTGTGATTTGGTTAAGTAAGTGCAAGCAAGCATTGTATCAAAGTTTATCCGTTCCTTTTTTTCAAAGATTAAAAGCGATATCTTTTGACCCCCTCGATGGTTTAGTGATGACAAACGTAAATGCTCGGCCGGGCTAGAGCTAATTTGATTTGTTCAATTAGTCTGTCGTCATAAATCGGAAATCGAGAAGTAGTACAAAGAGAATGATTTGAAATCATATCTCATACGATATCTAGAATGGAGGAATATATGATCCCTTATCTAAGGATACGCGTATCTGATAGGATCAGAGTTGACAGCGGGTTTGGAAAGCTACGATTGCAGATCAGGATCTGAAGTCATACGTAGAATAGTTATTAGAGTTATCCAAGTGGGAGACTGTTGGATTAGTGTCTAAGTCCATAACTATTTTGGTATGTACTTGACCCGATGGTGCATGGTCCTTTTGGGTTGCCTTCACCAAAGCAACTTGATTGGAGAAATAAATAAAGAGAGAGAGGTTATTATGATTTAAATTTGTTATAAGAATAATATATTAAAGGAGAAATCATATTTGCTTAATTAATATTGGTCAATAATTAATTAGGAATTAATTTTGTGATCAAGTGTAATTAATTAAACTAGAGGGGCTGAATTGTAATTATGTGATAGTTACAAAATATGGTAATGGTTATCCTAAATATGGGTTGAACGAATTCAAGGAGATAAGGATCCTTGAAATCGTCCAAAGGATAAAGGATAAGGGTTTTCAAGGCTTATCTTATGGTTGCTTTGTGGATAAGCAACTAGATAAGGATAATGATTGAAACCCTATCTCTACACCTATATAAAGACCCTAAGGCCTTAGAATTCGTGTACTTGTTCCCAAGGAGTCCTAAGGACGAATTCTAACCTCTCTCCCCTCTCTTTATACCTTCTCCATTTGCTCTTGGTGTTTGTAAGCCATTAGAGGAGTGACACTTGTGACTCTAAGCCTTCCAAAGTCAATTCAAGGAGGATTTGGGATTGTTATTGCTACATAACAATCAAGGTATGATCTTAAACCTAATTATATGTTAATATTGATTTCCATATGCTAGAATTAGGGTTTATAGTCTTGGATAACTTGCATGTACAATAGAGAAACCTAGATCCAAGCATTAGGGTTGTAAGAGCACATAGGATGTCTTATGACTAAAACCCATCAATAAGTCCCTTCCACGGCGAGACTTTAAGCAAAACCGAATCCCCAACTTCAAAAGTCATCGGTCTTCGCTTTTTGTCAGCATAGCTCTTTTGACGATCCTTAGCTGCTAACATTCTTTCCCTAATTATTTTCAACTTTTCAGCAGTTTGATGAACCATCTCTGGTCCCATAAACTGCTTTTCCCCAGCCTCAAGCCAACAAGACGGAGTACGACACTTTTGTCCATACAAAGCTTGGTAAGGTGCCATTTTAATGCTCGAGTGGAAACTATTATTGTAGGAAAATTCTACCAAAGGTAAATGCTCATCCTAGTTACCTAGGAATTCCAGAGTACATGCTCTCAGCATATCTTCAAGCGTTTGTATCGTTCGTTCGCTCTGACCATCAGTCTGCGGATGGTAAGTTGTACTTAAACACAACTTAGTACCCAATTCCTCTTGTAGACTTTTCCAAAACCTCGAGGTGAAACGGCTATCACGATCCGACACGATCGTTAACGGAACACCGTGAAGCCTCACAATTTCCTTCACGTAAGAATTCGCAAGTTTTTCCATAGACCATTTCTCCTTGGCTGCTATGAAATGCGCACTCTTAGTGAATCGATCAACGACCACCCAAATCATGTCGTGACCACTTTTTGTTTTGGGTAATTTAGTGACAAAATCCATGGCAATGTCTTCCCACTTACCCATAGGCACAGACAATGGTTCTAAACTCCCGTACGGTTTCTGATGTTGTGTCTTGACTCTCGCACAAGTCACACACTCGGCCACATACTTTGCAACATCGAGCTCATCGTTGGCCACCAATAGTAGGGTTTCAGGTCCCTATACATTTTAGTGCTACCGGGATGAATCGAGTACATGGTCTTGTGAGCTTCTTCCATCAGAATATCTCTGATTCCTCCTGTCTTAGGTATCCAAATCCGATCTTGGAACACCTTCAGTCCATGACTGTTTACAATGAACACCAACGTTTTGCCCAAATGTTCCTCCTTTCGGTCATTCTTCTCAGAAGCTTCCTCTTGAGCTTTCTTTATACTTTCCACGATGGTCGAGACAACTTCAATTCTCAATGCTCTTGGCCTTTTCCTTTCAAGATTGACTTTCCAACTGAGAGCATCAGCAACTGATGGGTTTTGAGCATTCTAACACTTCCTAAGTGTACATGCAACCCTAATAACCTTGGATCTATGTTTGTCTAATTATCATGCAAAGTTGAATTCCAAGGCTATATTCCTATCTAGCATACATGGGGAACAATTTTAACTTCAATGATAGATAGAATAACTTACCTTGTTGTTGCTTGTGTTCCTTGAAACCTTATGAGCCTAGCACCCCAAGTGTGATGCCTCAAATGCTTCACACAACACCAAATTCTCTTGGAAAGACTTTTGAGAGAATGCACACTTCTTGAAATCGGCCAAGCCCTCTTGTTTCCTTAGTGTCCCGATTTTGATGGAGAATGAGATCCTTATATAGTGTTGACACATCTAGGGTTTCACCATGTAAACCCTAATGTGTCATGACTCTTCATTTCCATGACCCATGGGTTTGTAACTCCCATGGAGCATCCATGGAGCATCCTATGGGTGGAACCCAACTTGATAATCCATGGAGCCTCTTAGTCCACTATACAAGATATGGATGATTTCCATAATCAACCCATATATTTAATTAGTTGTCTTTTGATCACTTAATTAATTCTAAATTAATTCTTGATCAAACTAATCAAATAATATTATTAATATATTAGAACTTATAATATATTAATAATCTCCAAGTGTTATTTCTCTCATTTAGTCTATCCAATTGCATGGTGCCATGCAACCCAAATGGACCATGTCGGGTCGGGTCAAGTACATACCAGAAATAGTTATGGACTTAGACACCTTATCCAACAGCAACAACATTAGCTTTACCGGGGTGGTAAAGTATCTCGCAGTCGTAGTCTTTAAGTAATTCTAGCCAGCATCGTTGCCTCATATTCAATTCCTTCTGATTAAAGAGATATTGGAGACTCTTATGATCAGTGAAAAGTTTGCACTTCGTGCCATAGAGGTAATGCCTCCATATTTTCAGAGCGAAAACTACCGCTGCCAACTCCAAATCATGAGTCGGGTAATTCTTTTCATGCTCCTTCAGCTGTCGAGACCCAAAGTTTGGAAGGCCAAGAAACGAAAGAAAACCCTAATTTTAAGGGGCGACTCGGCGAGTCTAAGGAGGAACTCGGCGAGTCCGAGCGAGATCCGGGTCGAGGAGTAAGTGACCGACTCGGCGAGTCGACCAAGCTGACTCAGTGAGTCTGGTCTGAACGAGGAAAACCCTAATCCGGGGAGTTGTATCCTATTTAAAGGGTGTTATGTCCCTCCCTCAGCCCCCATATCATCCTAGAGAACCAGTAAACCCTTGATTTCGTGTGAGCTTCCATCATTTGAGAGAAATAGCTTGGAGGAAGGAAACTTTGGAAAGGAACTTGAAGATCAAGAAGGTTGCTTCAAAGGAGGAGGTGTAGATCCGAGATCTACTTCAGTTGTGTTCATCTTGGAGGTAACAAGCTGCTATCTTCCCTCCTTTACATCTAGATCTACTTTTGTTATAAGATTTGGGGGTTTTATGGTTGTTTGAGACCCAATTCGAGTTTGGGGCCTAGATATGTTGTTGCCACTTTAGATCTAGTATTGGGATGGTCTAATATGTCAAAAAGCATCAAAAGATGAGGAGTTGGTGAAGCACTTTTGTCCCAAAACCTAGCCCTAGAGTGTTTTGAGCCTAGATCTCTTTAGTTATACGTAAAGTTTGCAACTTTACGTGAGGATTGAGCTTTGGGAGTATGGATCTATGAGTTGGAACCCCTGCATGACTCAAAAGCCCTCTGCATGTAAAGGTATTTGAATGGACTCGGCGAGTCCTTTGAGTGGAGTCGGCGAGTAGCATGAAGGTGAGGAGCAACTCGACGAGTGGGATGAACAGCTCGTCGAGTCAGATGAAGATTGCCTTGTACTCGGCGAGTCTGTTCTTGGACTCGGCAAGTCAGGTTGTGAAACCCCAAACCCTTCGAGTTAAGACTCGAATCAGTGAGTCGGGTGGTGACTCGGTGAGTTGGACAGGTCAGGACTCAGAGTTCGGTAGACTCGGCGAGTCAGTAGGGTGACTCGGCGAGTAGGGTTGACGTGGAAGGTTGACTTTGACCAGGACTTTGACTTTGACCGGAGTTGATTTGGTTGTCTTCCGGGGGTCAGTTAGGCTCAGTGTTGCTTTGATATTAGTAGTTCGGGGAGCAAGAGGAGCAGGAGTTCCATGAGTTGGCGGGCAATAGCTAGTGAGATCATCAGCAAGTTCAGCCAGTGCAAGTGAGTTTCCCTTTTGTGTGAATGGGTCTAAGGCCACAATGCCGACCCATGTAGCTACGAGTAGAAGACCCAGGGGTTAGCCCTAGGCACAGTATGCTAGTATGATATTCAGGACGAGGTCCAGTAATAGCGGGCGGGTGCCCCAGGATTTGCTTATATGATAGTTTATACTTGTTGTCTGTGTGATACATGTATGTGCTTGGTAGGGAGGTGAGTATGGGCGAGGTCTCGTATCTCACCAATAACAGAGTGTGGATGGGGTTCCATATCTCATTAGTAGCAGAACAGGGGCGAGACCCAAACTAGAAAAGGAGTGAGAGTGGGCTGGGCCCATATCTCACTACCAGTAGGAGCGTGGACGGGGTTCCATGACTCATCAGTAGCAGGACAAGGGCGAGGCCCAGGATAGGCGAGGCCTTAGGACAAGATCAGTCGTATGAGTTTAGCTTATGTGTTGTGACATGTTTATGTGATATTATTTGTTGGCGGGCGGGTCCTTGTGACAGGCGAGGCCTAAGTAAAACAGATTTGTATCCGAGCGGGGCTCGAAGCTAGGCGGGGCCTGGAGCGGCGGGGCCGTTGTAGCGGGCGAGGCCCGAGGTAGGGGCGAGGCCTAGTATATGCAGTATGTGGTTATGCATGGTATGTGGTAGGGTGGGGAACTCACTAAGCTTCGTGCTTATGGTTTTCAGTTTTGGTTTCAGGTACTTCCGGTAGCGGAGGGAAGAGCTCGGGGTGATAGCATGACACACACCATAGATTAGACAACCTGAGAATATTTACTCTGATAATGAACATGTGTTTTGAAAACTTATACTCAGATTATGTTTTGGAATGATGACTTTGCTTAAAGTAATGTTTTATTAAAAGAAATTTTTGGTCTTAAATTTTGGGTCATTACAATTTTAGATTTAAACTGAGTTTCAACAAATTGATGAAAATGTTGAAATTTTGAGTAAACATCAGATATCTTGAGTAAAGGGTAAACCCAAAGAAAATGAGAATAGTGATCAAGAAAAATAACATAATATTTAATTCCACTCAAGCTACTAATAGGAGACGTCCACACATCAGAATGCACAATTTGAAAAAGGAATATAAGCAACAAAATTAGATGTACGAAACGGTAACCGAACATGTTTGCCTAATTGACACGACTGACATATGCTAGATTTATTTTTGTTCGTACAAGAAATCAAATTATTAGATAATAAATGTTAAAATACTTGATGACCGGGTTGACCAAGACGTTGATGCTAAATGGAAGAAACGAAAGAGAGAAAAGCTTAAGCAGTTGGTTTCGTGATAGGATAAAGATCACCAGAACTGTCACATCGCAGAAAGATTCGTTTGGTCTGAAAATCACGAACAAAAAAAACCAAACTCGTCAAATTCAATAGAGCATTTGTTATCTTTAACAAAATGACGAACGGATATTAGATTTTTAATAATACTGGGAGTAATAAGAACATTATTCAAATGCAACGGACGAAAAGAAAATGACCAAGGAAGGACAGAGTCATCGCAGGATTGAATAGGAATATGGGACCCATCGCCAACTAATACCGAAGAGGGCAAGACAATATTTTTAACAGAAGATAGAATACCTGAGTTCGCATGTAATTGAGCGGTTGCACCCGAATCCATGTACCAATCAACTTGTGTGGGATCATTTAAAGTCATTGTACCAAACATTTAAGGCATGACAGTAGCTTGATCAGTGGATTGGGCTGGAGGAGTGACGAAAGCATGTTGTTGAAATGGGCCAGGTAGGTTGTCGCGGTCTCTGTTGGGCTGAAAAATGTTGTTGTGATTGAACATGAGTGGGTTGATAATGTGATGGCCCAACTGAGGGAGTGGGCAGCAACCCTTACTGAGAAAATAAAGGCCTTAAATTCTATACTCCGTTATTTGGGTTAGTGGTTAAAGGGGTCCATCCCCATGGAGACCAAAAAAGTTGTTGCTGATGTTGCAGACCATAACCTCATGGCATCCTCTACCACCTCCACGTTGATTTCGACCACCCTTATTGAAGCAACCACCACTTCTGCCTCCACGATAGTTGCTGCTGCCCTGTGAGATGATTGATTGGGAGATTGTTGACAGGAAGTATTGTAACACCGTAAATTTCCAAAACAATTTTTTGCATTTATAAAAACATAATTCATTTGTAAATCATAAAAACATCATTGTTTGAAACTCAATTTATAACATATAAAAATCCCAAGATCTCATATCATAAAAATCCCGTGTCTGTACTGATCTAGCCGGCGCCTTCCCGCGATCCTCACTAATACCTGAAACACATAACACAAAACACTGTAAGCACAAAGCTTAGTGAGTTCCCCAAAATACTACATATAACACATATTAGCCACTCGAGGCTATAACTCTATGGGTCCGTGCACCCAAAACTCTGTGAACCCTCATGTTCTAACTTTGCAAGCATGCACAACATAAATCACATAGAAGAATGCAGTGCAACAAACAATATATATAAAACACTGTATCACATAACTCTATTTACCTACTCAAGGTAAAGTATAGTGAAAAGACTAATCTTGCGTATCTCGGTAACTCGTAAATCCCTGAAATCACTAGTGCTCGATCTCCCGAGTTATAGTCCTCCTATACACAAATATATCTCTAATTAACACTTTCCCAACTAGGATTGACTAACTTTATCAAGTCAACATCGGTCAACTCTGGTCAATGGTCAATAGTCAACCTAACTTGCCGAGTCTGGCTTGGACTCGCGGAGTCCCTACGAGGACTCGATTTCTCTGAACCCCTTCCGACTCACAGAGTCACTCACCCAACTCGGTTACCCAACCCTTGGTTTGAAAACACGGAATAACTCGCTTCAACTCGCCGAGTCTGCCAATGGACTCGGCGAGTGCATTCCATGCATAACCCTAAACGACCTTCTGAGGTCATATCTGTTCCACTAGCTCATTGATCCAGTCTTTCTAAGCTTATTTATCACGTAAAGTTTATGTCTTGGCGCTCATATCACACCTATTGACTCATAAATGGTGTTTTAACCTCACACACAATGATCCCAAACCAAAACCTCCATAGACTCATAAAAAGCTTGGACAAAGAGGCACTCTGGACCTCCATGGGTCTAAATCAAGAACCCAACTCGCTTTGGGGACCATGGGAGCACTAGATCTAGTCACAAAAGGGCTCAATAAGCCCTAAATCAACATGAACATCACCTCAACAGAAAATGGTTCGAAAATAGTACCTCAAACGTGATGTTCTGGACCTCAGATCTTCAGGAAGTTAATCCTCTTGCTTCCTCTTGGCTAAAGCTTCCTTTCCCTTGCTAGACAACACCTCCAAGGTTGATAATGGCTCATCCTCTCACTCCAAACGCTCAAGTTCACTAGGGTTTCGCTCTGGGGGCTGGTGAGCACAAATGACGGCCATAAGGCCCTTTAAATAGGCCCCAAACCCGAGAAATTAGGGTTTCATTAAACAGCGTGGACTCGTCGAGTCCACGAATGGACTCGCCGAGTCCGGTCATGAAATAAAATGGACATCCGCGTCCCTACTCGGCGAGTCTTGGTGCCAACTCGCCGAGTCCCCTCATAAACCCCAAAAATATAAATGAATAAAAATATACCTAGGAATCCAGATGTTGCAAGTATGCTGAGTCACAAGATCCGTTGGGACAGAAGAGTTGTTGGAATGAACATGTGATGATACCTGAGCCTCGATTTGTTTCATCCTTTTCTCCTCGATAGTCAAGTTGGAACAAGCTTCCTACTATGTCGGGAACAGTTTTTGGTGACGAAGAATAGTGGCCACGTGATCATACTTCGAGGATAGCCCATTTATTGCATAGATCACCAAATTTATCTCGGGTACTGGGGCTTCCATGTTTTTGAGGAGAGCCGAGAGACATTTAATATGGGTGAGATATTTAGTGACACCTTCATCCCCGATTGTAATATTTCGCAATTCATTATCGATCTCAATGGCCCGAGTTTCCTTGCTGTCCCTGAAAAGTTGTATGAGACTATCCCACACATGATAAGTTGTGGAACTTTTCTTGATGATCGTTTGGAGGAGAGATTGCGAGATAGTTCCGTAAAGCCATGTTTTCACGATGTGATCAATTTCATCCCATTCGTATTTGTCACTGCGAGATGTAATAGAAGGCGATGGTTGGAGATGTTTGCTAACACCGAAACCTTTGCAGTGAGTCTCAAAGAGCTCACTCCATGCATCATAATTCACGCATTCCATATCTAAGATTAGGGGAACGAATGATTTGATGTTAGTAATTCCGTAAGGTTTATCGGAATTTTTTTATCTTTTCTGATGAAGGCATCTTGAAAGAATTGAGAAGAAGGGTAGGGAGGGATTAAGAAAACAGAGAGAAAGATGTGAGATGGCTTAAACACAGAGATCGATGGCAATAAGGATGAATTGACGGAGAAGAAAGGGTAACGAGAAAAGGCAAAAAAAGAAAAAAATAGGGTTTTATTCGCTCTCTGATACCATGCTATAACAACGATTTTCCCCCCGTGCCTCTTCTCATTACGTAAACATGTATACTCAATATAGAAGATGGGTTACACATAAAATAAAGGGTCGAACAATACAAAGGGCCCAAAAGACAAATACAAACACTAATAATAATAATAATATTGCTAACATTTTCAACCTGCCTCTTGGGAGGCACCCTGGGTAACTCCTTCGGAACACATTAGTAAACTCCCTACCAACTGGCACATATGAAACTGATGACTTCTCCCTAACCCATGTATCAACCACGTAGGCAAGATAACCCATACAACCATGTTGAATATATTGTCGAGCCTTGGCATCCGAGAAAAACCTTGACCCAATCCTGGTTCCCTTTCCATAGATGACCAGTTCTCCCCCACTTGGGGTTCAAACTACCACTCACTGACCCTCGTAGTCAATCATAGCACCAAACCTGCTCAGCCAGTCCATCTGTAGTATCATGCATACATCCCCCATGGGGATAGGAATCAAATCAATCGGATAAGGCACCCTGAAAGATCTCCAAGACACAACACTAATACACTCTAGATGCAGAAATCTCATGTTCGTTGGCGATAGAAACCCACAACATACACTTCAGCTCGTCAAGGGTCATATCAAAATCCATAGTAAAAGACTAAGCTACTAAAGGACCGAATCACGCCCGATTCGAATAACACAAGAGCATACAAAGATATCACTAAGAATGTACCTATCAGGAACATAAACATAAGCATACCATAAAATAATTGAAAAAATGGCAAAAGGAAACATACTAGTAATGACGTCCGACGCCACCCTGGTGTCCTTTGTTGTGAGATAAAAAGTGTGACCTCGAGCCCTCGGGGTCTCCACCCTGCCCTGGCGCCTATCGGTGATCCTCAAAGTAGTTGGCACTAGAGCATGCACTGGTCCCCCAGTGAGCAAAGGACAATTTGAATTAATATGGCCAACCTGATCACAGTGATAACAGATCCTAGTGGTCGATGTGGGAACCTGCTGGAAACAGTCCTTGGCGTAATGCCCTTCCTTGCAACATTTGTGGCACCCAAAAGTATATCAACAAGGACCCTCATGAACCTTGTCGCACTTGCTATAAGTACGACCCCTCTGATTCCCAAATCTCACATCAGCGGCCTTGAACTGCTTTAGCGCAGGCTACGACTGCACCGGAGTCTGCCTTTGCTCCCTCATCTAGAGCTCCAACTCAATCTCCCACCACCTAGTGGCCTCCTATAGCTCTACAAGTGTACCACAACACTAAGTAATCACAAACTGGCGGATGTCCGTCTTGAGCATGCTCAAGTACTAGGTCATCTAAGCCCGCTCAGAAGCACCAACTAAGGAAAAAACAGTGCTCTCTCAGTAAACATCTTGGTGATCTCTATCACTGACTCAATTCCCTACCTCAGGTCCAAATACTCAAGGGATAATTTCTACCTTTCAACCAATGGAACATACCTCGTGCGAAATATCTCAAAGAAATGCTCGCATGTAATAGCAGCCCTCTGCTATGAAGTATAAGAGCTAGTAACCAACCTCCACCACTCATTCGCCACAACCTGAGACGGTTCAGGGCGCACTTGAACTTTTAGTCAATTGGGTAGGAGAAATTAAAGAAACATCCCTCAACATCGGACAACCACCTCATAACAATGATCAGATCCTAAACCCCAACAAAAACTGGGGGTTTCGTATTATCGAAGTTGCGGTACTAGAAAGCTCTCTCTCCACGAACCTCAGCGGCCGCCACAGTCATGGTAGTTGCAGCAATATCAACCTCAGAAAGTGCATCGTAACGGTCTTTAAATTACTTAATTATGTAAGTCTTGTTAGACCTGAACAACTCCAATATCTGACCTTGGATAGCAGTCACAACCTCAAAAGAATCAACGCCTTAATATCATCCTTAGTCAACCATGGCCTATCCTGACCAATCGCTTCATCTCCTATATCAGATGTTCTCATGACCACCATACTGAAAATAAACCAGAAAATATCAGATGAGGCACATTTCATACCATATGATCTATTCTAAACACCAAAACCCTAAGGGTTGTGACTTCACTGATACGCATGCGGGTCCTATGTTTCCAGTAATATGGGCCCATACTACCTTCCACACCTCCAACAACACACTCCCTAGAGAAATGCTAGACATTCCTCACATGGTCGGCTTCTTTCACATAACCCATCCATGGAACTTCCAACACTTGCTAAAAAGCACCTCATAAGCACTACTTACTCCTTAGGCTATTCTAGGATCCACATCTCAGCTACCATCAACTGCTAAACGACCCCTATTGGTGCCAGCTAACTACTATATGAATACAATCACATGCAACATAACTTATAATCTTAGATTAAAAGATTATACCCTATGACAGTTGGACTCAAACAAGAGTTGTTCCATAAGACCAAATCCTTTACTCTAAAATTATTTAACCCATGTAGCATGTGACTTAACGTATTCAACTAATAGTTAATTCACACCCGAAATAGTCCTACAACAATAGGAAAGAAACTCTATAAGAAATAAGGCATCATACATTATGAAATTCTATCATGTAATTCCTAAAGATCTCTATCCTATAACTAGCATATTTTTCTACCATGTCATAACAAATAACAATATGGGTATCTTGGGGTTTACTTTCTTGCTCTAACTAATAGTACACATTTCATCCTTCCTTGGTTATTTTCCAAACAATTTTGAAAATCATTTAAATTGTTTTTAGTTCCCTAGTTTGATTCTTGATTCACACGAATGTTCATCAAATTCTCTCAAACCAAGGCTATGATACCAACTTGTAACACTCCAAAAATCAAAGAAATTTAAAATTTGCAAAATCAACCATTACCCGACACTGTTTACAAAAAGAGACATTGTTTCAAAAGCATTATTTTAAATCAGAGTTCCTATGATCCAGTGACATAAAACAGGAAGTTGTGTATGATCATGCCTTTGCTTTCCCACAATCCTCAGATGTACCTGAAACGATAAACTAAAGCCGGTAAGCTAAAGCTTAGTGGGTTCCCCCAAAGTACCAGTACACCACATAGCAAACAAGCATACAAATATGAGCATCCAACCTGACTGGACCGCCTCGCAGAGCCTACAACCTATTTGGACCGCTCTGTGAGCCTTCCGTATGACTGGACCGCCTAGCAGGACCTACAGCCTATCCAGACCACTCTACGGGCGACCGGCCTGACTGGACCACCTAGCAGAGCCTACAACCTATCCGGTCATCCCCAAGTGTCTTGGCCTACATCACAAAGCATGACCGCTTTAACCTAACACAATATGTCGACATATGCAATAAATGAAGATAAACACAGAGCCAACAAATACAGATAATCATACAGATCTACTAAACAACTGCAAACTAGCATAATACTATCCTAATCGAGATAAATAATCTAGTGGGTCGGTATTGGTGGCTTCGACCCATGGGTACAGTGAGGAAAACTCACCTCTCAGTTGGAATGCATGTTGAATAAATATCTGCTCCAAAAACGACTTAATGATCACCTAACCAAAACCAAGGACATAATCTTAATTAACAGCTCAAAATACCCAAAATACCCTTAGGTAAATTTTAGTCAAAACTCTGGTCAAAGGTCAAGGTCAATGAGTCAACTCAACTGAGTATGCGGGACATACTCAGCTCCTACGTTGGGCGTACTAAAGCTTTGACTGGAATCAGGCGGTTGACCCCGTACGCGTGGCACACATTGAGTTATGCACAACTTATGCACCAAAACCCTTTTTCCTTAATACGAGCTTAATGCATTAAGCTCTCACGTCCAAATTGCAGATCTAAGGCCAAAATACCATTAAGAGTTTTAGCTTTTAGCGGCGACAAATATGTCGCTGATATTACGTCAGTGCGGATAAGGGACCCCAATCGTTGGATTGAATATTTGATCAAATGGCTTAGATGTAACGGAGGGGGAAAACGCGGATTCGGATGCTTACCCTTTAGCGACTATAGCAAGAGTCGCCGCTAAAAGTGCATGTCGCCAGTAATAGTGTCGCCGCTAAAGGGTGATATTTTTGTAGTGTAAAAACTTTTTGGAAAAGTCAGAAAATCTAACTTTTTGCAACTTTTCCTAAAATATTTTTGACCTTTCAAAAAATAACCCATACACCCCTTTGACTTGGTCGATATAAAAGTTTCCTCCATTTCACCATATTAATTTACTAATCATGACATCTTATTTTTATTCAATTCAATCCAATCTAACCATTAAATTATCTGCTTCGATACAAACCGGATTTCATGCAAAAGATGATCGCTAACATTTTAAAATACTAATCATCTTGTCCCCATATACTTTACTTTAAACATGACAGCCAATCCATGATTACTTGCTCCAATTTAAATAAAAAAATGCATCATAATTGCCCATTATCAAATTAAGTAAACTGATGAAATTATTGTTTTATGCTATTTTTAAATTTCAAAACCTTTTTTTTATAAATAAACATGATTCCTCCGCTCAATCATTTGGATTTTCATGTTATTAAATTAATTCATGGAAAACAAAAACTTATGACCATCTTTTTATAAGCAAATATCTTTATTTTGTTGGGCTTACATTAAAATAGGAAAACCTAGAAAGGTCTAAAATCAAACAAAATAAACATAAAAGGTTTTTATGTGGATTTAATCAACAAAATTGAATTATTATTATTAAGTCAAGTTATTAATTTAAAGCGTTTGATATGTTTAACTCTAAATAATATCTATTTTACTTTTATGTCAAACCGATTAAATAAAAAAAAATCAGTTAAAAATAAATCAAACTTGCCAAAAAATCAAAAAATGTTTTTGATTTATACAATTTGTAGAACTGTTTTATCCAAAATTTAAAATGTTTTCATAAATCACATAGCTTTATACTATATATAACAAATTCTTCAGTATAGACGAAATAAACAAGCTTCTTATTCCAACCCTTATTGGTAAGGACAAGAAATTATTCGTTTCGATTTAAAACAACTTTAAAACATTATCTATTTATCGCTTTTCCAATTTTTGTTATGATAATCTTAAATAATCCACTTACTATTACGTAAATACAAGTTTAGTTGTAAATGATGCCTCCACTTCCCATTCATTAACAAACAAACATTTTAAAAATCATGGCCGGTGGTGGCGGCACCAATCAATGGCTAAGACCGGGCCATCATGGACCCACGGTCGGTGCCAGCACAAATTCTCTATACATAGGACCCTTCTTAGCCATATGTTTAAATGTTTAATCAACCTCACTTAAAAATTTAAATAATTATATTATTTTAATATTCTGAATTTAAGCGCTATATAACACATTCTTGAAACCATTCACAAATCACACTTTCAGCAATTCAACCATCTCATCTTTTGACTTTTAGCTTCAAAGAGTTGTAAAAATGGTGAAGTTGACAATCGGTAGCATTGGTGACTCTTTTAGCGCAGGTTCAGTCAAGTCTTACTTGGCTGAGTTCATTGCCACCCTTCTTTTCGTGTTTGCGGGTGTCGGGTCAGCTATTGCTTATGGTATGTTATATACATTTCTTTCTTAAACCATATAAAATGAAAACATATGCATTCTTTTCATTACAATCTATCTAACGTATAATGGAGTTTTATAAACTTTTCAGGTAAGCTCACAGCAGATGCAGCACTAGACCCCGCAGGATTAGTTGCAGTGGCAATAGCCCATGCATTTGCACTCTTTGTTGGGGTTTCAATAGCAGCCAACATCTCCGGAGGCCATTTGAATCCAGCTGTCACCTTCGGATTGGCTATTGGTGGTAACATCACCATCATAACCGGTTTATTTTATTGGATTGCCCAACTTCTTGGATCCATCGTCGCATGTTTCCTCCTACAATTTGTCACCGGTGGCCTGGTAAGTTTTCATATATCATATCTTCGGTGCTAACTAAAACAACTTCTGATTCAAAATCTTGGATTTGTATTTACATATTTGGAATTTGACAGGCCGTTCCAACCCACGGAGTTGCTAGTGGGATGAGCAGTATTCAAGGAGTTGTGTTTGAGATCATCATAACTTTTGCTCTTGTCTACACAGTCTATGCAACCGCTGCTGACCCTAAAAAAGGATCACTCGGAACCATTGCACCCATCGCAATCGGTTTCATTGTTGGAGCCAACATTTTGGCTGCTGGAGCTTTCAGCGGTGGCTCAATGAACCCAGCTCGATCATTCGGCCCTGCGGTCGTTAGTGGTGACTTTTCACAAAACTGGATTTACTGGGTCGGCCCACTTATCGGTGGTGGGTTGGCTGGATTAATCTATGGTGATGTTTTCATTGGATCGTATGAGGCACTTCCAGCCTCAGGAGACTATGCTTAAGTATATTCTTGTTCTACTCACTTTCTTTTGGGTTTGTATTTCATGTACTTTTGCTTAAAGGTCGAGGATGTACATCCTTATTGTGAGGGCCATTCAAGAATTGTGGAGGGCAGGGTAAAATGAAGAATTGTAAAATAATCTTATGTAATCTTGAACTTGTACTCGGTTTTTCTTGGTTTCTTTGGAAGAATTTCATGCTTGCAATTTCGAAATGTGAATGAAAAAGAAGTTCCCATAATATGCACTTGTAGTTGTTGGTTTACAAATTGTTCTGTCGCTATTTATTTCTACAAATTGTTCTGTCGCTATTTATTTCTTTAAATAACTTACTATCACAATTATATATATATATATATATATATATATATATATATATATATATATATATATATATATATATATATATATATATATATATATATATATATATATATATAGTAGGTGTGAAACCCATGTATTACACGGGTTGATTAAAAAAATATATCAATGTTTAAATATTAAGAATTTTTTATGATAAAATTTCAAAATAAATAAACATATTCAACTAATGAATAAATAGAATCACTATTAAGAATATCATCCATCCATAATATCAATGATTGTTTTGTTATATTCATTAAATTTATTATCATATTCAATGTATTTTAATATATCTTA
Organism: Lactuca saligna; assembly: GCF_052625555.1. Lineage (NCBI taxonomy): Eukaryota > Viridiplantae > Streptophyta > Magnoliopsida > Asterales > Asteraceae > Lactuca > Lactuca saligna. Next base: position 148,507,337 of record NC_136422.1, read on the forward strand.
TATATTTTTTAAGATTCTTTGCATTTATTATCACATTAAAATATATTTAATACTTTACATATATAAATTTAGTATTATGTGGCATATTGATTTATTTAATTCAAAAAAACCACAAAATGACATGTGGATTTAAATTTAATCAAAAAATTTACAAAATTACTTGTGGTAAATTTAACGAGAATATGACATTTGGCAAAATGATCTTTATTTATTAGGATATATATATATATATATATATATATATATATATATATATATATATATATATATATATATATATATATATATATATATATATATTATAGAAATTATAGTAAACTTCCATAATTTTTGTTTATTTTAATCCCTGGACTTTATATTTGTTTTGGCAGAATTGATCCCTGTATTTTAGTAACTTTGGTTCTCATTTTTTAGCCATTTTGACACTTTTGTTCCTTGTAATCGATATTTTTACATTTTTTAGGAACCTTTTAATATTTAAAGTTTGACGACAAAACTTTAACGGTTTGACAACTTTGATCCCTTTTCCATTTAGGAACCTTTTAATATTTAAAGTTTGGCAACAAAACTTTAACAATATGACAACTTTGGTCCTCATCTTTTAGCCATTTGACACTTTTGGTCATTGTAATCGAGGAACCTTTTAATATTTAAAGTTTGGCCACAAAACTTTAACGGTTTGATAACTTTGATGCCTTTTCTATTTAAGAACCTTTTAATATTTAAAGTTTGGTCACAAAACTTTAACGGTTTGACAACTTTGGTCCTCATTTTTTAGTCATTTTGACACTTTTGATCCTTATAATCGATATTTTTATATTTTTTAGGAACCTTTTAATATTTAAAGTTTGGCCACAAAACTTTAACGGTTTGACAACTTTGATCCCTTTTCTATTTAGGAACCTTTTAATATTTGAAGTTTGGCCATAAAACTTTAACGGTTCGACAATTTTGATCCCTTTTCTAAAAACTTGCTAATTCCTACCGCTTTAATTGTTTACCATTTTGACACTTCTGGTCCTTGCAGTCAAAACTTTTACATTTTTTCATAAAAACATGAACAAAACAGTCTGGGGCAAAGCCCGGGCTTGTCATCCTTGCACTTTCTACGTCTGTCATATTTATCGATTCGAAAACAACATTGAAAGCTTCTGGCCCTCGCGTAGCGGTGATAACCTTTCTAGTTAATAATTAAATATTTTTGAACATATTTGAAATATAACATAAACGAAAGAATAACAAGACAACACTAGATTATAGGGATGAGCTTTAAAAACGGACTGTCGGTGTCAACATGGGGGGCGTGGAAAGGGGGCAAAGTGGGCAACTGTAAATGACTCAATTTTTTTATTATATATTTTCATTTAAAAATAAAAACTTATAATAAAAATAAGAGCCTTTTTTCTGGTTCGTCCTGGGCCTTTGAGGATATTTAATTCCTTAGAACCAGCCCTGGGTGTCAATGTCGGTTCCGGTTCCTGTCCTGATTTTTCAGTTACTTTTTAAACTAGATATGTTGTAGAAGCTATGTTGTCTTCCCGGCCTTAGATTATCTAATATTTTAACAAAAATATGAATTTTTACATTCTAAAATGACGTACAAATATTAAATTACATTCTGAAAAAAAAATAATTTAAGTCATTCCGACTTTATATGAGCGAGTTATGCGTATTTTAAAAAGAATGACAAATTAAAAAAAATATATATTGAAACGGAAAAATCACAACATTGATATATTGTTTTCTGAGGTCTATAGTTGATTCAATATCTAACTAAAATATGTGTTTGTATAGTTTAAAATAAAATGAAGTACAAACCCCAAATTACATTCTATAAAAAAAAATTAGTTAATTATGACTTTATATGAGTAATTTATGCACATTTAAAAAAATACGGGACATTAAAAAAACAAAAAGATGCAAGAAATAGAAAATACACACCATTGGTATTCTATCTTTTAAAGTCTACATCTAATTTAATATCTAACCAAAATATGTGTTTGTATAGTCTATAAAATGAAGTATAAACCTCAAATTACATGTTGGAAGAAAATTAAGTAATTTTAACTTTATATGAATGAGTTACGTGCATTTTAAAAATCAGTACAAATTTCGGTCCGATTTTAGTTTTTTAGAACCGAACCGGTTTTGGAGTAGAGAACCGGTAATCGAAACTTATTACTAAATTTTGTTCGATTCCGGTCCGGGTTTTTTTTTGAAAACTTATGGTTTTTAAGTAAAATAAAACTTAGGGCTTTTCCCAACCGATTATGTAAAACTTAAGATTTTTTGGTATTTTCCCTTCCTTTCTTGAAACGAATTTATTTACACAAATGATATTCGTATATCTATAAAAACAAATTATTTAATAACTAAACATATAAGTATCGTAATATAATTATAAAATATGTATTGTATGTACATTATATGTATAAAATAAATTTTTTACTTATTTTTATATGTAAAAAAATTATGTACAAAAAATGTATTTTTATATATTTCTATATGTATAAAAATCGTATTTGATATATCATCTTTTGTATGTATTTTATGTTTTCTAAAATATAGGTATATGAATACGATTTTATGCAATCACAAATACATAAAAATATATTTGTAACACTCGGTTTCGGATTTGCTTCTTTATTCGGGGTTGTGACCCAATCTTCATTGGTCATGAGGCTTAGGGCCTTAGGGAAAGAAGAATTTAACCCTTCTCGGGTGTAGGTGTTATGGTTTAAGTGATCCAAGTGTTCGATTGTGTCTTCGAAGGTCAAGAGTATAATCGTAATTTGATAATTCGGTCTTTTATGAATTTTGGATTTAATTCTAGGTTGGTTTTTAGACTAAATAAAGTTTATGGAAGTGTAGGGCTTCTTGTTACCTTTTCGTTGATATAAAAACGTCGAAAACGGATAAGAGATGCAAAAGTTATGAACATTTGAAGTTAGAGGGGTGTTGGGCCAAAATGGGTACACATGGCGTACAAGGGAGGTACGTATGGCGTACATGAGAATTTTGACGCGTGTATTTGGGAACACAGCCCAGATTAAAACCCTAAATTAGGGTCTTGGACCGTATTTAAAGACCTTAACTCACCTCCAACCCGATGGTTGATTGGACCCAACATGTTGTTGTATATATTATCTGTTTGTGTGATGGTACTTTGGGGGAACTCACTAAGCTTTAGCTTATGATTTTAGCTTACTGTTTCATGTACTTCTGATGACCGCGTGAAGACGAATGCATAACCGTACACATCCTCTATTTTATGCTTTATGATTTTTTGATACTCTGACATTGATAAACAATTTAGAAACAATGATTTTCTAAACCTTTTATGACTATGGGTTGTTTGAAAAGTTTAAATTTATTGTGATTTTTGAGTCGTTACTACTTGAATAATTACTTCCGCATATTAGAGTCCCATGTCTCCGTTATTGGGGTTTCCATAATGGATTTTATTGCATTAAGTTTCCTTAATGGTCCTACGCAAGCATCTTCTTCTCTTGCCTCTTTTTAGATCATCACTTGGAACTTTGCATGCTTTGGGAAATTTGAAAAGATACGGGGTCTGCGACATAAAAAAACATTAATTGACCTTATTTGTCGTTCAAATGTCTCACATTCCATTGAATGGTAGCCTTCTTGTATTATGAACATTAATAGCGTCAACGCTTAGGCTTCATTTATTGTTTGCACCATTCTCTCAACCGCCCCTTTTAAATTTCAACCGTGCAAGGATATTATGATTTCAAAGGTTCCTTTTGGTCGAAATCCACAAAGTCTTCGAATTTTGTTATTGTAGATGCAAGGTCCTTAACCCCACACCTTTTTAGCTCCATCTTCGGCCGCACTTTCAATTCATTAAAGAAATACACAAAAGGATCCTCATCGTATAAGACATGGGTTTCAAAGTGAAGGTTGTGAATTCCTTTACAAAATCATAAATGGTTCCCATTTGATTTCCACTGACAAATCTCGGCTTCTATAGTTCCATTCTCCATGTAAATTTTCTTTTGAGTTCATGAATAAAATCATTCCAAGTATTTGTAACATACACCTTCTTTAATGTTGGTAGGACGATGTTGCCACCATAATGTCATGTGAAACACCCTGTAACACCCCAATTTGTAAATGTGTAAGAATAAAAAGAATGTGTAGTTTTTTCTTTAAAAGGGGTTGCTTATATGTTAATAACCCTTAAATATGTTGGTAAATACCATGTTGGAGAGTTGTGTAGTTTCGAGAAAATTTGTTGAATTTTTATTCATTTAACTATTAACCGATAGCTAGTGTTTGATATTATGGAAATGAGACTTAATAGAGTCAAAAGGATTAAATTTAGCTGCTAGCCAAGATTCGATGTTTGATATTCATTTATTGTTTCCATCCTACGATCAACCATACCCAAAATTACATTTTCAAGGCCATATATCTCTAAGTAGTATTCATATTCTAATAGTTCCCCGTGAGCAGATAGATTGGAATCTCTAACAAGGCAAGCATGTCTCATAAACAATTGATAGCAACGTCATCATCAACACTTGTAAAAATGTCTTTCTCACCTACATACCTATAATTCTACAAATAATCTTACTAAATAATTTCCATTATTATTTCATATACAAAATCTTGAGGCACAAATGAGATTAAAGTACCTCCTTGGTTGTTGCTTCTTATACATGATAGATTTCCACTGACCCTCTTCCACTATATTGTTTTCCACTGAATTAATTTCTCCAACGACTTATCGATTCCCCACACCACATCTATGTATAAGGACACTATGTACAACATTCTAGCAATGTTTAGCAAGTGTTGGACATCACTTTCGTCCATTATCTCTATAACATATTTCAAGTTAAGATGTTGGAAGATTAAACTCATATTAACACTAACTTCTTAACCGAAACAACCTAGACACGTCTACATATGTGGGCATTTAATAATTCATAATTCTTAACATTTAGCTTAACATATCGAGTTTGGTCATTGATTGCCTGCCACAACCCACTAACACAAAGAACCACAAAAAAGCCATTCCATAAACTCATTTGGGATGAAAAAAAAGTTCTTTGAATTGTTCCTAGATATGTGTGTGATGATGTGAAGACTAAACCCTATCTTTTATAAAGAAGATTGACAATTCCACACATTTCACATTGGGTTTTACATTAGGGACCTATCTAGGAATGGAAAATACGAGTGGGGAGACTAAAAAGGTGGAAAATGACAATGTATTTCACAAAGTCCACACATTTGCAGATTGTAGTAAATCTCCTATGAAATATGTGGTTGTTTCAAGGAACAAATAAGATTTTAATCTTTTTTAGCAGATTAATAAAAAAATGATTAGATTTGTTCATGTTCTCCTTTTTTTTTTTTTTTCTCTCTATTTTAGGAATTCTGTCTGTAAGCCGATTTAGACCACTACAATATCTTTATGCGGCGAAAGATAACAATGTTTCACGTGGCATACCATAATTGGCTACTGACCAATCCTTTTGTGTACACTTTGACACCATTATTCAATAACAGTAACAGCGTCAATCAATTATTTTCTATCATTAAAAACTTATAATAATAACAATAATAATAATTTTGTTGATTAATTTATACACAGCAATCAGATCAGATCTTTGTTGTCGGATCGAAGATTGAAACAGAAGCATTGAATATAGGGTTTCGGTTTACGAATCAGTGGTTTCTCTCGAAATCAAAATTAAATGGATTCTTTCGAGAGTACTAATTGGGATCTAATCGATTACAGCAGTCTCATCAACGATGTCGCATCCACCGATCTTTATTGGGGTGACCAGAGGTAACTCACTGCTTTTATCCCCTGTCTCTCTACAGATTCTTTCTGGTTCTATCTGTTGTGAAAAATCAATTAGGATTTAAAGATTTTCGTATATGAATTCGGATTTTAGGGTAGAAATGTTGCTGATTTCATAGGTGTTAGATTTTCACGAACTAATTCACGAAGAGTAAGATCTTTGGTGTTAATAGGTTAAGTTTTGCTGTTCTTAGTTAGAATTAGGGCAAAACATATGTTTATGATAACATCTAAGTTGAGTTGTGAATCTTTTTCATGGATTCGAAATAAAATTTGTTTGATTTACAACTTTGGCTTGTGAATGCAGCGCTGCAATCCCCGTTGATGCTCCACTTGCTAGCCTTGCACCATTAGATGAGTGTGCTGAAAAAGAATGCTCAAGAAAGAGGTTTTACTCTTTTCATTTCAACATACTTTCATAAAAGATCAATATATCAATGTGATTACAAAAATATGTTAGAAAGAGAGAGATTTCAGACAAATTTGACAATGAAACTTCATAAACATTCAATTACATAACAGGGGAAGAAGTAATTCGTGCAGCAGGGCAGAGAATAAAGCATGCCGTGAGAGGCAAAGGAGGGAGAAACTGAACGACAGGTTTTTTCTTTATGAATCATATCATTTAGAAATAATAAAATACTTCATTTTTGTTGTTTGATTAAATATAATTGTTTATCTTTTCAGGTTTTTAGAATTGAGCTCTACTTTAGAACCTGGGAGACCTGTCACCAATGATAAATTAGCAATACTTGGAGATGCAATCCGAGTTTTGAATCAACTAAAATCTGAATCTCAGGAATGCAAAGAGATGAATGAGAAATTATTGGAAGAGATTAAAACATTGAAGGTTAGTTCATTTTTTTTAAATAAATTTTTCTCTGAGAGAACTCTAAATGTTGCTTTTGTCATGACATTCTAAAACCAAATAGGCAGAAAAGAATGAACTTCGTGAAGAGAAACTTGTTTTAAAGGCGGAAAAAGCAAAAATGGAACAACAGGTCAAAGCGTTGACCAATCATACACCTCATGGATTCATGACACCTCATCCAGCAAGCAAGTTGCCTGTTTTTCCAGGCTATGGCTACATTCCAATGTGGCAGTATTTACCACAATCTGCACAAGATACATCTCATGATCATGAGCTCAGGCCACCTGCTGCTTAATTTGGTCACACTGACTGGACTGAACTGGATTGGACTGGATAAAGGTATTTCAGATTATGAGGATGAGAAGGGCATTTACGTCTTTTGCACAAGTGAAAGATTGAGAGTGAAACCGTGTCTCGTCTTCTTAAAAGAATTGCAAATTTTGGGTTGAAAAATTGTTGTCTTATTGTACTTTGTAAATACTAGTGCTTTATTGCAGTTTGCATTTTCTTATTATTAGAGACAAGTAGGGTTTAATGTAGGAGGAATTTATTTATATTGGATAGAAATAAATAAATAAATAAATAACCTTCATTGTTTTATACTTGTAGCTCTTGAAATGATTAACTCTCTTCATGAATTGTTGTCTACGTATGCTTTCTAAGGTATCATTGCAAGAAAGGAATGCTACTTAAATTTCATCTTGGAAAATGTTAGTAGGTGCCAAAATAGTCTTAAGCTAGTGATAAGATCATTGCATTGAACAAACCACAATGCAAGTATCATATCGTTAGTTTAAGACTAATCATATAGTTTCTTGTTTAGAAGAAGGAAGAACAAGGAAGGAAAAAGAAAATCCTAGAGATTCAAACATGGGGGATCCGAATGTCCCTAATGGGGAAGGAGGAATCATAGGCTCTTTAGGATCCGAATCATAATAAAGAGCAAACGAATCATTGATTTGATTATAATTCAAATGACAACAAAGGAAATATGAACTTGAAATCAAACAGCGAAAGCGTATAGATATACATTTGCAGATATATAAGTTTATTATTTAATATTTATATACCTACAATATGAAAAAAAAAAAAAAAAAAAAAAAAAAAAAAAAAAAAAAACTATGTAATGGTTAAAAAAAATATTAAAAATATTGTATTATCTTTATAAAATTTATATTTTATAATGAGATGTCATTAAATATTTAATAAAATAATTAATTAGTAGAGAAATAAAAATATCTAAAACTAACTTATAATTAAAGGGTTAAAATGAAATATGGTTAAAGTAAAGAGGATTATTATGTACAAGTTAGTAAAGTATATCGACCACTCAATATATATTATATTGAATGCTAAAATAAAATAAAAAGTAAATAAAATATCTAGTCCAACGTTATTAAGTGCTAATAAAAAATAGGGAAAATGACTTAAGAGCCCAACGAAGTTTTCAAACCGTTCAAAAAACCCCAATCATGTTTTGTTTGTTCAAAAAAACCCAACAAACTTAACATTTTGTTTAAAAAGGCCAACTAAGTTACACTTTCAAATAAGAGAAACAGATGCGTGGCTTATTACCGTATCGGGAAAATGACTTGTTAGACCAAGAAAGTTTCGAAAAAGTTTAAAAAACTCCAATCATGTTTTGACTGGTCAAAAAAACCCCAACAAACTTAAACAAAACAAAACTGAAAATTTTTAAACGGTTTTGAACTTTATTGAACTTTTTAGACAAAATGTTAAATTCGTTAGATTTTCTTGAACAAACAAAACATGATTGGGGTTTTTTGAATGGTTTGAAAACTTTGTTGGGCCTTTAAATCATTTTCCCTAAAAAATATATACAATAGTAAGCTATAAAAAAACTTCTATTGGAGACGCTTTTAAGGTATCTTGAGCCGTACACCAAAACTCATTTTTACACCATTTTGGTGTGAAGTCATCTCTAACACCACTTTATTTCACACGCCATTTTGATGTAAAGGAATAATATAACACCAAATTTGGTGTTATAGGATTTATTTGCACTAAAATGGTGCAAAACTTTCATGTGTCACTCTTATTCTATCTTCTTTGATGTTTATTCAACTTTAATTATATTTACTTGATATTAATTAATTATAACTCGTAAGTTACTATCCCCGCTTCACAGGGGACTAAACTTGCATAACTACGAAAGTGTATGTAACATCTAAATGTTGATACTTGATCTTTCAATGTTTTGAAATAAATAAAGAATGGTAAACTTCATTTTATAGTTGGTCATGGCGTGAGAAAGAGTGTCTCACGACATAACATTCGGCTGAATTGTGTATCCATCCTTGAGGCTCACAACATGACACATAGGTGCTCACATTATGAGAGCATGCTAACCCTAATCATGTGTTTTGCGCCCTATTTAAAGGAAATGTGAGGTTAGGACTTGCAAACCCTTAGCCTCCATCACTTCCTTCCTGCCAAAATAGATTTTAGCATTTATTGGTGATCTTGGAGAGCTTTTGGTGGTTTTGGCTGTTAGAAAAAGAAGAAGACACCTTGGGGGCATCACTTGTGGCAAGCAAGTTCCTTCCTCAACATCTTTTTATGTTTTTGGACCCTAATAAGTCCTATAGCTCTTGCCTTTATCTTTATTGCATGTTAGATCTAAGATTTGGTCTTTTCTCTTCATGGTGGAGTGGATAGCATGCATGATATCCATAAAGTTAGAAACTTTATAGATCATTGAGGCCTTTTCTGTAGTGTAAGTTTCAGATCTGAGGTTTGGTGTTGGTTTTAGACTCCAAGCATGAGTCTTAGCCTCGTTTTCTCCTTGTTGATCTAGTTAGTGTTTAAGTCATGCGTGAATAAAAAGCTTTGATTTTTATGGTCCATAGGGTTGGGGAACACCATTTGGAAAATCTCAAGTAGTAGCTTAAGGGATTAAGAGTTTAATGCTCAAAGCTGCTCAAAACGAATCTCACGACGTGAGAAATGGCATGTCACATCGTAAGAAGAGAGCGTTCAGGATTATTTTGTCCTGGTTCGGTCATAACATGACCTATGGATGATCACAACATGACCATTGGCTGAAGTTGACCATGGTTGACTTTTGGTTAAAACTAAGGTTTTAATAATATAAGGTGATAAGGTATGACTTTACTTTTGTTAGGTGTCTTGTTGATCCTATCTATCCTCTGTGTGAAAGTTGTGTTGCTAGCTGCTATTCAGGATGTGAGTCTTCTTACTACTAGTTGGGTCTTTATTGTTGTTTGTTGTTATATTTGAATTGAATTGCTAATAACTTTGGAATTGCTGAGAACCCCTAGGGTTGCTGATAAACCTTAAAACGTGTTGTTAATGCACAAGGTGTGTTGTTAACCCACTGAACTGATAATCCCCAGGTTCCTGATAACATATAGTTCTTTATTATGCTATGTTGTATGGATATTTTAGGGGAAGGGGAGGAAGGGAGGGACTCACTAAGATTTATTCTTACGGTTGTGGATTAAATGTGTTTCAGTACCTCGTATGATCGCGAAAAGACGAAGGCATGACTGTACACTCTGTCTTGCAGATCTTATTATGATATCAATGTTTTTGATACTCTGATTTGGGATAACTATATTGATACACTTGAGATTTCTTGATTTGGTTTTATGATGCTTGAGATTTTTTCTAAAGTTAAAATGAAAATTTGTTGTGAAATTTGGGTTGTTAAACTGTCGAGAGAAAACTTGAAAGTATACAAAAGTCATATGGCTAAAGTGTGAAACCAAACACTTTGTTAGGTAGGGATCATTTTTGCATTGTTTTTAAACATAATCTGTAAATTTTATAAACATATGGCATGTTTCTACAATATATATATATATATATATATATATATATATATATATATATATATATATATATATATATATATATATATATATATATATATATATATATATATGTATGTTTAGGTTCTATGGAAAACAAAAAACCCTAAAAATCATTAAAATGCATAAAAAAAATACTTAGAGATCACAGAACTTTTTTTTGAATTTTTTTTTTTATCAAAAAATCACAACTTTTAGGTCAAAATCACTGAAAAAAAAATTTGAAAAAAAAATTGATTTTTATATTTTTCTTTTCAATGAAATTGTAAAAAATGCTGTGATTTTTTAATAAAAAAATTCAAAATTTTTTTTTTGTGATGTCTTGGTAGTTTTTTTTATGTATTTTTATGATTTTTAGAGTTTTTTTAAGGTTTTTTTGTTTTCCAAATAACCCTTCCCTATATACACACACGAAAGTCTTAAACATATGATAAAAATATTCTTCACATGGACCTTTTCTATAAAGTATAGGGACTGATTTTTTTTTTTTTTTTTTTTAATTTATTTTGTACATAGGGACTAAAACTGCCAAAATCCTAAACTATTTTGGGCAAAACATGTAACCAATATGTGTAGGAACGAAATAAACAATATATTATAGTGGAGGGGGGAGGGGTAATCTGCAATTATTTTATTAGGTAGAGACTATTTTTCTATTTTTTTTTCAAGTAATCTACAAATTTTATAAATATACGGATCATTTATGCAATAAATAAATAAATAAATATTATACATGGATATTTTCTACAAATAATAAGAATAGTTTTTATAATTTATTTTTTACACTTAGACCAAATGAAAATCTTACTTACACTACTAAAAAAAAGCGCTATTTCCGAGGGACATTTTCCTCAGAAATTCTTAGGAAAACGGCATTTCCGAGGAAATGCCGAGAAAATCCTGTACGTCGGTAAAACCCTCCTAGGAAATGTTTTGTAAGGGATTTCCGAGGAACTTTCTGACTCATTACCTAGGAAATGGTTTTGTCGTAAGTACTGAGGGTTTTCCTAGGAATTTTGTTTCCGAGGAATTTCCTAGGAAGATCATTTCCGAGTAATTTCTAAGGAAGATTATTTCCGACGGATTTCCGAGGAAGTTTATTTCCGATGAATTTCCGAGGAAATTATTTTCGAGGAATTTCCAAGGAAGTTTATTTCCGACGAATTTCCAAGGAAGTTTATTTCTGATGAATTTCCAAGGATTATTTTTGAGGGATCTCCGAGGAAATTTTTTCTGTGAAACCTTTTAGGAAACTTTCTTGACAGCTTTTTGTGACACTTGTTCGTGACAAAAGTTTCTAGGAATTTCCTAGGAACAATGCAGCTGTAAAAAAATAAAAAACAAAAAACCAAAAAATTTAGCCTAAAATGCAGAAAAAGAACTAATACAAAAAAACTTGGTTCATTCCATATATCTAAAAGTCATACAAACGTTTACACTTTAGAACATAAGTTTTAACAATCGTGTAAACCAAAAAGATAATATAGAAGTCTTAAAACCGTACAAACGTTTACAACAAATAACCTAAGGAGCATTCGATGGATTGGATGGATTGTCGGGACGATTATTAGTGTCATATCGTCTCATGAACTCGACCATTTCCGCCATTTGTTTTTCCATTTGTGCTTGTCTTTTGGCCATTTCACCATTTTGTCGGGCCAATTCGGCATGAGCTTCTTCCAATTCCTGGACCTAAAAAAATGTTAAAAGAAACATACATACATTAGTAACATAAAAAAATAGTAAAAACAAAGTATATATATTAACATTTATATCTATTATACCAACATATATTTCACTTATAAATGGAATGAACTTAAATTTTCTTATTCATAATAGCAACATATTATCATTTTTATATACAATAGCAACATACTTTTATTTTCTATCAATTATAACATTTTACCTTTTTTCATAATACCAACATACTATAATTGTTATTTATTATCAAAGACCATATACTTCTATGTTTTTTAAATAATAGCAGCAACTTTATTTTATCCATAATAGCAACAAACTTGATTTTTTTTTATCTATAATAACAACATATTTTATCTACTTTGCATTTTTTTTTTATGTCAAATAAAAATACCCGCTGTTGTGACTGCTGGTACTCAGAAGAGGTCGGTTTGTTCCCGTTGGATGATGTCCCCGTGACAACGAAATGTAGATCTGAACTTCCTACCCCGTAAATACGTCTGCACTTGCCTCTCCCTTCTTGTGCTTGCACCCACAAGTCAACATCACCCTCTGGATGTTGAGTTAGGTCCTCCCCGTACTTTTCAACCATGGCACTAGTGTATCTCTCCTACAATTTATCAAAACAAAACGATTGTTATTATTGTACTATTTCAAGTTGAAGCACTAATTATCTATAAAGGAAAAGATAAATTACACATATTGCTCTAGCAGTAGGTGTACAAAACTCCAACTCTTGAATTGTATCATAATCTTTAGCCTTGAATTTTTTCTTGGCCTCTGCAGTAAGGTGGGTAATAAGAAAAAGTTCCAGAAATGTAGAGATACGCTTCAATTCCTTTTGCTACATAAAACACATAGTATAATTAGTGTAATATATGATTAAGTAAAACCAATTACTGAATTATATGAATATTGATTCGCATAATTACCAATTCCAGTCGATACTGATCATAACCCCTGGATCCCCTGTATGTCTCGAAACTGTACCGGTGTCGTCACCGCTCATACGGTTGGCTCTCCCGGCCACCGACTTCTTTCTCCAAGCATCTGTGTCCCAATACTATAAAAAGAATATGTAAGATAATATATAAAAGGAAAAAAATAGCAAAAAAATAATAATATATTAATTAGCTTACTTTACACAAATCGTTCCATACGTCCTCATTGAAACTAATAGGCTCAAAATCACGCATGATTGCAAAGTCATTATTTGTGTTCGGGATGTTGTGACCGGCCGCTCGAGCTCTATTTGCAGATTCATGTCGATATTCACTCATTATGTCTGAATAACGATCTTGCACCACAATTCTAAATCCACTCTCGATCATTCCATCATTTACCGAATCCCACCGATAGTATTTCTGTTAAAAAAAAGAAACTAAAGCTAAAAGTGCAAACATAAAACAAATCAACCTAAGGTATGCCAATTATTAATTGATATTACCCCAAAAGCACGAAACATTTGCTGAAATATTGTAGGCGGAAGCTTAGTAAATGTGGGCCATGCTCCATCCAAAAATTGATCAAATATAAGTCTGATCTGATGATGTACCTGATAGGATGCAAACCTACAACGGTGAAATATAACAAAATAAGTATTTTTATAATATGAGTCAGCAACATAAATTTAACTATTAAAATGACATACTTTTTTCCGAACTTCTCAAGATACGGCCTAGTATCGCCATATCTATGAGGTGTATCTGCGACATTTGAGTCGCGTTGCATATCATCATCATCTTCTTCAAAATCATTGTCAGGGTCGATGCCAGAAATGTGGGCCTCATGTACGCGACGACGTTTAATTATCCTCTGCGTATCGTCCATTTGATCAGATATACCAACATCACTAGTACTCCCAGCGTATCCACGACCTAAGTTCTCAGCATCATGAACACTCAACGATGTAAGCCGTGTACATCCATGTCGCTGTCGGTCATTAGGACTGGAGTCCTGAGGTCGACTACCAGTACTGTCGTGGCCATGGGCAGAGTCGTGTAGTCGACCACCAGTACTGTCACCACCACCACAAGCAGAGTCATGCCGTCGACTACTAGTACTGTCACGACCACGAGCAGCAGAGTGATGTGATCGAGGTTGCCTTCCACGACTACCCGACATAATGTGTGTATCCTGCATTTGATTAAACAAGAACGATTAGATACAAATATGATAAATCTCATATAATTTAAAGTGAACATTGGTATATGATAAATCTCACATAATTTAAATTGGAAAACAACAAACAATGTTCCTAACAATCAAGTTCATTTTCGTCTGAATCGTGGTCAGAAAAATCCATTTCATCTGCTTCATCGCTTGTATATTCTTCAACTTCAAATTCTTCATCCTCACCGATTGGATTTGTGTGTGTTACTAGGCATAGGCGTTCACTAGTTATGTCATTCGGTAACTCAAACCGTTCATCGATCTGAAATAATCCATCTGCTTCTATGTTTTCATCATCCGCAACTTTAGCTTCAGGTTCGATTCCTTCATATACCCCTCTTGGTTTTGTCTTAACAACCACCCATATATCTTTTGTTTCATTATTCACACAAGGGTATGGTGTATAGAACACTTGTTCTGCTTGTGATGCCAAGATAAACGAGTCGTCAGTTTGAAGTCGGGACTTGTGTTTAACATCAACAAGCTTATTTTTGTTAACTACTACACCGCGGTTGTTATCAAACCAAAGACATTTAAACATTACAACAGTCGAAGGCCCGTTACCACGATACTCAAGCTCTAGTATCTCGTCCACTAAGCCGTAGTAGTCAGACTCCTCGGCGTTGTACGTCTCCCCTCTCACACATACTCCATAATTATTAGTCACACGTCCCTTGCCATATTCCTGTGTATGGAACTTATAACCATTTACAAAGTACCCATTGTGAGATTTAGCGTTCCGCGATGGTTTCCTTGATAAGATTTCCAAATGTTTACTGTTATGGTTTCCTTCATGTGAGTCTATCATTACCTATATTAACACACAAGTATTGTATTGGTTAACTATTTGTAAATATTAAGCATTATGATTTAATTAGTTTTACTTACACGATTTTTAAACCATTTGGCAAAGTACCTCAATGTCTTGCCTTGCCTTTATATTGTCTTTAGATTTGGAGGTGCCCATACTTGTGTGAAATAGATTCTCAAAAAAGTTTTTCTCGATATGCATCACATCGAAATTGTGTCGGATCAACAATTTGCTCCAATATGGTAGCTCCCAAAAGATGCTTCTCTTTACCCAATTATGTTTAACTCCAAAACCATCTGGTTTTTTATATGTCGTATTAAAGGGGGTACCTTCATAAACGGTAGGAAAATGTTGGATAGTCTGCCAAATCTCCTCTCCTGTTGGATTTGATAGTGTTGCTCTTTTGACCGTTCTATTTTTCCGAAAGTTTATCTTATCTTTTAGGAACTTGTGTCCAACAGGAAGAAATTGTCTATGACAGTCAAACCAACATGGTTTCCCTCCAAAATGAAGTTGGAATGCTCCTGCTTCAGCCGAACAATATGGGCAAGCTAACTTACCATGCGTGCTCCATCCAGACAACATTCCATAAGCTGGGAAATCACTAATTGTCCATAGCAATACGACTTTCATTTGGAAATTGCTCCTTCGGTATGCATCATAAGTTTCAATTCCATCCTTGAACAACATTTTCAGCTCATCTATTAGAGGTTGTAAAAAAACGTCCAAATTTTGTCCCGGATTGTTCGGACCAGGAATGAGCACAGGAATTTGTATGTACTGCTCTTTCAAGGCCAACCAAGGAGGGAGGTTGTAAACCGTAATAAACACTGGCCAACATGAATACGGGGTCGTGTTTGAATTATTTGGACTAAACCCATCAGTACACAACCCGAGACAAACATTTCGCGTCTCTCATGCAAAATCAGGAAAGATCGAGTCAAAATGGTTCCAAGCCTGACCTTCACTAGGATGTATCATCTTTCCTGGTTGTCTACGATGATCTGCATGCCAAGTCATATGCTGGGCCGTCTTTTTTTAATAGAATAATCTTTGAAGTCTTGGTCTAATTGGCATGTACGTCATGACTAAATTAGGCGCCCCTCTATCATTGTATCTGCTTTCATGACATACTCTACAACGCTCCATATCAGAATTTTTCCCATTGAATAGCATGCAATGATTTATGCATACATGAATCCTTTCTGACGGCAACTCTAGTGGCTTCAACATTTTCTTTGTCTCGTAAAAGTTTGTAGGTACCTTCTCACCACCGGGTATACTATCTTTGAATATCGGAAGTAGTTTATTAAATGTTGAGTCAGAAACATTGCATTCTGATTTCCAATTCAATAATCTGGTGGTGGTGCATAGTGTGGAAGCTTTTTCAGACCCGTCCCACAAAGGCTCGTTTGCAAGCCTTAACATGGTATAGAATTTCTCAGCTGATTGATTTGGGTCTTGTGGCCCTTGCTGATAATAAGTATCAGTATTTTGATGCATGCTCTCCATAACCATTTGCTCATATCTGGTATATTCACCTAAATCGTCATTAATGTCTTGAGCCATTTCACTGTCTATGCATTGACGCACACGTTGAGATGATACGGGGTTTGAACATTGTCCCACATCATGTGTAGGTAATGACTCGCCATGTGCATACCATACAAAATAATTATCCATGAATCCACTTTTATATATATATCAAACTCAACCAACTCTCTCCTTGAAAAAACGATTTTTGCATTTGGAACACGGACATCTAATTTGAAAAACCTCTACCCCTTTTATAATTTTACGTTTGATGTTAGTTGCGTTGGTGTATGCAAAATCCAAGAAATAATTGACATGTTGTCGAAATACCGGATTGAATATACCATTTTTGGCGCGCAAAGTGTATATCCATTCTCTATTGGATGACATTTTTCGATCTAGAACTAAGATTTTGCATTTGTTAGATGTTAATAAAAAAGACCTAACAACTTAACACAAATCATCTAACAAAGTAACAAATGAAACGTCACACTTTATTATTAATAAATATTAGAATAAGATTTTTCCAATAAGACAAAATTTTTATAGCATATAATTAAAGCCATAACTTTACAATATTAGTAAAACCAACAATTCAATAAACTAACATAAATCATAACTTCAAAATATTAATAAAACTAACAAACATTAAGATGCTAGTGGAAATGTAATCCATTGTTTATGGGTTATTGGTATGTACAGGTCTGATGCAAAATTCTTTTTTTTTTTTTTTTTATGAATTTGATGATTTTGCCCTTGGTGATGATTTGAGATTTTGGCACACCAAAAAGCAACCAGAAACAGAAAATTCAGTAGAATTACATGTTTTCAAGGGTATATATGTCACTTTTTTGTCATAGCAGGTCTAGAAAGATAAACTCTAATGCATGAATTAAACAATTACACAACAAAAACTTAAAAAATGACACTTATGACAGATTACACCAGACAACAAATTTGGAAATCTGTCCAAACCAAACAAACAGAAAGAGAAACAAACAGAAACATAACCAAATCAAAAAACAGAAACAAATGTTACAAACCAAATCTGGAAAGTGGGTAGAAGAATTTTAGTGGATTTTTGATGAATTTAGAAGGAACTTTTGAGTATCTTTTCTAAATAAATCAGAAGAGAACGTGATCATCATAAAATGTAATTACCCTTTTAGCCCTTTTAATTTAATACTAATTCAATTTTACTAACAAACCTTAACCTTATGGATGGGATCAAATGACTGCTACTATCATCCATTTGTTTTATGATATATATGGTCAAGTTGCTTTAACTGTAGTTAACAATATTAAACCGTTTTTCATCATTTTTATAAAGCAATTGTTAACATTTTAAGTTTTTATCTTGTGTTGCAACTGCGAGCTCGTTTTTGATACATATGGTTCAACTGTAGTAAAGGAAATCACACCATCCAGGGCAAAATTCAACCTAAAATCTAAGAAATAACATTTAAACATATAATAACATAAATCTAAACCTAATTTTCAACATATAACCACTTAAATTCAAAGATTTCGAAAAAATAAAAAAGTTAGGGATTTACCTTCAAAAAACGATTTGGGGAAGAAGAGATTGAACTAAAAGTCGTTGAGTGTAGCTTTGGTCGACCGAACGGGGGCGGAGACACTAGCGGTCGTGGCGATGGTGGAATTTGCAGACGAAATTGGGGGGAACTCCGACTTCTTTGGAGCGCAATAAAAAAACATCGTTTTTAGCTGTGAAAAAATGAACGACCTATAGTATATAAGGAGAGTTTATTTAGTTTAATTCCTAGAAATGTTATAGGACGCATTTACTAACTAGGAAAAAAAATATCATTTAACCTAGAGTTATATATATATATATATATATATATATATATATATATATATATATATATATATATATATATATATATAATACGTTTTTACCTCAAAATATAAAAAAATATATCCGGTTCCTAGGAAATTCATAGGAAATATTTGGAAACTTCCAACGGATTTCCGAGGAAATACATAACCATCACAAATTTATGGGAAATGCATAGGAAGTTCCAGTGCATTTCCTAGGAATCAAACTAATTTTTTATATTCTTATATATTCAAACGTTTTTTTAATTCGTTCCATACTTTATGCAACTTTGTTATGTATGAAATACTTTTATCTTACCAAAATATTATGCACATACATAAAAATACATGTGTACACATACACTATATAAAATGTATAATGTTATGTTTTAAGTATTATGTTATGTTGGTGTGTGCACTTAAGTATGTATATATTATGCATAACTTGGTAAACTAAACCCAATTCATGTATAATGATGTTGTACAAAAAATTGAACGAAAAAATCAATGTTTCATATTTTAATATTTGAAAATGGATTCTTTTCCTAGGAAATCTCTAGGAAAATTATGGGAAACTTCCGATGGATTTCCGAGGAAATGCCTCATTCGTCACAAATTTGTAGGAAATGCATAGGGAGTTCCAAAGGATTTTCTAGGAATCAAAGTCATTTTTTCATTCATATTATTTTTTATTCGTTCCATACTTTGTGCAACTTTTTATATATGAAATACTTTTATCTTACCAAAATATGTATTCTGCACATACATAAACATAAATATATACACATACACTATATTGAATGTGTAATGATAAACAAATGTTTTGAGTAATATGTTATTGTGGGGTACAGACTTACGTATGTATAAATCTTGCATAACTTCGTAAACTAAAAACAATTCATGTATAATGCAACTGTAAAAAATATTGAACGAAAAAATAAATGTTTCATATTTTAAAATTAGAAAATGGATTTTCTTCCTAGGAAATCCCTAAGAAAAATAAGGGAACTTCTGATGGATTTCCGAGAAAATAGATTAGTCGTCACAAATTTATGGGAAATGCATAGGAAGTTCCAAGGGATTTCCTAGGAATCAAACAAAAATTTTCATTCTTATAGGTTCAAATGTTATTTTTTGTTCATTCCATATTTTGTGCAACTTTGTTTTACATGAAATACTTTTATCTTACCAAAATATGTATTATGCATAGGGAAAACTACAATAAAGTCCCTAAGTATTGCCCGTATAATCGATTTAGCCCTTATATTTTTTTTTTTTTGCAATTTAGTCCTAAATACCTGTAAACATAATCAAAACGAGATATTTAATAGGTTAGTCGGTATCCCACCTTACGTGTACAAGTGAGTTTTACCCTTCCATTTCCACTGCATTCGACGTCTGGTAAATCGATTGAGAGAAAAAGATAGGGTTTTTACAGAGTGATACACGAAATAAGTAAGGTTTTACTGAGAGAAACGAAGGTAAAACCCAATGGTTGTCGAATCAGAAGAAGTTTGCCATGAGTCATCTGAAGAATACGACTCTGAAGAATACGAAGATGATGACGAGGTGCTCGATACTGAGCACATAGATGTGGAACTGGAAGAAGATGATTTCAAGACACAGGGTAAAGAGAGATGCAAGGATGCTTTCCTTAACTTCAGTTCTGATTATGAAGATAATGAAGCCGATGAAGACAATGACTTAGTTGATGAAGATGAAGAAGGGTTTGGTTCAGAAGAGGAAATCGATGACACAGTAGGGGCTAATGATCTTGATTTGGGAGATGCGGTTGGTGCAGGCTTCCCCATTCACGACCCATCAGTTAAGTGGAATAAGATGAAGCCCCTTCTTGGTGAAAGGTATGAATCACCACATCAGTTGCAACAATGTCTCACTAATTAACTGCCAAATGTGGTTCTAAGATGAAGTCTCAACCCTGCCCATTCAGAGTTCATGCTTCCCGGATGACTCAAGAAAGGTCTTTTCAGATTAAAACCTTAGTCGATGAGCACAAATGTGTTAGAAATTTCAATATTTCAAATTTACTGAGTCCCAGATGGCTAGCAAGACACTTTTTGAAGGAGTTGATAATGAAACCTAACTTGAAGTGTAAGGAGATGCAATCAATAATTAGGACCAAATTTCATTGTGGTGTATCTTGGTCTAAGGCTTACAGAACAAGGTGTAGAGCAATGACCATTATAGATGGTAAACTTACAGAACATTATGCTAGGGTGTGGGACTATTGCCATGAGTTACTAAGATCAAATCCTGGTAGCACTGTCCAAGTTGGTGTCACTGTAAATCCAGATGAAACAACATACTTTCACAGGATGTATTTGTGTTTTAAAGCAATCAAGGAAGGTTGGAAAATAGGGTGCCGTAGGGTAATTGGTCTAGATGGATCTTTCTTGAAAGGGACATGTAAAGGAGAATTACTCACAGCAATAGGGAGGGATGCAAACAACCAAGTTTATCCAATTGCTTGGGCAGTTGTTGACATTGAAAACAAAGCTAATTGGAAATGGTTTTTGGAACTGCTCACAGAGGATCTTAATCTGCTAGATGGAGGAGGGTTTACTGTAATTTCTGATCAACATAAGGTTTGTAATTTCTTTGCATATTTATGATTTTCCCTTAACATCATCTTATATGTTTATGTATTCATTAAATTGTAGGGATTGCTTGAAGCAACCAAAGAAGTCCTACCAAATGTGGAGCATAGACAGTGTGCAAGACACATATATGCTAACTTTAGGAAGACCTATTCTGGAGTGGAGTTCAAGAATATGTTCTGGGCAGCTTCCTTATCAACTGTAGAGAGTGAATTTCTCAGGAAAATGGATGATATAAAAGAGGTTAATCCAAATGCTTATGAACATTTGATCGCAAGAGATCCTCACACATGGTGCAGGGCATTTTTTAGGACTGATGTAGCATGTGAGGCAGTTGAAAATGGCATTACAGAGTGCTTCAACGCCATCATATTGGATGCTAGAAAGAAACCCCTTCTAGCAATGTTTGAAGAAATTAGGTTGTACATGATGGATAGGTTCTACCATATGTTACAAAAGGCAGAAAAGTGGGAATCAGTGGTTTGTCCAGCTGCTATAAAAAAAATGAACAAGTTTGGAGAGGATTTGAGGTTTGTCTTAGCATTTGTATTGTTCCTTGTTATCATTATTCTAATTTCATTGTTATGATTTCATTTAGTAATGCCATTGTAGGAATTGGAATGTGAATCCAAGTGGACCATCTATTTTTGAAGCCAGGAATGGATTAGAAGGGTACGTGGTTAACTTACAAAGTAGAGTGTGCAGCTGTAGGCTTTGGGATATCTCAGGAATTCCATGTGTACATGCACAGTGTGCAATATTATTCACTGGACAAGATCCTGTTCATTTCATAAGTGAGTGGTTTCATGTGGACAGGTTCAAGGCCATATATGCAAACAATATACTACCTGTGAATGGTAGAAATTTATGGCCTAGAACATCATACATAAAGCCTCTACCCCCTTTAGCTAGAAGAATGCCAGGGAGACCAACTCTGAAAAGAAAGAGGCATGCCACTGAATCTCAAGACAAATACTCCCAAAATAAGATGAAGGTTACAGGAAAAGGAAGGACTGTCCAATGCAAAAATTGTCTTCAAAGGGGTCATAACAAGGCATCCTGTAAGAATCCCAAGGTCACACCAGAACCCAAACCCAAGAAAAAAATGGGTAGACCAAGATTGGATCCTGATATCAGTCATTGGACTAGAGGTGGTGTAAGAGGTGGTGTCAGAGATAGTAGAGGTGGTGCAAGGGGTAGTAGAGGTGGTAGAGGGGGTAACAGAGGTGGTGCAGTGGGTAACACAGGTGATGTAGTGGCTAACAGAGGTGGTGGAGTGGCTGAAGTTGAAGGTGGTGGAGTGGCTGAAGTTGAGGATGACACTATTCCTGAAAAATATTTAGTCCATTTATGGAAGGCAATGCAAGATTTGAAACAATCACGGTATTCAACTGAAGAAATTAAAAAGTCACTTAGTCTGACAGATTCACATATGAAACAACTCAATGATTACAATGACACTATTGAACAAGTTCTTCCTATGTCTATGGTAAACCCTCTATATTACCTTAATGTTTACATTCGTTTATGTTATTAATTGCTTGATGTTTTATAGGAAGAGGAGTATCCACCTCAGATAGAGACACAAGATAGGGATGAAGAAAATATCCCTGAGACACAACCAGAAAGTGAGGAAGAAGAAGAAGGCATTAATGACACCCATGAATTACCAGTACACCTTAGGATTGTGAAAAAAAGAAGGCCCTCTGAGAGGATTGTTAAAACCAAGCTGAAGAAGATGGGATGTGTTGGGACTTCTTCAAATTCACCATTGGAGTTGGATTAGGGTGTTAGGGTGTTAAGGGTAGTAAGGGTATTTTGGTACATCTTTTGTGAATGCTACTTTTGTGCATCTTTTGTGAATGCTACTTTTGTATATCTTTTGTGAATGCCCTTAAATTACTGATAACCATATTTTGTACATCTTTTGTAAACACATTGAAACATTGTGAATGCCCTTAACATGGTTGGTAATGACATATTGGAGTTTGTTGTTTAATTATTTTAGCCACATTGAAACATTGTGAATGCCCTTAATATGGTTATATTTGTCAAGTGTACACCATTTATGCAAACCAAGAAGGGCACCAGCAACACCTCTGTAGTAAGATCTTGTTATTGATCTAAATGATTCTTGACCATCCTAACAAATATATAAAGAAAAAAGAAGAGATTTTTTTAAGATTTCTTTTTATAATAAATGTAACAAGAGAATAAGGTATAGAAGAAAAGAAGGAGACAAACTGTGTCCCAGATTTGGAGCTTTATTGGTTTGTTGTCAATGGTGATCATTTTAGTCCCAAATTCAACACCAATTGTTAAATCATGGTTATATTTGTCTAGTGTACACCATTTATGCAAACCATAATAACATATTGCCATTTCATTAACCGAAACATTAAACTATTACATCAAAATTTATCTATTACATCATGATGATAACAAACCAAAAGATTACATCATCCCTACCATACCATAATACCCTACAACTTACACTAAACTAACCATACATCATCCCTACAATGAAACAAACAAAACAAACCATCATCCACTTGCAGAATCCAAATTCATTACTAGGCACATGTGTATTGTCACGCATTGCAATTTGATTATCAGGTTCAAGAGCATTCGCAGGGGCAATAGGGACATCAACATTCACAGGGGCAATAGGGCCATCAACAGGTATTTCACCTTCATTAACAGGGTTATTAAAAGGAATAGCTACACCCCCATTAGCAACAGCTCCTAACTCATACATTGTTTCTTTATACCACTTATTCAATAGTGGTGGGTCAATCCAACGAAAATACCCACAGTCCTTCTCTTCATCCTACATAACATAGCAAGATGCATGTTTTTAACATAGAAAAATGGGAAATTTAGAGGATTAGAAGAATTTGAGTGAGTTTTGAAGATTCTATACTATGTAATTTGGGCAACCAAAAAACCTCCGACCTGGATTCTTTCGAGTCCATGATGTCCACATCCCAACCGTATCTCCACAATAGTACGTTTTGATGTTGGTGCTTGACGAACTCGACATCGATTTCCTGTTGCCAATTTGCCCTAATCGTTCGCTCCTTTGACTGGAGATTGAAGAAGACGAGCTCGATTCAATGATTTAGCCCTCTTAAATGGCACGTAGGATGTTATTTCACATGATGACTTCCACGTAAGCTGCCACATCAGTTAGATACCGGCTAACCTATTAAATATCTCGTTTTGATTACGTTTACAGGTATTTAGGACTAAATTGCAAAAAAAAAAATATAAGGGCTAAATCGATTATACGGGCAATACTTAGGGACTTTATTGCAGTTTTCCCTTATGCATATACATAAACATTAATATGCAAACATACACTATATAAAATTTATAATGATAAACAATTGTTTTGAGTAATGTGTTATGGTGGTGTGCACACTTACGTAAGTAGATATCATCGCATAAGTTGGTAAACTAAAAACAATTCATATATAATGAACTTGTACAAAATATTGAATGAGAAAAATAAATGTTTCGTATTTTAATATTAAAAAATGGATTATGTTCCTAGGAAATCCATAAGAAATTTGTGGGAATTTCCGATGGATTTCCGAGGAAATACATTAGTCGTCACAAATTTAGGGGAGATGCATAGGAAGTTCCAAGGGATTTACTAGGAATCAAACTCATTTTTTCATTTTTATTATTTTTTATGCGTTCCATACTTTGTGAAACTTTGTTATACATGAAATACTTTTATCTTACCAACATATGAATTATGCACATACATAAACATAAATATGTACACATACACTATATAGAATATATAATCATAAACAAATGTTTCGAGTAAGGTGTTATGGTGGTGCGCACATTTACTTATGTATATATCATGCATAACTTGGTAAACTAAAATCATTTCATGTATAATGATGTTGTGCACAATATTGAACAAAAAAATAGATGTTTCAACTTTTAATATTAGAAAATGGACTGCATTTCTAGGAAATCCCTAGGAAAAATTTGTGAAGTTCCGATGGATTTCCTAGGAAAGACATTATTCGTCACAAATTTCTAGGAAATGCATATGAAATTCCAAGGGATTTCCTAGAAAGCAAACACGTTTTTTCATTTTTATAGGTTCAAACGTTCTGTTTTTTGTTCCATATTTTGTGGAACTTTGTTATACATGAAATACTTTTATCTTACCAAAATATGTATTATACACATACGTAAACATACATATATGCACATACAATATATAGAATATATAATAATAAACAAATGCTTTGAGTAATGTGTTATGGTGGTGTATTCTCTACTAAACTCGATATGATTTGTTTTGTTACAAGGGAAAAAAATGTACGGACAATGACTGTATTCTCTACTAAACTCGATATGATTTATTTTGTTACAAGGGGAAAAAAATGTTAAAAAAATATTACTAAGGAAATACCGAGGAAATTTGGGTATTGATAAAGATCCTAGGAAAAGCGTAGGAAATACCGAGGGAATACCGAGGAAAGTGTAGTTAGTACAACTTCCATGGGAAAAATGTAGGAACAATGAGTGTATTCCCTACATAAACTCGATATGTTTTTGTTGTTACAAAAAAAAATTGTTAAAAAAAATATTACTAAGGAAATACCGAGGAAAGTTGGGCATTTATAAATATCCTAGGAAAAGTGTAGGAACTTCCGAGAGATTTCCAAGGAAAACGCGTTTATGGTTGTTCCTAAGCATTTCCTCGGTAATTGGTAGGTAATACCGAGAAATTCATTTTCCTCGGAAATATCCGTAGAAAATCCCTCCTTTTTCTAGTAGCGTTAAATGGACCCTTTTAATAAAAATAAAATAAAACGCATAAGACTTTTTTTCTAAATTAGAGAACCAATTTTGTAATTTATTTTGTACATTTTGAACAAAATTGCCAAAATGTATTGTGACCAAAACCTCAAGGCAAAATGTATATTATTCATTTCCACATTCTAATTTGATATATATAATACTTATAAAAGATAATATAAATTTATGTTATATATTAAATTGTTAATTAGTTATAAATATAAACCTTAGTTCTAAATTTATGTATCTTTTTTTATTAAAAAATATTATTTTAATAAAATAACATCTCACTCAAATGGATAATATATAAATATTTAATTTGGTTATAATTTTGTAATGAATACGTTTTATAATTTTTTTTTTCAAAATAAATATGTTAAAAACTAATTAGTTGAATAGTGTGTTTGATAAATCTATATAATTTAAAAAAAAAAAAAAAAAAGATATATTATGGGAGAATGTTCTTTTTGGTGTAAAATATTGTGTAGAAAATGAGCATAGAGTAAGATGAAATATTATTAGCACCATTTTTACATTATTTTGATGTCAAAAATGGTGTAGAGTTAGAGATGGTTTTATAAAATGAAAATTAAAACACAATAATTTGGACCCATTAACAATTGCAAAGGGTCAAAAAGCATATTTAGAGTTAACCATGCTAACTTTGAGTCATTCTGAAACCTAACGCAATTGCAGCAAAATTACCCAAGAGATTATTTGTAACATAATTATATAAATTTGCATCATCCTCCCCATGTGAGAAAGACTCGACCTCGAGTCTTCTTTATCGTCACATCACCTATGCACGATGATAAGTTTACCATGTCGAAAGTGATCGACATATTATAGTGGTCGGGAAGCTGATATCATATGCATATGTATTGTCATCGAGTATATGGAGAGAACCATTAACTTGCAACTTAAGCTTCCCAAACTGACCAATAGGGAACTTCTCCTTTCGTAAATGGATCTACATAAGATCATCTATAAATAACCTGCTTCCGATGCTATTAATAAAAATCTAAAAGTGGCATACCTAATAAAATTTATTTAGATTTTCTTCCCTATTTATCTATTGTGATGTTTTCTATTTATTACAATGTTTTCTGGTGTTCGATTTGTGAGAATTGTTGATCCATATGATACATAATGATAAAAGCAAATTGAGGATTTTATAAGCTTTGAATTTCGTGCTCTTTCATTAGATTTTTGTGGTCTTTGTTTTATGTAGAGGTGGAAAAACTAATACAACACACTACTCGACACAAAACAAACGGGGTTTGGTTATTTCAACTTGTTTAACTAAACAGGTGTCAGTTTAACTAAACGGGTTGACACGACATGAAAATTAAACAAGCAAAATTAGGGTTAAATAATTCAACTTGAAAATGGTTTATTTATTTTATATGCAATTTTTATTTTAATTATTAAGATGTATTTAATGGGACCAAAACCAAAACTATTATAAAGGAAAAAACTTTGGGTATAGTCGTTTTATAATATGAAAAGAACTTAGCAGCCTATATCAAGATTTCATTTTCATTTTTTTTCTTTCTTTCCCACACTCTATTGTCTCACTCGATCACTCCCCCTCCTTGTAACCTCACCTTTCACCTTTTTAACTCATACTCTTTCCATTTTTAACTTCGCCCTTTCACTTCCGAATTCCTACTTTTTCGATTTCACTTTGTTTTTTCTGCATCTCCAACTCCTAATCTGTCAATAAGTTTAGTGTTTCAACCCGGACACAACCCATTTACAAGGTCTAGCCCCTAAACCCACTAACCCGACACAAAAATAATGGGTTGACACGAAACACTATGATAATTTAAAATATTAGATTTAAGTCAGACTCCTCGACTCTTTTAATGTTTCAACCTGACACATTTGTGACACATTTGTCTCCGGTCTAGTTTTATGAATCTTAAAAACAATCACATAAAGTATTTGATTCTCGAAACAATCAAACAATATCTATCGAAATCCATACCATTAAGTGACTCCAATGGATTTAGCAACCCTATGTGACCACAAATCTGAAAATCTATGCAACTCACAATGATTTCACCAAAAATACCAAGACCAAAGTTCTATCTTAAAATTTTCCCTTTATAGCCTCAAAACCCTACAAATGGCCATCTCATAGGTATTTATACCTCTCATCAAAATAATCTATTTATTTAAAGAATAATTAAATATAATCTCTTTTAGAATTAACACTTAAGTCCCCAATAATGGTAATTCTCTCATGAAAACCAATAATTCTGATTTATCTAAATATTTCCCCCATGAAGGAAGTATATGTAAGTCTAAGAGCAAAACTTTTATCTTGATGGAGATCTCAAAGTATCTAGGTTCCATGATCTTTAAGGAAGAGAGTGCAGTTGGTTAAATTGGAGGACAACCTCTCTTTGACTTTGAAGGGGAAATTTTAAATGATAAATGTAAGAAGGACCACAAGAGGAAATTTTATAGTAGTTGAAATGATGATTATGAGGTGGACTTGCAATAGAACTTTGATGAATATGATACTAAATGCGGATGTAAGAAGTGTGTTAGGAGTGATACAAATTAAAAAAAAATTGAGAGAATGATGTTTGAGCCTTTGAGGTGGTATGCGCATGTCCAAATGAGACTACCATTAGTCATAGTCAAGAGAGTAGACTCATTGGAGACTGATTGTAAGAGAATGGGAGGACATCAAAGAAGAATGTTGGAGAATAATAAGAGGCTAGACATAAAGGAATTTACTTTTTTTTTTTTGGGACATAGCGGTTTTAGTATGGTGCCTGCAGTGGCATGAACAACACCTGATTTTTGGCTTTTCCGGATGCAGTGCAAATTTTTCCGACATTTTTCGATTTTTTTCTACTATCCTACTATGAACTCTTGCGTCCGCCCTATAAAAGGGTATGACGATGAAACATTAGGTAGATGGGCAACAAGTCTGTTAATATATATTGTTGATACCATAGGTTGTGTTTAGCTAAACGATAACAAAGGTATAATGTGTGTTGGATCGGCACCCCTCAACTAAAGGTTGATGGTTGAAGTCTTGATGGAGACTATGGAAACTATAGATGTAGATTTAGGAGTAAAGTAAAAGACATGTAAGTAGTCGTTCTAAAAACCAATCTATGTGTATATTGTTGATACTTTCTTTTTGCTTATATACATATACATTATTTACTTAATTATTTATTTATTTTGATTACTTTGTTTTGCGGTGCTACCCACATTTACTTACTCTACCTTGTTTGCAGGTTCCAGAGGCATATGTTTTTGTTTTCGTGGGGGGCATTACAACTTTATGCTCACTTTTATTTACTATATTTCCATGTTTCTAGTGCACATGTTGGAGGTCTTCTAGAGTGATATTAAAAAGGAAATAGGGTGATAGTAAATGAAAGTGAGCATAAATCTACCTCCCCTACCCCATTTTAATGGGATCACCATGTATGTTGCTGTTTTATCTCAATTATGGTCAAAGTACTAAACATATCAATTAATGTACTTTAAAAACTCAACATACCTCAATGTTTCCCTTGTGACATCTCCGTCACATCTCAATAGCTCCATCAACTAAAGTTACACCCGAAACCTCGCTAATAATTTCTAATAAATGCAATTTTCTCATCATAAGGAAAAAAGCGTCTTTTATTTGCAAATGTTAAAATCAAACAATGTGTCACTATAACAAAACTTGCAATTGGAATGTTCAAATAGAACCATGCATTTCATATAACTTTTGCAATAAGAGGTGGAAACATAAACTTGTAAATATAAAATAATAAATAAGTGAAATGGGTACCGAAAGTTAAATCTACTAGCTTTCACCATGCTGCTGGATTATAGGAACTGTGGTAGGCCAACAAGGAAGCACAAACGGGAAGACAATAGGAATCATCAAATATTTAACCTTTGCATCTTGAGGAAAACATGGTAACTTCAGTAGCTTAGTCCTCATGTTGTATTCCAAAATTCTAAGCGAGCATAGACACCAAAAGAAAACAATATTTCCAGACTCAATGTATCTCTTAGCGCCACTTGAATACGAACCACCTTAAAACTCGTTGTTCTTCTTTGTTCTTGATTATCATTACATGAATACTGGGGATTGCATGTAAACCCAATGTAAGTGGCTTTAACATCAGTAGGAGGTGGTGGTAGAGTGATCGATTGCTTCGTTAACGGATTACAAACAAAGTAAACAACCGGAGGACATAGATCAGCACAACACAAAACTAATCCGTTGTTTGAAGCTAGGTACTGTATAGTTTCTTGAAGGAAAGATAAAGAAAACCCTGGAGATTCAAACGCCATACACATCCCTACCGAGGAAGGACGAATCTTACGCTTTCCATCCAAATCATAATGAAGAGCAAACGACTCGTTGATTTGATGATGATTCAAATAACAGCGAACGAAATTTGAACTTGAAATCAAAGAACGAAAACGTACTGAGATGCATTTGCAGATATTGGCTGGCTTTAGAGGGAGACGTATTAGGGTTTCGATTAAGAGCTCGTCAGTGAGCTTATCAAACACTGATGATGAAATTGTTTCCATATTATGTGAAGAACCGTCGAACGTCTCATCCGAGTGTATCATACTACCACCACCTGAACCGCCCTGTACGTCGGAACTCCAATAATTTGTGTTACCGACCTTCAGATTAAATAGGTTACTATGGAAACACGTGTACAAGTAGTAGACTACGACGATAATGTTTCATGTGCGAAAGCATTAGACTCGTGGTTTACAAAAACTCATAAATTTATTATTTTTTATTTTTTAGACAAAATTAGGTTTTATCAAAAATCACAAAATCATTTACTATGTAGTTTTAATTTCTTATATGGTTGGTCATTTATCCATATAAAAAGAATTTTATACCCTTTTCTATTATTTCATCTTTTCTTTAAGTAAACATATTGAGAAGAAAATAAAAAACAAAATCAACCCTCTAACCTATGATTGTTCTTACTTTCTCTGTTTTAGCCCTATGCCTCTTTCTCTCTCGGTAGAGCCAAACCATCGTACCACCGGGCGAGAAATGGCTCCATTACTTCTTGAGCTATTCACTAACATGACTATAATGGGAGTGTGATTGTCACAAAACAACCATATTTCTCATAAATAACAAAAAAAAAATGGCCACATAATTCGTGAAAATGCCTACAAATTCCGGATATCACTTTTTAAGCGTAACAAAATGTGACTGAATTGAAGTGTAATTATACATCTAGCTCTGAGGACAGTACTAGTTGATGAAACCTATGGTTTGTTTGGTGGAAGCACATTATATCTTTCGCAAACTTGTTCATAGTTTTCGGACCACCATGTCTCCGCTCCTTTCTCCCCAAATCTCCTTCGACTGTAAATAGAATCACAAATATCATAAGCTTCATGATATATACAACTACTTCTCTCATCTTGTTCATCTATATTTTATAAAGATCTATTGGTTTACACATGTGTTGCCATTTCCACACAACACCAATGGTCAAACCTTAAAAGTGAACCCAAAATGTAACTTTCACTACATAATTTTTGAGACATCATCACATGATCATCAAGCATATATCTTAAAATGGTATGCGGTTTTGACTCCTAGAAAACAAGATTTGCCTTTTAAATGAGTCAGTGGAAAGTATCCTAAATCATTGAAGTGTCCAAAACGATCAACCCTTTGGCATGAATCCTAAGTGGGTCCAAATTTTTTAGAAAACGATTCTAGTCTGGTGTGGTTTTCAAGGTTTTTACACACCTCTAAGTTAATGCCTTGTCATTTTTGGGGAAAATTGTAGGGTTTACCAATGTACTTTACTTGCACTACTAATATAGGCCATGCATATAAATATTGGCAATGTAATTTATGTCCACTTCCAATATGGACAATATACTTTACTTTTTACACATAGCAACCCACTTATATCTTTTACCTATAATCGTACCATAGTTTTATTTCTTTACCGATAATAGCAATCTACTCTATCTTATTTATTAGTTACATATTGCTTGTATTAATAAAGAAATATAAGGAGGATGCTATTAGTGTTAAGAAACTCTAAGTATGTTGCTGGTATGTGTACAGAAATGTATGTATGTTGTTGTAAGGAATTGAATGGGTAGAATAACTACATTGCTGTTATGAGTAAAAAAACCTTAGAAAAGTGCTATTTATGGGTAAAAACCATATCGTTAAAAAAAAAAAAAAAGTAAAGCAGGTTACAATTTCATGCAATTTTCTCTTTTTATTAAAAATAATAGTATATACCTGAAGCGCACTCTTTTGACCTCTCTAGTTCCATCATGGAGAGTCCCTAAGATTATATGCACACCAGGCTGATATTGTTCAATCCATTCTTCCTTGTAGAATGATACACCAGAGTTCTCTCCCGATGGAGACACAGAATCCTTGCTTTCATCAGCCTCTGTCACATCATTGTTTATTCCCATTTGTACCCCTACTGCATTCAAATACTTGTCCTTAGTATGGGTATAGAAGACTTGTCATGTTG
This sequence comes from Lactuca saligna, assembly GCF_052625555.1. NCBI lineage: Eukaryota > Viridiplantae > Streptophyta > Magnoliopsida > Asterales > Asteraceae > Lactuca > Lactuca saligna. The sequence goes on from NC_136422.1 coordinate 148,539,929, forward strand.
TAAGATTCTTCTAGATATTTCTATGTGACTGTTTGATATGTAGTTTACATCTTTATTTACCTTCCAAATGAGAAAAAAAAAAGGCTATCTCTCTCGTGTTTTAATAATTAATTAATGTTCTGACAATATATACAAAGATGGATACACACAAATTTAAATTTTTTTTACAAACAATTCAGTAGTGGAATGATTAATTTTACCAGAGTTCTCTTTGTTGGAGGGGACATGGAGCTTGTCAACCATGGTAGCAAAATTTGTTGTGCCTACAGTTTGCAATGAGCTATTGATTTTCTCTGCAAATAGTACAAAACATAATCACTTTGGGAGATTGCATTCTTATATTGTAATTAACGTTCAGCAAGAATCTATAGACAAAATCAAACAAGAGGTTGAAATACCAGGATTGTCTCCATTAGAGGAGAAGATAAACATATCAAGCATTCTTCCAAATATTGTTTTCCCTGCATCTTGCAACGACCTATTGATTTTCTCTTGCATGGTCATTACAGACTCAAGAGTGACCACAACCTCAGCCATGGTAGGACGCCGCTTTGGATTACTATGCAAACATATCTCAACAACTTGAACAAATTTCTTCAAACATTTTTGGGATATTTCACCCTTAATACCCGAATCAATTATACGCTTTAAGTTTCCTTCTTTAATACATTCTTGACCCCATCTTGCTAAATTCTGTTGCTCTTCATCAAGACTCCTATCCAACGCAGGCTTCCTACAAAGCACTTCCAACAATATCACCCCTAAAGCATACACATCAGACTTCCTAGTCAATCTTCCAGTGAAGGAATAATCAGGATCTAGATACCCAAAAGTTCCTTTCACAAGTGTGTTTACATATGTCGATGGCTGATTCGTTGGGCCTATTTTGGACAACCCAAAGTCTGAAATTCTAGCAGCCCAACTTTCAGTTAACAAAATATTTGAGCTCTTGACATCGCGATGTGTAACTCCGACATCAATTCCTGTACCAGTGTGGAGGTAGTCTAATCCACGAGCAGCTCCTATGCAGATCTTGAGTCGTTGAAGCCATGAAAGAGGGGTGCCGAGTTTATGGAGGTGGTCTGCAAGTGTTCCATTGGGCATATATTCATAGATGAGGATCATCTCTTTTTCGTAATTACAGTAACCAAACAGTGACGCAATTTGGAAAGAGTCTCGACTTCTGCCCAGAACTCTGATTCCCCTTGACTTGACATAGAATCCAACCGTTTAATGGCAGCAAGAACAACAGTTGAACCGCTGATGATGTTACCTTTGTAAACTTTTCCAAAACCCCCACACCCAATTACTAATGATTCGTCAAAGTTATTGGTTGCTGAGAGAATTTCAGGAAATTCGAAGTGGCGGCATGGTTGTGACGATTCTTTGGAGAAGGAGGTGGAGGGCTGAGTTTCATTGCCATCGATCGTAGCAGCTAACATGATTATTGATGGAGTTGAAACAAAGCAGAAAAGTAGCAATTGTGTGAGATGATATTGGGTTTCTTAGTCAGCTATAAAATATGGTAATCTTCCTGGAAATCGAGATGAAGCATTGAAGCCCAGTGCGACTGATGCTTATGACATTTTTGTATTTTTTTTTATATAACTAGTCGGATCCCTGATTTATATATAACCAAAACTACAAGTAAAGTAAATTATAAATTAAAGGATCAAAAATGTAATTACTAAAATTATAATTTAGAGAAAATTAAATATTGCAACGGTTAAAAACTTAAAACCAGTGAAAATGATAAAAATAGTCATTTACACTAATAGCATTAAAAAAATAGCTAAAAAAAATCGAAATTACAAAATTAGCCAACGATTTCACAGATGAATATGTCCCATCTGCGAAATGAGCATCTCATCTGCGAATGTACAAGCACCTAAAACACAACTGTGCTTTAGGTGCTTGTACATTCGCAAGTGCTTTTAATTTTTTTTTTTTTAAATTTTCTGTATATATAGGGGTAAAATCGCAGATGGAATAGGTCCATTTGCGATTTACTCTTACTCTATCTGCGAAATTATGGTTTTTTTTTAGTTTGACTACGAAAGGTTTTATATTTTGTACATTCGCAGATGAGATGCTCATTTCGCAGATGGGACATCTCCATCTGTGAAATCGTTGGCTAATTTTGTAATTTCGATTTTTTTTGGATATTTTTGTAATGTTATTAGTGTAAATAGCTATTTTTATCATTTTCTCTTAAAACTATAATTAATATAAACTATAAAATGTCTTATCCCCGCTTCGTTGGGGAAGCGGGAGTCATATGGCGAAACCAATGTACCGTTTCTGTAATAATAATAATAATAATAATAATAATAATAATAATAATAATAATAATAATACAAAAATACATAACGATTTTTCCTACATAAATTAGTGGAATAAATTTTGTAATTACTTTTCTACATAGGATTCAAGCCTACCAAAAAAACAAAAATCTTACATATAGTTGTTTTTTTTTTTTTTTTTTTTTTTTTTTTTTTTTTTTTTTTTTTTTTAAAGCCTTTATAGAGACCTTTTTTGTAAATTTAAAAATTACAAGGATTCAATCCGCCAAAATATAAAACTTTTGTTGTAGAGACTAAATCTACCAAAAGATTTTATAGGGACTAAATCTATCAAAATATAAAACTATTATTACAGGACTAAGCTAAATATAAAATTTTTATGACTGAAACTTTAAAAGAAGCAAATTCTACTGTTCATAAGAAGTTTCGAAATAATATATAGTATAATTTAAAATTTTAAAAATATAACTATCTTAAATTAACTGTAATGCAAGTTATAAACTATAATTGTAACTTAGTACACAAAAACTCATGTTGTGTCGTAGGTTTGAATGAAATGTGGTTATAAATTATAGAAAAAGAGAGATTTTTTCTATTATGATATATTTAAATCTCCATCTTTCATATTCTTTAGCAATAATCTTCGTTACGGGATGAATTTTTTTGTTTTTTTGTACAATTTTGTAAATTACAAAGAAGGAATGGAATTGAATTCCAAATTCAGCCAAACCCATGGAATCTATCAAACCAATGTTCGGTCCTGTTTGATATATGTTTGGCCGAGTTGAATCATACGTTTTTTGCTGACTCAGTCAATAAAAAGCGTTTGGTAATCAAATTGTGGGCATCTGGCTTAGCAAGAAAGAATCTGATTTGGATTGATGTGAGAAAATAGCTATCTTTACCCTTGTCCCACATTTTCTTTCAGCGCCTTCATCCTTCTCTTTTTTGTAACGCTTCCTTCTCATCAATTCTGCATCTTCCCCCCACGAATGATCTCCTCCACAACCAGCCTCCATCGACAATCTATTGCCTCTTTATAAGGTACGAAATTGACTATCCATTTATTTGTCATACATAACATTCATAAATTGTTTTTTTTTTTTTTTGAATTCTAAACTCTTTTTTGTATGATTTCTTCAATTTATCATAATATAAACATAGCCTAGTTTAAATTTTGGATTATGATTTGTTTCTTGTTCTGAATTTTGAATTTTGAATTCTAGATTCTGATATTGATTTGAATGTCTGTTCAATAGAATTTTGTTGTTTTATTCATGTTGTTACTAGCTTGAAAGTTTCAAATTTTAGTTTCTTTTGTTCATGTTTGCTGAAAATTTTTGTTGTTCAAAAGCAATGTAAGGTGACACCTGACTTTCAGGGTTAGGGTTTGATTTCATATGAAGGAAACGAGGGGGAGGGGTGATGGGTTTAAATCTCGTCCCTTCCAAACTTAAATCCATTTGTACAAGATTGGTCCCTGCCTCCATAAATCTTTTTCAAATTAAATCCAATAGTTACCAAACAGCCATTGCTCACGAATTTCTTTATATTTTAAGTCCTAATGTTACAATATAGACCCCAAATTCTGGAATGATATCATTTAACTCTTCATGGGTAACATTGATAAATTATTACGGATTTAAGGCTAAATAAAATAAAATATAAAATACAACTCGGGGTTTTAGGGCTTATTATTTATTTATTTATATTTATATTTATTATTATTATTATTATTATTATTGTTATTATTATTATTATTATTATTATTACTATTATTATCATCATCATCATCATCATCATCATCATCATCATTATTATTATTATTATTATTATTAACGGAGTGTTATAGATTACCGCATGGAATTTGTGGTCATAAAGGGCATTTTGGGAAATCGAAGGATAACCACATGATGATTTATATATTAGAAGTGAACGACATGCATAAAAATGAATTGACATTCTAGAAATGATATTGAAACATAAACATGAAGGATCTCTTGAACTATAAGTGGTTCTAGTGATTGTTTTAGCTTAAAGGGCAATTTGGGAAACATGGAATAGAATTGAGGATTCCATGGTTATTTTATGTACTTGCAATGAGATTAATGAAGGTTTTATGTGCTTGACAACATTTATTTGAATGTTCAATAAGTTGGGAACAAGCATTGTGAGCTTTGGAATGTTCAAGTGAAAAATGGACTAATTTACCCTTCTTTTAAACACTTGAGGATCATCATGATCTTAAGGTTTCAATGAACACTTAATGGATAAAGTGGTGTGTTTTAAGATGATAAAACACCTCCTAAACATGTGTAAGAACCTATACAAATGGTACAAAGTGATTTGGAAAGGGGCCTTCAAGAACTATGCAAGTATAATGTTATTTCCAGAAAAATCGAGTTTTGGGTATGTCCAGACATGAAAACACAGACCGTGTAAATGGATGCTTTAATTTACACGGCCCGCGTAAATCCCGGATTCGGAGATTTTATTGTTTTCTTCATAACTTTTGCATACATACTCGGATTTACACATGGTTTTCGCCTACATTCATATTTCGAGGAATAGTATGAAGGAATAAAATTTAATATTTGAGCCTTTGAGAGGTATTTTGGTCATTTTCCTGAGTTATGTCCATATATGGTGTAGGTAGTGTTTGAAGAGGATTGCTATAGGGATAGGAACTAGAAGAGCACTAGCTAACCTATGTGTGATTGAGGTGAGTACGTGTGTAACGCCCGATTCCCGGTACGTATTTTTAATATAAGTTTTGCATTTTTACACTGAGACTTGACGAGTTGGAGGCCCCAACTCGTCGAGTAGATGCAAATTTTGGATGCGGGTGGAAGAGTCTACTCGCTGAGTCAGAAGCCTCGATTCGACGAGTAGATCTGTTTGGATGAAACCCTAAATTTTAGGGTTTGCACCCTATTTAAACAACTTATAGAGTCTTTACTCCAGCCTCCATCACCCTCATACCCTCTTCACAAAACCCTAATCGATTATTGAGTATTCTTGAGTTTGTTGTGCCATTTTTTGTGATTTTGAAGCTTGGGAAGGAAGAAGAAGCTTTGGGGATGCTAGAGGAGTCAAGTAGATCCAAGAATTTTGCTTCATTTCCAGCTTATTTGAGGTATAAAGATGATACCTTGACTATTCATTTCTTGGATCTCTATTTAGGGCTATTTTTTACATTTTCCAAGTCTTAGTGAAGCCATGTTCGGGATTGTGTGTATCTATGAGGTTATACTTCAGATCTTGAACCTTTGAGGGTTCCCATGGCATAAAGGTGCCAACTTTATGGCCATGGGAGTCCCATGCACCTTGTAGACTTCATTTTTGGGTCTTTTGAGCTTGAAGACCCATGCATGGACGTAAAGTTCGTGACTTTACGTGCTATATCGATCCTAGGAGGTCAGATCTATGTTCTGGATGCATTAAGCCTGATTGAAATCGACTGGATAGACTTGGACTTTGGGGGAATCTGCGAGTCGGGTCAAGGTTTCCCAACCTTTTATGTTTCTGAGCAATCTGGTTGAGTCTAAAAAAGGACTCGACAAGATGGATGTGAATATGGACTTGAAGATCAGAGAACTCGACGAGTTCATGGATGAACTCGGCGAGATCATCCATGACCCGACTGTATGAAGAAGAACTCGACGAGTTCAAGGAAGAACTCGGCGAGTCGAGGACTAAATGTTCCAACTTGCATAAAGCGGGACTCGACAAGTTTAAGGATGAACTCGGCGAGTCATGAGCAAAATGTCCCAATTATGTATGAAGGAGAACTCAACGAGTTCTTGAAAGACTCGACGAGTGGGATCGAAGTTCCATCATTTTGTGGATTATGGAACTCAACGAGTTGGTGGACCAACTCGGCGAGTTGAGTCAACCAGATGTTGACTTTGACAAAAAGTTGACTTTGACCAAGGTGTTGACCTTGACTTTGACTTTGACTTTGACCTAAGTTGACCCTTGAGAGGGTTAAGAGTATGAAATGGTAATTAAGGAAGGTTGTTATGTGTAGAAGTTTGAGAGGAGTTGATCTCAGCATCGAGGACAGTTCAGTTACTTTACGATATTAATGTGAGTTACCTTCCAGTAGAAGTGGGTCGAAAGTACCAAAGTCGGACCACTAGTAAGAGTTATAGTATGGATAATTGTCTTTGTGATAATTATCTAGTATATTGTTATCTGTTATGATTATGTGCTAGTATGTTATGATGTTATTTGATATATGATAGGAGGGGTAGGAGAGACCCCAGTACCAGACAATAGGGTCGTAGGGGTATGCCATAACCCAAATACGTTAGGCAGTACATGTCTTGTATGTTTATGCACTAGAATGCTATGTGGTAGATTAGGGGATGAAATAGTCCCCAATACTAGTCGATAGGACTGAAGGGGTAGGCCAACACCCTGATATGCTAGACAAGGTACCAATCCACAGGACCGAAGAGGGTAGGTCAACACCCTGATATGCTAGGCAAAGCATCGGTCGACAAGACCGAAGAGGTAGTTAGTACCCAGTTATGTTATGCAGTATGTGTTATGTATGGTATGTGGTATGATAGGGGAACTCACTAAGCTTTGTGCTTACAGTTTTTAGTTTTGTTTTCAGGTACCTCTTCATCAAAGGGGAAAGAGCCAGCATGGTAGCAGCACATCACACACACAGGAGATTTCCACATTATGAGATTCTTAGGAGTGTACTCTGACATTACTACTATTTTCATGAGATGGTTTGAGACATGTGATTACGGTTTTATGAAATGATGTGACATGATGATGTTTTCTTATAAATGTTTTTCTAAATTGTTATATCAAAATGAAATTTTTGGCCTTGAAATTTGGGATGTTACAACGTGTTGGTATTTTCCCCACTTTTGGGTACATGGCAAAATGATTTTTATAATAATGAAATACTAATGCTTTGATATATGAAACTTTTTGAAGTGAAAGTGTTCAGTGCTTTTGGAAAGAATGTTTTGAAAGAATGCCTTGAGGGCAAGAATGTTTTTGAAAGAAAATAATGTTTTAGAAGAACAAATATTTTGATAACGTGTTTGTTTTAGAATGAGTATATTGATAAATACTTATGAAATGAGTGAATCGTGGAAAGTAATGACAAGAAATGGGAAGTAATGAAAATGAATCGAAAGTAATGAAAAGAATTGGAAAGTAATGAAATGAAAACTACTCGGGCCATGATACCTTGTAAGAGGCACTAGAGGAATCTATCGGGGTGGCGCCACCCCTTTGCGAGATAGATTTCCTAAAGGAAATAATGTCTTGGTGGATTGATTTGTTCTTTCCACCTTGGTATAGACTTAGGAGTAGTTCCTTTATTAGACGTAGACCATAAGTATAAAAATGGCAACGATATAATACCTGAATTAGCCCTTAATGATAAAAGAAATTGCAATATGGAAATATGACTTTTGAAATGAAATGAAAGGAAATGAAATTAGAAGATCTGAAATGATATTTATGACATGTATGAAATGAGTTTTCCTTGAAAATGCTTAAAAATGTTTTATGGTCTAAAACTTTGTTTTGCAAAAATGAAACATTTTTTTTATGAAAATATGATAAATGTTTTGGATCTCAAACCCATGTAACTCACGAGACATTATTGTCTTATGTATCTCTTTTTAATGTCGTGTATCTCAGGTTACACTTAACGAGAGAGAATAATAGATGCAAGTTAGAAGTCAAGTGATAGAGAATGAAGTGGAACTTGTTAAGTTCCCTATTAATTGTATATATGTAATTCTTATTTGCTTATTATGGTTATATTGATGCTTAACGGTAACATCCAGTATTTTAAATTTGTAAATGTTTTTGTGGGACCGGTTTATGTTAAATGTGGGTTAACACCCGAATGCTTTTAAAACCATAATACAATTTGGTATTAGAACCATAGTTTAAGCGAATTAGGATTGGATCATTCCACTACTAGGCTTAGACATTGGTTATGAAAAGTGTGAATGATACATAGGATTGTTATGCCTTAATGTAGGTAGTATCCTATGCAATGAATGATGATAAGAATTGCCTTAGTTAGATGCTTATCACACTTTGGATAAGTCTAGATGAAATCATAGAATGCTACATTGAGTGATTCCATAGTGAGAAATTTAAGTAATATTAGTGTATGGATAATCTAAACCAATGGATCAGAACCTCCTAAGTGGTGAAGTTAAGGTCGGTTATGTATGATGTGGTTATAATAATGTAGGGCCTGTACAATTATATACACATGGTACATACAGGAACTTGGTGGAAACATAAAGGGTTTTGTGAAATGTGGTAAGGATTCGAGTGGCTTAAGTACATACTGAATGCATATCTTGTGTTAGATAAGAGTCATGAAGGAGTTTAAAAGATGATTAATGGATAATGGGAAATTTTTGACAACTTTGACTTTTCTGCCAAAGTCAAACAACCAGCATGAAAATGAGAAATTAATTCGGATGCATTTGATATATGGTCGAAATTAAGTTATACGCTTTTAGAATGAAATTAAGTTATATGCTTTTAGAATCATTGGTAATGAGTTGGAAACGCCAATGAATGAATTGAACTGAACTATTTAAATTGTTAACAAACATTTAACTCAAAAGGGACATGGTTGGCTTTTGGAAAAAGTCTTGAATGGGACAAGAACTAGAACTCCAAAGTTATGATTAAGAAAATTAGTCGGAGTTGGTAATTAGGGGCGAGTTTATGTTATAACATAAGAGTAATTCCTTCAAGTTACAAGTTAGTTGACTAGAAATGAATGGAATGGGATAATGAATTCCATCCTTAGATGAAAGATAATAATCTGATATAATTATTGACATTTGAAGGTAAGCCAATGGATAAGTTGGTGAAGGGTAATATGATGACGAAAGCAAGATGGTGCACGAAAATGTGACCGATACAGCTTGGGAAAGAGCTTAATGTTTTTGTGATACTGTACATGACGTACTCCGCCCCCGAACGTTTCTATCGTTCCGGTTTGGGGGTGTGACATAAGCTTCAAATCACTCAAAAAATGGTTCACACACTCACACAAAGCTCAAGCTGACTGATTAGGATTTTCTGGACAATGAGAGACGATGAATGAGGCCACAAACGGGTGTTATGTTATTTAAATAGCGTGTTAGACCCTTAAAATTAGGGTTTCATTCTAGCAGTTCTACTCGTCAAGTAGGGGCTTCCCAACTCGTCGAGTAGACTTCAAACCCCGCATCCCTCTCTATCTCTACTCGACAAGTTTGGGGCTACCAACTCATCGAGTTGCCTTTTGAAATTGATTAAATATATATATTTAAATATGTACCAGGGATCTAGGTGTTAGACTATATATATATATATATATATATATATATATATATATATATATATATATATATATATATATATATCAAAGGACATGAGAAGTTTCAACAGAAAAATTCACTTTTTATAATTTTACCATGTAATTTTTACTTCTTTATAAATTTACCATTAAAGTTTCAACAAACTTTTCTTCTTTATAATTTTGCCACTTTATTTTTACTTTTTTTATATTTTTGTCACTAAAATTTCACTTTTACTTTTTTACAATCTTTTTTCTTTATTCGTTATCATTTTTGTGTACCGTGTTTTTCTATCTTTTATTTTTTTTGCTAAAAAGATTATGTTGCGACTTTTCTTACTTTTCTTACATGTTTTTGTAATCCATTTTCACTTTTGTCTCCCATTTTTCAACTTTGCTTTATTTTGATATTTTTTTCTTCTATTATCAACCTGGAATTCTTAAGATTGTCACATGTTTTCTAAAAAATTGCTAAATTCAATCAATTTTCTTTATTCTTTTTAATTTTCGTCTATCATATTGTTCTACCCTTTATTTTATTTATTTTATTTTTTTAACATTTATTTTCTTTTTTTTTTCTAAAAAATAAGGAGTGTAATGCACAAGCCTTTTCCTAGTTATATATATATTAATTCACAAACGGGTTGGTGAACAGGAACTTTTAGTAAATTAGAATTTTGCCACATGATTACTCCTTTTTACATATCTGCCACATTAATTTTTGCTTTACACGGTTCTAACCCCTGTTCTTTAACTGATTTAACACATTGGACACACCCACCGCCTTTAACTTTTAGTAAACTACTGGTCCCAAAAAACCTACTATTAAAAAAAAATAAAAATAAGAACAACATCCGATACTACGTAAACAACTCTCTACTACCATTATATATACATTACTATAAAAAAACTCAACTTCAACCCCAATAGTGTTAATAACAAATATTTTAATCATATACACACCTACACAAATATAGGCTGCATTACTAATACCACCAAAACAGGCCACCTCACACCCTAAATACAATTGCATGCAATGACTTATCTAACCTACTATAACAGCAATGCCACCCACAGAAATTTAGATACACACACGTCATTGATTAACGACACCCATAACATCCCCCCCCCCCCCTCTTCACTCTTTTCATAAATTCTATAAAAAGCCAACAACTGAAACACGTACAATAGGCATATTAAAAGATGAACAACCAACAATTCCACCACGTGCTCCTCTCACTCATTGCTTACATTCGAGAAGTAGCAGATCTTATTGAAGCAGCTCAGACGAAATTACAAGAAGCTTCGCATTTTAACCTAATTAATCAAATGCGAACCACAAAATTTTCATTCCAGATGCGAACACAGCTTAGTTCTTGAACTCTAAACTTGCGAAATCAAAAATTCATATGTTGAACCCATATGCGAATATTAACCCAATTGACTTCAAATTGATTCACAGATGCAAACACTCAATTGTTTTACTTTCGCAAATTGAGCATCAACAACTCCACAATCGAGTTTTTAAATTCTTGCAAACAACAATTTCACAGTCCTTGACTTCGCGTTTTTCTTCACGAATCATCCCTCAATCATCAATCCAATTGCGAATCAAAACTCATATGTTCTTGCTTTATCGATTCATCGACTACACTCATACAAATGCGAACAATACTCAATTTCAAAATCGATTGAAACTACTGGTCCCAAAAAACTTACTATTAAAATAAAATAAAAATAAGAACAACATCCGATACTACGTAAACAACTCTCTACTACCATTATATATACATTACTATAAAAAAAACTCAACTTCAACCCCAATAGTGTTAATAACAAATATTTTAATCATATACACACCTACACAAATATAGGCTGCATTACTAATACCACCAAAACAGGCCACCTCACACCCTAAATACAATTGCATGCAATGACTTATCTAACCTACTATAACAGCAATGCCACCCACAGAAATTTAGATACACACACGTCATTGATTAACCACACCCATAACATCCCCCCCCCCCCCTCTTCACTCTTTTCATAAATTCTATAAAAAGCCAACAACTGAAACACGTACAATAGGCATATTAAAAGATGAACAACCAACAATTCCACCACGTGCTCCTCTCACTCATTGCTTACATTCGAGAAGTAGCAGATCTTATTGAAGCAGCTCAGACGAAATTACAAGAAGGCTTCACCATGGATGAAACCTCTCACACCTGTCTCTCGACAGATGGTGACAACCCCATCTCCAGAATCCTGAAAACAATCCTGCAAGATACCAAAGAGGAGGACCAGTCCATGGAAGACAACATCTCCTTCATGCTTGGATCAATTCATAAACGAATTGGAAAATACAAACGCACAATCAAAGATACAACTGATGACTAAACGATGGCGTTGTCTTTATGTTTCCCTATGTTTATTTCCTTTACGTTTATGTTGCGTTCATTCCTATCCTTTAGTGTTATCATGTAAAATACCTTCCATATGGGTATATAAATAAATATTATATTACAAACCAACGTACCTTACATAAGCAGTTAACCCACAACCCTCCAATCCACATAACGTCAAACTATCCATTGACAATTTCCACATAAATATTTATCATCATTTAAATGCAACACAGCGCCAAAGGCGCACACTTGATTCCTGCTAGTTACATATAAAAAACCATATCTCATAATAATTATATTTTTAGCTGATGATAATAATTATAATGTGCTTAAAACAATAGTTTTGTGTTTGATTTATCTCTTCCATCGGATACCTTAACATACGCACACAAAATCCAGTAACTTCTATTATATTCTATTAAATTAAAATAATAATTTCACGATAAACGACATACAACGATTAAAATATGTTTTTGTGGAATTATCATTGACACGTATCATGATTCCATTGATCCACTTTACATCTGGTCCACAGCCCACCCACGAAAACGGTCCACAAAAAAAAAAAAAAAAAAAAAAAAAAAATACCAAACCGCCTCAAGTAGTTGACTTGTTCCGTGTTTGGCGCGTAAACGCGTAAACCAAACCGACATAGATGTTGTTATATATACACTCTCCCAACATACAATTTCGATTACAAATCAAATCTGATCTATATGGGTCGTAAGCTCTTCATGAATCTTTAGTTATATTGTTTATTTTGATTTTATATTTTGATTTAGGATTTGTTGCTTTGATCGATGGTTATGATGATAAATTCGTCATGGCAAATCTTGATCCGCAACGGTTTTCAGGTTCATATACGCTCTCTAATTTAAGATTTGATCGGTCGATAGTTTCGATCTGAAAGATCAGATCTTTATCAGGTGTTTCCAGGTTCTTCCTCTCTTATGCTGTTCTAAGTGGGTTCAGGTTCTTTTTCTAAGTATCTTCTATGAGGAGATGCGGGTTATAAATAAAATTTTATCTGCAAATCTACTTGCTGTGGCAGATCGATAGGGTTATTGGTCCAGATCTGCAAGAAATTAAAGATTAGATATTATTGACGACGACAATTCTTGGATCATGGTTATGGAAGATACATGATCAGGTCATTGGTTGGTAGGTGGGATAAGTTATGACAAATATTGTTAGCCTTGTTCAAGTTTCTACCTTGGATGATAATCTGAATCTGAATTAAGGCTCTGTTTTGCCAGATCCATAGGGTTTTTGGTCTGTAGGTGGGGAGAAACTGTCGGCAAATATTATCGGCCTACGATTACATTTTCTTTTTCTGGTAGCATCTTCTTTTGATAACAATAAAGTTTTGATTGCAAAGCCTGGTGTGACATAATGCCCTGTCTGTGTTTTTAGGGGCTGGAAATTAAGATCCGATAATAACATCTTTTAAAGAAGTCGTTATATCAAAGATTTTGATGATCAATTCATGTTGGGTGGAGTAAGATTTAATTGATAGTTGGTTGCTGTTATTCTGCCTTCTCAATTTGGTTTTGGTATATATGACAATCAAGAAAGGTTAATTAGATCCTTTATTTATTGTGTGTGTAGTGTTATTTTGCTGGTTATTGGGAAGCTACCATCTGCTCATCATGATTTGACTATTGGATTAGTTCATAAGGTTTGTTGGTAAATGAAAAGCAACATCCTTTATGGAATTTTCTCAATTTTCGTCTGTAAGCTGCTGATAATATGGGGAAGAGATCTGCTTGTGTTCTTTGTTGATAGGTACTGCAGAGATTCTGATTGTTGTTGATGGAGTCTTAAGATTGATGCCAAATAATAGGATTGTGATTTGTCTATGTAGGTTTGTTGGGTGCCAAAAATCATGATCCAGGCATCTTGATGACCATCTATTTTGCTGGGTTTTCTTCAAAATTTATGATCATATTCTTTTTAAAATTATTGGTATTCCCTGGTTATATCATATGATGTGGGTTATTTCGCCTTGCTCTCTTGTTGATAGGTCTAAGAAAAGCTTGGATATGGATTGGAACAGATGATTTACACTTGCAGTTGATTAGTATTTTTTCATGTCCTATGAACTTTTTTTTTTTCTTAGATCCTAAATGGCCGTCTTCAATTTTATGTTCCAGAAATAAGAGGATTGTAGTTGTGTCTGTGTAGGTTTTGATGCGTGCCAAATACAATGGTGCAGACATCTTCTTATTTGATCATTCTGCTGGTTTTTCTTTGATTCTTATGATCATTTTCATTTTGAAGCTTACTAGTTTTCATCTTTCCAACATGACAAGATCAGTTTTGTCTTGTTATCTTGCTGATAGGTCCAAGGAAACTTGAACATGGATTGAATACGTTGTGTAGTTTGCAGAAAGAACAACACATGAATTGATGACCTTTTCAGTTCGATAAGTCTCATGTGGCCCCATAAAACTTTTCATCCTTTTCTAGTTCTTGCAATGACTGACATCCTTAATTTATAGGTTCCAGAAATACTAAAATTGTGTTTTGTGTATGTAGGTCTGTTGTGCGTCAAACACCATGGTCGAGAGTCCCTTGTGATCATTTTTCTTGTTTTCCTACAATTTTTAACATCGTTTTCTTTTCTAGCTATAACATGATTGGTGTTCCATCCTTTGTCGATAATAAGAATCTTTTGTCTTGTTCTCTTGCTGATAGGTCTAAGAAAGCTCATATGTGAATAGGCCTTGTCCATCCTGGTTTGTTTCCAGCTAGGTCTATTCTGTCGATCCTTTTGTGTAATCTTGCTTTTGTAAATTTTGTAGTAAAGAGGCTACCCTTGGTAAAACATTTGTATATTTGGGTATGTCCATAGGCCGGATAAGTTATGATTGGGTATTATTATCTGAAGAGAGGCAGGTTATAATTAAAATTTTGACTGCGAATCTACTTGATTGACAGGGTTATTGGTCCATATCTGCAAGAAATTACGATTAGATATTATTATCCAAGCGACAAATCCAGGTTCTTTTTGTATGCCCATATATTCGATCATGGTAATATTTCAATAGCAAAGCTAAGCAGATACATGATCAGGTTATTGGTTGATCTTAGGTGGATATATTATATATGCCAAGATTGGTTGATCAGGTTCTTCAATTTTCTAGCTTGGAATTGGATGATAATTTTATTTTGATATGAATGTGGCACATCTTTAGGGTTATTGGTCTGTAGGTGGGGAGAAACTGTCAGCAGAGATAGTATTGGCTTATGGTTTCAGGTTCTTCTACTGGTAGCATCTTCTTTTGATAACAATACAGTTTTGATTGCAAAGCCTGGTGTGGCATAATTAATGGCATGGCTATGTTTTTTAGGGGCTGGAAATTTGGATCTGATAACATCTTCCAAAGAAAGAACTCATAATATCAGATTCTTGATTTTGATGATCATCAGTTCAGTTGTAAATGTGGGGTGGAGTAAGATTTAATTGATTGTTGGTTGCTGTTATACTGCCTTCTTAATTTGGTTTTGGTATGACAATCAAGAGAAGGTTAATTAGATCATTTATTGTGTGTGTAGTGTCATTTTTCTGGTTATTGGGAGGCTGCTTTCTGCTCATCATGTTTTGACTATAGGATGGTTATATCTCTCTCTTCTTTTGTCTGGATTAGTTCATTCTATTTGTTGGTAAATGAAAAGCAACATCTTCTATGGGTTTCTTCCTGAGTTTTCTGGATTTTGATCATCACCATATCTCATTGCTGGTTTCTATAGGCTGCTGATATATTTTTCGTAATTGGGGGAAAAGATCTGCTTGTTTTCTTTGTTGATAGTTACTACAGAGATTCTGATTGTTGTTGATGGAGTCTTAAGATTGATGCCAAATAATAGGATTGTGCTTTGTCTATTTAGGTTTGTTGAGTTGGGTGCCAAATATCAAGATCCAGGCATATTGTCTTGATGACCATTTATTTTGATGGGTTTTCTCTACATCTTATGGTCATATATTTTTTTAACATTACTGGTATTCTGTAGTTCTGTCATCATGATGAGAGTTTTTTTCGTCTTGCTGTCTTGTTGATAGGTCATGTATGTGGATTGGAAGAGATGATTTACACTTGAAGTTGATTAGTACTTTTTCATGTCCTTCTTGGTTCCTAAATGGCAATCTTCGGTTTTATGTTCCTGAAATAATAGGGTTGTAGTTGTGTTTATGTAGGTTTGATTGGTGCCAAATACAATGGTGCAGGCATCTTCTTATTTGATCATTCTGCTGGTTTTTCTTTGATTCCTATGATCATTTTCATTTTGAACCTTAGTAGAATTCATCTTTCCATCATGACAAGAATTTTGTCTTGTTATCTTTGTTGATAGGTCCAAGGAAACTTGAAGGTGGGTTCAGCCTTTGTGCCTCCTGGTTTGTTGTCACCCATGGCTAGCTGTTATGTGAATCCTTGTTGCGCATATATGGAATAAAAATAATACTATCATATCTGATTCGCATATCAGTTTGTGGTAAAGATTAAAAAAAAAAAAAGTTCGTTGTGCATTTTTGTAGCATAGTCAGTCGTCTTACTGTCTGATTTAATTTGGAAAGCTCAATCATTCATGGTGTAATTTGCAGAAAGAACAACTCATGGATGAAGCTTGCAGTTCAATAAGTCTCATCATGTGGTCCCCTAAAAACTTTTCATCCTTTTCTAGTTCTTTCAATGACTGACATCCTTAATTTATAGGTTCCAGAAATACTAAAATTGTGTAGTGTGTATGTAGGTTTGTTGTCTGCCAAACACCATGGTCCAGCCCCTTGATGACCATTTTGCTGGTTTTTTCCTATAATTTTAAGATCATTTTCTTTTCAAGCTATAACATGATTGGTATTCCATCCTTTGTTGCTAATAAGAATCTTTAGTCTTGTTCTTTTGCTGATAGGTCTAAGAAAACTCATACGCGAATAGGCCTTGTCCATCCTGGTTTGTTTCCAGCTACTAGGTCTCTTCTGTCAATCCCTTTTTGTAATCTTGCTAATTTTGTCAATCTTTTTAGTAAAGAGGCTAGCCTTGGTAAAGCACTTGTGAAGTAAAAATTACAAGCCCTGTTTCAGTTTTATGTATTATTTGTGATGAAAGTCGTGTAGATTAGAGCAATGGGGTTTCATTGGTGTCTAATCGCCTCATTGTCCAGGCTAGTTTGTAAGGCTTAATGATTGTACATGGTTCTATTTGTAGGTTTTGTTGAAAGGAGCAATACATGGTTGACATTTGCAGTTCGATTAGTATTTTGTCTTGTCCTAATTTTTTTTTTTTCATTCTCATAAAAAGAGTCTTCATTTATGTGTGAGAACTAAGAGGATTGTAGCTTTGTCTGTGTAGGTTGTTTTGGTTCCAAATACTATGGTTCAAGCATTTTGATGACCATTCTTCTCTGGTTTTTCTTTGATCCTATCTACCAACTTCCCATTCTTTCCTAGTAGTTCCTTTATCAACCAACATCCTTAATTACTTGGTTCCTGAAATAATAGAATATATCTTGTCTATGTAGGTTTGTTGGGTTCCAAAATACCATGGTCCAGGCATCTTGATGGCTATTTTTCTGGTTTTTTCTTGATGTCTTATTAGCATTTTTTGTTTTTGCATTATTGGTATTCAGTAGTTCCATCATGATGTGAGTATTTTGTCTTTATCTCTTGCTGATAGGTTCAAGAAAGCTTGTACGTGGATTGGGCCTTTGTCCTTCCTTGGTGGCTTTTCCATGAATCCTTTCTGTGATCTTTTAATCGTAAAAAGCAAAAGCCTCGTACAAATTTCAGATGATACTTTGTGAAAAGATGAGGTTTATTAAATCTATGGGTTTCTTAGTTGCATAATTGCGTCATCGTCTGATCTAGTTTGGAAGGCTTGATGATTTGACCTATTTCTACATGCAGGTTTTGCTCAAACAATAAACAACACATGGTTGGCATTTGCAGCTGATTAGTATTTTTTTTCGTGTCCCAAAATCTTCGTATCTTTCTCTTAGCTCCTATATTGACCGTCTATAATTTTATGTGCTAAAATTAAGAGGATTATTGTTGTCTATGTAGGTTTGCTGGTTGTCAAAAGCTATATTAATCCTGGCCCTTTTGATTTTCCTTTGATTCTTACAATCCTTCTCATTTTATACATTACTGGGTTTGAGTAATCCCATCATGACATGAATTCTTTGTCTTGTTATCTTGCGGATAGGTCCAAGGAAAGATGTGCGTGGATTGGACCCTTATTGTTCCTGGTTTGTTGTCATCTGTGGCTTTTCTTTGAATCCTTTCTGTTAGATTGCTTTTGTATAGTAAAAAATAAAGGTATCTTTTTGGTTTTATATGTGATGTGACATGTTCATGTATGTAGGTTTCACAGAAAGAACAACCAATGATTAACCATTTATTTGGCTGGGTTCTCTTCACATCTTATGATCATATTCTTTTTTAAATTACTAGTATTCCGTAGTTCTATCATGATGGGAGTTATTATTTTGTCTTGCTCTCTTGTTGTTAGGTCTAAGAAAGCTTGTATGTGGGTTGGAACAGATGATTTACACTTGCAGCTGATTAGTATTTCTTCATGTCCTATGATCTTTCTTTTTTCTTAGTTCCTAAATAGCAATCTTCAATTTTATGTTCCAGAAATAAGAGGGTTGTAGTTCTGTCTATGTAGGTTTGATCGGTGGCATAGTAAACGGTGCAAGCATCTTCTTTGATCATTCTACTGGTTTTTCTTTGATTCTTATCATCATTTTCATTTTCAACCTACGTAGTATCCATCTTTTCATCATGACAAGAATTTTGTCTTGTTATCTTGCTGATAGGTCTAAGGAAACTTGAATGTCGGTTCAGCCAGCCTTTGTGCTTCCTGGTTTGTTGTCACCCATGGCTTTTTTTGTGAATCCTTGTTGCGAATGGAATAAAAATAATACTATCATATCAGATTTGCATAATAGTTAGTGATACAGATAAAAAGAAGTTCAATGCACATTTTTGTAGCATAGTCGGTCATCTTACTGTCTGATTTAGTTTGGAAAGCTCAATCATTTGCGATGTAATTTGCAGAAAGAACAACTCATGGATGAACCTTGCAGTTCAATAAGTCTCATCATGTGGTCCCCTAAAAACTTTTCAACCTTTTATAGTTCTTACAATGAGTGATATCCTTTATAGGTTCCAGAAATACTAAAAGTGTGTTTTGTGTATGTAGGTTTGTTCTGTGCCAAACACCATGGTCCAGTCCTTGATGGCCATTTTTCTGGTTTTTTCCTATAATTTTAAGATCGTTTTCTTTTCTAGCTATAATATGAAAGCTCATATGCGAACAGGCCTTTGTCCATCCTGGTTTGTTTCCAGCTAGGTCTCTTCTGTCGATCCCCTTGCATAATCTTGCTTTTGTAAACAAAAAAAAAAAAAAAAAAATTAGTAAAGAGGCTACCCTTGGTAAAGCATTTGTGAAATGAACAAGCCCTGTTTCAGTTTCATGTGTTACTTTGTGATGAAAGTCCGGCCTGTAAGATTAAAGCAGTGGGGTATCATTGGTGTATAATCACCTCATTGGCCAGTCTACTTTGGAAGGCTTAATTAATGATTGTATATGTTTTTACTTGTAGGTTTTATTGAAAGAAGCAATACTTGGTTGACATTTGCAGTTCGATTAGTATTTTGTCTTGTCCTACAATCTTTTTATTTTTATTGTTTTTTCTTTCTCATAACGAACGTACGTCTTCATTTACGTGTGAGAACTAAGAGGATTGTAGTTTTGTGTGTGTAGGTTGTTTGGGTGCCAAATACTATGGTTCAGACATTTTGATGACCATTCTTCTCTGGTTTTTCTTTGATTCTATCTGCCAACTTCCCATTCTTTGCTAGTAGTTCCTTTATCAACCAACATCCTTAATTACTCGGTTCCTGAAGTAATAAAATATGTCTTGTCTATGTAGGTTTGTTGGGTTCCAAATACCATAGTCTAGGCATCTTGATGGCTGTTTTTCTGGTTTTTCTTGATTTCCTATTTGCATTTTTTATTTTTGCGTTATTGGTATTCTGTAGTTCCATCATGATGTGAATGTTTTGTCTTTTTCTCTTGCTGATAGGTCCAAGAAAAGCTTGTATGGGGATTGGACCTTTATCCTTCCTTTTGTGGTTTTTTCCTGAATCCTTTCTTTGATCCTTTTTTTGGTAAAAACTAGAAACCTCATATACCATTTCCACATGAAACTGTGATAAGAAGAGGTTTATCAAACCTATGGGTCTTTAGTTGCATAATTGTTTCATCGTCTGATCTAGTTTGGAAGGCTTAATGATTGTACATATTTCTACATGCAGGTTTTTCTGAAACAACACATGGTTGGCATTTTCAGTCGATTAGTATACTTCCATGTCCTAAAATCTTCATATCTTTTTCTTAATTCCTATAACAACAGTATAATTTTATGTTCCATAAATAGGAGGATTTTTATCTGTGTAGGTTTGCTGGTTGTTAAAAGCTATAATCCAGGCACCTTGAGGCCTCCTTTTGATTTTTCTTTGATTCTCACAGCTGTTCTCATTTTATAAGTTACTGAGTTAGAGTATTCCCATCATAACAAGAATTCTTTGTCTTGTTATCTTGCTGATAGGTCCAAGGAAAGATGTGTGTGGATTGGACTGTTGTCATACCTGGTTCCTGGTTTGCTGTCATCTGTAGCTTTTCTGTAATTCCTTTCTGTTAGATCCATATTGTATACAGTAAAAAATAAAGGCATCTAATTGGTTTTACACGTGATGTTACATGTTCCTGTATGTAGGTTTCATAGAAAGACGTTCCAATGATTAACCCTTGCCGTTCGATCAGTATCATATTGTCTTCTTTTAGTCTCAATTCTTTGTTTTGAAGTCCTTTTCCAAAACAAATAAAGAGTATTTTTCTTTTGTCTACGTAGGTTTACTGGTTTATCTTTGATTTTTATTATCTTCCTTATTTTTAGTGACACCAGGTATCTATCTCGCTTTTCATGATGAGATTCTTCCGTCTGGACTAGTTTTGGAATGCTTGATGATTGTACATCCAGGATTGGAGGAAAGAGCAACAAATGTCCAACAGCTGCCAGCTGATTAGTTTATTTTTTCACGTCCCAAACTCTTCCTTTTTTTTTTCTTCGTATGCTTTGATTTTATATTTCATAAGTAACTGGTTTATAGTTTTGTGTACGTAGGGTTGTTCGGGTTCCAAATACTCTATAATCCAGGCATCCTGATTTTTTCTCTGTTTTTCTTCTACTTGAATGGTCATTTTCTATTTAAATGTCACTAGTTTTCAGTCTTTCCATCATGAAAAGAAGTTTTTGTCATGTTATTGTGCTTATAGTGATAGGTTTAAGGAAACTTGTTGGTGGATTAATTGGATTATTGTCCTTCCTGGTGCATTGTCGGTTGCGGGTTTGCTTATGGAGTTAAAAAAAAAATACAAGCATGGCTTGATTGTTTGAGGTAAAAGATAAGAGGAGCTTTAATGGGTTTTTCTTAGCATAATCACCCTTTATTGTATAATCTGGACAGCTTCATGACATGTGGTGCACCTTTTTTGTTTCTAATTAACTGCAGTTCTTGCTGAAAGAATAGTAGATTGTTGACCCTTGCAGCAGTTCAGTTAATGTCATGGTGTCTACTAAAGCTTTTCATCGATTGCTTGGAATTCCTATATAGGTTCAGTAATAGTGAGATTGTGTGTTGTCTATGTAGATATGCTGATTGGCAGACTTCTTGATTAGTATTTTTCTTCTGTTCTAGTCTTTTTTTTTCTTACTTCCTAAAATTATGGTGTCCAGTATTATTTTCCAGAAATAAGACAATTGTAGTTTTGTTTATGTAGATCCGTTGGGTTCCAAATACAATGGTCCAAGCGTGCATCTTCTTGGCTGCTGGTTTAAATTTTCTTTGATTATTATAATCATTTTCATTTTAAACCTTGCTATCTTTTAATCTTTCCATCATGACAAGAATTTTGTATTCTTATCATGCTAATAGGTCTAAGGAAACTCGAATGGGATGCGACCATTGTGCTTCCTGGTTTGCTGCTATCAATGGCTGTTGTGTGAATCCTCATTGAGGTCTTGTTTTTGGTTTAAAAAAAGTATTTCCTTCTGTTAAGTTATCCGAACAAACAAACGGGCACAAACTGATAAACGAATGAGTTTTTTTGTTCATGTTTGTTCGTTTAACAAATTACATTGTTCGTGTTTGTTCATTTATGTTCGTGAACATGCTAAACAAACATAAACGAACGAATGTAGATGAACAAATGTAAACAAACATAATTGTACATATGTGAACATGTAATATAGTAATGTAATCTAACACAGCTAAAAATATATGAACATAAAATGAACTTATATGAACGAACATGAACATATGTTCAAACGAATGGGACCGTTGTTCATGTTCATTCGTTTAAGTAAACAAATAAAAATTTCTGTTCATGTTTGTCCATTTATTAAATAAACAAACTTTCCACTTTCAGTTCATTTACAATCCTAATTTCTATACTAGATTGCATGATACTTTGTGATAATGTTAACAGTTTTAAAATTTACAAACCAAACACACAATAAATTTCAAATCATCAAAAATAATTTTAACACATTTAAATACCCCCCCCCCCCCCCCCCCCCCCCCTTCCCTTCCCTTCTCTTTTCTATATATTCTATTAGATTAAAATTATAACCGACAATCAAAATATGTTTTTGTGGAATTATCATTGCCACGTATCAAGATTCCATTGATCCACTATACATCTGGTCCACAGCCCACTAAAATAACAAACCACCTCAACTAGTTGACTTCTGTGCTTGGTGTGTAAAACACGTTAACCAGACCGACATAGATGCTATTATATATACACTGTTCCACCATAAAATTTCCATCAAATATCAGCAAAAAATTAAGATGACAGTTCCAGGTTCTTTTTGTATGATCTTATCTTCGATCATGGTAATATTTCGATAGTAAAGCTAAGCAGATACATGATCAGGTTATTGGTTGATCTTAGGTGGGCAATGTTATGACAAGATTGTTAGCCAAGGATATTATTGGCCTACGATTCCAGGTTCTTCATCTGGTAGCATCTTCCTTTGATAATGATACCGTTTTGATTGCAAAGCCTGGTGTGGCATAATGCCCTGTCTATGTTTTCAAGGGCTGGAAATTAAGATCCGATAATAACATCTTCCAAAGAACTCGTTATATCAGATTCTGGATTTTGATGATCAACTCATGTGGGGTGGAGCAAGATTTAATTGATAGTTGGTTGCTGTTTTTCTCCCTTCTCAATTTGGTTCTGGTATCACAATCAAGAGTGGTTAATTAGATCATTTATTGTGTGTGTAGCGTCATTTTACTGGTGTTATTGGGAGGCTGCGTTCTGCTCATCATGCTTTGACTATAACATGGTTATATATATATATATATATATATATATATATATATATATATATATATATATATATATATATCTCTTCTTTTGTCTGGATTAGTTCATTCTGTTTGTTGGTAAATGAAATGCAACATCCTTTATGGGGTTTCCTCAATTTTTGTTTTGCTTGCATATGATCATATTCAAGACCATGTCAAATTGCTGGTTGCTGTAGGCTGCTGAGATATATGGGGAAGAGATCTGCTTGTGTTCTTTGTTGATAGGTACTAAAAAGATTCTGATTGTTGTTGATGGAGTCTAAGATTGATGCCAAATAATAGGATTGTGCTTTGTGTACTTTGTCTATATAGGTTTGTTGAGTGCCAAAGATCATGATCCTGGCATCTTGATTACCATTTAATTTGCTGGGTTTTCTTTACATCTTATGATCATATTCTTTTTGTAAATATTGCTATTCCCTAGTTCTATCATGGTGAAATTTTTTTTGGTCTTGCTCTCTTGTTGATAGGTATGAGATGTAAGAAAGCTTGTATGTGGATTGGAACAGATGATTTACACTTGCAGTGCATGCGTATTATTTCATGTCCTATAGGATCTTTTTCTTCTCAGTTCCTAAATGGCTGTCTTCGATTTTATGTTCCAATATAAGACAATTGTAGTTCTGTCTATGTAGGTTTGATGGGTGCCAAATACAATAGTGCAAGGCTTCTTCTTTGATCACTCTGCTGGTTTTTCTTTGATTCTTGTGATCATTTTCATTTTGAACTTTACTAGTTTTTATCTTCCCATCATGACAAGAATTTTGTCTTGTTATCTTTGCTGATAGGTCCAAGGAAACTTGAACGTGGGTTCAGCCTTTGTGCTTACTGGTTTGTTGTCACCCATGGCTAGCTGTTATGTGAATCCTTGTTGCACATATATGGAATAAAAATAATGCTATCATATCATATTTGCCTAATAGTTTGTGGTAAAGATAAAAAAGAGTTCATTGTGCATTTTTGTAGCATAGTCATTCGTCTTACTGTCTGATTTAATTTGGAAAGCTTAATCATTTGCGATGTAATTTGCAGAAAGAACAACTCATGGATGAAGCTTGCAGTTCAGTAAGTCTCATCATGTGGCCCCCTAAAAACTTTTCATCCTTTTCTAGTTCTTGCAATGACTGACATCCTTAATTTTTAGGTTCCAGAAATACTAAAATTGTGTTTTGTGTACGTAGGTATGTGTGCCAAAAACCATGGTCCAGTCCTTGATGACCATTTTGCTGGTTTTTTCCTATAAATTTAAGATCTTTTTCTTTTCTAGCTATAACATGATTGGTATTCCATCCTTTGTTGATAACAAGAATCCTTTGTCTTGTTCTCTTGTTGATAGGTCTAAGAAAACTCATACGTGAATAGGCCTTATCCATCCTGGTTTGTTTCCAGCTAGGTCTCTTCTGTCAATCTTTTTTTGTAATCTTGCTTTTGTAAATCTTTTTAGTGAAGAGGCTACCCTCGGTTTTATGTGTGTTATTTTGTGATGAAAGTCCTATAGGTTTTGTTGGAAGGAGCAATGCATGATTGACATTTGCTCTTTACGGATCTTCAATTATATTCTATATTTTGGTATCTTGATCTAGAGGATGTTTTTTTGCATCGATGTAGTTATGATAATAAAATCATTATGGCAAATCTTGATCCACAACAGTTTCCAGGTTCATTCCCTTGTAGCATCTACGTTCTGTAATTTGGATTTGAGAGATAGTAGATATGTCAGATCTTTATCGGTGTTCCAGGTTCTTCTTACCTCTTGTATGCTGGTCAAAGTGGTTTCAGATTCTTTTTGTATGCTCTCGTCTTTGATCATGGTAATATTTCAATAGAAAAGCTAAGCAGATACATCAGGTTATTGATTGATCTTAGGTGGGCTATGTTATGACAAGATTGTTAGCCAAGGAGTTATGGGTAACATATTGATCTGGTTCTTGAATTTTCTAGCTTGGAATTGGATGATAATTTGATTTTGATATGAAGGCTCTGTTGTGGCAGATCCGTAGGTGGGGAGAAACTGTCAGCAGATATTATTTGTGGCTTATGGTTTCAGGTTCTTCTACTGGTAGCATCTTCTTTTGATAATAATACAGTTTTGAATTTGCAAAGCCTGGTGTGGCGTAATTAATGGCATGGCTATGTTTATAGGTGCCAGATATTAGAATCTGATAACATCTTCCAAGGAACTCGTAATATTTTGATGATCAGTTCAGCTGTAAATGTGGGGTGGAGTATAGTTGGTTGCAGTTATTCTGCCTTCTCAATTTGGTTTTGGTATATATCACAATCAAGAGAAGGTTAATTAGATCATTTATTTATTGTTGTGTGTAGTGTTATTATGCTGGTTATTGGGAGGCTTCCATCTGCTCATCATGATTTGGCTATGGGATGGTTATATCTCTCTTCTTTTTCTTTTGTCTGGATTAGTTCATTCCATTTGTTGGTAAATAAAAAGCAACATTCTTTATGAGGTTTCCTCAATTTTGGTTGTGCTTGCATGATTCAAATTGCTGGTTCATCCACTTGTACCATCTATGCTGTGTAATTTAGATCTGTCAGGTCGATAATTTCCATCTCAAAGCTAGTTGTTATGTCAGATCTTTATGATCAGGTGCTTCCAGGTTCTTCCTCTCTTATGCTGTTCTAAAAGCGGTTTCAGGTTCTTTTTCTAGTATCTTCTATGAGGAGATGCGGGTTATAAATAAATTTTGATCTGCGAATCTACTTTCTGTGGCAGATGGGTAGGGTTATTGGTCCATATCTGCAAGATATTAAAGATTAGATATTATTATCCAAGCATTCATGATGACAATTCCAGGTTCTTTTTGAATGCCCTTATCTTCGATCATGGTAGTATTTCAATAGCAAAGCCAAACATATGCATCAGGTTATTGGTTGATCTTAGGTGGGCTATGTTGTGACAAGATTGTTAGACAAGGAATTATGGGTAACATATCAGGTTCTTCAATTTTCTACCTTGGATGATAATTTAATTTTGATATGAAGGCTTCATTGTGGCAGATATGTAGGGTTATTGGTCTATAGGTGGGGAGAAACTGTCAGCAGATGTGACGTAATTAATGGCATGGCTATGTTTTCTAATTAAAGGCCGAAATTTAGGATCTGATAACATCTTCCAAGGAACTCATAATATTTTGATGATCAGTTCAGTTGTAAATGTGGGGTGGAGTAAGATTTAATTGATAGTTGGTTGCTGTTATTCTGCCTACTCAATTTCGTTTTGGTATATATCACAATCAAGATTAGGTTAATTAGATCCTTTATTTATTGTTGTGTGTAGTGTTAATTTTCTGGTTATTGAGAGGCTTCCATCTGCTCATCATGTTTTGGCTATTGGATGGTTATATATCTCTTCTTTCCTTTTGATTAATTCATTCTGTTTGTTGGTAAATGAAAAGCAACATCCTTTATGGGTTTTCCTCGATTTTTGTTGTGCTTGCATGATCATACAAGACCATATCAAGTTGCTGGTTTCTGTAGGCTGTTGATATATGGGGAAGAGATCAGCTTGTGTTCTTTGTTGATAGGTACTGCAGAGATTCTGATTGTTGTTGATGGAGTCTTAAGATTGATGCCAAATAATAGGATTGTGCTTTGTCTATGTAGGTTTGTTGAGTGCCAAAGATCATGATCCATGCATCTTGATGACCATTCAATAAGTCTCATCATGTGGTC
Organism: Lactuca saligna; assembly: GCF_052625555.1. Lineage (NCBI taxonomy): Eukaryota > Viridiplantae > Streptophyta > Magnoliopsida > Asterales > Asteraceae > Lactuca > Lactuca saligna. The sequence continues at coordinate 148,567,127 of NC_136422.1, forward strand.
CCCAAAAGACTTTTCATCTTTTTCTAGTTCTTACAGACATCCTTAATCGGTTCCAGAAATACTAAAATTGTGTTTTGTGTACGTAGGTTTGTGTGCCAAAAACCATGGTCCAGTCCTTGATGACTATTTTGCTGTTTTTTCTATAATTTTTAAGATCGTTTTCTTTTCTAGCTTTAACATGATTGGTGTTCCATCCTTTGTTGATAATAAAAATCTTTTGTCTTGTTGTCTTGCTGATAGATCTAAGAAAACTCATATGCGAATAGGCCTTGTTCATCCTGGTTTATTTCCAGCTAGGTCTCTTCTGTCAATCCCTTAATTTGTGTCTTTATTTACTTTTGAGAACTAATTAAGAGGATTGTAGCTTTGTCTGTGTAGGTTGTTTGGATGCCAAATACTATGCTCCAGGTATTTTGATGACCATTTTTCTCTGGTTTTTCTTTGATTCTATCTGCCAACTTCCCATTCTTTGCTAGTAGTTCCTTTGTCAACCAACATCCTTAATTACTAGGTTTTAGAAATAATAGAGTATGTCTTGTCTATGTAGGATTCTTTGGTTCCAAGTACCATGGTCCAGGCATCTTGATGGCTATTTTGCTGGTTCTTCTTGATGTCGTGTTATCATCTTCTTTTTTTACATGTTGTTCTTCTGTCGTTCCATCATGATGTCAATATTTTGTCTTCTTCTCTTGCTGATAGGTCCAAGAAATCTTGTACGTGGATTGGACCTTTTTCCCTCTTTCGTGGCTTTTCCGTGATGTTCTTTTATGGTAAAAAGTCTGCATGATAATGTGTGATAAGAGGAGGTTTATTACACCTATGGGGTTTTTTAGTTGCATAATTGTCTTTTTTTTTTTGTCTATACCTTTACATCTTGGATCAGTTTGCGTCATGTTGAAAACTTTTTTGTCTTGTTTTCTTTCTGTTAGGTCTGGATTGGACCTTTTTCCCTTTGTGACTTTTTGTGCAAATCCTTTCTGTGATCTTTTTATGGTAAAAGGTAAAAGCCTCATGCCAGTTTCACGTGAAACTTTGCTAAAAGATGAGGTTTATTAAACTTATCTGTTTCTTAGTTGCATATGCTTCATTGTATGGTCTAGTTTAGAAGGCTTGATGATTGTATATATTTCTACACGCAGGTTTTGCTCAAACAACAACACATGGTTGGCATTTGCATGCAGTTGAATAGTTCTTTTCGTGTCCTAAAATCTTTATATCTTTTTCTTAGTTCCTATAATAACCATCTATGATATGATTCTATGTTCCTGAAATAGGATGATTGTTGTTGTCTATGTAGGTTTGCTGGTTGTCAAAAGCTATAATCCTGGCCCTTTTGATTTTCCTTTGATTCTTACAATCCTTCTCAATTTATACATTATTGGGTTTGAGTATTCCCATCATGACATGAATTCTTTGTGTTGTTATCTTGCGGATAGGTCCAATGAAAGATGTGCGTGGATTGGACCCTTATTGTTCCTGGTTTGTTGTCATCTGTGGCTTTTCTTTGAATCCTTTCTGTTAGATTGCTTTTGTATGGTAAAAAATAAAGGCATCTTTTTGGTTTTATATGTGATGTGACATGTTCATGTATGTAGGTTTCACAGAAAGAACAACCAATGATTAACCATTGCAGTTCGATCAGTATCATATTATCTCTTTTAAGTTTTAATTCTTTGTTTTAACACCCTTTATTAAAATAAGAGTGTTTTCCTTTGTCTATGTAGGTTTTTTTGAGTGCCAAATAGTGTGGTCCTGGCATCTTGATACCCATTTTACCGGTTTATTTTTTATTTTATTATCTTTCTCCTTTTTAGCTTCACCAGTTTTCTATCTTCCCTTTCATGATGAGATTCTTTTGTCTGGACTAGTTTTGGAATGCTTGATTATTGTATGGATCTCTACATCCAGGATTGGTGAAAAGAGCAACAAATGGTCAACAGCTGCCAGTTGATTAGTATTTGTTTTTGTGTCCCAAAATCTTTTTTTTTCTTCCTATGCTTTGATTTTATGTTTTGAAAGTAACTGGATTATAATTTTGTGTGTGTAGGGTTCTTGGGGTTCCAAGTACTCTATAATCCAGGCATCTTGATGATCTCTCTCGTTTTTCTTCTATTTAAATGGTCATTTCCTATTTAAATGTCGCTAGTTTTCAGTCTTTCCATCACGACAAGAAGTTTTTGTCATGTTATTGTAGTGATAGGTCTTAAGGAAACTTGTGCATGGTTTGCGTATGGAATTAAAAAAAGAAATACAAGCGTGGCGTGTTGTGTTAAAGATCATCACTAGCCCAATAAAACAAATATTATTTAGAAGACTTTAGCTTGTTCTAGAATGCTCTAGAACATTCTAGAACATTATGGAAGACTATGGAAGACTCTGGAATATACCGGAAGAGTCTAGAATACTCTAGAACGACATGGAAGACCCTGGAAGGTTATGGATCATTCTAGAAGACACTGGAGCAACCTAGACTTCTCCAGAACATGGAAGAACGTTCTAGAAACATATGGAAGGATGTAGAGTATGTTAGATAGTTCTAGAGTTATCTAGTATGTAGTAAGTGTATGCTAGTATCTAGAACCATCCTAAGAGGCCTACAAATAGGTATGGAGCTCATTTGCTCCAAACCATCCAAGAAAGCCTCAAAGAAAGCAAAGTGTGTAGTAGTCTCACAAAGTGTAAGTTCTCCTTAAGTGTCTTAATAAAAGTCTTGTTGTTTCCCATATAAAAGAGTCGTGTTCAACAATCTGGTATCAGAGCAAGGTTTCTTGATAGTGAGAACGAGTGATTCTCGTTGTATCGTGAGTAGTTTGTGACTCTGCAAGTTTAGTGTCGAAACTAGCTTGTTTGGTATTACCGAGGTACTGCCAACACGATGGGTGATCTCCAAGTCGTCGGAGGAATCAAGAAACTCAACAACAACTACAAAACGTGGGAAACATGTATGAAGTCCTACTTACAAGGACAAGATCTATGGGAGGTCGTTGGTGGAAACGAAACTACGCCACCAGAGGAAGACGTTAATGGTGCTTTGCGCAAATGGAAAATCAAAGCAGGCAAAGCAATGTTTGCCTTGAAGACCACAATCGAAGAAGAGATGTTGGAGCATATTCGGGATGAGAACACCCCGAAAGAAGCTTGAGACACGTTTGTGATGCTTTTCTCAAAGAAGAATGATACGAGACTACAACTTTTGGAGAACGAGCTATTATCAATCTCACAACGTGACATGACGATTGCTCAATATTTCCACAAGATCAAGTCGATATGTCGGGAGATTACCGAACTAGATCCGCAATCCATCATTGCAGAAGCTCGAATGAAAAGGATCATCATCCATGGACTCAGGCCAGAATATAGAAGCTTCATTACTGCTGTACAAGGATGGCTCATTCAACCATCACTTGTAGAGTTTGAGAATTTGTTGGCCAGCCAAGAAGCTATGGCTAAGCAAATGGGAGGCATCACGCTGAAGAGTGAAGAAGAAGCACTCTACACAAGTAAAAGTCGGAGGAATTTCAAGCCACCTTCTAAAGAAGGATACAAAAATGCTGACAAAGGGAAGAGTCAGCAAGGAACCTCACAACCATGGAGATCTCAAAAGACCGACATTAAGAGTTCTTGGGGGAGGAGGTTCGAAGGCAACTGCAACAACTGTGGAAAGTGGGGCCACATGTCCAAGGATTGTTGGTCAAAGAAAAAGTCTGTGGAAAGCAATGTTGTAACTTCCAAAAAGGAAATAGAGGATGAATGGGATGCTGAGGTATTATGTGCCATAGAAGAAAACGAGTTGGCACTCATGGCAATTATGGGAGAGCGTATCGACTATGAAAATGACTGGATCATTGATTCAGGATGCTCCAATCACATGACTGGCGATCAGAACAAACTACAAGACGTGAAGGAGTACAAAGGGAGTCGCATGGTACTTACAGCCAACAATGCACGACTTCCAATTGCTCAGATTGGAAAAACGACGATCATGCCTGGTAATAAAGCTGACATGGTGTCACTACATAATGTGTATCACGTGCCAGGTATGAAGAAGAACTTGTTGTCGGTATCGCAACTAACATCGTCAGGAAACTACGTCTTGTTTGGCCCACAAGATGTGAAGGTCTATCGAGATCTTAAAATATCATAAAAGCCAACGATGGAAGGACGGAGAGTGGAGTCCGTTTATGTGCTCTCCGCAGAGTCTGCCTATGTAGACAAGACTCGTAAGAACGAGACAGCAGATCTATGGCATGCACGGCTGGGACATGTTGGTTATCACAAGTTGAAGGTAATAATGGAGAAATCCATGCTCAATGGCTTACCTCAACTTGAAGTTAAAACAGATGGTGTTTGTGCTGGATGTCAGTATGGTAAGGCTCATCAACTACCATACAAGGAGTCAAATTTTAGAGCAAAGAAGCCACTATAGTAAATTCACTCAGATGTGTTCGGTCCAGTCAAGCAGACATCAGTTAGCGGGATGCGGTACATGGTGACGTTCATTGATGATTATTCGAGATATGTGTGGGTTTCTTCATGAAAGAAAAGTCCGAAACATTCTCAAAGTTTCTAGAATTCAAGACAACGGTCGAGGGAGAAGTGAGAAAGAAGATTCGGTGTCTACGCTCAGACAATGGAGGAGAATACACCTCGGAAGAATTTAATCGCTATCTGCAAGAATGTAGTATACGTCATCAATTCACATGTGCCAACACACCTCAACAAAATGGTGTAGCTGAGAGAAAGAATCGGCACCTTGCAGAAATTTGTCGAAGCATGCTACACGCGAAGAATGTCCCAGGAAGATTTTGGGCTGAAGCAATGCAAACTGCTGCCCATGTGATCAATAAACTTCCCCAACCAAGGTTAGGTTTCATCTCACCATTTGAGACATTATGGAACATGAAACCTACTGTTAGCTACTTCCGAGTATTTGGCTGCGTTTGCTACGTATTTGTGCCTAGTCATTTACGTAGCAAGTTTGACAAGAAAGCAGTCAGGTGTATATTTGTTGGATACGACAATCAAAGAAAAGGGTGGAGATGTTGTGATCCAACAAGTGAAAGATGCTACACTTCAAGAGATGTGGTGTTCGATGAAGCATCTTCATGGTGGTCCTCAGAGAAGAAAGTACTACCAGACTCGGAAAATATTGAAGAAGTTTTAAAACAAAAGATGGGGGAGCAAACTGCACATATTTGGTCAAGTGTTGATACACCTGAAGATCCGAGCGACACTGATGTCATTGAGCAAGAAGTAACTCAAACAAGTGATGCCGGTGAAAGGGAGCCACTGCCTCCACAACTTCGAAGGACGGAAAGAATCTGAAAGCCTAATCCCAAGTATGCTAATGCGGCCATTTTAGAAGACGGTGTTAAAGAGCCGGAGACATATGAAGAAGCAGTTAAGAATAAAGCTTGGCAGAAGGCAATGGAAGAAGAAGTTACAGCCTTAAAGCAGAATCAAACGTGGGAACTGGTACCAAGACCAAGAGATATAAAACCGGTTTCATGCAAGTGGGTCTATAAATTAAAACGACGCACAAATGGATCAATTGAGAGATACAAGGCTCGTCTGGTGGCTTGAGGGTTCTCACAACAATATGGACTGGACTATGATGAAACATTTAGTCCAGTGGCGAAGATAACTACTGTACGAGTGTTGCTAGCTCTTGCGGCTAGTAAAGACTGGAAATTATGGCAGATGGATGTGAAGAATGCTTTCTTGCATGGAGAATTAGATCGAGAGATCTACATGAACCAACCAAAGGGATTTGAGGATGCAGTTAATCCCACTCATGTGTGCAAGTTGAGAAAAGCTCTTTATGGATTGAAGCAGGCACCAAGAGCCTGGTATGGTAAGATTGCTGAATTTCTTACCCGAAGTGGTTATTCAGTTGCACATGCAGACTCAAACCTGTTCGTCAAAGAAAAAGAAGGGAAGTTGGCAATTGTGTTGGTTTATGTGGATGACTTGATCATCACCGGGGATGACGAAAGAGAAATCCATCAAACAAGAGAAAATCTATCGGTGCGATTCCAAATGAAAGAGCTGGGGAGCTTAAACACTTCTTGGGGTTAGAAGTTGATCGTACAAAGGAAGGGTTGTTCCTCTGCCAACAAAAGTATACAAGAGATATACTTCAAAAGTTTGGCATGTTGGAGTGTAAGCCAATATCAACACCAATAGAGCCAAATGCCAAGATATGTGCTCATGAAGGAAAAGAGTTGGACGATGGAACGATGTATCGACAACTAGTAGGTAGTCTTATCTACCTAACTTTATCTCGGCCTGACATTGCTTATGCAGTTGGAGTTATGAGTCGATACATGCAAAGTCCGAAGAAACCTCATTTGGATGCTGCCCGACGGATCTTGAGATATGTCAAAGGTACAATTGACTATGGTCTCTTGTATAAAAGAGGTGAAGACTGCAAGTTGGTTGGATATTGTGATGCTGACTATGCAGGAGACCATGATACCCGAAGATCAACCACTGGGTATGTGTTCAAGCTTGGGTCGGGACCAATATCATGGTGTAGTAAAAGACAACCAACAGTATCATTGTCAACCACGGAAGCGGAGTACAAAGCAGCGGCCGTAGCAGCTCAAGAAAGTACATGGTTGGTACTCCTAAGACAACCAATCTGCAATTCGGCTGGCAGAAAATCCAGTATTCCATGCTAGAACAAAGCATGTGGAAGTGCATTATCACTTTATCAGAGAAAAAGTCTTGATGGAAGAAATTGAGATGCGGCAGATCAAGACCGATGACCAAATAGCAGACTTGTTCACCAAAGGGCTGAGTACTGGAAAATGTGAAGGTTTTCGCTGTCAGCTTAACATGGTACGAAGAATGAGGGCTAGTGATTGAGGGGGAGTGTTAAAGATCATCACTAGCCCAATAAAACAAATATTATTTAGAAGACTTTAGCTTGTTCTAGAATGCTCTAGAAGATTCTAGAACATTATGGAAGACTATGGAAGACTCTGGAATATACCGGAAGAGTCTAGAATACTCTAGAACGACATGGAAGACCCTGGAAGGTTATGGATCATTCTAGAAGACACTGGAGCAATCTAGACTTCTCCAGAACATGGAAGAACGTTCTAGAAACATATGGAAGGATGTAGAGTATGTTAGATAGTTCTAGAGTTATCTAGTATGTAGTAAGTGTATGCTAGTATCTAGAACCATCCTAAGAGGCCTATAAATAGGTATGGAGCTCATTTGCTCCAAACCATCCAAGAAAGCCTCAAAGAAAGCAAAGTGTGTAGTAGTCTCACAAAGTGTAAGTTCTCCTTAAGTGTCTTAATAAAAGTCTTGTTGTTTCCCATATAAAAGAGTCGTGTTCAACAATTGTTTGAGGTAAAAGATAAAAGGAGCTTTAATGATTGGATCAATGGGTTTTTCTTAGCATAATCATCTTTAATTATATAATCTGGACAGCTTAATAACGTGGTGCACCTTTTTTGTTTCCAATTAACTGCAGTTCTTGCTGAAAGAATAGTAGATTGTTGACCCTTGCAGTTGATTAGTATTTCCTTCTGTTCTATAGTCTTTCTTTTTTCTTACTTCCTAAAATTATGGTGTCCAATATTATTTTCCAGAAATAAGACAATTGTAGTTTTGTTTATGTAGATCCGTTAGGTGCCAAATACAAATAAATGGTCCATGCATCTTCTTGACTGCTGGTTTAATTTTTCTTTGATTTTTATAAATTACTTTCATTTCAAAGTTAAAACCATACTAGCTTTTAATCTTTCCATCTTGATCACAAGAATTTTGTATACTTATCTTGCTGATAGGTCTAAGGAAACTCGAATGGGATTGGACCACTGTGCTTCTTGATTTGCTGCTATCAACGGCTGTTGTGTGAATCCATTGATCCATGCATCTGGTCCACAACCCATTAAATTGTCCACAAAAATACCAAACCGACTCAACTAGTTGACTTTTTATGTGTTTGGCGCGTTAACCAAACCGACATAGATGCTATTATATATACACTCTTTCCAACAAAAAATTTCCATCACAAATCTTTTGCGATGTTGTCCTGATGGCTGGAAACGGGTCATAAGCTCTTCACAAATCTTTAAGTATATTATCTTCAAGTATATTATATATTTTGATATTTTGATTGGGAGGATTTGTTCGACGGGTCGATAATTTCGATATCAAAGCTAGTTATTATGTGAGATCTTTATGATCAGGTGTTCATCCTCTCTTATGCTGTTCTAAGCGGTTTCAGGTTCTTTTTCTAGTATCTTCTATGAGGAGATGCGGATTATAATTAGAATTTCATCTGCGAACCTACTTGTTGTGGCAGATCAATAGGATTATGGGTCCATATCTGCAGGAAAATTAAAGATTAGATATTATTCCAAGCATTCATGAAGACAGTTCCAGGTTCTTTTTGTATGATCTTATCTTTGATTATGGTAATATTTCGATAGTAAAGCTAAGCAGATACATCAGGTTATTGCTTGATCGTAGGTGGGCTATGTTATGACAAGATTGTTAGCCAAGGAATTATGGGTATATATCAGGTTCTTCGATTCTCTACCTTGGATGATAATTTGATTTTTGATATGAAGGCTCCGTTGTGCCAGATCCAAAGGGTTATTGGTCCATAGGTGGCATAATGCCCTGCCTATGTTTTTATGGGCTGGAAATTAAGATCCGATAATAACATCTTCCAAAGAACTCGTTATATCAGATTCTAGATTTTGATGATCAATTCATGTTGGGTGGAGTAAGATTTAATTGATTGTTGGTTGCTGTTTTACTGCCTTCTCAATTTGGTTTTGGTATATATCACAATTAAGAAAGGTTAATTTTAATTAGATCATTTATTGTGTGTGTAGTGTTATTTTGCTGGTTATTGGGAGGTTGCCATCTGCTCATCATGTTTTGACTATAGAATGGTTATATCTCTCTCTTCGTTTATCTGGATTAGCTCATTCTGTTTCTTGGTAAATGAAAAGCATCATCCTCTATGGGTTTTCTTCCTGAGTTTTCTGGATTTTGATCATAACATATCTAATTGCTGGTTTCTGTAGGCTGCTGATATATTTTTCGTAATTTGGGGAAGAGATCTTGTTTTCTTTGTTGATAGGTACTACAAAGATTCTGATTGTTGTTGATGGAGTCAAAGATTGATGCAAAATAATAGGATTGTGCTTTGTCTACATATGTAGGTTTGTTGGGTGCCAAATATCATGATCCAGGCATCTTGAGGACCATTTCTTTTGATGGGATTTCTTTACATCTTATGATCATATTCTTTTTTAAATTACTTGCTAGTATTCCCTAGTTCTATCATGATGGGAGTGTTTTTTTTTTTTTTTTTTTTTTTTTTTTTTTTGTCTTGCTCTCTTGTTGATAGGTCTAAGAAAGCTTGTATATGGATTGGAACAGATGATTTACACTTGCAGTTGATTAGTATTTTTCGGTGTCCTATAATCTTTTTTTTCCTTAGTTCCTGTATGGCTATTTTCGATTTTATGTTTCAGAAATAAGAAGGTTATAGTTCTGTCTATGTAGGTTTGATCGGTGGCATATAAAATGGTGCAAGCATCTTCTTTGATCATTCTACTGGTTTTTCTTTGATTCTTATCATCATTTTCATTTTCAACCTTAGTAGTATCAATATTTTCATCATGACAAGAATTTTGTCTTCTTATCTTGCTGATAGGTCTAAGGATACTTGAGCATGGGTTCAGCCTTTGTGCTTCCTGGTTTGTTGCCATCCATGGCTTTTATGTAAATTCTTGTTGCATATGTAATAAAAGTAATACAATTATATCAGTTTTGCATAATAGCTTGTGATAAAGATAAAAAGAAGTTCAATGCGCATTTTTGTAGCATAGTCAGTCATCTTACTGCCTGATTTAGTTTGGAAAGCTCAATCATTCACGGTGTAATTTGCATAAAGAACAACACATGGATTATTGACCCTTTCAGTTCGATAAGTCTCATGTGGTCCCCTAAAAACTTTTCATCCTTTTCTAGTTCTTACAATGACTGATCACATCCTTTATAGGTTCCAGAAATACTAAAATTGTGTTTCATGTATGTAGGTTTGTTGTTGTGTGCATGGTCCAGTCCTTGTGATCGTTTTGCTGGTTTTTCTATTAATTTTAGAATTGTTTTCTTTTCTAGCTATAACATGAATGGTGTTCCATCCTTTGTTGTTACTAAGATTCTTTTATGTTGTTCTCTTGCTGATAGGTCTAAGAAAGCTTATACATGAATTAAGCCTTTGTCCATCATGGTTTGTTTCCAGCTGTCTCTTCTGTCAATCCCTTTGTGTGATCTTGCTTTTGTAAATATTTTTATTAAAGAGGATATCCTCGGTAAAGCTTTTGTGAAGTGAAAGTTATGTTGAACACGACTCTTTTATATGGGAAACAACAAGACTTTTATTAAGACACTTAAGGAGAACTTACACTTTGTGAGACTACTACACACTTTGCTTTCTTTGAGGCTTTCTTGGATGGTTTGGAGCAAATGAGCTCCATACCTATTTATAGGCCTCTTAGGATGGTTCTAGATACTAGCATACACTTACTACATACTAGATAACTCTAGAACTATCTAACATACTCTACATCCTTCCATATGTTTCTAGAACGTTCTTCCATGTTCTGGAGAAGTCTAAGTTGCTCCAGTGTCTTCTAGAATGATCCATAACCTTCCAGGGTCTTCCATGTCGTTCTAGAGTATTCTAGACTCTTCCGGTATATTCCAGAGTCTTCCATAGTCTTCCATAATGTTCTAGAATCTTCTAGAGCATTCTAGAACAAGCTAAAGTCTTCTAAATAATATTTGTTTTATTGGGCTAGTGATGATCTTTAACACTACCCCTCAATCACTAGCCCTCATTCTTCGTACCATGTTAAGCTGACAGCGAAAACCTTCACATTTTCCAGTACTCAGCCCTTTGGTGAACAAGTCTGCTATTTGGTCATCGGTCTTGATCTGCCGCATCTCAATTTCTTCCATCAAGACTTTTTCTCTGATAAAGTGATAATGCACTTCCACATGCTTTGTTCTAGCATGGAATACTGGATTTTCTGCCAGCCGAATTGCAGATTGGTTGTCACAGTGAAGTGGTACTGCATAGTCAACTTTTTGATGTAAGTCCTCCATTAGGAGTACCAACCATGTACTTTCTTGAGCTGCTACGGCCGCTGCTTTGTACTCCGCTTCCGTGGTTGACAATGATACTGTTGGTTGTCTTTTACTACACCATGATATTGGTCCCGACCCAAGCTTGAACACATACCCAGTGGTTGATCTTCGGGTATCATGGTCTCCTGCATAGTCAGCATCACAATATCCAACCAACTTGCAGTCTTCACCTCTTTTATACAAGAGACCATAGTCAATTGTACCTTTGACATATCTCAAGATCCGTCGGGCAGCATCCAAATGAGGTTTCTTCGGACTTTGCATGTATCGACTCATAACTCCAATTGCATAAGCAATGTCAGGCCGAGATAAAGTTAGGTAGATAAGACTACCTACTAGTTGTCGATACATCGTTCCATCGTCCAACTCTTTTCCTTCATGAGCACATATCTTGGCATTTGGCTCTATTGGTGTTGATATTGGCTTACACTCCAACATGCCAAACTTTTGAAGTATATCTCTTGTATACTTTTGTTGGCAGAGGAACAACCCTTCCTTTGTATGATCAACTTCTAACCCCAAGAAGTGTTTAAGCTCCCCCAGCTCTTTCATTTGGAATCGCACCGATAGATTTTCTCTTGTTTGATGGATTTCTCTTTCGTCATCCCCGGTGATGATCAAGTTATCCACATAAACCAACACAATTGCCAACTTCCCTTCTTTTTCTTTGACGAACAAGCTTGAGTCTGCATGTGCAACTGAATAACCACTTCGGGTAAGAAATTCAGCAATCTTACCATACCAGGCTCTTGGTGCCTGCTTCAATCCATAAAGAGCTTTTCTCAACTTGCACACATGAGTGGGATTAACTGCATCCTCAAATCCCTTTGGTTGGTTCATGTAGATCTCTCGATCTAATTCTCCATGCAAGAAAGCATTCTTCACATCCATCTGCCATAATTTTCAGTCTTTACTAGCCGCAAGAGCTAGCAGCACTCGTACAGTAGTTATCTTCGCCACTGGACTAAATGTTTCATCATAGTCCAGTCCATATTTTTGTGAGAACCCTCGAGCCACCAGACGAGCCTTGTATCTCTCAATTGATCCATTTGTGCGTCGTTTTAATTTATAGACCCACTTGCATGAAACCGGTTTTATATCTCTTGGTCTTGGTACCAGTTCCCACGTTTGATTCTGCTTTAAGGCTGTAACTTCTTCTTCCATTGCCTTCTGCCAAGCTTTATTCTTAACTGCTTCTTCATATGTCTCCGGCTCTTTAACACCGTCTTCTAAAATGGCCGCATTAGCATACTTGGGATTAGGCTTTCGGATTCTTTGCGTCCTTCGAAGTTGTGGAGGCGGTGGCTCCCTTTCACCGACATCACTTGTTTGAGTTACTTCTTGCTCAATGACATTAGTGTCGCTCGGATCTTCAGGTGTATCAACACTTGACCAAATATGTGCAGTTTGCTCCCCCATCTTTTGTTTTAAAACTTCTTCAATATTTTCCGAGTCTGGTAGTACTTTCTTCTCTGAGGACCACCATGAAGATGCTTCATCGAACACCACATCTCTTTAAGTGTAGCATCTTCCACTTGTTGGATCACAACATCTCCACCCTTTTCTTTGATTGTCGTATCCAACAAATATACACCTGACTGCTTTCTTGTCAAACTTGCTACGTAAATGACTAGGCACAAATACGTAGCAAACGCAGCCAAATACTCGGAAGTAGCTAACAGTAGGTTTCATGTTCCATAGTGTCTCAAATGGTGAGATGAAACCTAACCTTGGTTGGGGAAGTTTATTGATCACATGGGCAGCAGTTTGCATTGCTTCAGCCCAAAATCTTCCTGGGACATTCTTCGCGTGTAGCATGCTTCGACAAATTTCTGCAAGGTGCCGATTCTTTCTCTCAGCTACACCATTTTGTTGAGGTGTGTTGGCACATGTGAATTGATGACGTATACCACATTCTTGCAGATAGAGATTAAATTCTTCCGAGGTGTATTCTCCTCCATTGTCTGAGCGTAGACACCGAATCTTCTTTCTCACTTCTCCCTCGACCGTTGTCTTGAATTCTAGAAACTTTGAGAATGTTTCGGACTTTTCTTTCATGAAGAAAACCCACACATATCTCGAATAATCATCAATGAACGTCACCATGTACCGCATCCCGCTAACTGATGTCTGCTTGACTGGACCGAACACATCTGAGTGAATTTACTCTAGTGGCTTCTTTGCTCTAAAATTTGACTCCTTGTATGGTAGTTGATGAGCCTTACCATACTGACATCCAGCACAAACACCATCTGTTTTAACTTCAAGTTGAGGTAAGCCATTGAGCATGGATTTCTCCATTATTACCTTCAACTTGTGATAACCAACATGTCCCAGCCGTTCATGCCATAGATCTGCTGTCTCGTTCTTACGAGTCTTGTCTACATAGGCAGACTCTGCGGAGAGCACATAAACGGACTCCACTCTCCGTCCTTCCATCGTTGGCTTTTATGATATTTTAAGATCTCGATAGACCTTCACATCTTGTGGGCCAAACAAGACGTAGTTTCCTGACGATGTTAGTTGCGATACCGACAACAAGTTCTTCTTCATACCTGGCACGTGATACACATTATGTAGTGACACCATGTCAGCTTTATTACCAGGCATGATCGTCGTTTTTCCAATCTGAGCAATTGGAAGTCGTGCATTGTTGGCTGTAAGTACCATGCGACTCCCTTTGTACTCCTTCACGTCTTGTAGTTTGTTCTGATCGCCAGTCATGTGATTGGAGCATCCTGAATCAATGATCCAGTCATTTTCATAGTCGATACGCTCTCCCATAATTGCCATGAGTGCCAACTCGTTTTCTTCTATGGCACATAATACCTCAGCATCCCATTCATCCTCTATTTCCTTTTTGGAAGTTACAACATTGCTTTCCACAGACTTTTTCTTTGACCAACAATCCTTGGACATGTGGCCCCACTTTCCACAGTTGTTGCAGTTGCCTTCGAACCTCCTCCCCCAAGAACTCTTAATGTCGGTCTTTTGAGATCTCCATGGTTGTGAGGTTCCTTGCTGACTCTTCCCTTTGTCAGCATTTTTGTATCCTTCTTTAGAAGGTGGCTTGAAATTCCTCCGACTTTTACTTGTGTAGAGTGCTTCTTCTTCACTCTTCAGCGTGATGCCTCCCATTTGCTTAGCCATAGCTTCTTGGCTGGCCAACAAATTCTCAAACTCTACAAGTGATGGTTGAACGGGCCATCCTTGTACAGCAGTAATGAAGCTTCTATATTCTGGCCTGAGTCCATGGATGATGATCCTTTTCATTCGAGCTTCTGCAATGATGGATTGCGGATCTAGTTCGGTAATCTCCCGACATATCGACTTGACCTTGTGGAAATATTGAGCAATCGTCATGTCACGTTGTGAGATTGATAATAGCTCGTTCTCCAAAAGTTGTAGTCTCGTATCATTCTTCTTTCAGAAAAGCATCACAAACGTGTCCCAAGCTTCTTTCGGGGTGTTCTCATCCCGAATATGCTCCAACATCTCTTCTTCGATTGTGGTCTTCAAGGCAAACATTGCTTTGCCTGCTTTGATTTTCCATTTGCGCAAAGCACCATTAACGTCTTCCTCTGGTGGCGTAGTTTCGCTTCCACCAACGACCTCCCATAGATCTTGTCCTTGTAAGTAGGACTTCATACATGTTTCCCACGTTTTGTAGTTGTTGTTGTTGAGTTTCTTGATTCCTCCGACGACTTGGAGATCACCCATCGTGTTGGCAGTACCTCGGTAATACCAAACAAGCTAGTTTCGACACTAAACTTGCAGAGTCACAAACTACTCACGATACAACGAGAATCACTCGTTCTCACTATCAAGAAACCTTGCTCTGATACCAGATTGTTGAACACGACTCTTTTATATGGGAAACAACAAGACTTTTATTAAGACACTTAAGGAGAACTTACACTTTGTGAGACTACTACACACTTTGCTTTCTTTGAGGCTTTCTTGGATGGCTTGGAGCAAATGAGCTCCATACCTATTTATAGGCCTCTTAGGATGGTTCTAGATACTAGCATACACTTACTACATACTAGATAACTCTAGAACTATCTAACATACTCTACATCCTTCCATATGTTTCTAGAACGTTCTTCCATGTTCTGGAGAAGTCTAGGTTGCTCCAGTGTCTTCTAGAATGATCCATAACCTTCCAGGGTCTTCCATGTCGTTCTAGAGTATTCTAGACTCTTCCGGTATATTCCAGAGTCTTCCATAGTCTTCCATAATGTTCTAGAATCTTCTAGAGCATTCTAGAACAAGCTAAAGTCTTCTAAATAATATTTGTTTTATTGGGCTAGTGATGATCTTTAACAAGTTACAAGCTCTGTTTCAGTTCTATGTATTATTTTGTGTTGAAAGCTCTGTTTCGAGCAATGGGGTTTTATAGTTGTATAATTGCCTCATTGTCCAGTGTAGCTCGCAAGGCTTAATTATTGTACATGTTTCTACTTGTAGGTTTTGTTGAAAGGAGAAAATACATGGTTGGCATTTGCAGTTTGATTAGTATTTTTGTCTTGTCCTAATTTTTTTTTTTCATTCTCATGAAGAGTGTCTTCATTTATGTTTGAGAACTAAGAGGATTGTAGTTTTGTCTTTGTAGGTTGTATGGGTGTCAAATACTATGGTCCAGGCATTTTTATGACCATTCTTCTCTGGTTTTTCTTTGATTCTATCTGCCAACTTCCCATTCTTTGCTGGTAGCTCCTTTATCAACCAACATCCTTAATTACTCGGTTCCTGAAATAATAGAATATTTCATGTCTATGTAGGTTTTTTGGGCTCCAAATACCATAGTCCAGGCATCTTGATGGCTATTTTGCTGGTTTTTCTTGATTTCCTATTACGTAGTAATATTTTTTATTTTTGCATTATTGGTATTCTGTAGTTCCATCATGATGTGAATATTTTGTCTTTTTCTCTTGCTGATAGGTCCAAGAAAAGCTTGTATGGGGATTGGACCTTTATCCTTCCTTTGTGGTTTTTCCCTGAATCCTTTCTCTGATCCTTTTTATGTTAAAAACTAGAAACCTCATATGCCATTTCTACATGAAACTGTGATAAAAGAAAACGTTTATCAAACCTATGGGTCTTTAGTTGCATAATTGATTCATCATCTGATCTAGTTTGGAAGGCATGACGATTGTACATATTTCTACATGCAGGTTTTGATGAAACAACAAAACATGGTTGGCGTTTGCAGTCGATTAGTATATTTTTGTGTCCTAAAATCATATCTTTTTCTTCGTTCCTATAACGATTATATAGTTTTATGTTCCATAAATAGGACTGTTGTCTATGTAGGTTTGCTGGTTGTCAAAGGCTATAACCCATGCATCTTGATGACCCTTTTGATTTTTCTTTGATTCTTACAATTGTTCTCATTTTATACTTTACTTGGTTACAGTATTCCCATCATGACAAAAATTTTGTCTTTTTATCTTGCGGATAGGTCCAAGGAAAGATGTGTGGATTGGACCATTGTCATACCTGGTTCCTGGTTTGTTGTTATCTGTGGCTTTTCTGTGATTCCTTTCTGTTGGATTGCTTTTGTATAGTAAAAATAAAGGCATCTTATAGGTTTTATACCTGATGTGACATGTTCATGTTTGTAGGTTTCACAGAAAGAACAACCAATGATTAACCCTTGCTTTTCGATCATTATCATATTGTCTTCTTTTAGTCTTAATTCTTTGTTTTAACGTCCTCCAAAATAAGTAAGACTATTTTCTTTTGTCTATGTAGGTTTGTTAGGTGCCAAATAGTGTGGTCCTGGCATCTTGATAACCAGTTTATTGGTTTATCTATGATTTCTATTATCTTCCTCATTTTCTAGTGATACCAGTTTTCTATCTTGCCTTTCATGATGAGATTCTTTTGTCTGGACTAGTTTGGGAATGCTTGATGATTGTATCGGATCTCTACATCCAGGATTGGTGGAAAGAGCAACAAATGGTCAACAGCTGCCAGATGTTGCCAGATGATTAGTATTTTTTTTTTTATCCCAAAATCTTCCCTTTTTTTTTTTTCTTCCTATGCTTTGATTTTATATTTCAAAAGCAACTGGATTATAGTTTTGTGTATGTAGGGTTGTTGGGATTCCAAATACTCTATAATCCAGGCATCTTGATTTATCTCTCTCGTTTTTCTTCTATTTGAATGCTCATTTTCTATTTAAATGTTGCTAGTTTTCAGTCTTTCCATCATGACAAGAAGTTTTGTCATGTTATTGTGATAGGTCTAAGGAAACTTGTGTGTGGTTTGCGTATGGAATTTAAAAAAATACAAGTGTTGCTTGATTTTTTGAGGTAAAAGATAATCTTTGACAGCTTCATGACACGTGGTGCACCTGTTTTGTTTCTAATTAGCTGCAGTTCTTGCTGAAAGAATAGTAGATTGTTGACCTTATTTTGCAGTGCAATTAGTGTCATGGCATCTCCTAATTAAAGCATTTCATAGATTGCTGGGAGTTCCTATATAGGTTCAGTAATAGTGAGCTTGTGTTTTTTCTATATATGTAGGTATGCTGGTTGCTGAATTTCTTGATGGGCATTTTGTTGGGGTTCCAGTAATTCTTAACTTTTTATGATCAATCATTTTGTGTTCCAACACTATTTGTGTTGTACTCTTGCTGATAGGTCTAAAAAAGCTTGTAAGTGGATTGGAGCTTTTGTCCATGTGAATCTTTTCTGTGAGCCTGCTTTTTATGGTAAAAATTAACAAGAATTCTCATCTGTTAAACTAATGGGTTTTTAGTTGTATATTCTTGTCATTGTCTAGTCTAGTTCGGAAGGCTTGATTATTTGTGCACATTTCTACATGCAAGCTTTGCTGAAAGAACAACAGATGCTTGACATTTGCAGTGGATTTTAGTAGTCTCCTTCTGTTCTATAATCTTTGTTTTTTCTTACTACCTAAAATTACGGTGTCCGATATTATGTTCCAGAAATAAGATAATTGTAGTTTTGTTTATGTAGATCCGTTGGGTGCCAAATACAATGTCCATTCATCTTCTTGGCTGCTGGTTTAATTTTTCTTTGATTTTTATAATGATTTTCATTCTAAACCTTACTAGCTTTTCATCTTTCCATCATGACAAGAATTTTGTCTTGCTATCTTGCTGATAGGTCTAAGGAAACTCTAACGGGATTGGAGCATTAATGTGCTTCCTGGTTTGTTGCTATCAATGGCTGTTATGTGAATCCTCATTGAGGTCTTGTTTTTGGTTTAAAAAAATTAAAATCGTTGTACTAGATTCTCATACTTTGTGATTAAGTCAGATAAAAAGAGTTTTACCTTTTAGATTAACGAATCTGATTAAGTTTGGAAAGCTTATGGTGCATGGTGTATTTTGCAGAAAGAACAACACATGGTTGAGCCTTGCATTCTGAGGAGTCTCATGTGGTCTCCTAAAAACTTCTCATCCTTTGCTCATAGTTCTTACAGTGACTGATAATATCTTATGTAGGCTCCAGAAATATTAAGATTGTGTTATGTCTATGTAGGATTGTTGGGTGCCAAATTCCATGGCTTTTTATGAGTCCTTGTTGTGATCAAAGGTTAGGTAAAAGGATTTTCATTGAATAAATTCATGGTCTTTTGTAGAATAATGGCTTAACTGTGTGATCAAGTTTAAAAAGAGTTAATACGTGCTGTGTATGTTCATGTAAATAGGTTTTGCAGGAAGAACAGCCATTTTCGACTCTGCAGTTCAATTAGTATCATACTCTCTCCATTAAAACAAAATCTTTTGCTCTTGGTTCTTAGAATGGACATCATCCTTTCTAGAAGTAAGAGTAGTGTCTTTTTTTTATGTAGATTTGTTGGGTGGTAGGATCAGATCGATGGCCATTTCGCTGGTTTTTCTTTGATTCTTATAATCTCTTTTCATTTTTACATCACTGGCTTTTTAGCTTACGCTCATGATGAGCTGTATTTTGTTGTCTGCTGATAGATCTAAGGAAAGCACTACAAGCATCGACTTTTCTTTCTGGGGGCTTGCTGATTGGAAGTAAAAATACATGCATCATATCAGGTCCACATGATATAACATGTGATAAAATATTAATGGTGTTCTATTTATTGAACTAATGCCTTTTCAGATGACATATGGTGTCAATATAACCTTCCAAACTAGATGAGAAATGGTGACACTTCCCAATTCGATTACTATCATGCTGTCTTCATCCTTGCTCATATATAGTTCCTATAATGATCAACATCCTCGATCTTTAGGTTTCTAGTAATAATAAGACTGTGTTCTGTCTATGTAGGTTTGATGGATACAAACTACCATGGTTCAGGCATCGATGACCATTTTGTTGGTTTTTCTCAACAGCATAGATCATTTGTTTTTAACATTACTGGTAATTCTGTAGTCCTGTCATGATGAGAACTTTTTGTCTTGTTCTATTGGTGAAAGGTCTAAGAAAGCTCGTGCATGGATTGATCTTTGTCCTTCCTGGTTTGTTACCATTTCTGGATTTTCCATGAATTGTTTCAGTAAGCTTTCTTTTTGTGGTAAAAGGTAAGTAGAAGCCTCTTACCGATTTCACTTTCACATGATACCTTTTGATAGAAGGAGATTCATTGAGCCCATAGAGTTTTTAGTTTTTTTTTTTTAATTTCTTCAATAAACTAGTTTGGATGACTTGATAATTGTACAGATTTCTTCATGGCACTTTTTTCTGAAAGAACAACACATGGTTGACACTTGCAGAGTGTTAGCATCTTTTCATGTCTTAAATTTTTTTTTTTTTTTTTTTTTTTCTTTTTCTTTGTTTGTATGATAACCAACTTTGATTTCATGTTCCAGAAGTGGGTTGTAGTTTTGTCTATGTAGGCTCTCAATTTAAATCCTTTGCTAGGTTCTGGAAATAATAGGATTGTGTTGTCTCTATGTAGGTTTGTTGGGTGCCAAATACCATGGTCCATCCATCTTGAGAATCAAAATTCTGGTTTTTCTTTAATTTTTATTTTGCATTTTGTTTTTTAATGTCAATGGTATCTTTTGGTTCTGTCATGATGAACGTTTTGTCTTGTTCTCTTGATGATAGTTCTAAAGAAGCTCCGTATGTGGATTGGACCTTCAGTGTGTTTCCATTGTGAATCCTTTCTGTAAGCTTCCTAAATAGAGATCATAAAAGGTGAAAGGATTTTTATTTGATTAATTTGATGGTTTTTCCATAGAGTAATTGTCACAATGTCAGATCTAGTTTAAAGGGTCGATGATATGTGATGTACATGTTCCTGTATGTAGGTTTTGCAGAAAGAACAACCAAAAATAGTCGATCCTTGCAGCTGGATTAGTACCATATTGTCTCCTTTAAACCTTAATCCTTTGTTCTTAGTTCTTATATCATCCTTTCTAAAAGTAGAGTATTTCCTTCCGCCTATGTAGGTTTGTTGAGTACCAAGGCTTCCTTTACTGGGTTGTTGTCATCTTTATCATACCCTAAATTCTTTGTTCTTAATTCCCCTAATGACTATGACTCTTTTTCTGATAGGCCTATAAATAGCTTGTTCCTTGATTGGATATGACTTTCCTGGTTTGTTTCCATTTATGGCTCTTATTTGTGCTCTTTTTTTGTTTTAATTATAAAATAAAAACACCATACCAGTTTCACATGACAAAAGGAGTTCATTTGATTAAAACACCACTGGGATTTTTTGTTGAATAATCCCCTTATTAATTAATTGTCCGCTTTAGTTGGAAAGGCTTGATGATTATACGTATTTGGGGTTCCTTTTGACACGTGCAGTTGAATTAATTAATTAGTATTATGTCATGGCTTAAAACATCTTTTTTTCCTGGTTCCTATGGTGTCTTTCTTTGATTTTATCTTCCAGAAATAAGTGGTTTGTAGATTTGTCTATGTAGGTTTGTTGGGTGCAAAATACCAAGGTCTTCACATCCATTTTGCTGGTTTTTCTTTGATCTTTATGACTTTATCATCATTTTAAGCATTACTGGATTTCCAGATTTCCATAATGGGTCTTGTTCTCTTGCAGACAGGTTTAAGGGAACTCACACATGAATCGGGTGGTGTTCTTCCTGGTTTGCCATTCATGGAATTCATGATATCTGATTCATGTGATGGTTTTGTTTTATCGATTAATGAGTTCTTCCGTACGATAATTGCCTTGTGTTGTCTGATTTTGCATGGAAAGCTTAATGATACGTGGTGTACCTGTTTCTCCATATGGATTTTGAGGGAAGCAAAAAACATAATGGACCCTTGCAGGGCCGGTCCGTGGGCATGGGCAAGCTGGGCGACCGCCCCGGGCCCCCAAATGCTACAGGGCCCTAAGTTTTAACTTGTTATTTTTGTTATATATTACCAGCTCATTACATTTTTAGCCAATTGGGCTACTTCAAACCCCAATACTCTGAACAGGAACTAATCCAAAAGATGGAGCGTGGGAGAGAATGAGACTTACCAGGCATGCGTCCTAATTCCAAGGCGTCGTAACTCTTCAACGGTCAGATTTCTATAGAAAATCCAAACATTGCCATGGAAAATCCAAACGACGTCTTCTCCAAAAGCAAGAGTTAACGATCATTCTTCTATTTCTTATTCAAGATTTCAAGTTAATCTATTTCTTTCATTCTTTTCTGATTTTCCGAATTCGTCCACAACAACCATTAGTGAATCGAATGTTATTTTAGAATTAAGAGACTGATTGTGTCTTGTTCTTCTCACGATTTCAGAAAACGGGAAACTCTATTGTTTCCCTTCTTGTTGTCGATTTCCTTTTTCTAATATAGCACAATGGGAAGGTAATCCGGTTATTTGATTTATTTTAGGAATCTGGCCTAGAGATTTGAATTGAGAGTTCCAGTCATTGCCTCAATTGGATTTCTTTCTCAATTTCTAGAAATTTGAACGTTCAGTTTTCAGATACGACTGTTAGAGGTGAAATTGATTTATGATAATACGACTGTGAATCTCTGTATGTTCTATCGCTCTTGAAATTTTTTATTCTTTTTTGAAATTCGATTTTTATGAGGTTGTTCAAGTTAGAGACATAATCAAATGTTAATTTTTTGAGTTAGAGACAATTCTTGAACTTTATTGCGTAATTTCGATTTGTAATGTTAATATTCTTATTTTTGATTTATGAATGGTACTCTTTTTTTTTTTTTTTTTATTTCTATGTTTTTGATATGTATAAAATTTTATGTTGTATAATTTTTTCAACTACTTCTAGGTTATTAACAACAAGTATTCTGGATTTAAGCAATTCACCTAACAACTTTTTGTCGATGATAAATCTACTTCAGTTGGAGGTCAACAACTTATGTACAGGAACGTAACTGAACAAGTTAATGAAGAAACAAAGTTGATGAGACTTTAGTATTTTAATACTTCTAATATACGAATACATAAATTTTTTGAAATAGTGTAATATACGAATACATAAATTTTTTGAAAGGGCCCCATTTTTTATTTTGCCCCGAGCCTCCAATCGTGTTGGCCCGGTCCTGGACCCTTGAATTAGTTAAGATTAGTATCATCTAAATTAAAGCTTTTCATTCTTTGCTCATAGTTTCTCTGGTCCAGGCATCTTCATTACCATTTTTCTGGATTTTATTTGACATCTTATGATCATTTTGATTTTCAACATACTTGTATTTCTTAGTTATGGGATGATGAGAAGTTTGATTTGTTCTCTTGATGATAGGTCTTAGAGTGCTCGTACTTGGATTGGGCATTTGTCGCCATTTGTGGTTTTTCCATGAATCCTTTTCCTGAGCTTTTTTTTAATGGTAAAAAAGTAAGTCATCGTACCAGTTTTGCATGATACATTGTGATAAAGGGAGTTCAAAGTGTTTGTATCTCTACATGCAGGTTTTACAGAATGAAAAACTTATGGTTGACACACCAGCACAGATGATTAGTAATTTTTTTCGTGTCCTAAAATCTCTTTTCTTCCTGATTTCCGATATTATATTCCAAAAAATTAAAGAAGGATTGTAGTTTTGTCTATGCAGGGTTGTTGGGTTCCAAATACTCTAATCCAGGTATCTTGATGACCTTTCTGGTTTTTCTTCGATTTTTATGATCACTTTCATTTTAAACATTACTGTTCTTCGTGACTCTTTTATTTATTTATTTATTTATTTATTTTTTTTGTGCTGATAGGTCTAAGGAAACTTGTGGATTGGACTGGTTAATTGGTTGTCATCCATTCCTTTCCTTGTTAGGGGCTTTCTCATGGAATCATAAAATACAAGCCTCCTATCAGATTGCATATTTGTTTGTGGTAAAAGATAAGAGGCGTACTATTAATTGGATCAATGGGTTTTTTTTTCTCGGCATAATCACCTTAATGTCTGATTTAGTTTTGAAACCTTAATGATACATTGTGGATCGATCTACGTTCCTGTAATGATCATAAATCTTTCTTTTTGTAATTCTTGTGATGTTTTTCTTTTTTGACATTACTTGTATTCCATTCTTCCCTCATGATGAGATCTAGTTTGTCTTCTACTCTTGCTGATATGTCTAAGAAAGCTTGTACGTGAGAATCAGACTACTGTGCTTCCTGGTTTGCTCATTTCTGCTATCATATTTGTAGCTTTTTAATTTGTGAAAATGAAAATGTGGATTTCGGTTGGTGTCCTTCCCTGGCTTGGCTGTTCTATGAATACTTTCTAGGGGCTTGCTTTTGGTATTTAAAAATGCAAAGATCAAATCTGAATCTTTCTTTTTATTTTATTGGGTTCAATAGTATGTCTACGGTTTTAAGTTTGAGCAATAAGGGAATTTTATGTTTTGGTGTGAATCACTATGATCTTGATGGTCCTTTTGCTGGGTTTTCATTGATTCTTATGATCTCACCTTCCCTTTAATGAGTATCAATGATCACACATACTTCCTTCCTGATTTGATGCATGCTTATCATCCACATTTGAATCATCTGGACTGTTTGCCTACATTGAGAGGGGATGTTACACTACCAATCATTGGCTATAATAATCTTTGCTTGAAGTTCATGAAATATAGTATTATAGGCTTGGGGGATGTACTCTAAAGGGAAATTTCATCTATCATGTATATATTGCTGGCCTTGTGTTATAGTTGCAGACTTCTTTTAATTCAACGTGTGCTGCTAATATGCGTTGATTCATGGTTTGTTTTGTTTCGATATTTTCAAGTTTTAACTCTGCCTGGGTTTGGCATCATAGACCCAGCCGGTCCCAAGCCCGGAAAAAAGAGGAGGGTTCCACAAGGTATAAAGAGGCCTTCACTAAAACTTGTTTCATGCTTATGGTTATCTGCCACTTGTGTGGTTTTCAGTAATTTTTATTATTATTTTTTACTGTTTTAGCGTTTGTCGTTTTAAAAAATTTAACGTTTTAGGGTTTAATCCAAGAAGACTGGGAATTTTTCCATGGTCAAAATCCATGTGTATTTTGTGGGTAAAAGGTAAACAGCCGCAGAATTACCATGAAACACACTTGGGAGCAAACGGTTGGGTAATTATTTCCCACGGAACTTGTAACATACCACCCATGGAATTGCCATGGATAACTTCCTTGATTTTTTTGTAGCTGAATGCCCACAAACATTTTGTGATTCCATTCCCATGGAAATGTTTGTAATAGAGTTCTCATGGATTTCTATCGGACTTTCTACAAAAATTTTGTCTGGAACGCAAGAATAGTTGTTGATATATGAAAAATAGGTAAAAATTAAAATTAAAAAAAAAAAAAAAAAAAAAAATCGAAATTCTTTCCACTGCGGACACAAAAAACAATTCTTGCCGATGCAAACATCGGGACCAGGCTAAATCTACCCCTACCTGGTAGCCATCCAACACATGGGTAAAAATTGCAAATTTAACATCAAATAGGGAAAATCATTCAAAATCCAAATTTTTTTCTTAATATTCCACAAAACCTAATACACATAAGACTTAAATAATTGTCTAATACACAAACATAATATATATATATATATATATATATATATATATATATATATATATATATATATATATATATATATATATATATATATATATATATTGTCAAATAGTAATGTGAGAGCTTTTTTATTATTCATTTCCTTGTACTATGTATAGTTTAGAGTTATGTCTAAAATCAAATTAAGTTACATATTTTGATGAATTTAAAACAAAATTAAAGATAAAAGTCTTTTGAAAATAGAGATTTAGTATTTTGGCCATAGTAAATTCTTATTTTTATTTTCTCTCCTCAAAAAAAAATTATCCAACAATTTCATCCTTTATTATTTTAAAGTTAAATTATTTGTATTTTATAAGTCGCGATTTGGTCCCTCATTATATTTTGAAGTTACGGTTTTAGTCTTTATACTTTTCAATTTTATTAATATTACCTTTTATTTAAACATTATAAATTTTTACAACACTATTAATATTTGTAAATTATATCTATATATCAAATACAAATGAATTACTCTATGCATTAAAGTTACATTTTGTTTCATTACATAATTTTTTTGGGCTATGGTTGAAAACTGTCTCAAAATTTCTCCACAAACATTATCCATCTCGTGCTGCGTTTTTCAATATATCAGGCTTCCGCAGCATCGCGCGGACGGTCCAAACCGTAGTTAACATTAATGTTTCAAAAATGTCTAAACCATCAAATATAAAACTAGAATGATTTAGGTGGGTTTTCGGGTGGTCGGACCCGGTGTTGCTTGAAGTGCTTCATGTGCTTTTTATTCACATTCCTTTTCATTTTCAAGAAACAAACACATCGAATTCATAATCGTAATTCAAGAGTTCGTCAGAGCATTTGAATATTAAACCGAATCAGTTTTCATACATGATGTCATATTCAAAAGAAATTGACGAGTCGATGGCAAGTGATACTATCGTAGCTGAAATCAATTCATTTCGAAATGACGAACAAATTGATTTAATTACTTCAACTTATCAAAATCAACATCGAGACCTTCAAAATATATCGGTGTTCAAGGTGAAAATAATTTGTTTTAATATTACATATTACATTATAATTTAGAAAGTCCATTCTAATTTTTTACTCAGTATGTGTTAATCATATGTTACACTGCATAATCATAAACGATATGTGTTAATCATATGTTACACTGCATAATCATAAACGATATGTGTTAATCATATGTTACACTGCATAATCATATGTGATTATGCAGTCTAATACATGATTAAACATATATGACAATGTATAAATACAAATAACTAATGATACATGATTATACAATATGAAATATGATTAATAAATATTACAATGTATAATCATATACGATTATACAGTATAATATGTCATTAGTCATATATAACAATGTAATATTATGTAATTAGTCATATATGACAATGTACAAACACATGATTGATAGTTTCATTTTATTACTTCTTTTCATAGTTTTTTTAGTTAAAACCATCTCATTTTAGTTAATATTCATGCATATTTTCTCTTTTGTTATTTTTCACCTTTATCGTAAAAGGATTCGAATATGTTATTTGATTCCTATCATTATCTCCTTATCTAGTTATCTTGTTTTATGCTATTGTGTGATCTTATCTTTCCTTTAAACTAGGATCTGAATCTTTGTATTTAAACCCATTGAGGTCACATGAATGAATTAACTGTCGATCAATCTGTTTCTTTATGGTATCAGAGCGAATCGATCCAACCAAAGAAAAACCCATCATGGGTGCCACTACAGAAGAATCATCCGGCAGCAAGAAAGGCGATGAAAAAGACAGGTCAACCAATATCGATTCAAACTCACCCTACTATTTGCGTGCGTCGGATAATCCACGACAAATGCAAGTAAATGATGTTCTCACTGATAGCAATTACAACGATTGGTCTCAAGAGATGACTAATTCTCTGTTTGCAAAGAACAAGATGGTCTTCGTAAACGGAACCATTGAAAAACCAGACGAACAAGCAGACAACTACATGATATGGATGTGGTGTGATGCCATGATCAAGGGATGGATCACCACAGCCATGGAGAAAACCATCAGATCCAGTGTGAAATACGCTAATACCTCAGCCGAGATATGGAAAGACCTCAAAGAAAGATTTGAAAAGGAGAGTGAACCCCATGCATATGAACTCAAGAGAACCTTGACCATCACGCACCAAGAAGGTACGTCTTTTTCAGCCTATTACACGAAAATGAAAGGTGTGTGTGGGATGAGATCCAATCGGTGTGTCCTTTGCCTCGATGTACATGTGGTCGTTGTACATGTGATGTTGGTAAAAAGTTAACCGAGTCAAAGGAGAAAGAGAGATTATATGAATTTCTCTTAGGGTTGGATGACATCTTCTTGACGGTAAGAACACAAATTCTTACCACAAAACCTACACCAACACTGGGAGAAGCGTACCATCTCGTTGCAGAGGATGAACAACAATGAGCGATCTCAGCCACAAGAAGGGTGACACAAGAAGTTGCGGCCTTTCAAAGCCTAAGCCTAAACAAAAGAGAAAGCTCGTTTGACCCAAATAATCAACGAAACAAACCACCGTCCAAAGAAGTTAAACGTGGAAATCAAGACCTAAAGCATTGCATTGTGTGTGGGAAGAACGATCACAATAAAAATGGGTGTTTCAAGGTGATAGGATATCCAGACTGGTGGGCAGGTAAGGGAAAGAAGGAGAAAGAAAACCCAAAAGCCTCTTGGGTTGCTGTCGAAACAAGTCCAGTAGCTGGGCTAACGAAGGAACAATACCAATGGGTGGTCAAACACCTCTCGATTGACAGAAAGATCGATGGTCTTGAAAATACAAGTGCTCACATGGCTGGTAAGTCACTCACAGATAATTCTTGTATTGTTGATACAGGGGCATCGGAACATATGATCGGTGACCATCATTTACTTGAAAACACTGTCACTTCTGATTATGAGGCACCGGTTACCATCCCTAATGGTGCTCTAGTACCGGTTGAAGGGAAAGGGAACTGTAAGCTACCAAATGGATTAAACTTGAGAAAAGTTTTATATGTACCGAATTTTAATTGCAATCTATTGTCAGTAGGGAATTTAACTGACGATCTAAATTGTGCTGTGACATTCTTCGTGGGTTTTGTGTTGCCCAGGACCTGGACACGAAAGGCTTGATTAGTGTGGGTAAACGTCATGGTGGTCTCTATCGTATGGATTCTGAAGCAAAGAAAATAAAGGCAATGTCAACTGCACAAAACATGCACTGCAATTTGGCACAAGAGGCTTGGACACGCATCAGAATCAAAATTGCATAGAGTTAATTTTTTGCAAAATTCTAGTTTTAGTTTGAACAATAAAAACTGTGATTCATGTATTAAGGCAAAATTCACACATTTGCCATTTCCAAGTTCATCTAGTAAAACCTTAAATTGTTTTGAGTTAGTGCACTGTGATATTTGGGGTGGATATCGAAAGCCTTCTTTTACTGGGGCACGCTACTTTCTTACTATCGTAGATGATCACAGTAGGTCGTTCTGGGTTTTTCTACTCAAACACAAGCATGAAGAAAGTAAATGTCTTGTAGAATTTTGTCATATGGTAGAAACACAATTTGATAAGAAGGTCAAGAAAATCAGAAGTAAATATGGTGGGGAATTTGTTTCCAATGACATGCGTGACTTCTGTGCTTCCCAAGGAATTATCCTTGAAACATCTTGCATCAAAACACCCCAGCAGAACGGTGTTGTTGAACGAAAACACCGACACCTCCTTGAGGTAGCTCGATGCTTACGGTTTGAAGCAAAACTACCAATCAAGTTTTGGGGGGAATGTGTGCTCACAGCAGCTTACATTATAAATCAACTACCATCCAAATTTATCGATCATAAAACACCTTTTGAAATCTTACACCAACATAAGCCAGACCACGACTACATGAAAACCTTTAGATGCTTAGTGTACACTCGAAACACTGAGACAAGAGGAGACAAGTTTGAAGTGAGGGGGAGACCTGGTATTTCCTTGGGCTATCCTCATGGGCAAAAAGGATACCGTGTTTATGAATTGGAGTCTAAAAAGATTATTTTCTCTAGGGACGCAAAATTACTTGAAGATATATGCTGAAGTTGAAGAAAAACAGGTCCTTTTGAGCTCGCTATTGCCTCATATGATGACGTACAGTCTAGTGCTCTAATAACACAGCTGCGACCAGTACCACCTCCAACCGAAGTTGAAAATATCGACCACCTTGAATCAGATACTCCTCCTACAGAAATCGAGAATCTCGAGCCTAACGAAAGCCAACAAAGCGAAGTGCAGTCACCCAAACATTCTCGACCCAGGGCCCTACCGAAAAAGTATGATAGCTTTGAGGTTAATTTACCTCCCTCACTACTCCATGATCTTCCTCACCCTGACCAACACCCATCCACTGAGCACTCATTAGCGAATTACATTTCCTATGAGCGATTTTCGGACAGCCATAAAGCCTTCTTGTCTTCTATCAGTTCACACATTGAACCGAAACACTTCAAACAAGCAGCCAAAGATCCAAAATGGATAGCAGCTATGGAAAAGGAAGTTAAAGCACTAGAAGATAATGGCACATGGACGTTGGAGGAGCTCCCTCCAGGTAAACGAGTCATTGGCTCGAAATGGGTCTATAAAGTAAAATATAAACCAACTGGTGAGGTGGAACGCTATAAAGCTAGGCTGGTTGCTAAGGGGTACACATATATGGAAGGGATTGATTTTCACGACACTTTCGCGCTTGTTGCTAAACTTGTCACTGTCCGAACTCTCCTTGCCATTGCAACAAAGAAAGACTGGATTGTCCATCAGTTAGATGTGAACAACGCATTCTTACATGGTGGCTTACAAGAAGAAGTGTACATGCGGGTACCTGATGGCTTTGTGAAAGAAGGTGATCACAGAGTATGTCATTTGTGGAAGTCACTATATGGCTTGCGTCAAGCATCACGTAACTGGTACCAAAAATTCACATTTGCACTTGTTCAGCTGGGCTTTCAACAATCCCATGCAGATGCCTCTCTTTTTGTTTACCAACATGGTGATTTAGTTGTTGTCGCCTTGATTTACGTCGATGACCTAATCATAGCTGGAAATAATTCAGAAAAAATACAAGCTACAAAACGTACTCTTGATGAACTCTTTAGCATTAAAGATCTGGGACCCTTGAAGTATTTCTTGGGTATCGAAGTCGCCAAAACATCAGAAGGTTTGGTACTGAGCCAGCACAAGTATACGCTGGATATTCTTGAAGACTGTGGTCTTGAAGGTTGTAGGCCCAGTTCATTCCCAATGGAGCAGAATCTTCAACTTGATCATGGTGCTAATAGTGATCACATCGATGCAGGTCAATACCTTCGTTTAGTTGGCAGACTTTTGTATCTCCAGGCTACACGACCAGACATAGCATATGCTGTCAACATGCTCAGCCAGTTGTGGCTGATCCGAGACAAATACACTTGGATGCAACCATACGTGTTGTTCGATATTTAAAAACTACCCCTGGACAAGGTTTACTTCTGCCCAAAGATGGGGGATTAGAACTCGAGTCCTACTGCGACTCTGACTGGCTTGGTTGCACTTACACCAGATGCTCTCGCACCGGTTATTTACTATTGTTGGGAGGTGAACCAATTTCTTGGAAGACAAAGAAACAAATTGTGGTTTCACGGTCATCTGTTGAGGCTGAGTATAGGGCGATGGCTGTCACAGTTAGTGAAATCCTATGGATTCGCTGGTTATTGCAGGTGTTGCAAGCTCCACAAGCTAGACCTACTCCTCTATTTTGCGACAATCAAGCAGCTAGACACATAGCTAACAACCCGGTCTTCCATGAACGCACAAAGCACGTCGAGATGGACTGCTACTTTGTACGTGAGCGGGTTGAAACCAATGAGGTTTTGCCGGTCAAAATTGATACTAAATACCAGATCGCGGATTTGTACACTAAAGCCTTGGGTGTTGAAAGACTTTGGATGCTAACAAGCAAGCTGGGCATTAGAAACTTACATGCTCCATCTTGAGCGGGAGTAAAGGATTCGAATATGTTATTTGAATCCTATCAGTATCTCCTTATCTAGTTATCTTGTTTTAAACTATTGTGTGATCTTATCTTTCCTTTAAACTAGGATCTGAATCTTTGTATTTAAACCCATTGAGGTCACATGAATGAATTAACTTTCGATCAATCTGTTTCTTTATATCGAGTGTTTTCCAGTCTTTTCAACTTATTTGCAGGATTTATCGAAGACTATTTGTCATTAGAGGTTTGGAAGGAGTTCATAACTATTGGAGGCTTGCAATTTGTTCGTGGACTTGAAGTGGTGCAATTGGGCTTGGTGTCAATATAAACAAGGAGTGCGTTGGACTTAAATTTTGGATGAAACGACGATGACTTGAGCTAAGGAAGATCAAAGTAGCATTGGACCGTCTTTGAAGGCTTTGGAAAAATATAAATGGGCTCCCAAGAGGTTGTGCAAATGGTTTGGGATGTTAATGAACAGATTTGGGCTGGTTTATTAATTAAATGGGCCTAGGCACCAAGTCAGCGAGACCTATGCAGTCCGCGTGGATCGTGCTGTGAAGAATCCGAATTTTTGGCTTTAGTCCCTACTTTGAGAAGTTTGTTGGATTGCTTTTGGCCAACTTTTAGATCCGGAAATGAGTTCCTTTTTACTGAAGATTTGTGACAGAACTAATTGAGAACACTCTCAAGAACAACCTGTTTTTTCTCTCAAGAAGGCTTTGGAAGAAATTGAAGATTTAGAAGATTGGTGTAACTTCTTTTCATCTTGCTACTTAAACAATGTTTGGTACCTCTAAACTACTTTACATTTCTTTTATTTTGTCCATGCTTGGCTAGATTTACATTTGGTTAACTAGGATTTAGCCCATGGATGATTGGTTGTTTTGAAGACTTATGTTATCTTGTGTTTGAAGTTTATGGAAATGTTTTCTAGTCAAACATCTTCTTGTGTTTATTTATCCTTGATCATGAGCTTTGATGAATGAATACTTATTTTTGTTGACTAATGTCTTGTTTAAGTAATGGACCCTCAAATTAGTAAGCAACAAATGGTTTTTATGTTTGTTTTCATTTCATTTAAACCATGGAAATGTTTCCTCCATAATGATAATGTAAGCATTTGATTATCTTTTGGACTTGGTAACTCTTTGAACTTAAAGCTAATTGATTTTCACAAGATTATATGCTTCATTAATTTTTGTGACTTTAATTAAGGAAATGTGTTAAGAGCTCCTCTAACCATTTTAATAACAATGAAGAATTGAGGTAATTTGTGCTTAAGAATTGTTATAGCCAAGTTAAATTAATTCACAAGTGTTGTTCCATTTAGTCTAATGATAAGTCAACCATGTCATCTATATGGTTTATCCCAAAATCAACCAATTTCACTTCATTGAATTTAATCAAATCTTTTACTTGTTTACTTGTCATCCTTACATTCGAGCTTCATTTTAATTTTCTCAAGCAATCAAAAAGAATTAAACCCCTCATTTTACTTTTACTCTTGTTTTATAAGTACTTGAACAAATTATCTACATAGAGATTTAATTGAACCAATCTCCGTGGATACGATCCATTTACCGTTATACACTATTCAATGTGTAATATTTAGGGTATTTATTTTGTTGGCCTCGACAACCACCAAATTTTTGCGTCGTTGTCGGGGATTGGTTTATTTTTAATCAATTTGTTTCTCTATGCCCAGATCTCACTGTACAGATGACTTGATTTATAACCCGGAAATTGAAAAAGAAGCAAGGCGTTTGGCGAAGGAAAAAAGAATAGAACGTGGTCAAACTTCAAATCCTCGTGGGGATCCGGAGATTGAAACCGCTTCATCAAGTGATACGGAACCCGATTCTAGCCCCGACCCTCGCCAAGAAATTCCCGAAACACCACCCTACAACAAGATCCACCCATTATTGAACCAATTGCAATGGGGGACGTCGGAGAAGCTCCCAAAAGAACCTTCAGGCAAATGATGGAAACCGATGTTACCCAAACTCTAACCGGTATCAATTACCCTGTTTTGGAAGGAGGTTCGGAATTGAAGTCAAGTTTAGTTCGTCACCTTCCAACTTTTCATGGATTGGAGAATAAAGACCCTCATAAGCACTTGAAGATGTTCCACATTATTTGCACTAGTATGAAGCCACAAGGTTCGACTGATGACCAAATCAAATTAAGGGCATTCCCCTTTTTCATTGGCCGATAGAGCAAATGATTGGTTATTCGATCTTCCTCGGGGGTCAATCAACTCATGGATTGACACGGCAAGAGCTTTTCTTAATAAGTTCTATCCCACTTCAAGAGTCTCAAGTCTTAGAAATAAGATTTGTGGAATCCGCCAAGGTCAAAATGAGACTTTCCATGATTATTGGGAAAGGTTCAACAGCTTGTGTTATAGTTGTCCACAACATCAAATTCCGGAACAACTCCTTATTCAACACTTCTATGAGGGATTGTTGCCAATGGAGAGAAGACTAATTAATGCCTCGAGTGGTGGAGATGTCTTTAGCAAAACTCCACAACTAACAAGACAACTCTTCAACACCATAGCCGCAAATTCACAACATTTTGGCCCCGCCAAGATATGAAGAGAGAAACTCAACAAAAATTCAATGAAGTGGGGACGTCGAATCTAGAGTCTCAAATCAAAGATCTAACATCCGTTGTTCAAAAGTTAGCCATGGGACAAACTCCACAAGTGATGGTTTGTGGAATAATTGCAACAATGGGATATCCTACGGATATGTGTCCCATTCTCCAAGAAGATACGGAACATGTGAATGCTACGGGAGAATTCCAAAATTACCACAATAAACCATCTTGTTACCAAAATGCCTACAATTCAAGTTGGAAGCCAAATCTCAATATGAGCTACAAACCAAGACCATTGCCACAAAATGCATTGGTTAGACCTTCCTATCTACCACAACAACCTCATTACCAACACCCACAACCGCATTACCAACCCAAACCGCACCCTCCACATCATCATCAACAACCTCCTCAATTCCAACCGAGTAGCTCTGGAATGTCTCTTGAAGACATTGTCAAATCCTTAGCCACTACTACCCAAAAATTCCAAAAAGTGACAAGGACTAGTATCTCCAACCTTGAAGCACAAATGGGAGATATAGTTACATCCATAAGCAAATTGGAGTCCCATGGCAAACTCCCTTCTCAAACCGAAAAGAACCCAAATGTCAATGTGGTGACCTTGAGAAGTGACAAACAAACCGGAGAAAGTAATTCAAATGTTTGGGTTTGAGGCAGTTGGGTCATCGAGGTTAGCGTTCAATTGTTGAGATTTGCTAGTTTGATGTATTGATTGTTATCAATACTCCAGGAGGAGCATCAACTGATTTGTCAATTAGTTTCATAGTCGGTATGAGTAGCTACATATGGGTTTTGATCAGTAAGAGAATGGGGTTTCGGATGGTCATCGACGTGTCCTCTGTGTTTCAATTTATGAGTGGATTACTTAGAGGTTACGAGTTGTGTGAGAGGAAGATCTATGGTGGTAGCAAGACACTATGAGATTCTGAGACGGTGTATCGCGTTGTCTGAGTTTGATGTCGTGAGTAGAAGATCAGTGGTTGAGGCAAGCGAGCGTGAAATGATGTGATGGTGTATCAGGGTATCCGAGTATGATGCCCTAATTTGCTGGATTATTTTGAGACTCGAGTTTATGAGATGGCAAGTGGAGTACCAAGTAACTATTGTTCCAGTGGGAACCCATCAGCAAATTGTCATCGAATGAGGATTGTCCAAGAATGAGAATTGTATCGAGGGAAAGTGCGTTGAGCGACAATTATTGTTAGGAGTAGTGATGCTCGGTCTGGGTGGTTGGGTGCACCTGTCCATGATGGGTCGCGGAGCATGAATTTAGTAAATGCAATATGGTGATGGCTTAATGATCAGATTGTGGGGTAGTAAAAGAGTGGAAGGATCCAGGTAAGAGTAATCACTTTGGAATATCATGGAAAAAACATGAGGAGAGCCTATAGCGAGTGAGTGAGTGATGTAAGCCTGCGGGGATCCATAGCATTCACGTGTCAGTGAGTGAGTGATGCAAGCCTGTAGGGAGCCATAGCATTCACGAGTCAGTGGGAGAGTGTTATAACACTGTGGCGAGCCATGGTATTTACTAGTCAGAGCATGACGCAGAGGGGTTCTTAGGCTTGGGTAGCCATACAAATTGAGTCTTTGGGAACCTGGTGGCCGAACCAAGGACGAGACTGGGATCTTCGTGATGGTCAGGGACCATTATATCTCGAGTTAAGGAAGTGTTGATGAAAAACAGAAGGGATTGGGGGAGTAATGTACGCGTAGATTCGCGGATCACGGGCCGTGCGTTGACTGTCATATTAGAGTTGAGTGATGCCATTTCTGTTGTTGAATCAAACTCTCGAGGTTGAGTTCAGCTTTATTGTGTAATGAGTAGGCAGGATGAGGTTCCAGATTTTCAGGTGGATTTCATTTTTGAGGAAATGGTTTCCATCTGATGTTTGTGATCTGAGTGGGTCAATTTGTTGGTTTGGGAAGGACCACGAGACGCATGGAACTAGTGAGTGATAGACGATAGAGGTCGGAGACGAGGCAACTTCAGATGGGTTGTCGTAATCGCTTGGGGTAAGGCGAACCTCGTGACTTTGTGTGTCATATGATGGGCCGAGATAGCTAATGTGAGAAAGAAGACTGTAAAGTCGTTTTATTGGGTGTGCAATGGGTAGCGTTTGAAGCTCAACTGTCGGAACATTAGAGAGGAAGCGGAGGCTTATGATTATAGA
The DNA here is from genome assembly GCF_052625555.1 of Lactuca saligna. Classification (NCBI taxonomy): domain Eukaryota; kingdom Viridiplantae; phylum Streptophyta; class Magnoliopsida; order Asterales; family Asteraceae; genus Lactuca; species Lactuca saligna. The sequence continues at coordinate 148,603,121 of NC_136422.1, forward strand.
TGTCAGAGGATTGTTCTGAGCGGGTAGGATCATTTTCTTGTGTCTGAGGACAGAATATTGGGGTTCATTTTCAGATGGGTTCTGGTAGCAGTACAGGTGGAGAATCTTGGGTGAGATGTGACTTTTCCGTTCCCTTAGAGTTATGAGCTAGATTGATTAGTATGTCTGACATGAGTGATCAAGAGCCAATTATGGACAACGACTTGTCCCTATCTGTCGCAACAAGATAAAAAGAGTTGGAAGCGTTTTATCGGTTCTGTTATTCGATGAGCAATTAACAGGGTGATTTTCTGCATGAGCAGTCTGTTGGGGAGACAGACCACTACAATTTTTGAGTTCTCGAGAGTCAGAGTTGGTACTGCAACGGAAAAGGGGTTCGTCCTCCTCCGGGTTGGAACTTCTCGATGGGTTTTGTTTATCTTGGGAGATCATTGTATGTTATGAGATTTTTCGGTTTTGCTTCTTGGGGTCTTTAATTCGTTCTACGTGAAGACAGGAGCAATTTCGAGGGTGAAATATAATCTAAGTGGGGGAGAATTGTAATATCCTAATTGATCATTTATGAATTTTGAGTTTTATTGGTGGAGCTTTGAGGCTGTGATGTGTTTCTAGAAGTGTAGGGCTTCTCACCACCTTTCCAGGGATATAAGGTTCGTTGGAAACAGACTTGTAACGAAGAAGTTTCGATAGTTTGAAGTTTTGGTAAATTTAGTCCTCATTGTGAAATGTGTGGCAATTAAGTACGCGGGCGTAATTAAGTGTACGCTTGGCGTACTCATGTGCGTGGAAGGAACGAGAAGGCCACCTAGTATGTTGGGCGTACTAGGTCCAGGAAGAAACCCTAATATTTTGGAGTGTCCCTATTTAAGGAACATTATGTCTTCATATCTAGCCACCATTTCCAGACCTCAACCCTCTCAAAACCTTAATTTCCTTCCCTTGAGCTAGAGTAACCATTTGTGAGCTTCTATGTGTTCTTGTGGGATTCTTTGAATGAAGAAGGATTATTGAAGAGAATGGAGTTGGAGTCCAAGCTTTGGATCTGATCTTTTCTGTGGTTGGAGCATCATTTGAAGGTATAAAGCTCAGCGTTTTCTCGTCCTTTTTGATTTGTGCATAATATGGTCCATTTTAGGATTTTTGGTCCCAAAGCTTGAAGCTTTATGAGTTGTTGAACTCCAGAGCCTAATATATGTCCCTTTGAGTGTTTTATTGGAGTGGATTCATAAAAATGGAGTCTTGGATGTCAAAACCACCCCATGCATGAGATATGAACATTTTTGGGAATAAAGAGTGAGATTTTTTGTGTTTGGGACTTCCTCAGCCGTGCAAAGGCTTAAAGTCATGAACTTTATGGAGTATGAGCCTTTAGGGAGTCAATATCTGATAGTATAGCTATGGTCTTAACGGGTTAAGACCAAGAGAGTGGATTAAGCAAAACTGGGCGTACGCCCAACATAATTCCAGTACGCCTTGCGTACTGATCTAGTGTCCCTGATTAGGATTCGCGTGTATGTTTGTGTACGCTGAGCGTACCAAGGGAGGTACGCCTTGCGTAATCTAGTTGTGGGCTTTTTGGGCTAAATCTCATATTAGGCCTTTAGTATTGGCCCTGGATTTTGGGCTTGTTATGTTGGAGATTTTGATCAGAGAAATATATGTATATATCTTAGGCCTTTGTATTGGTAATTTCTGAATGGTAATTTCTGTGTGACCAGAGGGTCTTTTCTAGGATACAGGACCGGAGGGTCCAATCTGAGCTGTGAGACCGAAGGGTTCTCACTATTGACCAGAGGGTCTTATTTGTTTATACTTTGATATGTGCATACTCTCTTTCTGACTTATGATGTTATATTATTTTGCGTATATGTTGATCTTGTGTGTTTATACTGAGATATGTGATATTATGCATTCTGTCTTGTGGTTTATGTTGTATATTATCTTGTGCATTATTGAGATAGGACCGGAGGATCCAACCCGAGTCGTGGGATCGGAGGGTTCCACTGAGACACATTGACCGGAGGGTCTTATTCGAGTATAGTCATGAGAGGCTAATTATTGTGTGTGTTATTTTAAAGGACTCACTAAGCTTCGTGCTTACTGTGTTGTGTGATATGTGTTTCAGGTACTTTTTCAGAATCGCGGGAAGGCATCGACATGATTGTACACACGAGATGGAGTTATGTTTGAGGATCCTGGATTTTTATAATGGATGTGTTTTGATAATTTGATACTTTTAGATTTTTGTGAAATGTGTTAATGAGAATTATGTGATTTTAAAATGAAATTTTTGTTTGAAAATTTACGGTGTTACAAATCCACACCACTCGCTCATTTAAGAAAAAATCATCATTAGATGAAAACCATGAATTGATACCATCATGTTTAGAAAAACTCTCCATAGCTTTCACATCCTTAAATTCCAAAGATACCCAATGACCTCCCAAGTATCCAAACTTAATATCTTCAAAACCTTCATTGTTACAAATAACCCGCAGATTAGTAAGAGATTGGAATTCCTTAATTGTCCAAATTAGAAATAACTAATAATTATGTTTGATTGAGTGATCATCATCCAATACTAAAGCAGAAACATCATTAGTATTGACAACCATGTTGACAGTTTCACCATGTAATATCGATGCATAAGAAGGTTGTTTCATGGTAAAAGAATTTGTTATAGCATGTTCCCCATTACTCCTACCACCTCCATCCTTATTTTCATTGATTATTTCTATGAAACCTTGTGATGTTTTCCACAAGTTTTCGTTTACCAATCCAAATGATACATAAGTTTGATATCAAAGAATCAATGTTAATTGACTTAGAAAACCTGACAAACACATAAGGTTTCCCCATATTTGATAATCTAGAGGCAATGAAAACATCCAACACATTCCCAAAACATTCACATATCTTCCATAATTCTTTTTTTGTAAAGTGGGAGGGAAATTTTTTCAGATTACATCATGAGAATAAAAATTTCAAAAAAGCATTTGAATTTCTTGAGGCGTACCCTAACCTAAGAAAATTGCCACGATCCATCCAGCGTTGAGGAAGAGAGAAAAACTTACTGGTAGTCGACCACAAGAATCTCTACCAATGTTTGATCTCGTAGGAAGAGAGGGGTTGAGGCAATGATCGCCATTGTGATCACTGAAATCGTCAGACTTCTAACTGAAACTTGTCTACAATCTAAACACTTTTTGTTTTCGTGTTGGCTCTCTTTCTAGTAGTGAGTCATTAAAAATTATAATATTTTCCAAAGATCAATTCTAATATTTCTTCCAACATGTATTTAATAATACTAGTGTTGTAAGCCAAGATCTTAAAGAAAGTGAATCCATGGTTGACATAAATCATTAATAAAATCCAATCAGGGCCGGCCCTTAACATATGCCGGGTGTGCGACCGCACAGGGCCCGCATTGTTTGGGGGGCCCGATATTTATATAATCATATATACATATATATATATATATATATATATATATATATATATATATATATATATATATATATATATATATATATATATGAGATGTCGAAATTAAAGTAAACAAAAAATTGGTGGTTGACATGGTAAAGGCGCTTGACATTTATCATTTAGTCCCAAGATCTAAACTTGGCACAAGCAGTTTTGTTTTTTATTTTTATTATAATAGTTCAACATATCCTTTTATTTCAAACGTAACAAACACATCTATCACATAAGGAATTATCTATATCAAACCCATCTTTAATTAAATTAATATATAAGTCCAATTAAACTAAGTATATCACATAGAATTAGTATCTAACACAAACACACATTTAATTACTACATATAAGTCCTTAGCCTCTTTTATTTATTTGTTGAGTTTGGGCAATTCAGCAACAAAGGAAGACATAAGAAAAGGTTCGTTTTTTTTTTCTCTAATGGTAATATTTATAATTCATCATTATTAGTATTTTTTTATAATCATTAGTATTTTTTTTTCTAGTTTACATTGTTATTGGTATTGCTCATTCAACGTTTTGATATATTCAATTAGATTTCTAGAGTTCTTTTATCATAGTTTTAATTTTTATCGAGTATTTGGTTGATTATTGTTATTTTATTTTCAGAAATAATGCCTCCTAAGTATTTATCTGGTAGTCAAAAACGTAAAAAGAAAAAAAGAATTGAAGAATCAACAAAGGCTAACAGTGGTTCTCTAGATAAGTTTTTCCAAAAAAAACCTAAAGTTCCTTCTCAAAATCAAAATAATGATGATATTCCTGATAATTTGGGTGTTGATGTCAAACGAGATCAAATTACTGATGTTAATGTTGATAATGTTAATTTCGATGGAGATCGTGTTGATGTTGATGATGGTAATGACGATGGTGATAACATTGAAGATGATGGTGATGATGATGATGATGATGATGATGATGATGATGATGTTGATGATGATGTTAATGTTAATAGTAATAATGTTGATATATTCGATCCAAGAAATTGGGATGGACTAAGCACAGACATGGTGAAACGTTTGGTAGAGAAAGGTCCTAAAAGGGATAATACTATTGATAAGGGTCCACCTGATAGATTTTCTAGACGGTTTTCTGCAACTATGTATACTAGAACTCTGCCAAATAAACAGACATGTAACAGAGAATGGCTAGTATACTCGAAAGAGCTTGATAAAGTTTTTTGTTTTTGCTGTAAAATATTTAGAAAAGGGATCCCGAAAGGTCAATTAGATAGTGAAGGTTATGCAGATTGGCAACATCTTAGTACAAGACTTAAAGAGCATGAAGTTGGTTTAGATCATCTCACAAATTTAGCTACTTGGTTTGAAATGCGTGAAAGATTGAAAGTTAATGAAACAATTGATAAAGTGGTGTATGATCAATTTAAGAAAGAAAGGGAGCATTGGAAACAAGTACTATTGAGGATTATTGCACTAGTGAAATATTTGGCTAAATATAATTTAGCATTTCGTGGAACAAATGAAAAATTATATCAAAAGAGTAATGGAAACTTTCTTGGAGCGATTGAGATGTTTGAAGAGTTTGACCTGGTTATGAAAGAGCATGTGCGTCGTATCAAAAATGATGAGATCCATGTACATTATCTTGGCCACAAGATCCAAAATGAGATGATACTTTTACTAGCTGATGAAATTAAACGAGAAATCATTAAAAAAGTAAAGGAAGCAAAATATTACTCCATCATACTTGATTGTACCCCTGATACAAGTCACCAAGAACAAATGTCTTTGATAGTGAGGTATGTAAATTTCTCCTCCAATGATGTTACTGTTGAAGAATCCTTTTTAGGTTTTTTGAATGTTAATGATACGACTGGTAAAGGGCTCTTTGATATTACACACGATGAATTAAAATCTCTTGGTCTTGATATTGATGATATGCGGGGGCAAGGGTATGACAATGGATCAAACATGAGAGGAAAACATCAAGGAGTTCAAAAGAGATTTTTGGACATAAATTCTAGAGCATTTTATACTCCATGTGGTTGTCATAGTCTTAATCTTGCACTGTGTGACATGGCTAACAGTTGTAGTAAAGCTAGAGATTTTTTTGGAGTCATACAACGAGTATATACAATATTTTCCAATTCTACTAAGAGGTGGCAAATTCTGAAAGAGAATATCAAAGGCTTGACTCCAAAGTCATTGTCTGCCACTCGGTGGGAAAGCCGTGTTGATAGTGTGAAGGCTATTAGACAACAACTTCCGGATTTAAGAGAAGCTTTACTTGAAGTTGCGGAAAAAGACAACGATGCTAAAATCCAAAGTGAAGCTAAATCGCTAGCAAATAATGAGCTTGGTGGATTTGAGTTTTTGGTATCCATAGTCATTTGGTATCAAATATTGTACATGGTGAACTTAGTTAGCAAAAAATTACAATCAAAAGATATGCTTCTCGATGTTGCTATTAACGAAGTGAATATGTTAATTGAGTACTTCAAAGAGTTTAGAGAAACAGGGTTCTCCAAGGCAATTGATGATGCGAAGGAACTTTCCGTTGAAATGAATATTGATCCGGTATTCTCTCAAAAGCGGCCGGTTAGTAGAAAAAAACAATTTCATGAGAATTCAAGTGATCAAGATGTTGTATTTTCAGCCGAGGGGAATTTTAAAGTTAATTACTTTTTATATATTGTTGATCAAGCGAGTGCTTCTCTTAAAACAAGATTTCAACAATACAAAGCGTATGAAAATATTTTTGGTTTTTTGTTTCCAAAAAAAATGAAGGAATTTGATGACAAAGATCTCAAGTCATGTTGTCGCCGTCTTGAAGCCGCACTTAAGTCTGGTGAACAATCAGATATCGATTCTCATGAACTTTATATGGAGTTAAAGCTGCTTGACATGTTCTTACCGAGTGAAATTACGAGCCCTATTGATGTTTTAAAGTATATGAAAAAGGTCGATTGTTTTCCTAATGCAATTATTGCCTACAAAATCTTGTTGACTATTCCCGTAACGGTCGCGTCTGCAGAAAGAAGTTTTTCAAAGCTAAAGTTGTTGAAGTCCTACCTAAGGTCCACAATGTCACAAGAAAGACTTAATGGATTGGCGATAATAGCTATTGAGAACGTTATATTGGAGACTATTGATTATGAAGAGTTGGTGAACAATTTTGCTTCCAAGAATGCTAGGAGAGTCTCGCGATTCATGTAGTTGTCTAAGATTATCTATTGTATGATCGTTCTTTTCTTTTGCTTCATATTATAACAATTATGAAATAATTAATGAATTTTTTATATAAGTAAAAAATAAATATATATTTAGGGGCCCATTTTTTAATTTCGCACCGGGCCCCTAAAATCAACGGACCGGCCTTGAATCCAATTACATTATTTTTGCTCAAATTCGGTGAATAGTAAAATCAAGTTTGTTAAAATCTCGATTTTAATCTTACGGTCTTACGATTTTACAATCGTACAAGTGAAAAAAGATCCCGACCTCACTTCTTTAGTTTTATTATAAAGATGAGTATCAAAATTTTGTCTATTCAACTTGAAATCGAGTGTCACAAGTTGTAAGAAGTCTTCTAGAGCATCACCATTTTATCAATTCATCATAATGTGGAAAAAAGTAAGCTTTTTAGGAATATGTGTTTATGAGGATGATCCCAATGATATGGTTGCAGTGCTAGGATGCGGGGTTTCAGGTTTTCTTTTTTACTTATCTTGGGGTTCCGATTGGTTATAATATGTCACGGATTGCCAATTGGAAAGGGGTTGTAGATAAATTTAAAAATAAACTTTTAGATTGGAAGGCTCGTACCCTCTCTACCGGAGGTAGACTGACGCTGGTTAAAGTTGTTCTTGGGATTCTCCTGACTTACTACATGTCCATTTATAAGATGTCGGTTACCGTTGAAAAAATATTGGAGTCTCTTTGAAATAATTTTTTCATTAGTGGTGATGAGGAAGATAGGAAGATGACTTGGATTGCTTGGGGAAAATGTTTGGCAAGTAAAGAACTTGGGGGCTTGGGTATTGGAAGTATTTTTGCGCTAAATATTTCTCTTTTGTTTAAATGGATTTGGAGGTTTATAATGAAGTCTAACGACGTATGGGCTATTTTGTCAAAAATATTCTTGGGGTTGATGGTTCTATTGATAACCAGCCCCATCACAGATCTTTGCTCTCATTGTGGAATATGACTACCGACGTAGTCAGAAAGCTGTCAAAAAAAGGTGTTGACCTTTTTGCTTTGTGTAAGCGTAAACTTGGTAACAGGTATTCTACTTTATTTTGGGAGGACGTTTGGTGTAGTGAGCTTCCCTTAAAATTTTGGTTTCGAGAGGTATTGATATTGGCTAATATTTTCTTGTGGAGGTTGTTTTTGAATAAAATTTCCACCATTATTAATTTAGATAGATGAGGTATTGATATTGGCTCTTTATTATGTCCTATTTGTGGCGTCGATGTTGAAACTGTCAACTACCTTTTCTTTTCTTGTGGGATGGCATTGGATTTATGGAGTTTTCTTTCGAGGTGGTGGGAGTTAGATTTCCCTTTCTTTTCTTCCTTTTTTGAATGGTTATCTTGGCCTAATTTTGTTCGCTTATCTATCAAGATCAAAAGATGTTTGGATGTGGCAGTTACTACTATGTTTTGAGCGATATGGACTTTACAAAATAGATTACTGTTTTCGAAAGTTAAACCTCTTAAGGCGGTGATTCAGGATTCTATCCACTCTCAATCTTTTAATTGGATTAGCTGATTGATTTCGTGAAAACCCCATCTTTTGTAATCTCTTAATGTAATTTTCTAGCTTTTGCTATTTTTTATTGTTTAATGTCGTCGTTCTAAAAAAACTCATCTCGAGTTAGGTAGAACACACTCATAATTATCACTTTATACTCTTATATCTTATTTGTACATAATCAAAATGATCTTATTTCTAATTAAGATGTTTTATTCTTAATGTTTACGGTTTATAGCAGCAAAAATTATAAATGGTGTTTAAGAAGATAAAGTTGATTACACTATCTTGTGAGCAAATTTCAATATGAGTTCATTTTGATAGGATCTTATGATCCCTATCCGATCTTACGATACGATCTTGCAAAATGTAATACGATTTGAAGTAAGATCTTGATTTTGATAACCTTTAGTAAAAATTTAGATACAACTCGGATATAATAAATCCATGAATTTATTGTGAGCCCATCATCCACCATTTCAAATATATTGGCTAAAAATGATATCGGAAGAAAAACATCTAATTACAATTACTCATTCAGTATGAAAACATAATGAATAAAACAAATATTCGATTAACAAATTCTAATCTATTTATGTTCGAACTCTATGAATGCTAAAATACTACATCCAAATTTAACTTCTTCTTAAGAAATTATGATTTGTTATATAATGAATTCATCCTCATATGAACATCCTTATGACCTCTCAAATGGATTGGCTCAAAATCAGATCGAAAGGTGAATATCCGATAAGGATGATGACTCGTTAAAACCTTTTTGATATGATCACCGCCTTTAAACCTGTAAAATGCAATTGCCTCGTACTCTCTCATAACTCTTGTGTCTGAATCATATATTGCATCTAGTGAACTTATTCCATTATCTTCTGATCTCGTGTCAAAAACATGAACTCTCTCCCATGATTCGTCGTTAGTAAGAACCCAAAGCTCCCAAAGATGACTTGTTGTCCTGTAAGCAAACCCCAACTTTCTTTCAAACTTTATGAGATGGCTTGTAGTTCCAAATGGATATTCGAGGGTTTGAATAGGCAACGAAAAGGTTGTCCACTTTTCAGAATATGCCTCAAACTTCAAGACATCGTTGTTACTCAATGGCATGTAGATTGATCCCCTTGTGGTGATCGCTTGTTGGTTAGTTAGGAAGACACCAAAAGGCAATATTACAAGATCTAGTAGTCTCCATTCCCATGTCATTGAGTCGAAGATTTCACATTTATATGTCGTGTATAGCTTATCACGTCCTCGTAAGACACTGAAAGAAAGAAAAAAAAGAATCCAAAAAGCACCATTAGAATGATTGTGTTGAACATAATCTTAATTTGTTATAATTAAAGAAAATAGAAAACCCACAAATAAAACAAGAAAATATATGCAAGTAACATCAAAACAAAGTTCTTTAATCACATAAATAATGTAAACATGTATGTAGGTACTTACGGTTTCTTGGGTTCAGATAATCTCACGATCTTGTAGTGCAATATTGGCTTTGAACCCACCACAAGAATGGCAACATTCTTGGTTAAATACCTGGTTTTGGGATTTGGCAATGTCAAAACCTCCTTAGTTGTAGGTTTACAAACATGATATGAAACCAACTTATAATCCCGTGGATGAGGACTCTCGAAGACAATAAATCCTTGCTCTGAAGATGCTAGGATTTTAGCGTTGGGTGGCAGAAAACCAAGATCAAGACTGTGGGATTCACATGATGGTGCAAACTCGTTGATGTATTTGCACCCCTTTCTAAGGTTTTGTACGAGGAAACCAGAAACAATGTTGTTTCTTTGCTTGTACAAATTGAGAAAATACGATTCATATGTGAGTTTCTCAAATTCTGTGTTGGTACAACGCATGGTATCAAGAGTTTTTAGTGTTGTTCTCGAAAGAATCTCCATGTTCATGTCGTAAGAGAACTTGGAATCCATTGAAGAAAATTTAGGTTGACGCTAAATTACAGGTGGAAGAAGAGGGGGTTAAAGCTAAATTGCAGGTGGAAGAAGAGGTTGTTTTTCTGCGGATGAAAGGTTTTTGAAAATACATATATAATATATATACCCATCGATATAGAGTATGATTCGGAGTCTGTTCAGTTCTTATAATATTTTATTACTATTTTATATGTATGGAAAGTTCAGAAAAGGAAATCAAATATCCTCAATACTAATTCTTCTATCGCACTTAAATTACGACTAGTGTCATATTTCCTTCTCCTACCCCACGTAAAATTGTGACTTTCCTTCTCCTATCCCACTTAAAATTGTGACTTTCCTTCTCCTATTTCCTAGAACAAATATATGGTTTTTTTTCTCCATGCATCGGTCAATATAAAGTAACATGTAAAAAAAAAAGGCAGCTGATCTTTTTGAAAACTTATACATAGATAATAATAATAATAATAATAATAATAATAATAATAATAATAATAATAATAATAATAAGTAATCAATTAATACTTTTAGTTCTAAATGTAAAGATTTAACATTCTAACCAATTTTATATAGTTCAAAAGTGAAAAGATTTTGGAAACAGATTGTTATCACAATGTTTCCTTAAAATGTATATTGTGTATTATTGAAGTCTTACTATTTTATGTGTGTATTGTATGCTATGTATATATATGTAAATTAACAAATTTGTTACGACAATTATAAGGTAATATCATTAGACAAAATCATACAAATAGTCTTTTTTTTTTTTCTTTTTTATAAGGTAGTTCTGTTTAAAACGGACAAATAAAATTGACAAAAGTTGAAGTCGGATATGAGTTGTCATAAATTCTCGTAAAACATGGTCGAAGAATAGAAGCAGGGGTTGCAAAAGGGCCTATTCATTCGAAGCATCCAAGGGTGGGTATCTTGTTATTTATTGACTAATTTGGAAGACACTTTCGTATATAAGACCTAGATTTTCACTTCTAAAGAATAATGGAATTCTTTACTGCCACGGACCACGAGAAGTTTGTTGTTAATTGGACTATTGGAGCCCTAAACATCTTATGAGTTAGTTGTTAACCGAAGCCAATTTGTTTCAAACATCCAAGAATAAGTATATTACTTTTGGTTTGATGGAAACAAGGATGAAAGTATGTTAGAGACAAATGTTTCACGTTAGTTGCTACTGACCAAATAGATAGATATTATTTCCTAGTTTTTTAGACAAAATTGTAGATGTTTATGAAATATATTGGTTATATGTAACTTAATAATGTTTTTAAATAAATTATGAATTTGGTTAATGCCAATTAAATATAACATATGAGACTGGTATTAATAAAACCTTTTATAACCTACATGTTTCATATATTTGTTATGATATTTGCTTGGTAAAATACAATATAACCTAAACACCATTATGAGTATAAAAATTTACTATTTTATAACATCTGCTAATCGGATTGAACATGTACATGTTACAATGATTTCCCTACATATTCCACAAGTATCTATCACTTTCTTTAAAGATCTAGGAATGGATAACTAGCTAATTCTTGTATAATGGCAACCCGCAATCCTAGTACATTTTCACCTGAGGTGCCATCAAACCAATAAGTAAATACGATTTGCTAGATCTCAAGGATCTTAATTATATCCAAGTTTTCCATCTACTCGACCTAGTAAATATTTTGGATGTTTATTTTGGTACGAAGCTCATGATCATTGCTTTAATCATTCTTGTATAGCAAAGAACAATGAAGTTGTTTCTTGGTACTACCATCATCTTTTAGATGCATGTCACTTCTTTATTTAATGACAACTCTATGGAAACTAAGGTAACTGTAAGCACAATCTACTTGTAGTTCATCATTACTCCCCAAGTTACTTAGGTTGTTTCCTAGATTGACCATCGTGTTAATCCTTTTAATTGTTGAGTTGTTTCTTGGCCTTTCTTCCATCTTCCAACTATATGCCACTTAATCGTTAAGACATATGCATATTGACCCGCAAGAAGATTTTTCGAACCATGTGATTTTGTGGTCATTGGCTTGCAACTCACACATGACCTTTTGATTGACAGGATGGTAATTCTTGGTTGGAAACAACCTTCATTTAATCATTATATATTTTATACTAAAATATATGTAAAACATGAAATGCATATATATGGTCCTATGTAAGAACCTTCCTTTGCTGATAGGGAAATCGATACTATAACATAATGATGTTTAGTTGTTGTCTCGAATTAATCAACTATGTTTTTTGCTCATTACACCATTAGAGTTTAAATTTAACTGTTAAATTATCCATTTTTTCACCTGCAACACATTTTTGTCGGTCAATTGTTGATGTGGTAACTAAAAGGTAACTAAAATGAGTGAAAAGTACATACTCCCTCCGTCTCAAATTATTATCTACGTTTGACTTTTTAAGTTTTTTTTGTTCAATTTTGTTCTTAAATAATTTACTTTTTGTTATATAATTTTTCATGAAAAATATATGAATAAATTGTTTTTTAAATGTATTTTCATTGGTATAAATTTCATCAAAAATTATTGTAACATCTCTGTTCGGGTGTCAAACCAACAAATGATGGGATAAAATAATATTAATATAACTTAAATCACTGCTTTTTTTCTAATACTAAAGATAGTATAGAGTAAGCAGGGTCGGTCCACAGAGATACTGGACTTTTTATCTTGCCATATTTTCACACATAATACAAGTAATATTGAAATGGGGGTTTGTATTTAAACTTGAATTAAACTTCATAAATAAGAAAGATTGAAAACAAACGCAGTAGAAGAAGTACATTTTCGATTTTGACTCTTATATATGTATTATGTTGAAAGATGTAATATAATTATAACTCATGTTCAATCTAGGTTGGTAAGTTGGATATTAATAAACTCTAATATCCAAATTGGCAAAAGTATTTTATTCAAAATAAGCTCTTTAAATAAAATTTCATTTAATTGATTTAACCCAAATAAGCTCTTGCATTAAATCATTAAATGACATTAAGTTCTTGCACTAATTACCAACAATGTTTAACATTCCTCTTAAGCTTGGGAATATAAACATTTAATCTTTGATTGCACTAATTTTGATCTAATTACAACCAAGTAAGTGAGTGTTACTAACATCAAATCATAAAACATATACGAATTTCATGATTTGATTAACTAGATTGAATAGAACCCTAGTTCATTGATCAAGTGAAAAAGAGAACTAACCAAACACATGATTAAGATCAAATCAAAGATTACTAGATGTTAAACATAAGTTGAATTCAAGTTACAGTCTAACAACACATACTTAAGAATTCAGATTCGGAAATGATAATAAAATCAACCACACATATCTAGGTTGGACTACAAATCAAACAAGTTTAAACTTCAAATTGACTTACAAAAAGAAATTAAAGTGTTTTCCAAGTGTTAATCTACTTGCAAAAGCTCTGAAAATCGTCTCTTCTCCTCCCAAAATCCGACCTAACCTTCATAAAAACTGATTGTCCGAATTATAAGAAGACAAAACCACTTTAAAACTGCCGAGACGTTTACACGGCCCGTGTAAACCAAAGGGTTCCATTTACACGGCCGTGTAAACAAGAAAAGTAGAATGCTTAAGTCTTCCAGGTCTTCGAAGTAGAATGTCCTTGCATACACGTTTACACGGCCCGTGTAAATCAAAGGCATAAATTTACACGGCCGTGTAAACTCCTGTGAAACCAAATTCTTCATTTCTTCATTCTCTCTCTCTTCAAAGCTCCAAAACTTCTACAACTTTGTATCCAACTCTTGATAACTTCCTCCAACAAGATCCAACCTTCATAAGTCCCTGAAATATCCTAAAAGCGTGTGAATAGAATTGCATCATGAAAAATCCCGAAATTATACAAAATGCATGAGTCTAAACCTAAATGTAATGCACTTTTATGAACTAAAACTATAAAAAATGAATGCATGAAATGCACCTAACAATCTCCCTCCGGCACGTATCACAATATTGTCCGCTTTGGGCTCCCGACGTGAAAAACTTCCCAGGGGATCACCCATCCCTAGATTGCTCTCATCCGGACACGCTTAACTACAGAGTTCTTATGGGATCTGCTGCTCTCGTGACTTTAAAATGCGTTCTGACAGAGAAGGTATACACACCCTTTTTAAGGAATGCTTAGTTCTCCTTCCCAGCCGATGTGGGATTATGTGCAGCTAACTCGACCGCCTTCACCCTCTCCCCCCATTATAGGTTTTGACGTCCTAGGTGAACACATCATCTCGTGCCTTGACTCTGATACTATTTGTAACATCTCCCTCCGGCACATATCACAATATTGTCCACTTTGGGCTCCCGGTGTGAAAACATTGTCTCGTGCCCTCGCTCTGATACCATTTGTAACATCTCCCTCTGGCACGTATCACAATGTTATATAACACAAATAAAATTATTTATGGTCAAAGTTGACATAGAAAGACTTCAAAAGTCAAATGTGAACAATAATTTTGGGACAGAGAGAGTATAAACTTGCCATGTAGGTTTAGAAGTTAAACATAAATACATTCCTTCTCTTGTTCTTCACACTAAACAAAAACAAACCAAAAAACAGGGCTAGGGTTTTTATCGATCTTCTCGTCTTCAATCTTCAATATGTCAAGATCTAACTAACCTTCTTGCATAATCTAGTGTCATAACCCCGGTCGGCAGCAGAAAAGTCGAGTTGTGCTATGTAGTCATAGATCACAGTTATTGAACATACATTGAACAATACAAAATCAATATGAAAATATAAACTTCGATTATTATCTAAATAGAGGTTGCATTGTCATTGTCTACTAGTACCTTATCAAAATACAATACATACCTAATAGTTTGGCATTTACGAAATATAGTACAATAAGCAAAAGTTTCATAGGTCTTCAGTGTGCCTGTTCTTCCAGCTGCTTATGATCCTGGGAATACATGCGTTTTAAAGATACGTCAACAATAATGTTGATGAGTTTCACAGGTTTTTACTCCATGTGTTTTTATAACCAAAACGTATCTAAGTGCCTTCCTGATTTATAAAATAAAAGGATAGTACTTACAACCCTACAAATATGTATACATTGTGTGTAGGTGTTTACCTAACTTATTGGCACTTGCCAACCCTACAAGTGTGTATGCATGTTTACTTGATTTTTATATTATATAAAAAATATACTTGTAAAGCTTTCATTGTGAAAATCTTAAGTATAAGTTCTTACGTTACTTACGTGAATACGTTCTTGTAACCCCGTACAAGTGTGTGCTGTGTATAAGTTCTACCTGATTTGTGTGAATTTGTGCTTGTAACCTTATACAAGTGAATGTGTTTTTTATAATTGTTTACTTATAAAAAAAAATATAAGTTTTATAACAACAATAGTTCTCGTGATTCGTATAAATATATAAGTATTTATTTTTACTTATATAAAATACCAATATTTATCTATCATTCTAAGTATGTGATCATGCTACATATAGTCATATTTTAACGCATATGAGTGCTTAACTTAAGCCATATTTCAACTCATATGAGTGTTTAACTTAACCCATATTTCATCTTTTAGGTTATAACCGTTCTATAAGTGTGACTGTGTGTCCTTAACTTAAGCCATATTTCATCTGTTAAGTTCAAACCGTTCTATAAGTGTGTTTGTGTATCCTATACTTTAAGTTATAAAGTTTCTAGACACATTGTTTATTCGTTGTATAAATTTTTTAATAGATTTCTAACGAAAATTGAGCAACGTAACGGCTATAAATTGACCAAAACCAGGTTTTACCTACTTTAAAACCAACAATACCAATATATGTGTAAATCCAAAATATAAGTAAATATATTATTTTTAGTGAATAAATGACGATAACAACGATATAACTGTAATAACTAACTTTTATATATAGTTATAAAATCATATTTAACATTTATAAATCAAATAAATATTAAATATAGACAAAACATGTACTCTCCTCCGAACGCATTAAAAGTTTAAAAGGGGTCTAAATATTAAATATAGACAAAACATGTACTCTCCTCTGAACGCATTAAAAGTTTAAAAGGGGTCGTAGAACTCACTTCCGCTGCATGCTTTATCATTGCGTTGTTCGGATCAAAAACCAGGATTCGAACCGCCACTCGGGATTTCACGAACGGAACCTCGTTTTCACAAAGCGAAACTCCAAGGTTGTAGATCGTGCAAAAGCAAGTTAAAAAACTATTCGAATTTGCTGGAAAACTACCCGGAGGCTCGCCGGAAAATTCCCAAAAATTATTTCGTTGAAAAAAAAAAAGATGGTTGGAAAAGTGGCTTTCCGGCATCAGGTAAAGCTGGGACCTAAAGTTTCTTGTGGAGGGGCTTATGGGGGTCAAGTGTGATTTTAGTGGCCGGTGTTAGTGGTTGATGGGTACAGTCGGTGGCATTGTGATGATTCTTGGTTGTCGGAGTTGATTATAGTTGGATTTATGATGGTTGGAGGTAGGGGAGGTGTTATAGGGTGGTTGGAGTGCTTTGGTGGTGGTGGTACATTGTGGTGCAAGGCGGAGGAGTGGTGGATGGCGATGGTTCTGGTCATCGGGAAAATAAGAGAGAGAGAGAGAGAGGGAGGGGGAGAGAGAGAGAGAGAGAGAGAGAGAGGAATATAGAGAGCCTAGAGAGAGAAAAAGAATCTAGAGAGATTGAGAGAGATGTGAGGAGGGAGGGAGGGAGACCTCTTCTATTTATAGAGATCAAGAACCTACACAATCGTAACAAGTTTCGCTCTCAAAACCCCCCAAGTCGCACCACCAAAAACGCGACATGTGTCGCATTCTCGAACAACGTGTTAAAACCCAACGAAAAACAACTTCGTTCAAATTTTCTAAATATACTAGTCAGATGTCCTAAATGTGGTGTTTCTGAATATGCAATCAAAATTCCCGAACGAAAGGGTTACTATGTTAAAAACGTGTCTGAAGTTATTATCCAATTATATTTATAGTTTTATCGCTTCAACTGATTTCGCAACACGATTATAACTTCGTGATAAAAATATTCCGAGAATGAAATCAAATAATAACTTATATTCTTAGTCCAAAAACGTGCTCTAAAATACTTAACGAGATGTGTAGCTAACCGAACAAATTGATTCAACGTTCATTTACGGAAAACTCAGTTACATCCTTAAAAAGGATGTAACTTTCGCTTACGATCTTCGTTTTCAACGCTTTTTATATGCACGAAATCGTATTCTTTGGCTCTATCTGTTTAGATTATTATTTGTTCATAAGTATACATAACACATAAATCATATTTTCAATGTATTACTTAGATACTTATATATTGTGAGTAGTGTTTTGTTCGTTAACGATCAACATTCATCAAAGACAAAAAGGGTATTCTGTATGCAATTGTAAGTATGAAAACTTTATTTTCATGAAGATGGTGAAATACAGTACATCATGTCTATTACCAGGGGTGTTCACAGTGATTAAGACCGGTGAACGATGACTTAATTTTCTGGTTTGTTACATCTAGTCGTGGTAACATGTAATATTTAGGAATTCGAACTACATATTGTACCCACACGTGTTTGTTGGCATCTTCAAGAGTTGCACCCGAATTGTCGAAGACAAATTAATAAATCAAAATCCTAATTTTGTGAGGATAAGCGCTCTTAAGTGTCTTTTGCCAAAAAGATCACATGGTTGTGGTTCTTGATCAATGTACATGTAATGTATAGTGTTGTAGTGCTATGGGAGAATCCTTCTTTTTTAAACATCTCAATGTTGTACTCAGCGTAGAGTGGTATGAGACCATATTCCAATGTCTTACCACATATCAACAAGCACCAATTTACCTTCGTATTAATCTCGAGTACACCTACAATGTCTTCGAGTGTTTGTGGAGTCAACTTATGAATGTTGATAGGGCCGGTCCATTAGATTTCTATGCCCTGGGTGAAAAGGTTTAATAGTGCTCATATATGTGTACCTATCCCATATAAAACTTATGTTTATAAAACAAAAGGGCAACATTCCATTTTATTTTGAAAAATCTATGGGGATACAAACTAGAACTTGTAAAGTTGCAATCACCTAAAATGATGCATGTATTTTTATGTAGCAAAAACATTAGTTCATCTTATAATATAAAACTATACTTGGCATAGAAAGGATTAAACTTTAAATAAGTTTATGTTTTAAGTTGTTAGTGGAAATTGCTTGAATTTTTGAAGCAAATGATTCTGAAAAGTGAAAAACAAAGAAAACAAGAATTACTAGATAAATGACACTAGACAAATCCTGACATAACATTTAGTTCACAACAATAGCCTATCAAATCCATGAAACTATACATAAAACAACATTTAATTTTCAAACATCAATCTGACTTTTGGTTACTCAACAAATTTTGTAACACTCATAAAATTCTTGAAAATTTTAAACTTTTAAAATAAACCCCAAACCATCATGGTTTACAAATAGTTTTCAAAACGAATTCAATATCAGAGTAATCCCAAAAACATGAAGCAAAACATGAGGAGGTACACAATCACGCCTTCGCCTTCCCGCGATCCTATGAAGTACCTGAAACATAATCCAAAAGTGTAAGCCCAAAGCTTAGTGAGTTCCCCCAAAATACCAATACATAATAAATGGTACACAATACAACAACAACATGTAATTGGTACATAGCTTAACAGATTGGATTACTCCTAAGCACACATGATAAGTTTGCTTGCTTCACGGACCCACATCTTATGTCTAGCTTGCTCCCCGACCTGATTAGTCAACTGATTGAATACCGCTTAACCCTCAGTACGAGTCTGGCATGCCCTACCCGGCCCTCAACTCATATCTGGAATGCTCATGAGTCCTCAATATGAGTCTGGCATGCCCTCCTTGGCCCTCAACTCATATCTGGCATACTCCAGGATTTGTTATCTACATCACAAAGCAGTACTACCTCAACCCCCCCCCCCCTCACACACATACAGGATTTGTTAGCTACATCATAAAGCAGTACTACCTCAACCCCCCCCCCCCCTCACACACACACACAATATGTCGACATATAACAGATAATATCATATACAAATAAACATACAATATCGCTAGTAGTCCTACATACCTACCAAACTAGCATATCAAATCTAGCATGTATATCTATTCCATATCCGCATATCAACAAATATCAGGTTATCAAACCAATGGGCCAGCCTTGGTGCCTTCGACCCGAAAGTATAGTGAGGAAAACTCACCTCACAAGTAGTGCAGAACTGATGAGGTCTGACTCTGAATCTCAGATCTCGACTCGAATGCCTACAACCACTATGTGACCATTCCATCAAAATCACGAAATACCCAAAATGCCCTTAAAAGCCCAACTTGGTCAACCATGGTCAATAGTCAAAGTCAACGGTCAATGTCAACAGTCATGTTGACCCAACTCGTTGAGTGCACCTATGAACTCGTAGAGTTTCTACAGTACTCAAAAAAGATCAGGAAACCCTTAGCCAACTCGTCGAGTTGTCTGGACAACTCGCCGAGTTTTCCCCAGTTTAACACATATAGTTGATTCTTCGATACTAGGGATTCCAAGGCTCAGATCTAAACTCCAAATGTGTCTAGGAGGATAAAGTTTCCAACTTTATCCTTTAGGGCTACTCTAAATGCTCAAAAACCCATCCACGAGGCTTGAAAACTCAAGGGCTTAACCATTAAGCACAAAATCCTTGAGATATGAAACCCAACTTTTCCAGAAGAGATTCTAGCCTCAAAAACATCCCAAAGGTTGATGCTTTATATACATGCATGTCCAATGCATGTCTTGAACCCAAAATGGGTCTAAAATGGAAAATATGACCTAAAATCCATGCATGGCATCAAAGCTTGGCTAAAGACCAAGATTCATAAAGTTGCAAAATTTATGAAGTCCATCCATTGCAACATCCAAGAATAAGGAGAAAAGGGACAAAACTCAAGATCTAGCTACATAGATAGATAAAAGTCGGATCTTGAATACTTACAACAATCCAAAAGAGTGCGAAAATGAAGATGAGAGCTTACCTTGTTAGATCCTTGCTTCCTTCTTCCAACTTCTTCTCCTTTTTGCCCCAAAAGAACCACACTAAAACATAAAATGAGTGGGAAGGGTGATTAGGGTTAACTAGGGCCGCAAAAAGGGTTTGGAGATTGATAAAGGATCAACCCTAGGAACTTAAGGAGATTAAATAGGGTGTAAGACCCTATAATTTAGGGTTTCTCACCCAGCCGCCAACTCATCGAGTTTTCCTCACCAACTCGTCGAGTTTGTCCAAAAAGATACGCGGCCCAAAAGCCTTCAACACATCGAGTTGAAGCCATCAACTCGCCGAGTCCCATGGGAAACTTGCATTTTAAAGAATAAATCTCATACCTGGAAATCGGGATGTTACAAATTTAATGGTCATTACAAATCAGAACATCTTTCCTCCATGTTATTAGATCAACACATTAAAACCATGAAATTAAACACAATTTTTTTTAGAAAAGTCTCTTTAAATACTATAACAATGGTAAAGTGGTACAGGCATGTGACCTAAATTTCCAACCTATATATCATCATAAAATATGCACACTATATCTAAATTTAGAATTTTTGTTCTTTCGAAAAGATATTATAACCTTTTTCTATAATCAGACAATTAAACATTTGAACTCTAACATTTTTAACAAACTTTTATGTTGACAAATGCAACAGATAATGGAAACTTTCGGTAATATTTTTTATAAATTCAATCAATATCATACAACCATTAGATAACCCACATTCCACAAACTGATTTTGCTTGCATTTTGCTTAATTTCTACTTACTGCATAATAGAAAATAACTAACAATGGTGAAGGGGTGTGACAATATTCCACGAATGGTAGAAAAAAAAAGTTTTTTTTGTACAAAGTTGAATTCAGAAAACTTACCTCAATGCTTATTGTCTTCATCTATAATAACAACTAGAAGCGTTCCAGCGTGTTGTGTCGGTCGGAAATGGTGTTGTGTGGGTCGGAATGGTGCATGTGAATTGAAATAAATGTTAAAGTATAATATTATAATAGGAGGATGAACCAACAGGCATAGTTATGAAAGTAGGTTATTATTTCTTGTATGTAACTAAATTTAAATGCAGAAATAAACAACACATTTTATCTGCATTAAGAATTTAATACAAAACATTAAACATGTTGTTAAGAGGTTCTCAAAAAGAGTTTCCATGGGGTAAATCAGTACTTACCTAAGCAAAAGAAACATTGTAATCAAATACAAATAACCTCTATAAGGAAAATGATGTAACCAAGTTTCTCAAGTGATCTAAGTTGGTGGAGTGCTAATAAATATGATGTATGGCTTGCAATCAACAATAAAAAACTTCCCATTAGAATAATCATTTATAAGGTGAAATGAGGTTGTTCCATATGTACACATAAGTCTTCACCATCTTCTTATTCCAATCAATCTCTTCCCCACCTTCTAAATGACAATGGTATGACTTTATCACTCACTTCTGCTTGGTATTGAAGACATTTTATAAGACCATTTGGTTGATTGGATGAAAGTTAAGCATAATAGACTCTATCAACTAATTTTGAAGATATTTTTTCAAGATTTCATGTCAATTGAAGCACTTTAGTATCATCTTGGATCTGCATCACGATTGGTGAAGGGTGTTAACAAACTCCACAAGTTACCTTTTTGCCCCTTATCTTTTACCATGACTCCACATCCTCATGACAACCACTCTCCTCTTTTAACCCGTCTACTTCTTCCTTTGATGGGTGCATTTTTGGAATTTCACACAACTCATAAACCTTGCTTTGTTCATCATGTTTACCATCATCCAAGCAATACTTGTTGAGCCAAATTCCATTGCTAAAGAAGATTTCAAAATCTGATGGACGTCAAATGGCACATTAGTTAAAATGATGTTTTAGATCCAAAATCCTACGTATGATTTTCAATTTTTGAAAAAAAGCAACAGAACAATGGCGACTATTATTGGACAACTCCAAACATGCAAGATTCTTGAAAGCAATCACACATTTGTTAGGGCAAAACTCAAGAGACAGTTACCAAAACTCAATAAAATCCTTCTATACTTACACAAATAACTTCATATAGCCACTGTTATCCCTTCTAAAAATAACATAAACAAAATAAAATAACTCAATAAGGAAATACATTAAACAAATGACAATATATATCATCTATTTTGAAGATTTAAATATTACCTTGTTATGTTTTCTAATTTTTACAAATGGGTTGTCGGCTTCAAAGAAGATGATTAATTCATCTATAGAAGTTTTATAAAAATAACATTATTTTTATATTCAACCTAATAAGACAAAGAATTCGTGAAATCATACTAATTACACATTTCATCATCCCTTTTTTTAATGGACCCAAAAATACAAAAAAATAACAAATCAAAAGAATGACAATTTAATTCAATAAATATAAATAAAAAGATTACTTTACATGCAGGCATCCTTCTATGAACAACAATATCCCCACCATTCCTCCTAACGACTTATTATAAAGTATAATCTGTACCAAATAAAAAATAAGGTAAACTGATTGTATACAACTGTTATGTGTGCCAACAGCCCAAAGACATATGTACAGCCATAAATACATCTATTTGTCTCATACCACCTTATACCTACATCTATTTGTACCATTCCACTTAAACAATATTTAATCACTATTTTTCACAACATATATAAAATTTAACAAATTATATCAAAAATATATCAAATTGGCTGTTTATGATTGTTTATGATTGGAACATAAGTAACCAAGATTTCAGGTAGTAGCGATCCATTGCTTTGTTGTTGTAGTAGACATGATCAATTCTAGCAAATAAAAAATTTTAAAAAAAAAAAAAACATACTTTTTATGATGACAAATAACTACAATATCCTCAATATGTCAAAAAAAAAAACTTTCTTAAATCGAGTGCAAACTCCTAAATTCTATTAACTCATAAAATCACATAAGATCTTACAATTTCAAACAGATACAACTCAGCTAATCTTTCTGCTAGATGTACCTTTGCAAAACACTTTTCAAGCCAGCATGACTACTTATTATAGGATCCATATGCAAAACACATGATACTCTAATTAACTCAGTTACATCTTCTTCATCTAACACTGTACAATAAGGATCCATACCTATCAAACAACAGAGAAAATTCTGAACCAGTCAAATGGATTTTGTGAAAATGAAACGATTTTCTAACTTACTTGCAATTTATAGCTGTAAACTGTATCAATCTGAAGCTGTTCTAGCATAAGTCATATAATGGTCGATATGGACTTACTTTTGAATCAATCTCTTGGAGAACTATATTACATTGCAGTGAAGCAGTACTCTTTAAAGTTGACGTGTATGTGCCCAACAAATCACGTGGGTTAGCTGCAGAACCACCAATCACAAAAAATGCGGTCAAAATATAAAATACTGCATGTTAGGTCTTTATGAAATGAGACGTGGGGTAATAAATCGAGCATTTTACCAAGAAAAAAGAGAGTCAGCTCCAAGTGAAAGGAATTTGGACTCTCCCGTCACAACAAAGTCTTCTGGTAGTGGAAATTGGTTCCTCACTATGGCAAATTAGAATCCATGGTAAGTGCCTGTAAAAAGAAAGAACTTTTATCAAATAAAGATTATAATGAAGGTATACACCAAACGAAATTACTAAACAGAAACCTAATTTAATCAGAAACATGGCAAAAATGGCATAGCAGAGTGAAATTAGGTTTAAATTTTGTGCAATAGATTGCACCTGAAAGCAATATCGTATCTTAGTATGAGATCCCAAAAAACCCAAAATCTTATAATAATTTACAACTACAGGGAATTGGGCATTAGGATTTAACTAAATCTGAAGGTCATAGGGGTGTCAACATGAAGAGGTGGAATCGATGCCCTCTGTTTCTGGAAGTCGGATCGATGGATACTATAGCAGATGATGACCAACAGAGCGTGCGTACCATGAAAGCAGGTCTCCATCAATCGTAGAGAACACAACAGCACAACCTTCTTCCGGTCGGTAACCACCATTCACAGACCGAGAGCATAAATGGAGAGACAAAAAGGGAAAACCAACGTCGGTCGTTGCTCGCTACCAAACTAATCCAACAAAATTGAACAAAGAAAGAATCCCAATTTGTAGAGGTTTTGGATGAGTTTAAAGAGAGACAGTGGGTTTTGGAGGCATCGGTGTCGTCGAAAGCCACCGGTGAAGGAGGAAGTTTGTTTGTGAGAAGCAATGTATCAAAGGTTTCTGGAACAAATGAGAAATAGGAGAAGGAAAATAGGATACTATATGTATACGAAAGAAATAGAGGCGTTGATGAAAAAACCTGGTGATGTGTTATTGGATATGAGAAACGGTGGATTATAAAGGGAATACATGTGTCTATGTCACACCGAGTTTTATGTCACATATCCACAAAAGAATACATATATTGGCAAAAAAAATGCCCCCTATAAAAACTAAGAACGATTGTAAACAGCTCCATAGACAAAGGACCAAAATTGCTAAAACCTTTGCAACTTCACTGTAGCTAACATTGGAGAATTTTAATATATATATATATATATATATATATATATATATATATATATATATATATATAATAATTAAAAATTAAAAATTCTTTGGGACACTGCTTTACAACCAAAATTTTAGAAATCAAAAAACATTTATAATTTGAGAAAATGAGAAAAATAATATCATAAATCAGAATAATTACCTCAGTAAAGAAAAAACATATTCAAGAATTTTCTTGCCCTGTACCGACTTGTTGCTTGCTACGGACAAACCACGACCAATCTCCATGAAATATCGTTTCTTGAGTTGAGCAGCACTACGAAATTTATGTATGGAAGTGAAATAAAAAAATCAGAGAAGAGAATCGATAACTTGAATAAAAGAAATTAGAGGGGGACTCAGATTTTAAATCAAAAGCCGATATGTGGATTGAGGGAAGCTCGTCAATCTAGGCGTGCTGCGACGTTGCATTTCTCCATACATTAAATCGTGTCTTGTGTTGTAACATCCAAAATATGGTCCCAAAAATTTCTTTTTAATTAAGTAACAAAAACAATAATAACAAATCATATCCTTCATAAACCAAAGTTATTATATTAAATCAAAGTATCATCTAGAAACATGTTATTTTATCAGAGTATATGCCTCCCAGGCTAAAGCTTCTTGGGGTGTGTGTGTGTGTGTGTATGATGCAGTCAACCCGAGCTCTACCCTCCGCTACCGGAAGTACCTGAAACCAAACATGAAAAATGTAAGCACGAAGCTTAGTGAGTTCCCCAACCTTCCACATACCATACGTAATCACATACTGCAAACACTGGGCCACATCCGCTACATCGGGCCCTATCCGACCCCAGGCCCCGCCTGGCTTCAATCCCCACTATGTATATAGATTTGTTTCTCTTAGGCCCCGCCCGCTAAACACATACAAGTATATAAGTAATTCATAACACATAAGCTAACTGAGTCTACTAAATTCCTGTACTAAGGCCTTGCCTATCTTGGGCCTCGTCCCTACCCTGCTACTGGTGAGTCATGAAACCCCATCCATGCTCCTG
Organism: Lactuca saligna; assembly: GCF_052625555.1. Classification (NCBI taxonomy): domain Eukaryota; kingdom Viridiplantae; phylum Streptophyta; class Magnoliopsida; order Asterales; family Asteraceae; genus Lactuca; species Lactuca saligna. The sequence continues at coordinate 148,628,945 of NC_136422.1, forward strand.
CTGTTAATGAGATATGGGACCGTGCCCTCACTCACTCCTCTCCTATCTCGAGCCTCGCCCCTGCTCTGCTACTAAAGAGGTATGGAACCCCGTCCATACTCTGCTAATGATGAGATACGGGACCTCGCCCACACCCATCTCCCTACCGGGCACATACAAGTATCACACAGACAATAAGTATAATCTAACATGCAAAACATTCATTGGGCAACCCCGACATCGGACCTTGGTCCAGAATATCATACTAGCATACAGCGCCTAGGGCTAACCCTCGGGTCTTCCTACTTATAACTACATAGGTCGACATTGTGGCCTTAGAGCCATTCACACAGTGAGGAGACTCGCCTTACACTGCTGAGGCTTCTGTTGATACCCTCCTGAGTGCTATCCGATAACTCTCCGAACCGCTGCTCCTCTAGCTCCCCGAGCTACCAATACCAATATAACACTTAGTCCTAAATTATCCTTCCGAAGTCAAACTAAGTTAACTTTGGTCAAAGTCAAAGTCCTGGTCAAAGTCAACCTTCCAGGTTGACCCTACTCGTCGACTCAGCCTAATGACTCGCCGAGTTCATAACCTCAGAAACCATGCAACTCGTGAATCAACTCGCCGAGTCTTTCAATCTCCGATTCCTAGTCCTGTCCAACCCACTGAGTCACCACTCAACTCACTAATCTGACTCATAACCAGAAGGGATTTGGGTTTGCAACCCGACTCGTTGAGTCCATGAACAGACTCACCGAGTCCACTTGTGTCATCTACATATTGTTGATTACAGTCCATTCCATTGCTTCCCACTTGTAGATCTGGACTCCTAAAGCTAGCATTACACGTAAAGTTGCCAACTTTACGTGCATGCAAGGTGCTATGAAGCTTGAACACCAAATCCAAGCTAAAATGGAGGCATATGCCATGGAATGGAGCCACGGCGGGGTAAAGCTAGCAACCCTAAGCTTCTAAAGCTCAAGAGTGCCCAGATCTAAAGTCCAATACATCCTCAAAGGCTTAATACTCGGATTAACCTTGGGAATGGCCCAAATGTGATAAAATACAAGCTAAGAATAGGATCTAGATGAATAACATCCAAGGCATAAGCTTTATACCTCCAAACGTTCTGAAATGCTACCCAAGATTTGGATCTACTACCTCTTCTTAAATCACCAAGGATTTCCTTCTTTCTTCTAGCTTCAAATCACTAAAAAATGGCAAGGAAAGCTTAAGAACACTCAATGGATGATTAGGGTTTCGAGAGTAGGTGAGGGGAGTGATTGAGGTTGGGGTGGAGGCCTGAAATGATGTCTAAATAGGGCACCAAGTCCCGAAATTAGGGTTTCCCAATGCAGACCTGACTCGTCGAGTCAATCTCCCCAACTCATCGAGTCGGTTACTTAATCCGCGACACGGGACACGCTCCGACTTGTCGAGTTCTCCCCTGGACTCGATGAGTTGACCCTTTGACTTAGGGTTTTCCTTTCCCTTCTTGGTGCTGCTGGATTAGGGGTGTTACATGTGCATCGTATCTTTTAGCCGCTCAATTGAATTTGATTTTTAGAGTTGACGTCGTTATAATTGCACGTATTTTACTCTAGTGGATCACTAATTTGGCCCAGAATATATTAACATATACCATAAGAAGCATATACAATCTGATGCCCTTCAACTCATTGCTGCCCTGAGCAGTGGCCCAGCTCGCCCACTCCTTGGGCTGGCTCTGAATGTTGACTAACTCGGCATACCTGACTTACGCTCTAGCATACTTCCTCTCAGGTCTTCCTGTGGAAAACCCATGATGATGCACCCTCATCGTGATATACATTGCATTTTAATAGCCATATATGTCAAATGGGAGCCTTGATGATCTAGCATTTTAAAGAACTTAAATGTTGCTATTTACATATCTTGTACAAGGAAAGTATATTGTTATTGTCATATGTGGGTTGATTATAGTACGTTGTTATCTTTAAGTCCTTAAATGTCATGCATATTGGCATTTTAAAGGCCTTAAATGTCCCCTGCATAATGACATTTTAAAGTCTATAGGGACAAAACCTTACAACTAGGTGAGTGGTACTTCACATGGTCTCCTCTTAATGATTACAATCAGGGTTTGGGATATCAACAACCGTAAAAAGCTGATTAGCTGGGATGGTCTCTTCTTCGTCTCCTATGGAATGCGAGCTCGATAATGAAGACGACATGAGGGTTTTGTAAGCGGGAATCAAAGATGTTTGTCATGTTTGTCTGGAAAGGTAAAAGGGGAACGTCATTTTTTAATATGATCTGATAAGGAGATTCCTTACCACATCAACAATCGACCAACAAAAATGTGTTGCGGTTAACAAAATTATTAATTTAATAAGTAAATTTAAATTTTAATGTTGTATTGTGCAAAAAAAAAAAAAACATAGTTGGTCAATCCGAAACAGCTACTAAAAAAATCAAATTTCAAAATAGTTCTTAAAAAGGCAATTTCGGAACTAATTGAAACTTTAAATTCCAACGGAAAAATTGAAAACAACTTCTTTTTTTTTTTTTTTGACAAAAACAATTTTGAAATTCGTAATAAAATCATAAAACGTGTGAAACTTATCAAGATGACGATTACTTATATAAATATTTTCTTTTTAACATAGCCCAATACATCGATGCCCCAGCCCGAAGGAAGAAAGAAAAAAAAAAAAAAAAATCGTGCACTCAACCCTCACTCTCTGGTCTACGCCTTGCCGCCTTTGCCCGCTGCTACCCTGCTCCGTCTCCGCCCTGTTCCACCTCGCCACTTCCCCCCGTTGCCGCCCTGCTGCCTCCATTGCTTTGCCACCACTAGCCTGCCTGCTGCTATTTTTGTTATTTGATTGATAATCATTAGCTATTTATTGTTTTTTTTTTTTTGTCTATTGTTATGATTATTTAAGTTAGACTGTAGAAAATCTGTTTGTTCATCAGTACTTGTTACTTGTTAGTAATTAATATTTTGTTAAGGTCTGTTAATTTGGAGAATCATAGTTTAAGTAGGCGTTTCTGAAAATTTTCCAAATCGTTAATTGTTAACTGTTATTGATGGAGCAATGACAATCCCTTAAACTGAAGATCAACTTTGGATTATATTTTTATTAAATTAAAAACGGTTTAAACTAGTGAAATAAATCGTTAATTGTTAACTGTTATTGATGCAGTTTTTGTTAATAGGAAATAAGAATGCTTGAAGATAATAAGAAAATAATCGGTCTTTCATGGGAACCAAAGTTACCTTCTCTTTTATTTGGAGCAAAAAGTGGGTCCCAAGATGTACATGAAAGTAGTCTCGTATATAAGCCCAATTCAGAGCTTATTGATGGACTTTTTGTTCCACCTAATGACCCAAAAAAAGTCAACAAGTTACTCAAGAAGGAAGTTGGTATGTATATGTTCACATTCCAAATGTAGACATGACTTAATCCATTAAGACATCATTTAAATATATTTTTAAAGATGATTATGTTTGAAATGTATGTAAGTTTGATATGCCTACCCCTACTCTCACACCTGAATTGAAAGAGGGAAAGGAAATGGTGTAGATTTAGAATATTTCACCTCTAGACTTACAAAGAGGGAAAGGGAGGCGACTTTAGCTGATGAGCTATTATCTGATCAATCACTCAAAGTTTACAGGTGAGAATAATTAGTTTTGCAATATGGGTGAGAAATGAAATGGTGTATATTTAGAAGGGTTGTTTGTGTAAAATTTTACAGGAAGCGTAAGGTGAGAGAGATTGAAGAGAAAAGTCAACCAGTTGGAGTTGATAAATGGAAGATAAAAGGTAAAAGTTCATGGAAATGTGCAAAGCAAAGGACGCATTGAGTCAGGAATCATGGAATTTAGGCAAAGATTTGAATTTAAATTTAAATTTTGTTTGAATACCAAAATTTGTTGTGTTATAAACTTATAATGTGTATTATGTAAGCTAAGGACTTTTCAAAATCATCCACTTTAAAAACTATATATATCCTACACCCATACATGATAATACAAAAAAAAAAAAGAAATACACCATGAACACAAACAGACCTTTAAAAATATGACAATTAGATGAAAAATTGTACAATGTGGTCAAAAAAGTACAATATTGTCATGGTTTGTACACAAAAAACCAACTTCATATCTCTTGCACTTTCAAATTCGTGTAGTTTTGAAGAATCTCTCTCAGGTAATCCAGCTGTTCATGACTCCCTTCAAGTTCTTCCCACTTCACATTTCACAACATAAAATAAAATTATTTTATATTCAACATATATATATATATATATATATATATATATATATATATATATATATATATATATATATATATATAATTAAGGACATAAAATAACTTACTTTTTGGTGAGATACTGATACAACCTTCCATCCAGCAGCTTCAAGGTATCGCCTTTTCAGCACTGTATGCCCTAAAGGGTTTCCTGTATCCAAAAAACATTAAAAGAATTATTAGTTTATAAATCACAAAAGCATTTGTTTCTTTTTTACTTAATGGGCTTAATGGGTTAAGCACTTAATCTGGACAAATGGGAAAAAAGATATCATACTCATACTACTCACCTAAATTTCTAGAAAAATGTGTGGGCCCATCGATCTCCAATGCAAGTTTTAAATCAATCAAAGCAGCATCCAAAGTGTATCCATCCACAACATATTCTCTTACCCAATCAACACCAGTTGCAACAAGAAGACGCGCAACCTCTTTTTGAAATGAAGAAGTGATCTTCTGATTAAAACGTGAACTTCTTCCAGCTCGAATTATTTTATCTTCAATTTCAGTTTTAAGACACAACGACAAATGAGGGTATTCAACTTTTAAACACCGATTCACAAGATAAACTTGAGTAGCAAACATAATATCCTCCCTATATTGATCTGAAACATTTTGCTCTTCAAATTGCTCAAGTGTTTTCCAAATATTGAAAAAGAAACCCCGATTCATTTCTCCAAGAACAGCATACGACCAACATATGTTTCCGATTTCGTCCCTGGTGAATTCAAGAACAGGAAAGCTTTCAACTTCCAATGGTTCAAGATTTTTTGATGCTTTCTTGCACCTAAACTGAAGGGTATTTTGGTAAACATTATCAAGAGCGGAAAGCAACGAATCCACAGGCTCGAAAAGCGATGCGAAAGCCCATAGCACTTGAGCAAGTTCTTGTGGTTGAAAAGTGGTGATAATATCCGAACCTCTTTTTGATAATTCCGAAAATAACCCTGGAGCCGAATGTTGCATGGATGCAAAAGCACCGGAGATATTAGCAACATTTTGTGAGTTAAACTGGTCAACTTTGGTCAATGCAACTTCTGCAACTCGATCCATTTCAGACACGTAAAGAAGATCGCCTCCGATTTTCGATAGGGCCCACGCGATATTTGAGATGCCTTGAGCGGAACATTCCGGAAGATTCATCATGGATATACCCACAAGCATAGACATTTCTCTACGTCTTGCAAATGCAAGTCTATGAGTTCTTGGCATTAAGACTTTTTCCATGTTTTTAGCAACACGATGAATTGCTGTTGCTAGGTTTAATGGAGATAAAGGTGAAGGACTTAATCCTTTTCCAACTGCCATTATCATCTCTGAGATTATTTCAAGCACTTCATCTGCAGTTTGTGCTTCTACTATTTCTCTGTTTAGATTGATCTCTTTTCTTCGATCAGATGGGCCTGAAAATTGGGATAGTTTTTCTGCAAAAGTTTTCATTGTTTTTTCTTTCCTTTCGTTGAACATTCCACCTGCGATCATGCCCACGTTTCTTAAAAGTTGATCTTTATCATCATCCAAAAGGTTTTCGATGTTCAGTTCAACATCTTCATCTCCATCTTCATCTTCATCATCAGAATTGAAATCAACAGGCTTTGGCTTGTTAACAACCAGTTTCTTCTTGATCTTCTTCTTCTTTTTCTTCTTGGTGACGAGATTTTCCATGGCGTTTGTCAAACCTCGAGTTTGAATAGACTTGAGAGCAGATTTTCTAGCTCTTACGCACCAATCTGAGGTGTCTGTTTCTTCGAGTAATTCGGATTTTTCTTTTTGTTTTCTCCTTTTTGGGGGATCGATGTGTCCTAGAAATTCGTCTTTCCAATCCAAATTAGACGCTGTATCGTGCTCCACCGCCTCATCGTCGTCATCATCATCGACCACTTTGATGACGCGAAAGTCTTTATTTAGGTTAACAGAAACACAAAAACAGCTCTTTTTGGGAAGAAGAAATCCATGGTGGAGTCGCGAATCCGTAAATCGGAAGTGTGTAATGGTTTTAATCGAGTTCAAGCATGAGACTAGTGGCTTCGAAGATATATATTTAGGACCCAAAATTGGTGAATATAACATATTATCCATCTTACAGGTTTAGCTTCTTTCTTCTATGAAACGAGAAAACTTCAGTCAAGAATGCCCGTTTGAGCAGAAAGAATTCGCGATTTATGTATGAGTATCACAAGATAAATGGTAGAATGTGGAAGTAATTGACTGAAAAGCAATCACCTGATTTGCGGAATCGTTGTAGCTATACCCTGCTCCTCTTCGAACAAAAGAGAAGAACAAAGGATAAGAAGAATGTGTTTACGGCAGAGAAATGGGAGAGGGTTTTAGAATTGTAATTTTAATCGGTAAAAAAAATAATATAACTAAAAAGAAAAAAAAAAAATCAAATATTGTCTTTTTTTTTTAAGATGGAAGGTTAAAATCTATTTTCTTTTTCAGAATCTTAACTTGAGTCTGTCTTTAAAATTATTTTCTATCATCAAATGAGAAACATCATGAAGTATTATTTGTATAATAAAAATATTACATTTTCATTTTGTACGATAAATTCATAATTCATTATCTTCCTCTTTATTTCTTTTTTTTTTTCAAAAATACTTTGTTGTAATTGTATCGGTTGTCAAAAATTACGAGATACTTTTCAAAAGTATCATATCTCTTTTGCATGGTAATAATTAGGATGAGCTACATGTTCGGATAATTTTAGAATCGGAACCGTTCCAGAACTATCGGTTATGGAACCCGCACCAACGTGACTGGTTCTGGTTTCTTTCATAATATATAGAACTGTTTGAGACCGGCTCCAATTAACAAAATTTTGGAACAGTTGCATGTTGGGTATCAATAAGTATACATTTTTTTAATAAAGAAATTATTTATAATATGATAGATAATGTAACTTACTATACCTTTAATCCAAATTGTCACGGGCTTTGCTTCAAGCCATGGATCTCTACAAATGTGTGTGTGTGTATATACACACACACACACATTTGTAGAGATCCGTGACGCGAAGCAAAACCCGTGACAATTTGGACTAAAGGTGCAGTGGAAAATTGGTTTTTTCTATTGATTATGAATGTTTGATTGACCCAATCTCAATGTTTCATTTCACAAACCGATGTTATTAAGTGAATCTTGTAAAAAAAAATGGATCAACATAAAGTGAATCTTGTAAAAAAATGAATAAATATATATTCTTTATATGTTATACCCTAACTGAGTAAGTGTGTCGTTATGTGTTGATATAGTTAAAAGTTGTTTCCGAAAAAAAACATATATAAATGCTACTATTATAGATGATGTGAAACTTGATAATGAACGTTTATAGTCGAGACGGGATTTGTTATTATATTTTTTAGAGTATGATATCGATCCAATACTTGATGAAATAAATCGTAACACTCGGAATCCGGAAGGTCAACTAAGGAAAGAAAAACCCCAGGTCAAAAGGTCTACTCGTCAAGTCCAAGGATGGTGACTCGACGAGTAGAAGCAAGATTAGGACATGGATGGAAGGACCTACTCGACGAGTTGGTCTGGGTTTGGGAAACCCTAAATTCGGGTTTTGTACCCTATTTAAGCATCCTTAACCCACACCCATTGCCTCATTTACATCCTCCATTTATCCAAACCCTAATCCACAAACCCTAGTGCCTTGTTTGAGGTTGTGGGCCATTTTGTGTGATCTTTGTACACTTTTGAAGCTTGTGGAAGAAGAACAAGATAGAGGATTCAAGTAGAATAGAGTAGATCCAGAAACTACACTTCTTTGGCTACATTTTCTAGTAATCAAGTTTCTATCTTAGCCATTAGTTCATTAGATCTCTTCCTTTCTCTCTTTATAAGGGTTTTTGGTCTAAGAATGTTAGCATGTGGGGAATGGAAGAACCAAGTAGGTATTCTTCCAGATCTAGGACTTTGAAGGGCTATCATGGCATAAAGGTGCAAACTTTATGTCATAAGAGCCACCATGCAAGCTCTAAGATGTCATCTTGGTCTTTTAAGCCCAAAAGGCCATGCATGGAGGAAAAAGGCAGAAGCTTTACGTGTTATGGCAATGCTTAGAGTATAGATCTCAGTGAATATGCCTTAGTTTGAAGTATTTGTAGCTTGTGGACCAATATCTATGTCCTAAAGAATTAAGGTTTTAGCAAAACCCATTAAGAAAGACTAGTGGCGGGTAAAGTTGGAAACTTTACCCTTGAGAAGGCATTTTTTGTATATAGAAGAAGTATGGAGTTTTGATCTGGAGAATAGGGGCTTAATTTGTTAAGATGGCCCAAACATACAGACGGACTCGGCGAGTCTAGAGAAGGACTCGACGAGTTGAGTCGATTTTTCCCGATTTTGTGCAGGGCAGAACGTGGCGAGTCTGAAGAAGGACTCGACAAGTTGACTCGTTCTGCCACGTCTATGAGTAGCGAAGGAACTCGGCGACTCAGGAAGATGACTCGACGAGTTGATTCCAATGTTTTAAAAACCGGTTTGAACCGATTGGACCGGGAACCGGGAGAGACAGCGGTTCAACTACCACCGGTTTTATATTGATTTCTGAACCGGATTGAACCGGCCGGTTTTTAGAAAAATCGGTTAAACCGAATAAAAACACATGAAAAAAAAACTATTTACATAATAAACATTGATGATTTTTTCAAATCTATTTAGTTTTCTCTAAGTAAAAATATATGGTAAAAATTATAAATTCTTTTGATGTTTTTATATTCATCAAAAACTATATTTCGTTTCGGTATTATACTTTATTTTCTTTTTAACGTATATGGATTGATATAAAACACTAAAACTTATTGTTATATGTTATTTTAATGTATTTGGATTCATCTACAACTTATTTTTATGTGTATTTTTAATGTTTGAACTTGTAAACATCAAATTCCTAGTTTCTATATGTATGTATGTGTAGGAAAATAGAAAAAAAAACATGAAAAATATAGAAATCGGTTCACCCGGTGGTCGAACTGGTTAAACCGGTTGAACCGGGAACCGGTCACCGTACCGATTCAACTAAAAAACCGATTTTTAAAACATTGGTTGATTCAACTCAGAGTGTTAACTTTGACTTTGACTAAGCATTAATTTTGACTTTTAACCAGGGGTAAAATGGTCATTTTACCCTAAGAAGGATTATCGGTTCTTGACTAAGTATTATGTTTGTAACGATAGCTCGGGGAGTCAAGTGATCAATAGTTCGGGGATCTGCCAGCTAGCAGTGAGAGGACTATTCGCAGGATTCTACAGTCAGCTATGAAGTGAGTTTTCTCCAGTAGAAGCGGGTCGAAGGCACCAATGTCGGCCCGTTTATGTATGTTAGTGTATGTCGGACTTCGGTTTGACGTTTGGCTTAGTTCGATGTAGATTACATGATCCGAACTTCGGTCTGATGTCGGGGCAAGCCCGAGGAATATTTATTTTATATGTTATGAGTTGTGTGTTCCAGACTTCGATCCAATGTCGGGGCAAGCCCGATGAAAGTTTAAGCTTTCCGGACTTCAATCCGATGCCTGGTGGGGCCCAATGAAGGAATGCATGTTTAGTTATACTTGCTGTCTTTGTGATACTTGTATGTGTCTGGTAGAGAGGTGAGTATGGGTGGGGACCCGTATCTCATCACTAGCTGAGTGTGGACGGGTTTCATATCTCATTATTAGCAGAGTAAGAACGGGGCCCAAGATAGGTGGGGACTTGAGACTAGCAGTTATAGTGTTATGTTTTATTGTTATGTACTAGCAGGATTATATGTTTGGATGTGTATAGCAGGCGGAGTCCAGAGACAGGCGGGGCCTAGTAGAAATAGATATATATTCCGAGCGGGGCTCGATGCCAGACGGGACTTGATGTCGGATTCATCCGATGCGAGGTGGGGCCCGTGCGAGCTAGGCCCAATGTTTGTAGTATGTGATTATGTGCATGGTATGTGGTAGTTTTGGGAGACTCACTAAGCTTCGTGCTTACGGTTTTCAACTTTGGTTTCGAGTACTTCCAGTAGCAAGGGAAAGAGCTCGGGATGACTGCATGACACACACCACAACTTTTAGCCTAGGATGATTTACTCTGATATTTTTATATATGACTTTGATACGGTATTTTGTTATGATGATTTGAGATACATTACTTATGACTTTTATGAGATGATGAATGGTAATTATTGTTTTTATTAATGATTTAAAATGAAAATTTTGGACCGTATTTTATTAGTGTGGCCACATCCAGATGATATTGCAATGATGGTTAATTAAGTCTAGTGGTATTATTCACATTCGCAAATTAAGAAACCTATGTATTATAGATATATGAAATATAATTCATGCCTCATGTTCAATATGATTAGAATAACGGGAGATTAAGACAACAAGTCGTTTACTATTAAAGAGTTAATGAAAGTTTTGTGGAGATAGACATACATATATGGTTAAGGGAAATGATGTATTTTATACCTTTTTTTTCTTGTGCATATGAGATTCTGAAGGATTTAGTGTGCAAGAATCATTATATCGAACAACTTCTTCCATCACAATAAGGTAATGTTGCTCGAACATAGCGAGAATACTTGTTAAATTTTAGCATGTTGGTGATCATCGTTGTTAGATTTATTTTATGCATCATTTTAGCATATTTTCTTTATCATATCATGACACCTTGTATATATTTAGCATATATTTCCTTTTAATATTTTAGATTTATGTTGCTTTTTTATTCTATTTATGATGCATGTTATATTAGTTTTTGCATAATTTACGTTCTTTTTATATTTTCAAACATTACATAGCTCGTTTATAGACAATTTTACTCATTTAAGCTATTCTTATGCAGATATATGCAAGCGGATGATGGTATTTTTTAGTACCAACAAAATTACATAGAAAACTTTGCAACCACATTTGAAATCGCGTAGCAACATTCGTGGTTAAGCACCAAAAGGTCCAAAATGAAACGATTTATTTTTTTGCACTTTTACCAGCAATGCGTAGTCTTCATCAAATGATTAGATCGACAGGTAAACATTAGGGATGAGTGTGGGACGGAACCGGTACCGACCCGTCCCGTTCCCGATTTTCCGAATACCGAATTTGATCAAAAGTTAATTCCGAGTACCGAACTGAATTAACATCATCGGTACCGGGAATGAGACCAGTACTCGGTACTAGTACCGGTACCGGCGGTACCGATTCCTGAAATTCATGTATTTGGAGTACCAAGTATCGTCCCATATTTCTAAATTCGGTACGGTTCGGTACCGGTTTCGGTACGGGATCGGGATTTGGGACAAACTGTTCATCCCTAGTAAACATAGTCCTATTAAACTAAAATCTTGCGGATGTCTTTCTACCTCATTGATCTTTAATCTGAATGGTGGATATTAGATTTGGTCCAAATTTGGTGTAGTTTGGCATCGTGAACATCAGCATAAACCTTGTCCATAAAACATCAATATGGCAGCCCAAGTGATTTATATTAAAGGGATAATGACTTGAAAGGGTAACGAACTTTCGATTTTTTTCACATTTAGTCACTAAACTTTTTTTCGTTATCTATTTGCCATTGAACTATTGAAACCGTTCACATTTTACCCTTATGACTGGTTGTTACCGGTCATAAGGGTAAAATGTGATCAGTTTCAATAGTTTACTGGCAAATAGATAACGAAAAAAAGTTTAGTGACTAAATATGAACAAAATCGAAAGTTCGTTTCCCTCTCAAAACTTCAATGACTTAATGTGAACAAACTTCCTCTTACATTATGTTTTAGCAAATTATTTATTTTTGTTAAATTGTAGCAACATTTGTTGATGAAGAAATCTATGAAATAAAAAAATAAAAAAATAAAAAAAAAACCTTAAATAATATTTAAAAAAAAACAAAAAACCGAAACCGAAATAAAAAACCAATGGTTTGACATTTTCCAAAATAAAAAATCAAAATTTCCAATCTGATTTTGGTTTTACAAAAAATTGAACCATTCTCACTGATGTGAATTATGACCATTGGTTTGGCATGCGGAATTTATGACATCCAATGAATACGTAGTTACAACATCGTCTGAACTCGTAATTCATAGTAAGGGGTTAGAGTGTCATCGCATGAATACGTAGTTATAACATCGCCTGAACTCATAATTCATCACCTACAGGTTATGGGTCTGCTGGTGTTTCGACTGGGTTGTCTAGAATAGTCCGTGGTCGCCATCTATACTCTGGTAGATGACTACATCGCCACATTCCCGGTTAAGGTTATGGTATCTCCTTTCATCCTACATCACCTATTCATCATCATCTATTTACCTAATTATCATCACCTTTCTATCATCACCTATCTCTCATCATTTTATTTCATCACACACCAACTATTTCATCTACCCATGTTTCATCCGCAACATATTTGTAGATATAAAATAAATATACCGTTTAAATCTTTTAAAACATGTATAAAATCCTTCATCCAGCATAGACAACAAGTATTCAAATAATATGCACACATAGCACGTAATTTATATAAAATACTTCATATCTATGTGTAAGATGAAAGTAACTATATATACCATAAAAATCCCATAAATGCTTCCTAACTTCAAACCCCAATGTTTACTCTACCAAAGCTTCATATTCTCGGCTCTCTGAACCTAGAGGGGTCCAGATCTATAACACAAACTTGCAAGAGGGGTTTGAGAGATTCAAAACCCCAAAGATGAAGTGATTCAAGCCCTAACCCCAAAATGGAATCTACACAATAGGGAAGGAAAGGGGTTTATTTTTGTACCTCAGAATGAAGCTCCTTGCTTGAATAACTTAGAACAATAACCTTCCTTGGTCCCTCTTGCTGGAACTCTTCTCCTTTCTTGCAAAATCACACCAAAAAACTCAAGATAGCTCTTCCTCTCACTCTACACACTCAAGCTCGCTAGGGTTCTCACTTATGGGAAAGGTAGTCGCAATTGAAGGCCATAAGTGCCTTTAAATATGGCTCGGGCCCAAAGATTTAGGGTTTCTGCCAACAGCACGGACTCGTCGAGTCCATTCATTAATCCGAGTCATCAGTCGCGACCTTACTCGACGAGTTGAGGCATCAACTCGTCGAGTCTCTCTTCTTAACTCAAAAAAAAAATACTTAAATTATGATACCTGGAAATCCGAATTTTACATTTTGTTTTTTTATTTCATAGATTTCTTCATCAACAAATGTTGCTACAATTAAACAAAAATAAATAATTTGCTAAAACATAATACAATAGGAAGTTTGTTCACATTTAGCCATTGAACTTTTTAGAGGGAAACGAATTTTCGATTTTGTTCACATTTAGTCACTAAACTTTTCTTCATTATTTATTTGCCACTAAACTATTGAAAATGTTCATATTTTACCCTTATGACCGGCAACAGCCGGTCATAAGGGTAAAATGTGAACAATTTCAATAGTTCAATGGCAAATAGATAACGAAAAAATGTTTAGTGACTAAATGTGAACAAAATCGAAAGTTCGTTACCCTTTCAAGTCATTATCCCTGTTTTAAATCCCAATAAATTTAGTCTATTCTTTGGGCCCACGTTTGCAAATTAAAAACAACCCACGATCAATGTTTTTCTGAATAAAACGTGGCAATGAAGTTAGAACTTAGAAGAAAGTATGAAAGATTAACAAAATAAAAAACAATTAAAAAATACAAGAAAATCAAAAAGGTGTTTAAGGCATTCTTTTTCTTTTTCTTTTTCTTTTTATTTTGGGGGCTATACGCACGCATCGCATCGAGACAGAGAAAACAAATGAAGATTTTTTTAGTTTTGATTTTTTTTTATTAGTAATTTTAGTTTTTTTTTTTTTTTTATAATTTTTGGTGGTTTAGCCCTTTCAAACGGTTAAATCACCGATGTTGATATCCGGTTTATAATCATGTGAATGATTATAGTTTGCTATTCAACTTGTCGATTATGTTTCTTTTTTCTTTTTATACATATGATTTCTATAATAAAAACTAAAAAACAAATTCTATTGTTATAATCCTTTTGAATTTGATAACCTCAATTATGATTTAGATGATTAAATGATATGTTGATTATGTGGATAAATTAATTGGATGTTAAATTAACTAAAGTGGCTAATAATGTTATTGACTTCGTAATAGATGTTAAGTGACATAAAATCACTTCTGTTATATATATATATATATATATATATGAGAAAAGTGAATATACCCTTAAGGGTATATAAACTTATGTATCCAAACACACCATAATATGTCGTTTTGTTTGATATATTCATTATAAGGAAATCTGCGAAAAAAATCCCAATATTTTAGGTCAGTTTACGATTTAGTCCCAAATTAAATTTTGTTTACAAAAAAGGACAGATTACCGTCTAAAACTTCGGATTAACCCTTCGTGGCCGGTTTCACATATTTAGCCGGTATCTCGTCTTTTTTCGTTAATTAATCAAAATTTTGGGGCTTTTTCATTAATTAATCAAAATTTTAGGGCTTTTTCATTATTTATTACCAATAAACCAAAATATTTGGACTTTTCTGAAGATTACTTTTAAACTAATATATATTATATGATCTAATTTAATATGTACTATTTCATGTCTTCTTTCTTATGCTCTTCTAGGCTCACTGTGTGTTTTTATCGGTGTCGTCAAACCCAACAACAAAAATCTCACTCACAAGTCTTGTTAACTCCATCGATTTTCCAAAATTATCAATTCACAACTCTATGATCATCTTTCAATCTCCAAATAAAGAACAGAGAAAATCGTTATTGATTAGGGAAAATGACTCTTGAGGGTAATTAACTTTTGCGTTTGTACTCATTTGGTCCCTTTTCTTTTTTTTTTGTATTCAATATACCATTGAACTTGTTGTTGGTGTTTACCATAGTCCTTTTGACCGGCTTTTGACCTGTGATAGCCGGTCAAAGGGTTATGGTGAACACAAACAACAAGTTCGATGGTATATTGAGTACAAAAAAAAGGAAAGGGACCAAATGAGAACAAACGTAACAGTTGGTTACCCTCCTGATTCATTTTCCCTTTACTCATTTACAACAAATCTCACATCATCTCCTACTGATATTAATGACTTTATGAGATTCATTTTTGCTTCTCTTCAAAACATAACCTACGAAAGGATATTATTCATACATGTACAACTTTGTAATGCACTTAAATATTTATTAGGGGAATCTTGACTAAGCAGGCGCATTTCATGACTACATTTACATTTTCAATCAAATGATTTATCGTATCATGGATTCTAGACAAGTCTACAAACAAGTGGAACCACAAGTGCTATGATTTTTGAGTTTACTTAGTTTTAAGATCAAACTCATGGGATAAGATGTTGGATAAGGTGTCTAAGTTCATAACTTATTTGGTATATACTTGATCCGACTCGGCATGGTCCATTTGGGTTGCACTTCACCCAAACTATTTATGGATAATTTTATGAGAGTTATACACATATGATTATTAATATATTATAAGTTATAATATATTAATATGAAGTCATGTTATTTAATTAGTCTTAGTCTTAAATTAATTATGAATTAATTTAGAGATTAAAAAGAAGACTAATTAGATTGTGGGCTATTGGTTTTATATGGTGTGGACTAACACTCATTTGTTAATGGGCTAGGCTTGTATGGAAGTCCATGGATGATCCATGGAGCTTTTAACCCATGGATCCTTGGAAAAGGAAAGGTCATGGGTTATTAGGTTTCACCCTAACCATGCACACTATATAAGCATGCTAATGTTGCATGAAATAGCCACTAGTGTGTGTGTTTGTGTGTGGCTAAAATTATAGTGTGTATACACTCTCTCAAAGTTTTCCAAGTGTTTGTGGTGATTTGTGATTCCATTTGAGGCATTCACACTATTGGTGCTTGGCCCTCAAACTCCTTAAGAATCAAACTCATCAAAAAGGTACATAATCTCATCTAATTCTTTTATGTTTAAAAGTACCCCATGCCATGTTAGATAGGTTATGAACCTTGGAAAATTATTATTTTTCATGTATTTAGACAAACATAGATCCAAGGTTTATTAGGATTGCATGCACACTTAGGAAGTGTTAGATTGCTCAAAACCCAACATAAGATACAACATCAATATGTACAATATTATGGTGATGTGTCTACAAAAGCAGCATGATATTGTACATATTGATGTTGTATCTTATCCCATGAGTTCGATCTTAAAGCTAAGTAAACTAAAAAATCACAGCACTTGTGATTCCACTCGTTTGTAGACTTATCTAGAATCCATGATACGATAAATCATTTGATTGCAAATGTAAATGTAGTCATGAAATGCGCCTACTTAGTCAAGATTCCCCTAATAAATATTCAAGTGCATTACAAAGTTGTACATGCATGAATAATGTCCTTTCGTGAGTTATGTTTTGAAGAGAAGCAAGAATGAATATCATAAAGTCATTAATATCAGTAGGAGATGATGTGGGATTTGTTGTAAATGAGTAAAGGGAAAATGAATCAGGAGGGTAACCAACTCTTGCGTTTGTTCTCATTTGGTCCCTTTCCTTTTTTTTGTACTCAATATACCATCGAACTTGTTGTTTGTGTTCACCATTACCCTTTGACCGGCTATCACAGGTCAAAAGCCGGTCAAAAGGGCTATGGTAAACACCAACAACAAGTTCGATGGTATATTGAATACAAAAAAAAGAAAAGTGACCAAATGAGTACAAATGCAAAAGTTAATTACCCTCAAGAGTCATTTTCCCTTATTGATTATGTGGATGTCCCTTTTACCTAACCATGACTTAAATCGTGGTTCCAACACTTGGATGTTCCTATTACCTAACCATGACTTGAACCCATACACTAATGGCGTTGTCCATAGTGTTGTTAACAATAGAAGACGAATCTCACATGTTCAACCACTGATACATTGGCTCAAGTCTTACTTGGCACTTGTTTCCTTACAACACTATAGAAACCCCGACATAAGATAAATCCCACATGGTTCATCATTTATTGGTTTTTTTGTCAAAAAGTAAAGCATTTTAGAAGCCCCAAATAGACTAAAACGTAATAATGACAATTATTGTAATATTACAATAATTGCCATTATTACGTTTTAGTTTATTTTGGGCTTCCAGAATGCATTAGTTTTTGGCAAGACACAAACCCTGAAAATTAGGGTTTTCACACTCAGCTCCTACTCGTCGAGTTGGGGTCCTCCAACTCGTCGAGTAGACTCTAGAAATTACGCGACCATTAACACTCTCTACTCGGCGAGTTGGGGCCTCCAACTCGTCAAGTTGATCAGACAACAAGAATATAACTTAATTAAATATTATACCTGGGAGTCGGAATGTTACACCTATTGTAAGGAAACAAGGGTCAAGTAAGACTTGAGCCAAGGTATCAGTGGTTAAACCATGTGGGATTTGTATTTTGTTGTTAACAAAACTATGGACAATGTCGTTAGTGTATGGGTTCAAAATAAGGTTCGAGTCATGGTTAAGTAATAGGAACATCCGAGTGTTGGAACCGTAGCTCGTAGGTATACCAAATTAATATTTTAATAGTTTATGATGGATAGCTTGTTGAAATTTTTTTTACAATTAGAGTTAACATTCTTCATGGTTTTCAATACATCATATCGAGTTGATTTTTTTACATATGTTGAGTTTTTTAAGATTAATGGTTCATTCTTCATGGTTTTCAAGCCCTATTGTAAGGAAACAAGGATCATGTAAGACTTGAGCCAAGGTATCAGTGGTTAAACCATGTGGGATTCATATTTTGTTGTGTACAACACTATGGACAATGCGACTAGTGTATGGGTTCGAAATAGGATTCAAGTCATGGTTAGGTAATAGGAACATCCAAGTGTTGGAACCACAGTTGAAGTCATGGTTAGGTAATATGGGCATCCACGTAATCAATAAGGATTTTCTCCGTTCTTTATTTGGAGATTGAAAGATGATCATAGAGTTGTGAATGGATAATTTTGGAAAATCAATGGAGTTAACGAGGCTTGTGAGTAATATTTTTGTTGTTGGGTTTGACGACACCGATAAAAACACAGTGAGCCTAGAAGAGCATAAGAAAAAAGACATGGAATAGTACATATTAAATTAGATCATATAATATATATTAGTTTAAAGGTAATCTTCAGAAAAGTCCAAATATTTTGGTTTATTGGTAATAAATAATGAAAAAACCCTAAAATTTTGATTAATTAATGAAAAAACCCTAAATTTTTGATTAATTAATGAAAAAAGACGAGATACCGGCTAAATCTGTGAAACCGACCACGAAGGGTTAATCCGAAGTTTTAGCCAGTAATCTGTCCTTTTTTGTAAACAAAATTTAATTTGGGACTAAATCGTAAACTGGCCTAAAATATTGGGACTTTTTCGCAGATTTCCCTTCATTATAACGTTCTTAAACTTCAACTCTTAACTTGATTTATTTTCAAAATTTTTGAAATTTCATTATTATCTTTTTCTTACGTCACATGGTTTTGGCCAACACCTACTAGGCTATATATATATATATATATATATATATATATATATATATATATATATATATATATATATATATATATATATATATATATATATATTGTAGTTGAAAATGAAAATGATGTAAGAGGAAGATAAATGTGTAATTTATAAAAAGCATGAAAGTAATTAAGTTAGAAACTAAATTATAAGAAAATTGGACAATTAGAATGTATTATATGATACAAAACGACGTAGTATAGTGAATTTGGGTACGTAAGTTTATATACCCTTAAAGGTATATTCACTTTTCCCTATATATATATATATATATATATATATATATATATATATATATATATATATATATATATATATATATATATATATATATATATATATATGAATGTAATTCGCATATAATTATTGAGAGCTTGTTCAATAATCAGTAGTGAATTAATTTCAGTTGAAGAACTTTTTTTAATTTGATAATTTTATAACATTGTTGAAAATTTGTAATCAAATGCTAAAAAAAATAGGAATTATTATTCACTAAACTTACTAACGAATATGATCAACCTAAAAAAAATTAAGAAAATATTTCACAATCATAACTTATTATCATGATTTTCCAATAATTACATGATTTTGATGCAAATGCCAATTAGGTTATTTTTACTTTATTTTGTAAGTATAATTAATACATATAGACAAGGAACGAAAACAGTAACAAGTCCAAAGTTAGGGACAATGTAGTTAAAAAAGAATTAGACCACGAGTGCAATTTCCACAGACAACCAGAATGACTTTTTTTTTTTTTTTTTTTAATTTAATTTTATATTAATAAGGGTATAACTTTTATTGCTCATTTAAAGGCATATCATTTTTCAAATTACATGTCTAGTTAGTTTTTGGTTTGAGCGGACATCATCGACAAATAGGATCATTTTTGTTGGTCAACTCACCCAAATTTATCCCTTGCACACTTTATGGAAAAATTCCTCTTGTGGATATGAAAAAACATTGTTAAATAAGTCTTATAATGATGGTTTGAGGTGAATTTTATTGGATTCTCCTTATAAGGATACGAAACATGATAATATTGTCTCTACAATGTTGGTTGAATATATGGCACATCAATAAAATATCGTAGACCATTTAGAAATAAGATTCGACATGATATCTATTAGGATGCTAAAAGCTTTGAGGGTTTGTTGCTTCCATCTAAATTCCATATAACCGATAAAAATGGTATTATATTAATCATTAATTTTGACTTTTCGATCTCTATTCCCTTAGCACACAAACACTAAGCAGGTAGCCTGGTTAGACTTTTTATTATCAAAATAGCAACTAAAGTTTAACTTATTAAGGTTAAATTATGACAAGTGTCATAATTAACTTACAATTATGCCTACAAATATTTCTATCCAATAAAATTATAACAAGTGTCATCATTTTATATTTTTTAAATTAACTTATTAAGGTTATATTATGAATATATCAAATAAGATAAAATTGAATGATCGATTTGTCAAAATTTTAATGAGTATGAATAATTATAAACATGAAAGGTAAGAGGTAATTTAATTTCTGTTAACCATGGCATTCAGTAAGTCATGTATAACAATACATTTAATTAAAAAAAATTACTTAACTATAAAAATAAATGAGATATTTTTATTTTGTCTTTATTTACTTAAACAAGATAATAAACCCAAACTTGCCGATACTCATATTTGAGTTGGCAATCCAATCTCCAAATCTTATCATTCGTATCCACATTTAGTTTTTATTTGACATTATGCACACTTGTCAAACTTTATAAAATCCAAAAACTTATCCATAATCGTTTATGCTATAAACAATATTATTTTGATATCCAAAGCCAATAATGTTCATTTGGATAATCGCAAAATAATTGTATATACTAAGAATATTAATAAGGATATCAATACACGTCGAAAAGGTATCGCATAAAATGGCCGACGAATAATCTAAATCTACCCAGAAAAACATAGCGAGAGCATCTCCAATGTAAACTTCTTTATATGTCATTTAAAGAATTATTGACCTCTTAACAAAAAGCTTTTTATCATGTAAGTCATTCTCAAAAGATGCAAAAGCTTTATACAAAATTTTATATACTTGGGTAAAAGTTTTTTTTATCAACTTGTTAATTGAAAATCTAGTTGACAAATACAATGTCTTTAAAAAAATTATGCATTGGACATGCTGTTACAACCTTATAATATCCTAAGATAGTATTATAATCTTCGACAAAGTATATAAAGCTTTTTATTAAAATTATTCTATTTAAAATAAATCAACAATGACCATCATAACATTTTTATTATCAATTCAACGAGCTATCACAATAAGATGACGTTTTTTCACTACTACTTTGTAAGTGATTTTTATATAAATCAAAGTGTTATGTTTATTTTTATAATTTTTTTTTTGGAGTGTTTAAGGAATTATCACTATTTCTTAAAACTGATATTACCGTTTGCCCCTCCCCTCAGGTGCACTTACAAAAGCTAAATAAAAGTCTAAGGCGAAAACAACAACAATGTACTAAATCAAATCCAAACAATTTTTCTAGTTTTCGATCTATATCAACAAATTATCGATTTCTAAGGCTTTGGGATAATTTGGCACAAACGAACCCCAACAAAACACTAAGATACGTGTTTATAACACCAATACATGCCACTAATCCAATAAATAAACTCATCCATTGAAATCGTTTGTTTTCTCCCTTGGTTTCCAAATTCTAACGTAAAACTAAATAAAACTATGAGAGAATCTTACCTCAACGATTATCTGGATAACCTATAAACTTAAATGGAATCCTCCTTGATTGCCACTTTCTTTCACAAAAAAATTCAAAAAGAAAACTCCTACTGATTTTTTTTTCTTTAAATACTCTGTCTCAAGAATTACCTTTTGATGAGAAAATTACAATAACGACAATAATCTCTTAAAAAAATACCCAGTTAATAACTCACCAAAATAACTTATTAATAAATAAATTGTGCAAAAACCTAATTTTTATCACCTAGACCCTCTTAGGCCCAATTTATATTCAGGTATAACATATGTCTTAAGGACACATATAAACTAGCGTTATACTTGTCTAGTGGCCGGTTTGACCGATGTAAAAAAATATATAAATTTCACTTTTTTTTATAACATCTTACTTTTATTTGTTCTCAATATAGCATCTATCATTTGTAGTAGTCTATCATCAATAATGGTTTATTCATGCAAACATGTTAGTTGTCAAAAGAAAAACGTACATGCATTCCCTAAAATCGTCAAATTGTAGGTTTCTTTTATACCATATCAAGTTGTGATCAAGCATTGCAACATAGCATCTATCATCTGTAGTAGTCCAACATCGGGCCCCGTCCGACATTGAGCAAAGCTCGGTATATATATATATATATATATATATAAACATATCAACAAATACACATAAATAGTCACATAACATAAGTGTATAAACATTCCTCGGGAGATTAGAACAAATCTCTCAAATACTAGCTTCAATAAAGCAAAAAGAGTTCACTAGCAAGAGAACTTTGACCAAGGGTGTAAGCAAACCGTGAGTAAATACCATGTCATGGCCAACATAAACCATACATGAAGCAACCAAAAGTAAACAAAACTGGGTGAGCCTCAAGATGATAATATTGGCTACACCCAGGGTCTTTAAGCAGCAGATTAGAACAAATCTCTCAAAGACCAGGTTCAGTGAAGCAAAAAGAGTTTACTAGCGGGAGAACTCTAACCAGGGGTGTAAGTAAACCCTGCGTAAATACCATGTGATGGCCAACACAAGCCATACGTGAAGCAAATAAAAGAATATGTGCAGTAATAGCAAGCATTCATACCCACAAATACAAAATAAATATTGTCAACGCCGCCGGACTCCATGCCTTTCAGGCTGCCCTTGGGGCAGCAAATACAAAAAATAAAGCAAGAAATAGAGAAAATTGTTCAACAAAGTTACATCAAAATAAACCAAACACAAAAGCTACTTACCAACAGAAGTCTTATCATCATTGGGGGAAGGCTCCTCGTTCTGAGACTCCTGATAGAGATCACAAAGCCCAGCCACGTACAGGGCGCCCAAGCGAAGATGGCCAACAAAGTCCATCTCCGTGAAAGTCACTAGGGAATCTTCCATCTCTAGAGTCTTGGCCACCACATTCTCTTTCGACTTCGGGTCGACCTCCCCGGCGAACACCTGCTCCCAAACTATCTTCTTACCCTGCTCCACACATGTCGCAACACAAGCTTCTTTTACAAGAACCAAGCCTTGGAGGAATTGTGGACTTTCAATCAACCTATGCATAACCAGACTGAGCCCGTCGCTAAGGATCCAAGAAATATCCCTCTCCAGCGCTCCCTTCAATGCGTTCTCGGTCACCAGATTAACCTCCAGCTCTGCCACCCACTTGCTCAAACTGGTGTTCTCCAATGACAGGACCCTCACACAATCGTTCAAGCCCTTCACCTCTTCCCCCAGTTTCGCCGCTTGATCCGCCAAGTTCGCTCTCTCAAGTAACACCGCCTCCTGCCTAGATGTAACACTGATTTTTCAAACAAAATTTTCAATTTTTATATAACATAATTCCACTAATATTCATAAAAACACCCATTTTACTTGTTCAATAAAATAGTACAAAATCCCAAGATCAACATGTAAAACTTCAAACGTGTGTGTACGGATCAAGCCGGCGCCTTCCCGCGGTCGTCACTAACACCTGAAACAAATAACATCAACACTGTAAGCACAAAGCTTAGTGAGTTCCCCAAAATACCACATAAAACACATATTAGCCACTCGAGGCTATAACTCTGTGGGTCCGTGCACCCAAACTCTGTGAACCCTCAGGTTCTAGCTCTGATAAACATGCACCACATAAATCACATATAAATCATGCAGTACAACACATAACATACATAGCATACGAATACTCTAACACATAACTCTGGTTACCTACTCAAGGTAAAGTATAGTGAGGAGACTCACCTCGTGTGTCTCGGTAACTCGTAACCCTGAAATCACTAAACACTCGATCCGCCGAGCTGTAGTCCCCCTATAGCACAATACATCTCTAATTAACACTCTCCCAATCTAGAGTTGATCACACTATAACAAATCACTCTTGGTCAACGCTGGTCAACGGTCAACTTTGACCGGACTCGGCGAGTGCACCATGGCGACTCGGCGAGTCCGTGCGCATGCACCAACTTCCCTGGAATCCTCCCTTGACACGTCGAGTATTTCCCCCAACTCGACGAGCTCCACCTGGCACGAGTTGTGGGGCCACCACGACTCAACTCGCCGAGTCTCAAGAACAACTCGGCGAGTCCAGTTTGACTCGGTCCACCTGCCTATCCTGACTCCCCCTTTGACCCACTGAGTTCACTCATCCCAACTCGGCGAGGCCACTCACTGAGTGGTTGTGCAACATTCAAGCTACTCGCCGAGTCTGTTCTTCGGACTCGGCGAGTCCATGCCATGCACTGACTCAATCTTGCTCAAAAGGCCAGATCCAGTCCACTAATCCATAGATCCAGTCCCCCCATGCTTATTTAGCACGTAAAGTCACGACCTTGATGCATAAATAACCTCTACATGATCACAAATGATGATTTTGACTCTATTACTTCAACACAAGGCCAAGGACTCCATTTTCACCCATAAAGCTTGATGAGTGAGGCCCTCTGGACCTCTATGGATCCAGATCCATGGTCTCAACTCAAAGAGGGGTCAAAAGGGCACCAAATCACCCCATAAATGATCATATTAAACCCTAACTTGCATCAAGTTTCACCAAACAGAAAATGGTCCGAAAATAATACCTCTAGAGTGATGATCCAAGCTCCAAATCCATGAAATAGCAACCTCCTTTGCTTCCTCTTGCCTAGAGCCTCCTTCTTCTTGCTAAGCAACACTCACAAGGTCAATATTTGCTCTCAATCCTTCACCAAACACTCAAGGACTCTATGGACACACTCTGGGGGTTGGATGAGTGCAAATGACGGCCATAAGGCCCTTTAAATAGGCCACAAACCCGGAGATTTAGGGTTTCACTACACAGCGCAGACTCGCCGAGTCCATACCTTGGACTCGCCGAGTCCAAGCGCGCATCTTCGCTCAATCCCGCGTCTCTACTCGGCGAGTCTGAGCCCGGACTCACCGAGTCCCTCTACAAAATGACATAATTAAACTTTCATTTTACCTGGTAAAAATCCGGATGTTACACTAGACCTCAAATTGCTTTTATAGGCATCCAACTTCACCACTTGGTCCTTCAATTCTTCACATTCAATGCCACTCCTGTCCAAATTAGACTGGAGGGCCTCCATCTCAAAGATGCATTCAGTGGTTGCGACTAAATAAGACGACACTTGGGCAGCAGCGTAACACAAGCCATCAGCCATATGCTCATCAGACAGGACACTTAGGGCCTCAATCATGGCAGAAGGAAATGTGTGCTAACACCACTTGAGAGCGATGTCATGATCGGAGACAAGATCATGGGCAATTAGTCCCCAAGCTGGCTTATAAGCATACGGATGAGAGCCCATCAGCAGGGGTGGTTGTGGTTTTACCATAAGAGATGGAGGCAAGACCGTGAGGAGGTGAGACCAAGTCTTTATCCCAGCTCCTTCAATTGTAGGAACGGGGCTGGTTTTCTCGGTGCTTCCTTCTCCCGTATGAC
Source organism: Lactuca saligna (assembly GCF_052625555.1). Classification (NCBI taxonomy): domain Eukaryota; kingdom Viridiplantae; phylum Streptophyta; class Magnoliopsida; order Asterales; family Asteraceae; genus Lactuca; species Lactuca saligna. The sequence continues at coordinate 148,654,463 of NC_136422.1, forward strand.
AGGGTGGTTCAGTCACCCCAGTTTGCGTACCCTCCAGCAGTTTCGGAGGACCTTCATCGGTGGCATGGTTGGACTCTTTAGACCCCCCCCCCCCCCAGTAAGAGACTCAAATTACGCTTCATACGTAGAGGGGGTGGTGCTAGTTTCCTCAGTTTGACCACTGGAAGAGGCTTCCAAAAGTACAAAATGTCTCTTAACCCGATGAAGACTCCTCGGGGAACCGGACGGTGTAAGATCCTTCTGAGAAGAACTAGTGACGACAACGTCTTGTAGGGTCGGATCCTCACTAGCACCGGTAAAACTATTAGAACCGGCTGTCGTCGTAAGTCCTTGGCCAGAAAAAGTAGAAGGAAGAGCCTCCACTAGGTCAACATCACGAACCTGAAGCTCGCTGTAAAACAGGCCTTGAAGAGCTCTCTCCAAAGAAACAGTCTCCTTCACACTTGGTAAAAACAAGAAACAATGTCGGTTTAGCCAAAGCACCGCCTCGAACATAACCTCCAATCTTCTCATATAAAAAAAGAGTGTCGAAGAGAGGAAAAAAAATACCCTCTTTCTCAAAAAATAATTCAAGCATCTTCCTATGAGCCCTCCAAGCAGCACCCATCTCGCCAATGAGCGGCGACCAAGAAACTGTGAAGCCAATATTCACCGGTGATGTTGATCTTCTCCAGGGCATCAACCAGTTCCTTGCCAGTGCCAAACAACACGGGGGCACAGTCGATGTACACCTTAGTCCTCGGATAACTAAGAACCAAGAGATCGTTGTTCACCCACAAAATAAATCAATTTTTTAAATGAGTTAAAAGAGAGACATATCAAAACTGAAAAACAAAATAAGCAAAATGTGTTGAACACGACTCTTTTATATGGGAAACAACAAGACTTTTATTAAGACACTTAAGGAGAACTTACACTTTGTGAGACTACTACACACTTTGCTTTCTTTGAGGCTTTCTTGGATGGTTTGGAGCAAATGAGCTCCATACCTATTTATAGGCCTCTTCGGAGGTTCTAGATACTAGCATACACTTACTACATACTAGATAACTCTAGAACTATCTACCATACTCTACATGCTTCCATATGTTTCTAGAACGTTCTACCATGTTCTGGAGAGGTCTAGGTTGCTCCAGTGTCTTCTAGAATGATCCATATCCTTCCAAGGTCTTCCATGTTGTTCTAGAGTATTCTAGACTCTTCCGGTATATTCCAGAGTCTTCCATAATGTTCTAGAATCTTCTGGTGCATTCTAGAACAAGCTAAAGTCTTCTAAATAATATTCATTTTATTGGGCTAGTGATGATCTTTAACACTCCCCCTTAACACTAGCCCTCATTCTTCGTACCATGTTAAGCTGACAACGAAAACCTTCACATTTTCCAGTACTCAGCCCTTTGGTGAACAAGTCTGCTTTTTGGTCATCGGTCTTGATCTGCCGCATCTCAATTTCTTCCATCAAGACTTTCTCTCTGATAAAGTGATAATGCACTGATAGATTTTCTCTTGTTTGATGGATTTCTCTTTCGTCATCCCCGGTGATGATCAAGTCATCCACATAAACCAACACAATTGCCAACTTCCCTTCTTTTTCTTTGACGAACAGGCTTGAGTCTGCATGTGCAACTGAATAACCACTTCGGGTAAGAAATTCAGCAATCTTACCATACCAGGCTCTTGGTGCCTGCTTCAATCCGTAAAGAGCTTTTTTTTTTCTAGAACGTTCTACCATGTTCTGGAGAGGTCTAGGTTGCTCCAGTGTCTTCTAGAATGATCCATATCCTTCCAGGGTCTTCCATGTTGTTCTAGAGTATTCTAGACTCTTCCGGTATATTCCAGAGTCTTCCATAGTCTTCCATAATGTTCTAGAATCTTCTAGAGCATTCTAGAACAAGCTAAAGTCTTCTAAATAATATTCGTTTTATTGGGCTAGTGATGATCTTTAACAAAATGCCCTCATGAGTAAGGCGATGTGATGAACTCTAATGAGAATATATTCTAAAATCAAACTAAACACAATAAAAAACCAAGTAGAACATGAACTATTTTTGTAATTTGATCTTTGATTAATAATAACTTGCAGATATATACAGCTAAAATTAAAAATAAACATTATCATCTTAATCAATGAAAATTAAATATAGAGATTATAAAAAATAAATATTATCATATTAATCAATCACATCACTCTCGAAACAACGAGTGTAAGGTAGTCCAAGCTCAAGTAAATGGATACAAGTTGTCAACCAATGATCGCTAATATCCAAGAAGATCAATTAATGAGAAGAAACTTTGATTATAATATATTTAAAAATTATTATTGTTTAAAATCCATTAGAGAAAAAGGATTTTCACATTTTTTTGTCTATTACATTTTTTTAAAAAGGTCATGATTATCTTTAGGAAAAAGAAAATGATAAAGTGATATCTTCAAACGCAATATTTCAACTATCATAAGATGTTAACAGAAACATTCCATCCTCTCTCTCTCTCTCTCTCTCTATATATATATATATATATATATATATATATATATATATATATATATATATATATATATATATATATATATATATATATATATATATATATATATATATATATATATATATGTGGTTATGTTCATTTGAGACCACCTATATTTTGTGAGACCGTGAGACGCATTTTTTAATTTTTTTAATTTTTTTTAATTTTTTTTTTAGTTGATTCATGTTCTGAAAATAATATTTAATTTTTTTTTTTGATTTTTCCATTTATTTTGCATTTTAAAATTGTTTTTAGAATATGTACAGTGTAATATTCTATTTAAAATATTTCACGTATTTTTCAAAAAAAAAAAGATTTTTTTTTATTATTTTTTATTTTTTTTAGTTTATTCAAGTTCCGAAAATAATATTTAAAAAAAGAATTTTTAGATTTTTCCATTTATTTTGCATTTTAAAATTATTTTTTATCATATGTTAGTGTAATATTCTATTTAGAATATTTCACGTATTTTTCAAAAAAAAAAAACGGAATTTATTTTATTTTATTTTATTTTATTTATATTTTTTTTCTATTTTTTTTAGTTAATTCAAGTTCCAAAAATAATATTTAAAAAAATAATTTTTGGATTTTTTCATTTATTTTGCATTTTAAAATTATTTTTAGATTTGGTCTCACGGTCTCACAAAATTAGAATGGTTTCAAATGAACCTGAACCTATATATATATATATATATATATATATATATATATATATATATATATATATATATATATATATATATATAGTTAGGTTCATTTGAGACCACCTATATTTTGTGAGACCGTGAGACACATTTTTTGATTTTTTTTTATTTTTTTTAATTTTTTTTAGTTAATTCATATTCCGAAAATAATATTTAAAAAAAGAATTTTTTGATTTTTCCATTTATTTTGCATTTTAAAATTATTTTTAGAATATGTACCATGTAATATTCTATTTAGAATATTTCACGTATTTTTTCAAAAAAAATAGAATTTTTTTATTTATTTTTATTTTTTTAATTAATTCAAGTTCCGAAAATAATATTTAAAAAAAGAATTTTTAGATTTTTCCATTTATTTTGCATTTTAAAATTATTTTTTAGAATATGTCAGTGTAATATTCTATTTAGAATATTTCACGTATTTTTTCAAAAAAAAAATGAATTTTTTTTTATTTTTTTTTTAATATTTTTTTTAGTTAATTCAAGTTCCGAAAATAATATTTAAAAAAAGAATTTTTGGATTTTTCCATTTATTTTGCGTTTTAAAATTATTTTTAGATTTGGTCTCACGATCTCACAAAATTAGAATGGTCTCAAATGAACCTATATATATATATATATATATATATATATATATATATATATATATATATATATATATATATATATATATATATATATATATATATATATATATATATATATCAACAGCACTATCTATATAGATATAGTTATTCATTCGGTATCACTTATCAATTTGAGAACTAAAAAAAAAACAAATCAAGACCTTTTGTCTGAGAAGAGAACTGAAATAAATAAAAAAATTATTAAAAAACTAAAACTTGTTCAAAACGTATTATTTTTATTTAAAAGATGGACTATTATTGTAATAACATACTTCAATGATCAACACGTTAATAGTACAATAAAAAATTAAATAGACCATGATCCGGTCCTAAGAAATTAAATATTGTTAAAAATCTAGTAAGAACCAAAAAAAAAAAAATTATTAGTTTTAATTTTTAAATAAAAATATACAATAAAAAAATTAGAATATTATCTACTTTACCACTCAACGTCCCCATGGACCATAAACTGAACTTATATAATAAAAAATTTTGATTTTAACTCTTTATTCAACTCTCCGTTTAGCCACTTTAGGAAAGAAATAACCATGGAGGCGATATTTTTGTTTATGTTTTTAGCATTTTTTTAGTTTTGTTTCCTCACTTTTTGATATGCTGACGTTCAAAAAATATCATCCACTTAAAAATAAGGTTTTTTGATTTTTACACCCTTGTTTTAATTGAATAAAAAGAAACATGATGATGACATAAAAACCAGATTACTTGTTTTTAAATGGACATATCAAAACCATATATGGAAATATCATCTCCCCTCTAGCAGAAATATAACGGGGCCCTTTTATATTCACTTAATGTGTTAAAAGATTTAAGATGAAGATATTCAAGATTTCTTTAAACGGGAGTGATTTCAATGTAATATTTTTTTCATAAACTACAAATTATATTTTATAAAATTATATAATATAATATTTTAAAACATAATCATACAGTATAATATTTTAAAACATAAATTATTTTTTATAAAGAAAAACTATTATGGTTATCAACTTTTTTTCTTTAAAAGATAAAAAGAAACTATTCAACAATTGTAATAAACATTTTTATGGAGTATCATTTATTTGTTCAGAAGAAAACTTAAAAACATGTATTGGCTAAAAAATAACGTGAAGTTTGTCATGCAGCTCTAAAGTCATTGAGATAACATATAAGATTATAGATTTTATACAGATTCAATTAACGTAGACACTATTACAGGTTCAATGAACCTGGACACAGAGGAAAATCGGGAAATGAAATAGAGACGTTATGCTAATCTTTAAGGTACATCGCACGACGATCCTACGTGATATCTCAATTTAATATAGCCGTCGTTACGTCCTTATGACTCACCAAACATATCTTAAATACTATTTCTTTTTTTAGAAAGTATATATATAATATATTATATTTATCTAATTTGAGAAATCAAATATCCTTTTACTGGTTCTACGCATTTTCCAACTCATATACTATGACAAACTTCAAAATCAAGATAATAAATTTTAAAAAAGTATTTAATAGATTCTACATCTTATTATTTTATGAGTGAGAAGATAGCAAATGATATGAAAATATTTGATTTTTCATCTAAATTTTATTTTAGTAAACACATAAAACTAATATATTAAGATTTATATAATAACTTTATAAGGTAAAAAAATCGTGATGTAGAACAATAAATTTAGCTCACTTAAACCATTACCATTACACATTTTAATTGGTTAAAAAACATAGAAGATGTAAATGAAAGTTGATAGATTTTTTGAGATGTTTAAACCAAAAATTGATAGACATTTGATTTTTTTCATTAAAAAATGAAAGATGTAAATGAAAGTTTTAATTTTTTATTATGTTTCTAGCGGAACATTTTTTTTAAGTTATTATATATGATGTAATAAGTAGTTCATTAATTTAAATATAATATGTTTAATGTGATTGAGATGTTAAAAAACAAATTGAATTAAAAAATAATATTATAAGATTATTAATTTAAACATTTTGTTTATAAACTTTATTTATATTTTATTTATATTTTATAAATAAAATATTCTATTTTTTTCTTTATGATATCATTTTTGTGAGATCTAATGTTTTATAAAAAATTATTATTTATTTTTGACATTATCATTTAATATGTCCTAACGGTACACCCTTTTACTTTTCACCTTCAAAAATAATATTTTAAGCTAAAGAATTTAAACATTTGTGTAAAATATCTTTATTCTATTGATATTTTATAAATAAATTATTTTATTTATTTTTCTTATGATATTCCCTTTTCTGAAAAATAAAACTTTATATAAATGAATTTTTCCTAACGGAACATTTTACGCCATTAATGAACTTTTTAATGATCTCGTTAGTTAAAGTAATATATGAATTAAGTAAATATATTGAAATGGCAAAGATATAAAATAAAAGGCTAAAAAGTTACAACCAAATATATTTATATAGACAAAGGAATGTAAATTAAAATTATAAATTTTGAAAAAGATGAGGTTTTTTAGAGGTTTTCGTAATAGAAGATTTTAGTTAGGCTTGGGTGGTGTTTGTTTTTTTTTTTCTAAAAAACTTCTTCTAACTAATTATTGTTACACCGGACAGCACACGCGCAACACTTGGTCCTTTGCAGTTGTTTGTTTTTCAGAAGATTTCAGACTTAAAAATTGTTGCGCGTGTGCTGCGTGACACAGCACTTGATCATCTGCTTCAAATCTCTTGACACCTTATTTTAACTTATTGTAGCAATCTGCAGACGTTAAAAAACAAACAAACTTTTTATTACATGTTGCAGCCGTTTGGTCCTCCTCTTCTGCTACAAAGGTTTGCAGAGGTGGTCCGCAGACTTTAGACATTTTCGCTTCGAAAAAAACGATACCTTAGTATTGCTCAAAATAAATGGGTTCATAAGCAGTCAGTTTAAAAGAGTTGTCGGTTATGAAGACAATACTTACTTTTGGAAAAATAGTTGTTGTGATGAAAGACCTCTAAAGCTGAAATGCCCTAATTTATATGTGTTAGAGAAGAACAAAGACCACAAAGGGGCGGACGTAAAAATACAAAGTAGGTGTTATCGGGATGAAATAGGTGTTGCCTATACATGAAAAATAAGTAAAAAAAATCAAAAAATTTCCCACTGTAGACAAACAAATTAGGTGTTGTCTGTGCCACGCCGAGAACCCCTTAACGTGGAGCTGCATGTTTCATGTAATGATCGAGAAAGATTATGGATGTATTTGTTTAGCTTGAACATTTGTTGTTTTCCTGATCACTTTTCTTTTTCTAATAGATTTGCTTATCACACCAAGGTATTTTGTATGTTTTCATGGATTTGAAAGAATTTATGTTGTATTTTGGATTTGTGTTTAATTTGGATTTTGTATGGTGTTAAATATAAGGAATAACAATGTATTTTTATTGATTTCTCTATTATAGCATCATTACTTTCACTTTTTCCTATTAGAGAATTGTATTTTATAAACATAAACATTGAATTGAGCAAAAAATAATACAAATGGTAAAATGGTCATTTTTCTAATTCAGCATAGCAATTCGGAGGTTCCAACCAAATAACATATTAAAAATTCAGACCCTCTTAGAAATTTAAACATTTTAAAAATTAAAAGCTTAAAAGTTCAAATCCGATCAAACAGTCCTTAAGTATATATATATTTTTTCTGTTTGAAAACCAAATCATTGTGAGTTTTCCAAATATATAAGGGTCCGAGGTTCCTTTCCTTTACAATGGATGTTTAGCGAAAACACAATTGCTAATAATGTGCTTAATTTCTTTTCTAAATTTTAAAATTTCTTTTATCCACTCTTTTTTTAAACAAAAAAATGTTTTACTTTGACAAATAACCGCCACTTAACAAATAAAAACTATATCAATACGCTAAGTAACTTTTTATGGCATATTATTATTATCAAATGCCGAACATACCAAAATGTGTATTATCATAATAAGAGTATAAAGTCATACGTTGCAACAGTTTGCCACAAAAAAGTTGCCCCTTATTTGAACATTACTTTGAGATATACATTTAAAACATAAAATCTACAACAAAATTCTGATTTATAAAACTATAGATTTTGAAAAATTGTTCTAGTTGTCTTATGATTAACCAAATTTTATCAAACATTCACATAGATGATTATTTGATTATAAGAAGTTAAAACAAAATAATCTCAACAAAGACTATCTCATTTTTTTGTTTTATTATAGTTAGGGGTGAGAATCAGTTCAGTTAATAGATTTTTTAGTTTATTCGAATCGGTTTACTCGATTTGAATTTTTTTCGGTCCAATTCGAAAACCAAACCAAATGAAACTTGAATTCCTCTAGAGCAAACCGAAAACCAAATTATAATTCAGTTTGGTTCGGTTTGGAAATTGAGAAAACTAAATATATATATTTTTTAAATTAATGTCGCAATTTTACAAACATAAATTACAAAGGTTCAAACATAAAAAACTAAAATTCCAAACATAAAAATCTAAAGTTTCTATAATTGTTAGGTAGGATTGAAAACGAAAAGTGAAGTGTACGTGTGAATCATGAATTCGTGAGGGTTATGAGTCGTGAATACAAAATAGTAAAAATCCTAAATTGGTAAAAGGGCTAAAATGTTTTTTATATTGATTATTTAATACTTTAAGTTAATATATTAAATATAAAATATATTTTTGTAATTAATGCAATTGGAATTCTTGGTTTGCTATGGTCTAAAGTTGATGAGACCAAAACACAAACCAAAAACCAAATTCAAAATTCAGTTTTGTCTTCAACCAAACAAACAACCGAATTTAAATATGATTTGGTTTGAAATCAATTTCAGTTCGATGTGATATTTGGGTATTTTGGTTTCGGACCAAATAATTTTCACCCCTAACTTCAATTTGATTATTAAATACTACACATAGACACCATAATATGCGTCTTTATTAGATATAAGCACTACCAAACTAAGTTAATTTCCAAATTGTTCAATAAGACGGTAAAAATTGGTAATATTTAATTATTTGTACGGATATTTGATCGGTGATTATTTTTCTATTTTGGCAATATATATATATATATATATATATATATATATATATATATATATATATATGTGTGTGTGTTAGTATTAACCGGTAAGAAAGTAAAATACTAAAATATTATTTCATAAATTACTAAAATTGAATATATTTAATATAAATTATTAAAAATATAATATTATGGTTTATTACATCAATAAAAATTAGATTTTCATTGCATAAATTTGTATTTAACTTTTTGAAATAAGTCAGAAAAAATAAACATAAATATTAAAGTTGATAATATGAAAGCATTATATATTTTATTATTTTTCTAGTTTAACCATTCAATTTTAACTTATATTAAAAATCCATTTGATTTTGGTTTCTATAATTTAGTATAGAATATAATTTTCATATAAATACATGGACTATTTCTATAATATAGTCTAAAAACATAAAAGGTTTTACTAAAACTAAATCAAGACCAAAATTGAATGATATTTAAAAAAGAAATTATAAAACAAAACTGTAGAAACCAAAATCGAATGTTTTTCCAAAAATAAAAAATATGAACTTTGTTTTTGGCATATATCTATATATTTGTTTATAGATGACAAAATATTATAAATTTTACTACATTAATTTTTTTTTTAAATAAACACTAAAAATTAAAAACCAAAAATAAATAGTTGTTGCTTCATATGATTTTTTATTTTTTTTATTTTTTTTTATCTTGTTAGCTTTATAAATAAAATGTTTGACTGATAGGATTTTTCTCATATGGACCTAACCCGCATATTGTACTTTGTGCATTTTCCTTGTATCGTCGTTACCTCCCTTTTCAATTTCCACAATCTTCTTCCTTCTTTATGATTCGTAGATTAAATGCAATAGTCTATGAATTTAACACTACTCCTAGAATCTTCGTCCTGATCCTAAAGCATTATTCCTTCGTCTCTTTGTATTATTATAAATTGTGATCAATGCAGGCAACAATAACGACGTGAAATAAAAATTCACAAATACAAAACAAGTAATCGCAATTACCACAGCTGAATTTGGTTTCGCGTTGATCGAGTTTGAAATAAATCAGGTGAAAAATGGGAGAGAAAATGGTGAAGTATGGAATCATCGGTGTAGGAATGATGGGGAGAGAGCATCTCTGTAATCTGTACCATCTCCGGGGCGAAGGCGTCGCCGTCGTTTGTGTCGCCGATCCAAACCTCGCTTCTCAACAGATTTCGACGGAATTTGCCGAGTCCTTTGGCTGGCCACTCAAGGTACAACTCCATATTGCAGAAATACGTATGAATAGATGTGTGGTATATGCATACATGTACAACTCCCTACTGCTGCAATTCAACAAACACCTACATCAGTTTCATCCATTCATCGCTGCATCCTGCATGCATATACTGTTACGACGAACTAAAATTTTACAAACTGATTTTTTTTAATTTTACAAACTGACTCATTATTTAAAATTTTTCATTTTACATAAAAATTGTCAGATATCTCGATTAATTGGAAAACTATTTGCATACATATATATGATGCTATAAGATCTGAATCAACTCTGTTCAGGAATCATTGAGACATATTCTCGTTCTTTCAAGAATTGATAACAAATTTAGTATCGCTCCTATGAAAAGTGTAAAACATTTTCATTTTTAGAAGGTATAAATTGGAGATTTATTTGGTATCTAATGAAATTTGATTCACCACTAAAATGTTCATGAATCACTGGTGACAACAAATTTGGTGGGTCCTGTGAAAAGTGTAAAACTTTTCATTTTTAGGTGGTGAATCGGATATAGTATTGCTTTCAAAATATAAACCTGTAATTTAATTCACGAATTTTAATACCTAGATTGTTGTAACAGGTATTTTCAGGACATAAAGAACTTCTAGAGAGTGGGCTATGTGATGTTTTAGTTGTTTCAACTCCAAACATGACTCATTATGAAATCTTGATGGACATTCTCAACCACCCAAAAAGTCATCATGTATTAGTTGAGAAGCCATTGTGCACAACTGTACAAGATTGTAGACAGGTAATTTCCGTAAATACCCTTCCTCATAAATTCAAACAGGACCAAAAGAAAGATTATGATTGGTTATTTACTTATAACTTATTCTTGCTTGAACTTGAATTAATAAATTTTAGGTGATAGAAGCTGCAAAAAAGAGACCAGATATGTTGGTGCAAGTTGGATTGGAGTACAGATACATGCCACCTGTAGCTAAATTGATGGAGATTGTTAATGGTGGAAGATTGGGAAATATTAGAATGGTTTCCATTAGGGAACATCGGTTTCCGTTTTTAGTTAAGGTAATTGTGTTTGTTTGTTTTAGGTTTCTTGTAAAGATTAATGTTCTTGATCACCAATGTGTTTTTACCTTTTTTTTTTATAGGTGGATAACTGGAATAGATTTAACTGTAACAGTGGAGGTACTATGGTTGAAAAATGCTGCCATTTTTTTGATCTTATGAGGCTTTTTGTTGGTGCAAATCCAGTTCGTGTAATGGCTTCTGGAGCCATTGATGTTAATCATAAAGATGAAGTCTATGATGGGAAGGTATTGTGTTCTTGATATGCTATTTGTGAAAAGTTTGACTTCCAAGGTCAAAATCCCTAATATTTACCTTCGAATCGACATCTATTTATGTTTTTTTTTTTGTGATTTCAGGTGCCTGATATTATCGATAATGCATATGTTATTGTTGAATTTGATAATGGGGCAAGAGGGATGCTTGATCTTTGTATGTTTGCAGAAGGAAGTAAAAACGAACAAGAAATTTCGGTTGTTGGTGAAATAGGAAAGGTATTATATACAACAAATTTTGAAATCTTTTGGATCAATTTCATTAAGTCAACGTTAAAGTCAAAATGAAAAAAAAAAAAAAAATACTAAAAGTGCAATGCTATAATTGGTAGATTTTTCAAAATGTGATGCCTTAATAAGGAAGATCTTAAAGATTGAAATGTTTTTTTGGTTGTTAAATTTTCAGGGCGAAGCATTTGTTCCTGAGAATCTTCTTCGATATGGTGTGCGAGTTGAAGGTAGAGAAGGTGTAAGAACCATGAGAGTTGAAGATGATAGAATCAAGTACGTTTATTAATTTATTAATTTATATTTTCTTATCAATTTTTTAAACTATTTATATGTTTTTTTTTTTTTTTTGATTTATGGATAATTTGTTTTTTTAGATATGATGGGTTGCACCATGGTTCAAGTTACTTGGAACACTTGAACTTTTTGGCTACGGTCAAGACCCAAGGGAAGAAAACCGTGGCGGTTGATCTGCATGATGGGTTGATCGCGGTGGCTATTGGTGTTGCAGCACAGCTTTCGATTGAGTTGGGAAGATTTGTGAGTATTAAGGAAGTTATGACATGATAATTTGATGTTGATTTATTTTTGATTATTTATTGTCAAAAGAACATTGGGAGCTTCAAAAATTATCATGTGTATGCTACTCAAAGAAATGGCATGTATTTTGATCAATTTAATTATAATCATGTTCATTGTGCTTGTATTAATATTTTCAAACAAGGGTGTGTGTATGGATTGGACGTTGGGAACTAAACCGAAACCAAAAGTAAGAAACAATGGTTGATGGTTTGGTCTCAAAAGGATTAGATACTTGAGTTTGGGTTAAATGTAAAAATATACACATACGATTATTTTACGAATTTGAAAAGGTAAAAGAAAATTGATACGGTTTTTGTTTTGTGATCAAAACGAGAACCCGAAATAAATATATTTAGAACCACGATAAGAAGAGTACATGTTGAATAATTATGAGACCACTTCATAAATATGCACGATATATTATTAAATCCAGTTATTATGGTAAGAGTATAAATTATTGATGGACCGATTTATAGAATATTTACTTAACTTGTGGGTTGTGTTTCCGGTTTGACTCAAGATACTCAAGATCCCTTTCATCTCTCACATTAGGGTTTATCTCCATCTATAAATATATGTGATGAGGAGCAGATCAATACACACGAAAATACACATGTAAATTCGTTTAGGGTTTGTTGAGGGATTTTAGAAAGAGTTTTTGAGATGAACTGGAAAACTCTTCCTAGTCTCTAGATCCGAGAATCTCAATGGAACAAGGTATGTAATCATTCTTTCATGTTTAAGTTTTCTTTTAATCAGATTCGAGATTAAAGATCCAAAATTATGCTTCCAGGTTTTATGTTTTGGTTAAGAAAATAACTAACAATTGGTATAAGAGCCTACTTGAATCTGTTATTAGAAACTTGGATTGGTTTTAGTTCTTTTGGTCTTCAAACTAAAACATACATGCATGATATATGTTATTTTACTCTTCATATTGTTGTTGGCATATTCTTTCTTAACTCTTCCTTATAATATTATGATTTGTGTATGTACTTCGCTTTTGCATATGTATGTGATTCGGGTTGATTTAAAAAAAATACATTTTATATAAAAATTACATCTCTTTGTAAACCTTTTGATTCTTCAATTGGATCTTAACCTACGTATTAATTTTTTAAGGTTTTAACTTCTTAAGGGTAATTCAAATATTATATATTATATATTGATTTTGTCAAATCTTTTTTAGAAGAAGGAAATCATCCTTATATATATTTTTGGACAGTGACAGCATGTATATTTATTTTGTTCTATTTTTTGGAACTTTAGATATGCATGTATCATGTATTAGTCACTGTGATGCTGAATACTAAAAGTTTGACATTTCATTGTATTATGTTACAATATATTTAGGTAAAAGATGTCCAAGTCATTTTTTTAAATGACATTTTAAGCTGCAAATTGTCTCAACGTGACCACAATATTTGGATTTGACAATTTTTTTGGGTTTTTTTTTTCAAGACAGTAATCAAATGTATATTTATTCCATTTTTTGGGACATGTATATGTACTTATGTACATATTTGGTCATATACTCTATTTAAACTAAAGTAACATCTTGGCCTTTAATTATCCTCATATGTAAATCAATGAAATCCATATATATTATGGCCGATTAGTCATATTTTTTATGGCATTAGCAAATTTTGTTTCCATTTATTCTTCATAAGGTTCATACAATAAAATTTTATGAACTAACAAGGTGTTTTAATGCAAATTAAAATAATTTGCGATAATGTTTGCGGCATAAGACTAATCCATGTCTTTAAGATGCATTTTTGTGCATATATTTAATTTATTATTCATTGTTGATATGGATTAGTCCATGGATTTTTAAACACATCTGGTTGTAAAAAAAAATTATAACATCGACCTATGTCAACACATCTTGACATTTTGTGTACAATTTGCTTACATCTAAATTTTTATCTCGTAGTTTTAGAGATTGATTTAAATTATAAACCATTGTTTGAAGAGACGTATCTTGTTGATTTATTCAACTTGTCGCCTATTTAAATTATTTTTAAGGTTGTCAATAAATTCAATTATAAAAATTTATATTTTGATTTATGTGTTTATTAATGCGGATATCAATCCACCCAAAGGTAGGTTGATATTTGGCTGAATGAACACATATATAATAATAAACATGAAACCATTTTTAAGGCTACATGTCACTAATAAGTCAATCCAAAGAGAGGTTTATTAATTGGCATGATTTATTGTTAATGTTTATTATTATATTTTATGGTTTTTGTGTTTATTAATGCGTATATTAATCGACCCAAATGCAAGTTAATATTTGGCCGAATAAACACATGTTTGATTATAAATATACAACAATTTTTAGGTTACATGTCGTTAATAAGTCAATCCAAAAAGGGGCTTATTAATTGACATGATATATTGTCAATTCTTATTATTAAAATTTATAGTTTATGTGTTTATTAATGCGGGTATTAGCCGATCCGAAGGTAGACGGATATTTAACCGAATAAACATATATGTGGTGATAAACATGTGGTGATTTTTTTTTTGTTTCATGTAATTAATAAGTCAATCCAAAGAGGGGCTTGTTAATTGACATGATTTATCGTCAATGTTTATCTCTAAAACAAGTATATCTCTTGCAAGTTAGTATTATTGTTCAAAGACTTGATATTAATGTTGTGTTATACCTTATAAAGATGTCATAAATTGAATTTATTGATTATTGTTTATGGATTAATGAGCATAAAAATAGATTAACTTATGTTTGAATTATGGTATTATATTTGTTAACATTGATCACATTTATTAGTTATGTACTCATTGAGATTAATTTTAAGGAATGGAATGAGGGCATTACGTTAGTTTTAAATTGTATGGGTATTGACTTTGCATTTTTGGATAGAGCAACATTCTTTGAGGATGTTGAGTTTTGGGGAGAAACAAGGTTAAAACATTGTCTTTAAGGAGGAATCAATCTTGATTCCTATTATTGCTTTCGTTAGTATGCAAATTATGGAAAAGTGATCGACAATGTTATTCAATCTCCTATTCAGAATACACAAACTATACAACCTCAACTTTGGATATCATATGCGTGGCACCACATTTTTCATCAAATTTTTTTTTTATCTCTTTTGGTTTTGAGGTAAATACAATAGATGATTTTGTGTATCATAGATTAAGTGGGAGTAAATTTATCTTTTTGATTTTGGGTAGATATATATGCAACTCAAGTTTGGATCATAAGAAAGCAACCAAATGGATTTGAGATATCTATATATAACAAAAGTCTATATGCTTAACTATAGGAAATTCAGATGTTTTGGAAATCATTTTTATTAAGAATTTGATTTTATTAGATGCCAAAATGGTTACTGATCCATATCAGGATACTTTTACATTTTAGCATTATAAACCATTTCATGGAATAGACTTCGGTAGCTTCTTCCATAATGGCAGCATAATTTGTAGCATGGAATATGGTTGCGGAAATTTGTCACGAGGCTACACATTATTGGTATTGAAAGACCACTAAAGTTGTGATAATAAGTCAACAATGTTATATTCCAACAACAGAAGTTCTATTAAGTCAAAGCATATTGACATCAAGTTTCCTTCTATTAACACAATAGTGCAAAATAGAAATATATATAACACATATGAACAAACTCCATGAAAGAGTATCCACTCATAAAGGGATTACCTCCCTAGGTCTTTCATGAGCATACTAAACATGTTGGTGTGATATTTGGTTTTAGTGGGAGTTTTTTGGTGCTTTATGTTTTGTTTAAGATCAATTATGTTTTTATGTACATAATTAAGAATTCAATTAACTCCATTATTAGTTGCACTTATTTGAAGTTTGATCTCACTTCAATTTAAAGAGGAACTCATTGGAAACCGATTTAGATTTTAAAACCACACATCATGTTTAGTCTATGTCGTTAGTTATATATGTATATGTGACCATTGATAGGATTAGCTACGTAAATTGTAATGAATGCCTCTTTGATCCTATACTATTATGATTAGTGGACAAGATTGTTTAAGGGTATCAATGTTATAATAACATTCATTAAAGCGCTTATACAGTTATACGTACACTTATATATTCGTGATCCAGTGGGAGATAGCTGAATAATTATGGGACCACTTCATAAATATGTACGATATATTATTAAATTCATTTACTATGGTAAAAATATAAATTGTTGATGGACCGATTTATAGAATATTTACTTACATTGTGGGGTTCCCGGTTTGACTCAAGATCATCAAGATCCCTTCCAACTCTCATATTATGGTTTATCCCCAGCTATAAATATATGTGATGAGGAGCAGATCAAGACAGACAAAAATACACATGTAAATTCATTTAGGGTTTGCTGAAGGATTTTAGAGAGAGTTCTTGAGATCAAGTGGAAAGTTCTTCCTAGTCTCTAGATCCGAAAATCTCAATGGAACAAGGTATGTAATCATTCTTTTATGTTTAAGTTTTCTTTTAATCAAATTTGAGATTAAATATCCAAAATTATGCTTCCGCATGTTATGTTTTGATTATGAAAATAACTAACAGTACATATAGACGTAGAACTTTACTGAATTGATTTAACTAAATATAGTATATGATTGATCCTTGTTTGGGTAATCAAAAAATAAGAATAACTTGAGCCATTGTTGATAAAAGGTGAATAATGCCCTCTCACATACTCATAGATAATGACGGCTAACCTGTCTAAACTAGACGATCTTTAATCCATTCCACAATTGTAGATGTGGAAAATGAGAAGGGTATAGATAGTTGTGAGAGTGGTTTGAAACTGAATAAAATGTAATGGGTATTCATAAGGTTATTTTAAATATAAAAATTAAAACATAAAAACCCTTGAAAAATTAGTTGTATCAGTGAGGTGCGAGAATGGTATGAAAATGAGTAAGATGTAATGGATATTTATAGGCAAGAATCTCATCTCTTTTTGGTACATCCACACCAATGTGGTGTGAGATTGTCTCATATTAAGAGCATGACATTGTGCCCGGTGCAGCATGGCCACATCAGACATCAGCCATGTTTCCCCACCCCGTTTACATACCTTTCACCCCAAGGGTAGGGTGTCATTTTTCACCTTCCTCCAAAACTATAACAAGATATCTCTTCCACATCAACGTCCACTCTTTCTTCTCATTACATCCTTATACCAACTTCAAAGATATATTGCTAAATTCACATGATATTGTTTTGGTAACTTGTACTATGTGCAATACATATACTATTGGTTCATACATATATATATATATATATATATATATATATATATATATATATATTGTTTCGTAATAGTCTTAAGTGTGTGGGGTGGTAAGGATTGTCACACCCTCATTCTATTCTAAATAGCTTCTTAGGTGTTGTTTATTTTTTCTAAAAAATATTTCTTATCACTTATTGTTGCATTGTGTTGTACTTGACTTGACGATTCGCAACTGTTTGTTTTCATAAGACTTCTAACTTAAAAGGGTGTTTGGATGTGTTCAAAACATTATTATCGCAACTGAAAGTTGCAAATAGACCTGACAATGGGGCGGGTTTGGAGCGAATCGACCTTGATCCAAACCCTTTTAACAAATTTCAAAATCCGATCCAAACCCGCTCTGTAACCCGTAGGGTTTTGAGTAATCAAACCCATACCTTATCCACTGAATCAACAAATATCCAAACTCGCCCCATAACCCGCAGGTTTTTTGAATAATCACATTTATTAAATAAAACTAAGTTTTGATTTAGAAAACACATTATGTACTCGAGGACTTTCTATTGGAATTAAAATCATTATTTTAGTTTCTTCCGATTGGTTTTTGACCGTCGATTGCATTGATAGAGAATAGCAATTACAAACTTTCTTCCGGTTGATAAATGACCTTATTGATTTATAAATGAAATTGGTGATGGCATGATGAAATATAAATGAAATGAAATCCAGACTCTTAGGAGAATACTGGAAGTCTAGAAGTTGAGTTCTCGAGTCCTATGTAAAACTCATTTAGTCTTTGGGCTTTTCTCTTAGAACTTCCGATTGGAATTTAATGTAAACTTTAGGCAATATAAAATATAAATTTATATTTCTAAATCTTATATGGGGCGGGTTATAAATGGAGCAGATCGGTGATGATCCATACCCGACCCTTTTAATAAAAGGGTTAGCGGGTACGGGTCGTTAACGTGTAAATGGATCAAAAATTACGTTCCAAACCCATATAATTGTTAAGGGTATGGATCGGATCAGGGTCAAAACCCGCTTCATTGTCAAGCCTAGTTGCAAAAAAATTCTGGAGTATTTAGTGTATTTAATTCTAGTTATGAGGATCAAAGTGATTAAATTTCGCACCCTTATAAATGATAATAATAATAAGTTGTCAAAACCAAATTGGTTTGTGATTTGACTTTTTAATCAGTCCAAAAGAGAAAAAAAAATGGTTTTTTAAATATAGAAACAAAAATATCTTTCCTCTACAAAGGCCCAAAATAATTAAGCCCGGCCCATTACATTTTGTCAACCACTGACCAAGCACTCAAGCTGGCAGGCGGCGCTGTAATCCATTTCTAAGCTTGTAAATTCGGTCGTCTGTTCTACCGGCGTCTTCTTCCTCCACCTACCACCACACAAGCAACAATGGCGGCCGCAGCGTCTCTTGCTAACCCCACCACGTTTGCCTCTTCCTTACCCCATGGTCACCACCACCAAGCGTCTGTTTCTGTCTCCACCTTCAGTTTCTCGAATTCCAGAAAACAACGCTCATTCAAATCCCTAATTTCCCAATCTATCCTGGCTTCTACCTCACCGGTAACACGCCATACATCCATCGTCGCTGCGGCGACATCTGATTCATCTTCATCCGGTTCCGCCACCTCATTTCACGGCCTGTGCTATGTCGTCGGAGACAACATCGACACCGACCAAATCATCCCCGCTGAGTACCTAACCCTGGTCCCATCAAAACCTGATGAATACAAGAAGCTAGGATCTTACGCTCTCATCGGACTCCCGGCGTCGTACGAGACTCGATTCGTTGAGCCTGGGGAGTACCAGTCGAAATATTCGATCATCATCGGTGGAGATAACTTCGGTTGCGGCTCCTCGCGAGAACACGCTCCGGTGGCTCTGGGGGCCGCTGGAGTAGCAGCGGTGGTGGCGGAATCATACGCGAGGATATTTTTTAGGAATTCGGTTGCAACAGGAGAGGTTTACCCATTGGAATCAGAGGGTAGGATTTGTGAAGAGTGCAAAACTGGAGATACGGTGACGATTGAGCTTGCACAAAGCCTTCTGATTAATCATACAACAGGGAAAGAGTATAAATTGAAGCCGATTGGTGATGCTGGACCTGTGATCGAAGCTGGTGGAATCTTTGCATATGCACGAAAAGCTGGAATGATTCCTGCTTAGAAACTTGAGGTATTGATCATATTCACCATTAACTGAATAAACACTGATCCTGATATGTTAGTATCTGTATAACTTTCTCAATTGGTGAATTGTCTTCATGTTATTTGATGTTTGTTAAATATCTTCCTTAGGTGGTTTTGCTGAAAAATGTGATTTTTAAAAACTGAAATCACAACACACTTTCATCATCTTTTCGATTCTTCCACATTACTAATTTCTGTAGTGATTAAATCATTAAAAACCATCTTTGTGATATTAGGGAAAATTATGGAAAAGCAAAATGTATCTGTTTTTTCACTGTTTTATCGATTTAGCCATTTAACTATTTTGTTATCTGATATAGTATTCTACTTTTGCATGTATGTTGGTTGTTTTCTGGGCATTTTAGTCATTTCACCCATCTAACAACACCAAACAGTTCTTTGCAGGTGACTGTATCTGTCCATCGATACTGATTCAGGTCTTGTGACTTTGTGATAAATGTTCTCACTTCACTTTTCTTGCATGCAATTTTCATTTATTTCTCCTTTGCGACTTGTATAATTGACCCAGATTATGAAAAACAAATAAGATTGTTTGCTTGATATTTGCACATTGTTTTGTGATTTAAAGTAATAGTTTTTTTTTTCTTTATTTATCTTTTGATCTTGTTGAAGATTCTCTTTCACTTATAAGATGAAAACATCAATCAAGTCTCGTTTTAATGTTTTCAATTACTTGATTATGATGACATTCTGCAAGTTAGGCTGGATTTGAAAGAAAAAAAACATTACACTTATAATCATTAAACACGATTAAAACATAATAGTAGTAAATTTTAAAACTGATAAACTTATAGGCCATGTACAATTGATTATCACGATTTGGAGTCTATCATGACCTAACATGTCTACTCTTAGCAAGTTGATTTGAAATGATCCTATGTCATAGTTACAATAACAATACATATAGCTCGGCAAAACAACATAGTATGAAACAAATAACCTCACTTCATATATCAACATAGTATATCCACTAGACATCACAACACTTCATATCACAACAATGTATATGAACTAGACTACAAAACACCACACAGGCACGCACACACCATAATATAGTAAAAGTAACATAAATTAGCACAACATATCACAAGTACTAGTACATATGATATAGTAAACAACAGACTATGTAACAAAATTTAGTAAAAGAATTACTTTTAGTGGATCTTTTCTTAGAAAAACCATCTACTCACCTTAAAATCTCCTCTTGTACTTTACAATGGCTTAATGTCACCTATATAAACATAAGACACTATATAATTAGAAACACATAAAGCATCGTGATTTAGATGAGTATTGAAATTATGTTCCACCAGATCAATGCAAATGTTGTGATGTCCAACGTGTTCATATATTTCCCTTCCGTTCGCCATGTATTTCGTCTTACCAATATCCACTTCTTCGAATATTGGTAAAATTTCATATTCATTGTTGTGACAAATCGTTTTTTCTTTATCTTCTAAAATCATATTATGCAATATGATGCATGAATATATCATGCTATGTATTCTTGAATGCTTGTATGACCTTGTCAGGACGTTGAGGACCTGTCAACGTCTCTTTAGAATACAAAAAGCTCGTTTGATATCATTCCTAGCTGATTCTTGGACTGTCTTAAACATTAATTGTTTTTCGTCGTTTGGATATAAGAATGATTTCACAAATATAGCTAACTTTGGATATATCTCATCAATAAGATAGTATCCATGTTTGTATGATGTTCCATTCACTTGAAATAACACATCATAAGATTTTCTAATGTAGGTGTCGTTGAATATCGACAATTAGTTTAGAACATTGATTTCGTTATGGGCACCCGATGAACCAAAAAATATATGTAAAATCTAAAGATCATTTAATGCCACTGCTTCTAAAATTACCATCGGTTGTTTCTGATCACTTCGCATGAATTGATTGCGCCACGTATTGTAGGTAGGGATGGCAAAAAAACCTGAACCCGACGGGGAAACCCGAAACCCGATCATTTCGGGTCGGGTAACGGGTCGTTATCGGGTTTTTTTATCGTGTTCGGGGCAGGGAGTGGGTTATCCTTGCCCCGCCCCGCCCCGCCCCGATTATATATATATATATATATATATATATATATATATATATATATATATATATATATATATATATATATATATATATATATATATATGTTCAAAAAATTTTGTTTTTAATTGTACACATTCAAATATAAAATATTTATCGTGGACAATTTTTTTAGTTATTAACAATCTGGTGTTAATGATCATTTTTATGTGTTTTGACGTATTAAACAAAACTTAAATCAAATAATTTTTTATATAACGTCCAATTTATTTTATTAAAGTGATGCATCATGTTTTTAATTTAAAAGAGTTGCTAGAACATGTATATTTTATAAGACATTGGGGTACCCTAAAAGAGAATAAAGATTTCGTTATCAGTTGTTGTAAACCCGATAAGATAGCAGAAAACCCGACGGGGAAACCCGAAACCCAATGGGGCGCCCCGATAAGATACCCGAAAGTTATCGGGGTGGGTTTGGGAATCCACGCCCCGCCCCAAACCCGCCCCATTGCCATTCCTAATTGTAGGCCACATTGCCCACTCCCAATGCATACAATCCACAGACTATCAAGTATTTTAGAAAACCCATGTTTTTTTCATGTGTCGTATACAATTGGTTAACGTTGCTGATGTACGTTTGTGCAAATATCGGTTGCGGTAGAGGATAATCACCACTTTAGCAAACTTGTAATGGCATTCTTGTGTCTTTCGTTCTAACATCCTCAAATACTCATCTCATGAGTCCATTCCCATTTTGAATGCTAATTGACGAATTATCGATGTACATTTTTGAAATTGAGAGAAGCCTTGTCTGCCTCTCGCATCCCATTTCAATTGAAAATATGGAAAACGATTCCTCATATCATCAACTATGCGTATGAATAATTAAGACAAAACTGCACAAATGGTCCCTGTGGTTTGTCAAAAATTGCCACTTTGGTCCAAAAAAGTTTGGGCTAGCACCACAGGTCCAAAGTTTTCATTTTGTTGCTTGTTTGGTCCAATCTATTATGATTTTTTTCAAAATGACGGATTTACCCCTGTGAATATGATTTTTCTTTTTTTCTTAATTGTTTTTCTGATTTTCAGATTTAAAAAAAATTAAAATTAAAATTAAATCTCTCTCTCTCTCTCCCTCTCTCCTCTCTCTCTCTCTCTCTATTTCTTTCTCTCTCCTCTCTCCTCTATCTCTTTCTTCGATCTTCCTTCTCGTCACTCCTTTTTTCTTCGACTCCCAAATACCAATTGAACCACCGATTCCTATATCAGTCACAAACCGAAAGCCGAACACCATGGCTCCGTTCAACCCTGCGGTCTGGAAATCAGACTGTCACTGTTCCCCGACACATGATTCTCCGGCTAGGTGCTGCTGTGATTCGACACTCGCCCTATAACTTGAACGAATCTTCACTTACTATGCTGGGTACTAAGTTCACCAACTATCTACAACTAACTGTATACTTCGTCTATGTGCTGCTGTAGAAGATTGAGTTGATTTAGTGAGCCAATTAATGGAGGAATTGGACCGAAGACTAAGCTAGACATAAGGTCGAGCACCTGGAGTGCACCCGTCTTCTTCCTCATGAACATCATCATCTTCTTCCTCTCTTCATATTCCAACGAACACCACCACCCATCTCTGTTTCCGTCGATAGCTGGGTGCTTTAGAACCCAAGATTTGAGATAATTTGACACGATGTTTTTGAGCCCTTGCTACTTGAAGTCGATCAGATCTATCACCTTTCTTACTCTGCTTCCCTGTTAATAACAAACACAAACCAGTGAGGAGATAAGTTGAAGAATGAGGGAGATGGCGGCGAAGATTGATGTCGCTGCTAAAATGATATTGGCGTTGGAGGTGGGTTTCAACGAGAAAATGGGTGGCGGAGCAGGAGGACCCCGATGGAGGTGGGAGCTAAGAGTTTCTTCTGGGTTTTTTCTTTGTATGGTTTTCCCTATTTGTTCTACATGAAGATTCAGTATCAATTCATGGTAAAATTGATTTTGATTTTATAAAATCGAGAGAGAGAGAGAGAGAGAGAGAGAGAGAGAGAGAAAGAAAGAAAGAAAGAAAGAAAGAAAGAGATGAGAGAGAGAGGTGGAGAAAGAGAACAGAGAGAGAGAGAGAGAGAGATTTAATTTTAATTTTATTTTTTTTAAATCAGAAAAACAATTAAGAAAAAAAGAAAAATCATATTCACAGGGGTAAATCCGTCATTTTGAAAAAAAAATCATAATAGATTGGACCAAACAAGCAACAAAATGAAAACTTTGGACCTCTGGTGCTAGCCTAAACTTTTTTGGACCAAAGTGGCAATTTTTGACAAACCACAGGGACCATTTGTGCAGTTTTGTCAATAATTAATCGTTCCTCATCCTGAGCAGACGTCTAATTTTTTTTAGCATAGATAACATCATCAACAAAACAGTCGTGTAGAACATGATTGTGTCAAGCTACACAATTTCTCTGTAAATGAATTTTTTCTAGTTTGTGAACGCGAACTTTTGGCTTTGTATTCTTGTAGATAAGCGAGTGTTGTTTGTATAACATTCCAAATAAACTTTGATTGTATCCGACGAAGTAGAAGATGATGATGACATTTTGAATTTGATACATAGAAAATATAGAGGTTTTGGATGTTTCGTGTGGTTTAAAATAGAAGAAATGTTTATTTATAGTGAAGAAAAAGAAAAACAAATTTAAATGTTAAAGGTTTCTAACGGTAAAAAAATGAAGAAGGCGCAGGGGAATGAGTTGTTAGGGGGGGGGGGGTGTTAACCACACCACCGTAGTGCCACCTCACCTTACCATATACCATAGGGTGCAGAGATGGTACTCCATTCCATTTTAAAATATTATCAGTACTTTACGATTTAACTACATATTAATATAGACCGTTGAACAAGTTCAATGTGGTTATGTATAGGATCGGGTGTGTTTTACCCTTTAATAGAATATGTAACTTAAAAATTAAAATGCAACCAATAGTGTAAGAATGACCAAGTTTGTTTCTTCACATGTCTCTTTTCAATTCCCATTTGCAAGTTGCCACTCATTAGCCTTTAAATTTTGAATTTAGGTCATTTATATGGTTATTTATTGTTTTGTTGTTTACTTCATTACTTTATTATTGATTCTTAACTTGGTATGGGATTATTATCGTTACTGGTTTAGTTTTTGAATAAAAAGGTAGATACATTCTCCACTAGCAATTCTGACATAGTTCTACTGTTCGATATAAAAGTCATATTTTTTATTTGACCAATTGGATATAAAAGTCAAACTCACCATTGACATTATTTGGGTTGGTTGTCAAATATATTTATTCATGTGCCATAATTTTGTTGCTTTCATGGTTTTTGGATTATGAAGTCATATTACTTTTAAATGTATGATTGTTGTTTATTAGTTTTGATTTTATTTTATATTTGTTTGGTTTTTACCTTTCAGATTGATTTCCTTCAAAACTACAAACGTATTCGATCTAACGCTTTGTAGGTTGAACTGGAAACTTATATGAAGTTTTATCATTCTTTGCTTGAGTTTATATTGTTAGATATAATATTTATTCTTTGGTTTTTAAAGTAAAGTAGCTTCCTCATGCTAATGTTTCTTGATTGAGTAGTTATTCTTTAGTTTTTTAAAGTAAAACAACTAACATTATATAAATGTTTAATTTATATTGATTCAAACAAAATGTCTTTATATATAATCAAAATGAATGAAGTATATTTTTATAAATTACAAGTCCAAGATGAATCATAGTCATATACTTATAATCTTTTTATAAATGATATCATTAAGCAATCATAACTAAATTAAGTATTGGAATACAGTTAACTCAAATTAATTTTTATATTATTCAAACACGTATTTATCTAATAACAAAATTACATTAATAACACATTTAAATAAATAATAGTAAACAATTGGTTATAATCAATTGGAATTAATTGCTATAATAATATGGTTTAATTACTTTAATGATGTGGCAATAAAATAAAAATAGAAAAAATAAGAAAATGACATGGGGAAACAAAATTATTCTAAATTAATGAGAAAATTACATGTGTCAAGATTAAAAAGAAGATGTCATTTGGCATAAATATCTTTATATATTAGGATCGATTGACTAAGTGTAAGACTTATATATTATATGGATTAAATAAAAAATATATATAAATGTATAAACATTTGAAAACTTTGGATTTACAAGAAAATAAGAAAAATAATAAATTATTAAAATAGATTTTTTTTATCGTTTAAATTTAAATAAATAAACAAAATAAATTAATGAACTTTAATTTGAGAATTTTAAAATAAGAAGATAAGTTTATTAATGAAATTGATATTTCTTTATTACTATATTTATTGTAATTAATACATTAAAGTATTATGTGAAATTTATTAAAATAGAAAAAAAACTCATTAAATGAGATGTGGAAAAAAAATTAATTAAATAAAAATAACCACAAAATGACATTTAGCAAATTGAATGAGAGTAAAAAAAATCTTCATTTATTAAATTAGATTGAACAACTTCTAGCTCTCTTTTTTATTGTTTTCTGTTTTTAGCACATGAAGATTTTAACGGAAGAAACATGTTTAATATGATTATCAATGAAAAAATATCTATAACAAAATAAAATTTGAGTAAAAAATGAAAGAACCTTATTTAAAGTTTTTGGTTGCTATTAGTGATTTAGTTTGAACTTATAAGGAAACTCATATGAAAAGGTAAAAATCAATCAAATTCAATTTTATACAAAACAGGTAAACAACAATTATATATTTTAAAGTAAAATATCTTTTATATTCGGAAATCATAACATTGAATCAACAACATCATACACGTGAAGAAACACATGCGACATTAACAGTAACAGGCCAAACCAATTAAAAATCGATGGCGTTTTCAAATTTTATATCCATTACCAAACCAATTAGGCAATTAAAAAAATATGACTACCATATTTAATAGTCAAATAATGGCGTAATCTGTATACTGTATCTGATTTTCTATTGAACTAAACAACAAAATAATAAACAATAAGGTCATCTGGTATACCAAGGGCGTGCCCCTTCGTGATGTACTTGGTCACTAACCACTATAGTGCATACCATCACACTACTTAGTAGTAACTATTGGTAGTGGTGGAAACAAAAGTTCTTAAGAAAAGGAAACAAAATAAAAAAGTTTCTACAACATAAACGAAGGTGGATCAGCAGATCAGGTTCTGCCCATCATGATCCGAAGGATTGCCAGGAATGTCGAGCAAGGTCAAGCTGCAATAGGTCGAGTTGTGGAAGTGGATGCCAACTCAAATCTCAACACAGTTCGCATCCGCCAACTCGAAGAAGATATTACATAAGTTAAACCATATGTTATAAATTACATCATATATTCCCATAAAAAATTACCTCAATTAAGCGTTAAGCGGAAG